>NW_027646004.1:0-600000 GCF_951394435.1 Stenella coeruleoalba | reverse complement strand
TCTCCATGGCCTGTCCTGCCTTTCTGGATTTTACACTTTTTTCAGATGGCCCTTTTGACCGGGGGGAAGTGAGACTTCATTGTAGTGCAGATTTCCTTTGCAAGCTTGCTTGGTTGGCCAAAAAGGGCGTATGCGTTTTTTCCTGAATATATTCAGGAAAAAACGCATACGCCCTTTTTGGCCAAGTGCATCATTGTGGACGTTCTGCCTCTTTTCCTATGCTTTCAATGCAATTCCAGTCTACCTCCTGAAATCGGTTTCCTGCAATTCTGCCCCGCTTTCAAGTCCTCTTGGCAGCCTTACTTCAGTCTATTTTTGGACGATAGCTGTCATTTATAACTCTGCAGGTTTGTGAATTACAGTGCCCCTGAGCTCCTTTCTTCAACTCGCTTTCTTTTGAGCTGGCCGCAACACCGCAGGATGGCTTCAGGCCCTAATCTGGTTCCGGTACGGCACGCTGAGCCTTTGGTTATTTCCTCTTCCTGGTGGGAAATGAGAGTTAAATTTGCCCGTCCAGACACCTCCAGCTAGCCTCTCATTGGTTCTCACTATTCCTGTTCATCTTCCGCAGAAATTGCAAACTGGGCCAAACAGGAGGTTAAAGGCGCTGACTCTCCAAGTGGGGAGAGTGTTAGTAAAGCGTCTGGAATGTTGCACCCGAGTACCAGGGGAGGAAAACTGAGACATATTTGAACACGTCTCCCGTTCACATGGTTGATCATATTTGGGTTCCACATGCATGTTTTAGCTGAAGGAAGAATACCTTAAACCTGGAGAGTTGAGACCCGTGTAATGGGTACCATGCAATATGACTTCAAAGGGTCTTCATTTGCTCACCGAACCTCTCCAATCCTATCACTGCTGCGTTTATGCCCCTGTACACATGCTTGATTCTCTTTTGGAGACATAGCAATCCATAGGTTTTACGATACTTACTAGTCAGGTACATTCTTAGGCGTTTAATATGCGGTGTTGAGTCCATTCGTTGAGCAAGGAGTAGCTCTTGTCTATTCCATATTTGACTTAAGGAACTTTATCTGTGCTCATTTCAATCTCTGGTTTTATGCAGCACCCCAACTCACCTTTACCCTTAAGCAAGCATAAGTTGGTTTTCTAAATTTGAGAACCTGTTCTGTTCTGTAATTCAGTTCCTGTGTAGCCAAGTTTACATTCTGTGTATTACTGATATCTTATGATGTTTCTTTTTCTGTGTGACTTATTTCAGTTAGAATCATCATACCTGAATCCACTCATTGTGCTGCTAAGGGCCTGATGACATAGATTTCATTGCTGAGTGATATTGCTTTGTAAGTAAATACCACAACTTCTTTATCCATTTTTCACTTTCTGCGATGTTGAACTTGTACTGTAAACGAGGTTCTTGTAAACAGAGGTGTCCCAAACTTTGGGGTGGCTGTGTCTTTTTGATTTTAATTTCCCTAAGCTATAGGACCATAAGTGGCAGTGCCCTAGGCTCTGTTGCTTTGTTTCTTAGATGTTTCAGGAAACACCATACACTTCTCCCGAGTGGTTGTTGGCAATTTACATCCCGCCCATCAGCATAACAAGGCTCCCAGTTCTCCATGGCCTGTCCTGCCTTTCTGGATTTTACACTTTTTTCAGATGGCCCTTTTGACCGGGGGGAACTGAGACTTCATTGTAGTGCAGATTTCCTTTGCAAGCTTGCTTGGTTGGCCAAAAAGGGCGTATGCGTTTTTTCCTGAATATATTCAGGAAAAAACGCATACGCCCTTTTTGGCCAAGTGCATCATTGTGGACGTTCTGCCTCTTTTCCTATGCTTTCAATGCAATTCCAGTCTACCTCCTGAAATCGGTTTCCTGCAATTCTGCCCCGCTTTCAAGTCCTCTTGGCAGCCTTACTTCAGTCTATTTTTGGACGATAGCTGTCATTTATAACTCTGCAGGTTTGTGAATTACAGTGCCCCTGAGCTCCTTTCTTCAACTCGCTTTCTTGTGACCTGGCCGCAACACCGCAGGATGGCTTCAGGCCCTAATCTGGTTCCGGCACGGCACGCTGAGCCTTTGGTTATTTCCTCTTCCTGGTGGGAAATGAGAGTTAAATTTGCCCGTCCAGACACCTCCAGCTAGCCTCTCATTGGTTCTCGCTATTCCTGTTCATCTTCCGCAGAAATTGCAAACTGGGCCAAACAGGAGGTTAAAGGGACTGACTCTCCAAGTGAGGAGAGTGTTAGTAAAGCGTCTGGAATGTTGCACCCGAGTACCAGGGGAGGAAAACTGAGACATATTTGAACACGTCTCCCGTTCACATGGTTGATCATACTTGGGTTCCACATGCATGTTTTAGCTGAAGGAAGAATATCTTAAACCTGGAAAGTTAAGACCCGTGTAATGGGAAACATGCAATATGACTTCAAAGGGTCTTCATTTGCTCACCGAACCTCTCCAATCCTATCACTGCTGCGTTTATGCCCCTGTACACATGCTTGATTCTCTTTCAGAGACATAGCAATCCATAGGTTTTCCGATACTTACTAGTCAGGTACATTCTTAGGCGTTTAATATGCGGTGTTGAGTCCATTTCGTTGAGCAAGGAGTAGCTCTTGTCTATTCCATATTTGACTTAAGGAACTTTATCTGTGCTCATTTCAATCTCTGGTTTTATGCAGCACCCCAACTCACCTTTACCCTTAAGCAAGCATAAGTTGGTTTTCTAAATTTGAGACCCTGTTCTGTTCTGTAATTCAGTTCCTGTGTAGCCAAGTTTACATTCCGTGTATTACTGATATCTTATGATGTTTCTTTTTCTGTGTGACTTACTACAGTTAGAATCATCATACCTGAATCCACTCATTGTGATGCTAAGGGCCTGATGACATAGATTTCATTGCTGAGTGATATTGCTTTGTAAGTAAATACCACAACTTCTTTATCCATTTTTCACTTTCTGCGATGTTGAACTTGTACTGTAAACGAGGTTCTTGTAAACAGAGGCGTCCCAAACTTTGGGGTGGCTGTGTCTTTTTGATTTTAATTTCCCTAAGCTATAGGACCATAAGTGGCAGTGCCCTAGGCTCTGTTGCTTTGTTTCTTAGATGTTTCAGGAAACACCATACACTTCTCCCAAGTGTCTGTTGGCAATTTACATCCCGCCCATCAGCATAACAAGGCTCCCAGTTCTCCATGGCCTGTCCTGCCTTTCTGGATTTTACACTTTTTTCAGATGGCCCTTTTGACCGGGGGGAACTGAGACTTCATTGTAGTGCAGATTTCCTTTGCAAGCTTGCTTGGTTGGCCAAAAAGGGCGTATGCGTTTTTTCCTGAATATATTCAGGAAAAAACGCATACGCCCTTTTTGGCCAAGTGCATCATTGTGGACGTTCTGCCTCTTTTCCTATGCTTTCAATGCAATTCCAGTCTACCTCCTGAAATCGGTTTCCTGCAATTCTGCCCCGCTTTCAAGTCCTCTTGGCAGCCTTACTTCAGTTTATTTTTGGACGATAGCTGTCATTTATAACTCTGCAGGTTTGTGAATTACAGTGCCCCTGAGCTCCTTTCTTCAACTCGCTTTCTTGTGACCTGGCCGCAACACCGCAGGATGGCTTCAGGCCCTAATCTGGTTCCGGCACGGCACGCTGAGCCTTTGGTTATTTCCTCTTCCTGGTGGGAAATGAGAGTTAAATTTGCCCGTCCAGACACCTCCAGCTAGCCTCTCATTGGTTCTCGCTATTCCTGTTCATCTTCCGCAGAAATTGCAAACTGGGCCAAACAGGAGGTTAAAGGGACTGACTCTCCAAGTGAGGAGAGTGTTAGTAAAGCGTCTGGAATGTTGCACCCGAGTACCAGGGGAGGAAAACTGAGACATATTTGAACACGTCTCCCGTTCACATGGTTGATCATACTTGGGTTCCACATGCATGTTTTAGCTGAAGGAAGAATATCTTAAACCTGGAAAGTTAAGACCCGTGTAATGGGAAACATGCAATATGACTTCAAAGGGTCTTCATTTGCTCACCGAACCTCTCCAATCCTATCACTGCTGCGTTTATGCCCCTGTACACATGCTTGATTCTCTTTCGGAGACATAGCAATCCATAGGTTTTCCGATACTTACTAGTCAGGTACATTCTTAGGCGTTTAATATGCGGTGTTGAGTCCATTTCGTTGAGCAAGGAGTAGCTCTTGTCTATTCCATATTTGACTTAAGGAACTTTATCTGTGCTCATTTCAATCTCTGGTTTTATGCAGCACCCCAACTCACCTTTACCCTTAAGGAAGCATAAGTTGGTTTTCTAAATTTGAGACCCTGTTCTGTTCTGTAATTCAGTTCCTGTGTAGCCAAGTTTACATTCCGTGTATTACTGATATCTTATGATGTTTCTTTTTCTGTGTGACTTATTTCAGTTAGAATCATCATACCTGAATCCACTCATTGTGCTGCTAAGGGCCTGATGACACAGATTTCATTGCTGAGTGATATTGCTTTGTAAGTAAATACCACAACTTATTTATTCATTTTTCACTTTCTGCGATGTTGAACTTGTACTGTAAACGAGGTTCTTGTAAACATAGGCGTCCCAAACTTTGGGGTGGCTGTGTCTTTTAGATTTTAATTTCCCTAAGCTATAGGACCATAAGTGGAAGTGCCCTAGGTTCTGTTGCTTTGTTTTTTAGATGTTTCAGGAAACACCATACAATTCTCCCGAGTGGTTGTTGGCAATTTACATCCCGCCCATCAGCATAACAAGGCTCCCAGTTCTCCATGGCCTGTCCTGCCTTTCTGGATTTTACACTTTTTTCAGATGGCCCTTTTGACCGGGGGGAAGTGAGACTTCATTGTAGTGCAGATTTCCTTTGCAAGCTTGCTTGGTTGGCCAAAAAGGGCGTATGCGTTTTTTCCTGAATATATTCAGGAAAAAACGCATACGCCCTTTTTGGCCAAGTGCATCATTGTGGACGTTCTGCCTCTTTTCCTATGCTTTCAATGCAATTCCAGTCTACCTCCTGAAATCGGTTTCCTGCAATTCTGCCCCGCTTTCAAGTCCTCTTGGCAGCCTTACTTCAGTCTATTTTTGGACGATAGCTGTCATTTATAACTCTGCAGGTTTGTGAATTACAGTGCCCCTGAGCTCCTTTCTTCAACTCGCTTTCTTTTGAGCTGGCCGCAACACCGCAGGATGGCTTCAGGCCCTAATCTGGTTCCGGTACGGCACGCTGAGCCTTTGGTTATTTCCTCTTCCTGGTGGGAAATGAGAGTTAAATTTGCCCGTCCAGACACCTCCAGCTAGCCTCTCATTGGTTCTCGCTATTCCTGTTCATCTTCCGCAGAAATTGCAAACTGGGCCAAACAGGAGGTTAAAGGCGCTGACTCTCCAAGTGGGGAGAGTGTTAGTAAAGCGTCTGGAATGTTGCACCCGAGTACCAGGGGAGGAAAACTGAGACATATTTGAACACGTCTCCCGTTCACATGGTTGATCATACTTGGGTTCCACATGCATGTTTTAGCTGAAGGAAGAATACCTTAAACCTGGAGAGTTGAGACCCGTGTAATGGGTACCATGCAATATGACTTCAAAGGGTCTTCATTTGCTCACCGAACCTCTCCAATCCTATCACTGCTGCGTTTATGCCCCTGTACACATGCTTGATTCTCTTTTGGAGACATAGCAATCCATAGGTTTTACGATACTTACTAGTCAGGTACATTCTTAGGCGTTTAATATGCGGTGTTGAGTCCATTCGTTGAGCAAGGAGTAGCTCTTGTCTATTCCATATTTGACTTAAGGAACTTTATCTGTGCTCATTTCAATCTCTGGTTTTATGCAGCACCCCAACTCACCTTTACCCTTAAGCAAGCATAAGTTGGTTTTCTAAATTTGAGAACCTGTTCTGTTCTGTAATTCAGTTCCTGTGTAGCCAAGTTTACATTCTGTGTATTACTGATATCTTATGATGTTTCTTTTTCTGTGTGACTTATTTCAGTTAGAATCATCATACCTGAATCCACTCATTGTGCTGCTAAGGGCCTGATGACATAGATTTCATTGCTGAGTGATATTGCTTTGTAAGTAAATACCACAACTTCTTTATCCATTTTTCACTTTCTGCGATGTTGAACTTGTACTGTAAACGAGGTTCTTGTAAACAGAGGCATCCCAAACTTTGGGGTGGCTGTGTCTTTTTGATTTTAATTTCCCTAAGCTATAGGACCATAAGTGGCAGTGCCCTAGGCTCTGTTGCTTTGTTTCTTAGATGTTTCAGGAAACACCATACACTTCTCCCGAGTGGTTGTTGGCAATTTACATCCCGCCCATCAGCATAACAAGGCTCCCAGTTCTCCATGGCCTGTCCTGCCTTTCTGGATTTTACACTTTTTTCAGATGGCCCTTTTGACCGGGGGGAACTGAGACTTCATTGTAGTGCAGATTTCCTTTGCAAGCTTGCTTGGTTGGCCAAAAAGGGCGTATGCGTTTTTTCCTGAATATATTCAGGAAAAAACGCATACGCCCTTTTTGGCCAAGTGCATCATTGTGGACGTTCTGCCTCTTTTCCTATGCTTTCAATGCAATTCCAGTCTACCTCCTGAAATCGGTTTCCTGCAATTCTGCCCCGCTTTCAAGTCCTCTTGGCAGCCTTACTTCAGTCTATTTTTGGACGATAGCTGTCATTTATAACTCTGCAGGTTTGTGAATTACAGTGCCCCTGAGCTCCTTTCTTCAACTCGCTTTCTTGTGACCTGGCCGCAACACCGCAGGATGGCTTCAGGCCCTAATCTGGTTCCGGCACGGCACGCTGAGCCTTTGGTTATTTCCTCTTCCTGGTGGGAAATGAGAGTTAAATTTGCCCGTCCAGACACCTCCAGCTAGCCTCTCATTGGTTCTCGCTATTCCTGTTCATCTTCCGCAGAAATTGCAAACTGGGCCAAACAGGAGGTTAAAGGCGCTGACTCTCCAAGTGGGGAGAGTGTTAGTAAAGCGTCTGGAATGTTGCACCCGAGTACCAGGGGAGGAAAACTGAGACATATTTGAACACGTCTCCCGTTCACATGGTTGATCATACTTGGGTTCCACATGCATGTTTTAGCTGAAGGAAGAATACCTTAAACCTGGAGAGTTGAGACCCGTGTAATGGGTACCATGCAATATGATTTCAAAGGGTCTTCATTTGCTCACCGAACCTCTCCAATCCTATCACTGCTGCGTTTATGCCCCTGTACACATGCTTGATTCTCTTTTGGAGACATAGCAATCCATAGGTTTTACGATACTTACTAGTCAGGTACATTCTTAGGCGTTTAATATGCGGTGTTGAGTCCATTCGTTGAGCAAGGAGTAGCTCTTGTCTATTCCATATTTGACTTAAGGAACTTTATCTGTGCTCATTTCAATCTCTGGTTTTATGCAGCACCCCAACTCACCTTTACCCTTAAGCAAGCATAAGTTGGTTTTCTAAATTTGAGAACCTGTTCTGTTCTGTAATTCAGTTCCTGTGTAGCCAAGTTTACATTCTGTGTATTACTGATATCTTATGATGTTTCTTTTTCTGTGTGACTTATTTCAGTTAGAATCATCATACCTGAATCCACTCATTGTGCTGCTAAGGGCCTGATGACATAGATTTCATTGCTGAGTGATATTGCTTTGTAAGTAAATACCACAACTTCTTTATCCATTTTTCACTTTCTGCGATGTTGAACTTGTACTGTAAACGAGGTTCTTGTAAACAGAGGCGTCCCAAACTTTGGGGTGGCTGTGTCTTTTTGATTTTAATTTCCCTAAGCTATAGGACCATAAGTGGCAGTGCCCTAGGCTCTGTTGCTTTGTTTCTTAGATGTTTCAGGAAACACCATACACTTCTCCCGAGTGGTTGTTGGCAATTTACATCCCGCCCATCAGCATAACAAGGCTCCCAGTTCTCCATGGCCTGTCCTGCCTTTCTGGATTTTACACTTTTTTCAGATGGCCCTTTTGACCGGGGGGAACTGAGACTTCATTGTAGTGCAGATTTCCTTTGCAAGCTTGCTTGGTTGGCCAAAAAGGGCGTATGCGTTTTTCCTGAATATATTCAGGAAAAAACGCATACGCCCTTTTTGGCCAAGTGCATCATTGTGGACGTTCTGCCTCTTTTCCTATGCTTTCAATGCAATTCCAGTCTACCTCCTGAAATCGGTTTCCTGCAATTCTGCCCCGCTTTCAAGTCCTCTTGGCAGCCTTACTTCAGTCTATTTTTGGACGATAGCTGTCATTTATAACTCTGCAGGTTTGTGAATTACAGTGCCCCTGAGCTCCTTTCTTCAACTCGCTTTCTTGTGACCTGGCCGCAACACCGCAGGATGGCTTCAGGCCCTAATCTGGTTCCGGCACGGCACGCTGAGCCTTTGGTTATTTCCTCTTCCTGGTGGGAAATGAGAGTTAAATTTGCCCGTCCAGACACCTCCAGCTAGCCTCTCATTGGTTCTCGCTATTCCTGTTCATCTTCCGCAGAAATTGCAAACTGGGCCAAACAGGAGGTTAAAGGGACTGACTCTCCAAGTGAGGAGAGTGTTAGTAAAGCGTCTGGAATGTTGCACCCGAGTACCAGGGGAGGAAAACTGAGACATATTTGAACACGTCTCCCGTTCACATGGTTGATCATACTTGGGTTCCACATACATGTTTTAGCTGAAGGAAGAATATCTTAAACCTGGAAAGTTAAGACCCGTGTAATGGGAAACATGCAATATGACTTCAAAGGGTCTTCATTTGCTCACCGAACCTCTCCAATCCTATCACTGCTGCGTTTATGCCCCTGTACACATGCTTGATTCTCTTTCAGA
This sequence comes from Stenella coeruleoalba, assembly GCF_951394435.1. NCBI lineage: Eukaryota > Metazoa > Chordata > Mammalia > Artiodactyla > Delphinidae > Stenella > Stenella coeruleoalba. Next base: position 591,206 of record NW_027646004.1, on the reverse strand, counting down.
GACATAGCAATCCATAGGTTTTCCGATACTTACTAGTCAGGTACATTCTTAGGCGTTTAATATGCGGTGTTGAGTCCATTTCGTTGAGCAAGGAGTAGCTCTTGTCTATTCCATATTTGACTTAAGGAACTTTATCTGTGCTCATTTCAATCTCTGGTTTTATGCAGCACCCCAACTCACCTTTACCCTTAAGCAAGCATAAGTTGGTTTTCTAAATTTGAGACCCTGTTCTGTTCTGTAATTCAGTTCCTGTGTAGCCAAGTTTACATTCCGTGTATTACTGATATCTTATGATGTTTCTTTTTCTGTGTGACTTACTACAGTTAGAATCATCATACCTGAATCCACTCATTGTGATGCTAAGGGCCTGATGACATAGATTTCATTGCTGAGTGATATTGCTTTGTAAGTAAATACCACAACTTCTTTATCCATTTTTCACTTTCTGCGATGTTGAACTTGTACTGTAAACGAGGTTCTTGTAAACAGAGGCGTCCCAAACTTTGGGGTGGCTGTGTCTTTTTGATTTTAATTTCCCTAAGCTATAGGACCATAAGTGGCAGTGCCCTAGGCTCTGTTGCTTTGTTTCTTAGATGTTTCAGGAAACACCATACACTTCTCCCAAGTGTCTGTTGGCAATTTACATCCCGCCCATCAGCATAACAAGGCTCCCAGTTCTCCATGGCCTGTCCTGCCTTTCTGGATTTTACACTTTTTTCAGATGGCCCTTTTGACCGGGGGGAACTGAGACTTCATTGTAGTGCAGATTTCCTTTGCAAGCTTGCTTGGTTGGCCAAAAAGGGCGTATGCGTTTTTTCCTGAATATATTCAGGAAAAAACGCATACGCCCTTTTTGGCCAAGTGCATCATTGTGGACGTTCTGCCTCTTTTCCTATGCTTTCAATGCAATTCCAGTCTACCTCCTGAAATCGGTTTCCTGCAATTCTGCCCCGCTTTCAAGTCCTCTTGGCAGCCTTACTTCAGTTTATTTTTGGACGATAGCTGTCATTTATAACTCTGCAGGTTTGTGAATTACAGTGCCCCTGAGCTCCTTTCTTCAACTCGCTTTCTTGTGACCTGGCCGCAACACCGCAGGATGGCTTCAGGCCCTAATCTGGTTCCGGCACGGCACGCTGAGCCTTTGGTTATTTCCTCTTCCTGGTGGGAAATGAGAGTTAAATTTGCCCGTCCAGACACCTCCAGCTAGCCTCTCATTGGTTCTCGCTATTCCTGTTCATCTTCCGCAGAAATTGCAAACTGGGCCAAACAGGAGGTTAAAGGGACTGACTCTCCAAGTGAGGAGAGTGTTAGTAAAGCGTCTGGAATGTTGCACCCGAGTACCAGGGGAGGAAAACTGAGACATATTTGAACACGTCTCCCGTTCACATGGTTGATCATACTTGGGTTCCACATGCATGTTTTAGCTGAAGGAAGAATATCTTAAACCTGGAAAGTTAAGACCCGTGTAATGGGAAACATGCAATATGACTTCAAAGGGTCTTCATTTGCTCACCGAACCTCTCCAATCCTATCACTGCTGCGTTTATGCCCCTGTACACATGCTTGATTCTCTTTCGGAGACATAGCAATCCATAGGTTTTCCGATACTTACTAGTCAGGTACATTCTTAGGCGTTTAATATGCGGTGTTGAGTCCATTTCGTTGAGCAAGGAGTAGCTCTTGTCTATTCCATATTTGACTTAAGGAACTTTATCTGTGCTCATTTCAATCTCTGGTTTTATGCAGCACCCCAACTCACCTTTACCCTTAAGCAAGCATAAGTTGGTTTTCTAAATTTGAGACCCTGTTCTGTTCTGTAATTCAGTTCCTGTGTAGCCAAGTTTACGTTCCGTGTATTACTGATATCTTATGATGTTTCTTTTTCTGTGTGACTTACTACAGTTAGAATCATCATACCTGAATCCACTCATTGTGATGCTAAGGGCCTGATGACATAGATTTCATTGCTGAGTGATATTGCTTTGTAAGTAAATACCACAACTTCTTTATCCATTTTTCACTTTCTGCGATGTTGAACTTGTACTGTAAACGAGGTTCTTGTAAACAGAGGCGTCCCAAACTTTGGGGTGGCTGTGTCTTTTTGATTTTAATTTCCCTAAGCTATAGGACCATAAGTGGCAGTGCCCTAGGCTCTGTTGCGTTGTTTCTTAGATGTTTCAGGAAACACCATACACTTCTCCCAAGTGTCTGTTGGCAATTTACATCCCGCCCATCAGCATAACAAGGCTCCCAGTTCTCCATGGCCTGTCCTGCCTTTCTGGATTTTACACTTTTTTCAGATGGCCCTTTTGACCGGGGGGAACTGAGACTTCATTGTAGTGCAGATTTCCTTTGCAAGCTTGCTTGGTTGGCCAAAAAGGGCGTATGCGTTTTTTCCTGAATATATTCAGGAAAAAACGCATACGCCCTTTTTGGCCAAGTGCATCATTGTGGACGTTCTGCCTCTTTTCCTATGCTTTCAATGCAATTCCAGTCTACCTCCTGAAATCGGTTTCCTGCAATTCTGCCCCGCTTTCAAGTCCTCTTGGCAGCCTTACTTCAGTTTATTTTTGGACGATAGCTGTCATTTATAACTCTGCAGGTTTGTGAATTACAGTGCCCCTGAGCTCCTTTCTTCAACTCGCTTTCTTGTGACCTGGCCGCAACACCGCAGGATGGCTTCAGGCCCTAATCTGGTTCCGGCACGGCACGCTGAGCCTTTGGTTATTTCCTCTTCCTGGTGGGAAATGAGAGTTAAATTTGCCCGTCCAGACACCTCCAGCTAGCCTCTCATTGGTTCTCGCTATTCCTGTTCATCTTCCGCAGAAATTGCAAACTCGGCCAAACAGGAGGTTAAAGGGACTGACTCTCCAAGTGAGGAGAGTGTTAGTAAAGCGTCTGGAATGTTGCACCCGAGTACCAGGGGAGGAAAACTGAGACATATTTGAACACGTCTCCCGTTCACATGGTTGATCATACTTGGGTTCCACATGCATGTTTTAGCTGAAGGAAGAATATCTTAAACCTGGAAAGTTAAGACCCGTGTAATGGGAAACATGCAATATGACTTCAAAGGGTCTTCATTTGCTCACCGAACCTCTCCAATCCTATCACTGCTGTGTTTATGCCCCTGTACACATGCTTGATTCTCTTTCGGAGACATAGCAATCCATAGGTTTTCCGATACTTACTAGTCAGGTACATTCTTAGGCGTTTAATATGCGGTGTTGAGTCCATTTCGTTGAGCAAGGAGTAGCTCTTGTCTATTCCATATTTGACTTAAGGAACTTTATCTGTGCTCATTTCAATCTCTGGTTTTATGCAGCACCCCAACTCACCTTTCCCCTTAAGCAAGCATAAGTTGGTTTTCTAAATTTGAGACCCTGTTCTGTTCTGTAATTCAGTTCCTGTGTAGCCAAGTTTACATTCCGTGTATTACTGATATCTTATGATGTTTCTTTTTCTGTGTGACTTACTTCAGTTAGAATCATCATACCTGAATCCACTCATTGTGCTGCTAAGGGCCTGATGACACAGATTTCATTGCTGAGTGATATTGCTTTGTAAGTAAATACCACAACTTCTTTATCCATTTTTCACTTTCTGCGATGTTGAACTTGTACTGTAAACGAGGTTCTTGTAAACAGAGGCGTCCCAAACTTTGGGGTGGCTGTGTCTTTTTGATTTTAATTTCCCTAAGCTATAGGACCATAAGTGGCAGTGCCCTAGGCTCTGTTGCTTTGTTTTTTAGATGTTTCAGGAAACAACATACACTTCTCCCGAGTGTCTGTTGGCAATTTACATCCCGCCCATCAGCATAACAAGGCTCCCAGTTCTCCATGGCCTGTCCTGCCTTTCTGGATTTTACACTTTTTTCAGATGGCCCTTTTGACCGGGGGGAAGTGAGACTTCATTGTAGTGCAGATTTCCTTTGCAAGCTTGCTTGGTTGGCCAAAAAGGGCGTATGCGTTTTTTCCTGAATATATTCAGGAAAAAACGCATACGCCCTTTTTGGCCAAGTGCATCATTGTGGACGTTCTGCCTCTTTTCCTATGCTTTCAATGCAATTCCAGTCTACCTCCTGAAATCGGTTTCCTGCAATTCTGCCCCGCTTTCAAGTCCTCTTGGCAGCCTTACTTCAGTCTATTTTTGGACGATAGCTGTCATTTATACCTCTGCAGGTTTGTGAATTACAGTGCCCCTGAGCTCCTTTCTTCAACTCGCTTTCTTGTGACCTGGCCGCAACACCGCAGGATGGCTTCAGGCCCTAATCTGGTTCCGGCACGGCACGCTGAGCCTTTGGTTATTTCCTCTTCCTGGTGGGAAATGAGAGTTAAATTTGCCCGTCCAGACACCTCCAGCTAGTCTCTCATTGGTTCTCGCTATTCCTGTTCATCTTCCGCAGAAATTGCAAACTGGGCCAAACAGGAGGTTAAAGGGACTGACTCTCCAAGTGAGGAGAGTGTTAGTAAAGCGTCTGGAATGTTGCACCCGAGTACCAGGGGAGGAAAACTGAGACATATTTGAACACGTCTCCCGTTCACATGGTTGATCATACTTGGGTTCCACATGCATGTTTTAGCTGAAGGAATAATATCTTAAACCTGGAAAGTTAAGACCCGTGTAATGGGAAACATGCAATATGACTTCAAAGGATCTTCATTTGCTCACCGAACCTCTCCAATCCTATCACTGCTGTGTTTATGCCCCTGTACACATGCTTGATTCTCTTTCGGAGACATAGCAATCCATAGGTTTTAAGATACTTACTAGTCAGGTACATTCTTAGGCGTTTAATATGCGGTGTTGAGTCCATTTCGTTGAGCAAGGAGTAGCTCTTGTCTATTCCATATTTGACTTAAGGAACTTTATCTGTGCTCATTTCAATCTCTGGTTTTATGCAGCACCCCAACTCACCTTTACCCTTAAGCAAGCATAAGTTGGTTTTCTAAATTTGAGACCCTGTTCTGTTCTGTAATTCAGTTCCTGTGTAGCCAAGTTTACATTCCGTGTATTACTGATATCTTATGATGTTTCTTTTTCTGTGTGACTTACTTCAGTTAGAATCATCATACCTGAATCCACTCATTGTGCTGCTAAGGGCCTGATGACACAGATTTCATTGCTGAGTGATATTGCTTTGTAAGTAAATACCACAACTTCTTTATCCATTTTTCACTTTCTGCGATGTTGAACTTGTACTGTAAACGAGGTTCTTGTAAACAGAGCCATTCCAAACTTTGGGGTGGCTGTGTCTTTTTGATTTTAATTTCCCTAAGCTATAGGACCATAAGTGGAAGTGCCCTAGGTTCTGTTGCTTTGTTTTTTAGGTGTTTCAGGAAACACCATACACTTCTCCTGAGTGGTTGTTGGCAATTTACATCCCGCCCATCAGCATAACAAGGCTCCCAGTTCTCCATGGCCTGTCCTGCCTTTCTGGATTTTACACTTTTTTCAGATGGCCCTTTTGACCGGGGGGAAGTGAGACTTCATTGTAGTGCAGATTTCCTTTGCAAGCTTGCTTGGTTGGCCAAAAAGGGCGTATGCGTTTTTTCCTGAATATATTCAGGAAAAAACGCATACGCCCTTTTTGGCCAAGTGCATCATTGTGGACGTTCTGCCTCTTTTCCTATGCTTTCAATGCAATTCCAGTCTACCTCCTGAAATCGGTTTCCTGCAATTCTGCCCCGCTTTCAAGTCCTCTTGGCAGCCTTACTTCAGTCTATTTTTGGACGATAGCTGTCATTTATACCTCTGCAGGTTTGTGAATTACAGTGCCCCTGAGCTCCTTTCTTCAACTCGCTTTCTTTTGAGCTGGCCACAACACCGCAGGATGGCTTCAGGCCCTATTCTGGTTCCGGTACGGCACGCTGAGCCTTTGGTTATTTCCTCTTCCTGGTGGGAAATGAGAGTTAAATTTGCCCGTCCAGACACCTCCAGCTAGCCTCTCATTGGTTCTCGCTATTCCTGTTCATCTTCCGCAGAAATTGCAAACTGGGCCAAACAGGAGGTTAAAGGCGCTGACTCTCCAAGTGGGGAGAGTGTTAGTAAAGCGTCTGGAATGTTGCACCCGAGTACCATGAGAGGAAAACTGAGACATATTTGAACACGTCTCCCGATCACATGGTTGATCATACTCTAGGTTCCACATGCATGTTTTAGCTGAAGGAAGAATACCTTAAACCTGGGTAGTTGAAACCCGTGGAATGGGTACCATGCAATATGACTTCAAAGGGTCTTCATTTGCTCACCGAACCTCTCCAATCCTATCACTGCTGTGTTTATGCCCCTGTACACATGCTTGATTCTCTTTCGGAGACATAGCAATCCATAGGTTTTAAGATACTTACTAGTCAGGTACATTCTTAGGCATTTAATATGCGGTGTTGAGTCCATTTCGTTGAGCAAGGAGTAGCTCTTGTCTATTCCATATTTGACTTAAGGAACTTTATCTGTGCTCATTTCAATCTCTGGTTTTATGCAGCACCCCAACTCACCTTTACCCTTAAGCAAGCATAAGTTGGTTTTCTAAATTTGAGACCCTGTTCTGTTCTGTAATTCAGTTCCTGTGTAGCCAAGTTTACATTCCGTGTATTACTGATATCTTATGATGTTTCTTTTTCTGTGTGACTTACTTCAGTTAGAATCATCATACCTGAATCCACTCATTGTGCTGCTAAGGGCCTGATGACACAGATTTCATTGCTGAGTGATATTGCTTTGTAAGTAAATACCACAACTTCTTTATCCATTTTTCACTTTCTGCGATGTTGAACTTGTACTGTAAACGAGGTTCTTGTAAACAGAGCCGTTCCAAACTTTGGGGTGGCTGTGTCTTTTTGATTTTAATTTCCCTAAGCTATAGGACCATAAGTGGAAGTGCCCTAGGTTCTGTTGCTTTGTTTTTTAGATGTTTCAGGAAACACCATACACTTCTCCCGAATGATAGTTGGCAATTTACATCCCGCCCATCAGCATAACAAGGCTCCCAGTTCTCCATGACCTGTCCTGCCTTTCTGGATTTTACACTTTTTTCAGATGGCCCTTTTGACAGGGGGGAAGTGAGACTTCATTGTAGTGCAGATTTCCTTTGCAAGCTTGCTTGGTTGGCCCAAAAGGGCGTATGCGTTTTTTCCTGAATATATTCAGGAAAAAACGCATACGCCCTTTTTGGCCAAGTGCATCATTGTGGACGTTCTGCCTCTTTTCCTATGCTTTCAATGCAATTCCAGTCTACCTCCTGAAATTGGTTTCCTGCAATTCTGCCCCGCTTTCAAGTCCTCTTGGCAGCCTTACTTCAGTCTATTTTTGGACAATAGCTGTCATTTATAACTCTGCAGGTTTGTGAATTACAGTGCCCCTGAGCTCCTTTCTTCAACTCGCTTTCTTTTGAGCTGGCCGCAACACCGCAGGATGGCTTCAGGCCCTAATCTGGTTCCGGTACGGCACGCTGAGCCTTTGGTTATTTCCTCTTCCTGGTGGGAAATGAGAGTTAAATTTGCCCGTCCAGACACCTCCAGCTAGCCTCTCATTGGTTCTCGCTATTCCTGTTCATCTTCCGCAGAAATTGCAAACTGGGCCAAACAGGAGATTAAAGGCGCTGACTCTCCAAGTGGGGAGAGTGTTAGTAAAGCGTCTGGAATGTTGCACCCGAGTACCAGGGGAGGAAAACTGAGACATATTTGAACATGTCTCCCGTTCACATGGTTGATCATACTTGGGTTCCACATGCATGTTTTAGCTGAAGGAAGAATACCTTAAACCTGGAGAGTTGAGACCCGTGTAATGGGTACCATGCAATATGACTTCAAAGGGTCTTCATTTGCTCACCGAACCTCTCCAATCCTATCACTGCTGCGTTTATGCCCCTGTACACATGCTTGATTCTCTTTCGGAGACATAGCAATCCATAGGTTTTCCGATACTTACTAGTCAGGTACATTCTTAGGCGTTTAATATGCGGTGTTGAGTCCATTTCGTTGAGCAAGGAGTAGCTCTTGTCTATTCCATATTTGACTTAAGGAACTTTATCTGTGCTCATTTCAATCTCTGGTTTTATGCAGCACCCCAACTCACCTTTACCCTTAAGGAAGCATAAGTTGGTTTTCTAAATTTGAGACCCTGTTCTGTTCTGTAATTCAGTTCCTGTGTAGCCAAGTTTACATTCCGTGTATTACTGATATCTTATGATGTTTCTTTTTCTGTGTGACTTATTTCAGTTAGAATCATCATACCTGAATCCACTCATTGTGATGCTAAGGGCCTGATGACATAGATTTAATTGCTGAGTGATATTGCTTTGTAAGTAAATACCACAACTTCTTTATCCATTTTTCACTTTCTGCGATGTTGAACTTGTACTGTAAACGAGGTTCTTGTAAACAGAGGCGTCCCAAACTTTGGGGTGGCTGTGTCTTTTTGATTTTAATTTCCCTAAGCTATAGGACCATAAGTGGAAGTGCCCTAAGCTCTGTTGCTTTGTTTTTTAGGTGTTTCAGGAAACACCATACAATTCTCCGGAGTGGTTGTTGGCAATTTACATCCCGCCCATCAGCATAACAAGGCTCCCAGTTGTCCATGGCCTGTCCTGCCTTTCTGGATTTTACACTTTTTTCAGATGGCCCTTTTGACCGGGGGGAAGTGAGACTTCATTGTAGTGCAGATTTCCTTTGCAAGCTTGCTTGGTTGGCCAAAAAGGGCGTATGCGTTTTTCCCTGAATATATTCAGGAAAAAACGCATACGCCCTTTTTGGCCAAGTGCATCATTGTGGACGTTCTGCCTCTTTTCCTATGCTTTCAATGCAATTCCAGTCTACCTCCTGAAATCGGTTTCCTGCAATTCTGCCCCGCTTTCAAGTCCTCTTGGCAGCCTTACTTCAGTCTATTTTTGGACGATAGCTGTCATTTATAACTCTGCAGGTTTGTGAATTACAGTGCCCCTGAGCTCCTTTCTTCAACTCGCTTTCTTGTGACCTGGCCGCAACACCGCAGGATGGCTTCAGGCCCTAATCTGGTTCCGGTACGGCACGCTGAGCCTTTGGTTATTTCCTCTTCCTGGTGGGAAATGAGAGTTAAATTTGCCCGTCCAGACACCTCCAGCTAGCCTCTCATTGGTTCTCGCTATTCCTGTTCATCTTCCGCAGAAATTGCAAACTGGGCCAAACAGGAGGTTAAAGGCGCTGACTCTCCAAGTGGGGAGAGTGTTAGTAAAGCGTCTGGAATGTTGCACCCGAGTACCAGGGGAGGAAAACTGAGACATATTTGAACACGTCTCCCGATCACATGGTTGATCATACTCTAGGTTCCACATGCATGTTTTAGCTGAAGGAAGAATACCTTAAACCTGGGTAGTTGAAACCCGTGGAATGGGTACCATGCAATATGACTTCAAAGGGTCTTCATTTGCTCACCGAACCTCTCCAATCCTATCACTGCTGCGTTTATGCCCCTGTACACATGCTTGATTCTCTTTCGGAGACATAGCAATCCATAGGTTTTACGATACTTACTAGTCAGGTACATTCTTAGGCGTTTAATATGCTGTGTTGAGTCCATTTCGTTGAGCAAGGAGTAGCTCTTGTCTATTCCATATTTGACTTAAGGAACTTTATCTGTGCTCATTTCAATCTCTGGTTTTATGCAGCACCCCAACTCACCTTTCCCCTTAAGCAAGCATAAGTTGGTTTTCTAAATTTGAGACCCTGTTCTGTTCTGTAATTCAGTTCCTGTGTAGCCAAGTTTACATTCCGTGTATTACTGATATCTTATGATGTTTCTTTTTCTGTGTGACTTATTTCAGTTAGAATCATCATACCTGAATCCACTCATTGTGATGCTAAGGGCCTGATGACATAGATTTCATTGCTGAGTGATATTGCTTTGTAAGTAAATACCACAACTTCTTTATCCATTTTTCACTTTCTGCGATGTTGAACTTGTACTGTAAATGAGGTTCTTGTAAACAGAGGCGTCCCAAACTTTGGGGTGGCTGTGTCTTTTTGATTTTAATTTCCCTAAGCTATAGGACCATAAGTGGAAGTGCCCTAGGCTCTGTTGCTTTGTTTTTTAGATGTTTCAGGAAACACCATACACTTCTCCCGAGTGTCTGTTGGCAATTTACATCCCGCCCATCAGCATAACAAGGCTCCCAGTTCTCCATGGCCTGTCCTGCCTTTCTGGATTTTACACTTTTTTCAGATGGCCCTTTTGACCGGGGGGAAGTGAGACTTCATTGTAGTGCAGATTTCCTTTGCAAGCTTGCTTGGTTGGCCAAAAAGGGCGTATGCGTTTTTTCCTGAATATATTCAGGAAAAAACGCATACGCCCTTTTTGGCCAAGTGCATCATTGTGGACGTTCTGCCTCTTTTCCTATGCTTTCAATGCAATTCCAGTCTACCTCCTGAAATCGGTTTCCTGCAATTCTGCCCCCCTTTCAAGTCCTCTTGGCAGCCTTACTTCAGTCTATTTTTGGACGATAGCTGTCATTTATAACTCTGCAGGTTTGTGAATTACAGTGCCCCTGAGCTCCTTTCTTCAACTCGCTTTCTTGTGACCTGGCCGCAACACCGCAGGATGGCTTCAGGCCCTAATCTGGTTCCGGCCCGGCACGCTGAGCCTTTGGTTAATTCCTCTTCCTGGTGGGAAATGAGAGTTAAATTTGCCCGTCCAGACACCTCCAGCTAGCCTCTCATTGGTTCTCGCTATTCCTGTTCATCTTCCGCAGAAATTGCAAACTGGGCCAAACAGGAGGTTAAAGGCGCTGACTCTCCAAGTGGGGAGAGTGTTAGTAAAGCGTCTGGAATGTTGCACCCGAGTACCAGGGGAGGAAAACTGAGACATATTTGAACACGTCTCCCGTTCACATGGTTGATCATACTTGGGTTCCACATGCATGTTTTAGCTGAAGGAAGAATACCTTAAACCTGGAGAGTTGAGACCCGTGTAATGGGTACCATGCAATATGACTTCAAAGGGTCTTCATTTGCTCACCGAACCTCTCCAATCCTATCACTGCTGCGTTTATGCCCCTGTACACATGCTTGATTCTCTTTCGGAGACATAGCAATCCATAGATTTTACGATACTTACTAGTCAGGTACATTCTTAGGCGTTTAATATGCGGTGATGAGTCCATTTCGTTGAGCAAGGAGTAGCTCTTGTCTATTCCATATTTGACTTAAGGAACTTTATCTGTGCTCATTTCAATCTCTGGTTTTATGCAGCACCCCAACTCACCTTTACCCTTAAGCAAGCATAAGTTGGTTTTCTAAATTTGAGACCCTGTTCTGTTCTGTAATTCAGTTCCTGTGTAGCCAAGTTTCCATTCCGTGTATTACTGATATCTTATGATGTTTCTTTTTCTGTGTGACTTATTTCAGTTAGAATCATCATACCTGAATCCACTCATTGTGATGCTAAGGGCCTGATGACATAGATTTCATTGCTGAGTGATATTGCTTTGTAAGTAAATACCACAACTTCTTTATCCATTTTTCACTTTCTGCGATGTTGAACTTGTACTGTAAACGAGGTTCTTGTAAACAGAGGCGTCCCAAACTTTGGGGTGGCTGTGTCTTTTTGATTTTAATTTCCCTAAGCTATAGGACCATAAGTGGCAGTGCCCTAGGCTCTGTTGCTTTGTTTTTTAGATGTTTCAGGAAACACCATACACTTCTCCCGAGTGTCTGTTGGCAATTTACATCCCGCCCATCAGCATAACAAGGCTCCCAGTTCTCCATGGCCTGTCCTGCCTTTCTGGATTTTACACTTTTTTCAGATGGCCCTTTTGACCGGGGGGAAGTGAGACTTCATTGTAGTGCAGATTTCCTTTGCAAGCTTGCTTGGTTGGCCAAAAAGGGCGTATGCGTTTTTTCCTGAATATATTCAGGAAAAAACGCATACGCCCTTTTTGGCCAAGTGCATCATTGTGGACGTTCTGCCTCTTTTCCTATGCTTTCAATGCAATTCCAGTCTACCTCCTGAAATCGGTTTCCTGCAATTCTGCCCCGCTTTCAAATCCTCTTGGCAGCCTTACTTCAGTCTATTTTTGGACGATAGCTGTCATTTATAACTCTGCAGGTTTGTGAATTACAGTGCCCCTGAGCTCCTTTCTTCAACTCGCTTTCTTGTGACCTGGCCGCAACACCGCAGGATGACTTCAGGCCCTAATCTGGTTCCGGCCCGGCACGCTGAGCCTTTGGTTAATTCCTCTTCCTGGTGGGAAATGAGAGTTAAATTTGCCCGTCCAGACACCTCCAGCTAGCCTCTCATTGGTTCTCGCTATTCCTGTTCATCTTCCGCAGAAATTGCAAACTGGGCCAAACAGGAGGTTAAAGGCGCTGACTCTCCAAGTGGGGAGAGTGTTAGTAAAGCGTCTGGAATGTTGCACCCGAGTACCAGGGGAGGAAAACTGAGACATATTTGAACACGTCTCCCGTTCACATGGTTGATCATACTTGGGTTCCACATGCATGTTTTAGCTGAAGGAAGAATACCTTAAACCTGGAGAGTTGAGACCCGTGTAATGGGTACCATGCAATATGACTTCAAAGGGTCTTCATTTGCTCACCGAACCTCTCCAATCCTATCACTGCTGCGTTTATGCCCCTGTACACATGCTTGATTCTCTTTCGGAGACATAGCAATCCATAGGTTTTACGATACTTACTAGGCAGGTACATTCTTAGGCGTTTAATATGCGGTGTTGAGTCCATTTCGTTGAGCAAGGAGTAGCTCTTGTCTATTCCATATTTGACTTAAGGAACTTTATCTGTGCTCATTTCAATCTCTGGTTTTATGCAGCACCCCAACTCACCTTTACCCTTAAGCAAGCATAAGTTGGTTTTCTAAATTTGAGACCCTGTTCTGTTCTGTAATTCAGTTCCTGTGTAGCCAAGTTTACATTCCGTGTATTACTGATATCTTATGATGTTTCTTTTTCTGTGTGACTTATTTCAGTTAGAATCATCATACCTGAATCCACTCATTGTGCTGCTAAGGGCCTGATGACATAGATTTCATTGCTGAGTGATATTGCTTTGTAAGTAAATACCACAACTTCTTTATCCATTTTTCACTTTCTGCGATGTTGAACTTGTACTGTAAACGAGGTTCTTGTAAACAGAGGCGTCCCAAACTTTGGGGTGGCTGTGTCTTTTTGATTTTAATTTCCCTAAGCTATAGGACCATAAGTGGCAGTGCCCTAGGCTCTGTTGCTTTGTTTTTTAGGTGTTTCAGGAAACACCATACACTTCTCCTGAGTGGTTGTTGGCAATTTACATCCCGCCCATCAGCATAACAAGGCTCCCAGTTCTCCATGGCCTGTCCTGCCTTTCTGGATTTTACACTTTTTTCAGATGGCCCTTTTGACCGGGGGGAAGTGAGACTTCATTGTAGTGCAGATTTCCTTTGCAAGCTTGCTTGGTTGGCCAAAAAGGGCGTATGCGTTTTTTCCTGAATATATTCAGGAAAAAACGCATACGCCCTTTTTGGCCAAGTGCATCATTGTGGACGTTCTGCCTCTTTTCCTATGCTTTCAATGCAATTCCAGTCTACCTCCTGAAATCGGTTTCCTGCAATTCTGCCCCGCTTTCAAGTCCTCTTGGCAGCCTTACTTCAGTCTATTTTTGGACGATAGCTGTCATTTATACCTCTGCAGGTTTGTGAATTACAGTGCCCCTGAGCTCCTTTCTTCAACTCGCTTTCTTTTGAGCTGGCCACAACACCGCAGGATGGCTTCAGGCCCTATTCTGGTTCCGGTACGGCACGCTGAGCCTTTGGTTATTTCCTCTTCCTGGTGGGAAATGAGAGTTAAATTTGCCCGTCCAGACACCTCCAGCTAGCCTCTCATTGGTTCTCGCTATTCCTGTTCATCTTCCGCAGAAATTGCAAACTGGGCCAAACAGGAGGTTAAAGGCGCTGACTCTCCAAGTGGGGAGAGTGTTAGTAAAGCGTCTGGAATGTTGCACCCGAGTACCATGAGAGGAAAACTGAGACATATTTGAACACGTCTCCCGATCACATGGTTGATCATACTCTAGGTTCCACATGCATGTTTTAGCTGAAGGAAGAATACCTTAAACCTGGGTAGTTGAAACCCGTGGAATGGGTACCATGCAATATGACTTCAAAGGGTCTTCATTTGCTCACCGAACCTCTCCAATCCTATCACTGCTGTGTTTATGCCCCTGTACACATGCTTGATTCTCTTTCGGAGACATAGCAATCCATAGGTTTTAAGATACTTACTAGTCAGGTACATTCTTAGGCATTTAATATGCGGTGTTGAGTCCATTTCGTTGAGCAAGGAGTAGCTCTTGTCTATTCCATATTTGACTTAAGGAACTTTATCTGTGCTCATTTCAATCTCTGGTTTTATGCAGCACCCCAACTCACCTTTACCCTTAAGCAAGCATAAGTTGGTTTTCTAAATTTGAGACCCTGTTCTGTTCTGTAATTCAGTTCCTGTGTAGCCAAGTTTACATTCCGTGTATTACTGATATCTTATGATGTTTCTTTTTCTGTGTGACTTACTTCAGTTAGAATCATCATACCTGAATCCACTCATTGTGCTGCTAAGGGCCTGATGACACAGATTTCATTGCTGAGTGATATTGCTTTGTAAGTAAATACCACAACTTCTTTATCCATTTTTCACTTTCTGCGATGTTGAACTTGTACTGTAAACGAGGTTCTTGTAAACAGAGCCGTTCCAAACTTTGGGGTGGCTGTGTCTTTTTGATTTTAATTTCCCTAAGCTATAGGACCATAAGTGGAAGTGCCCTAGGTTCTGTTGCTTTGTTTTTTAGATGTTTCAGGAAACACCATACACTTCTCCCGAATGATAGTTGGCAATTTACATCCCGCCCATCAGCATAACAAGGCTCCCAGTTCTCCATGACCTGTCCTGCCTTTCTGGATTTTACACTTTTTTCAGATGGCCCTTTTGACAGGGGGGAAGTGAGACTTCATTGTAGTGCAGATTTCCTTTGCAAGCTTGCTTGGTTGGCCCAAAAGGGCGTATGCGTTTTTTCCTGAATATATTCAGGAAAAAACGCATACGCCCTTTTTGGCCAAGTGCATCATTGTGGACGTTCTGCCTCTTTTCCTATGCTTTCAATGCAATTCCAGTCTACCTCCTGAAATTGGTTTCCTGCAATTCTGCCCCGCTTTCAAGTCCTCTTGGCAGCCTTACTTCAGTCTATTTTTGGACAATAGCTGTCATTTATAACTCTGCAGGTTTGTGAATTACAGTGCCCCTGAGCTCCTTTCTTCAACTCGCTTTCTTTTGAGCTGGCCGCAACACCGCAGGATGGCTTCAGGCCCTAATCTGGTTCCGGTACGGCACGCTGAGCCTTTGGTTATTTCCTCTTCCTGGTGGGAAATGAGAGTTAAATTTGCCCGTCCAGACACCTCCAGCTAGCCTCTCATTGGTTCTCGCTATTCCTGTTCATCTTCCGCAGAAATTGCAAACTGGGCCAAACAGGAGATTAAAGGCGCTGACTCTCCAAGTGGGGAGAGTGTTAGTAAAGCGTCTGGAATGTTGCACCCGAGTACCAGGGGAGGAAAACTGAGACATATTTGAACATGTCTCCCGTTCACATGGTTGATCATACTTGGGTTCCACATGCATGTTTTAGCTGAAGGAAGAATACCTTAAACCTGGAGAGTTGAGACCCGTGTAATGGGTACCATGCAATATGACTTCAAAGGGTCTTCATTTGCTCACCGAACCTCTCCAATCCTATCACTGCTGCGTTTATGCCCCTGTACACATGCTTGATTCTCTTTCGGAGACATAGCAATCCATAGGTTTTCCGATACTTACTAGTCAGGTACATTCTTAGGCGTTTAATATGCGGTGTTGAGTCCATTTCGTTGAGCAAGGAGTAGCTCTTGTCTATTCCATATTTGACTTAAGGAACTTTATCTGTGCTCATTTCAATCTCTGGTTTTATGCAGCACCCCAACTCACCTTTACCCTTAAGGAAGCATAAGTTGGTTTTCTAAATTTGAGACCCTGTTCTGTTCTGTAATTCAGTTCCTGTGTAGCCAAGTTTACATTCCGTGTATTACTGATATCTTATGATGTTTCTTTTTCTGTGTGACTTATTTCAGTTAGAATCATCATACCTGAATCCACTCATTGTGATGCTAAGGGCCTGATGACATAGATTTAATTGCTGAGTGATATTGCTTTGTAAGTAAATACCACAACTTCTTTATCCATTTTTCACTTTCTGCGATGTTGAACTTGTACTGTAAACGAGGTTCTTGTAAACAGAGGCGTCCCAAACTTTGGGGTGGCTGTGTCTTTTTGATTTTAATTTCCCTAAGCTATAGGACCATAAGTGGAAGTGCCCTAAGCTCTGTTGCTTTGTTTTTTAGGTGTTTCAGGAAACACCATACAATTCTCCGGAGTGGTTGTTGGCAATTTACATCCCGCCCATCAGCATAACAAGGCTCCCAGTTGTCCATGGCCTGTCCTGCCTTTCTGGATTTTACACTTTTTTCAGATGGCCCTTTTGACCGGGGGGAAGTGAGACTTCATTGTAGTGCAGATTTCCTTTGCAAGCTTGCTTGGTTGGCCAAAAAGGGCGTATGCGTTTTTCCCTGAATATATTCAGGAAAAAACGCATACGCCCTTTTTGGCCAAGTGCATCATTGTGGACGTTCTGCCTCTTTTCCTATGCTTTCAATGCAATTCCAGTCTACCTCCTGAAATCGGTTTCCTGCAATTCTGCCCCGCTTTCAAGTCCTCTTGGCAGCCTTACTTCAGTCTATTTTTGGACGATAGCTGTCATTTATAACTCTGCAGGTTTGTGAATTACAGTGCCCCTGAGCTCCTTTCTTCAACTCGCTTTCTTGTGACCTGGCCGCAACACCGCAGGATGGCTTCAGGCCCTAATCTGGTTCCGGTACGGCACGCTGAGCCTTTGGTTATTTCCTCTTCCTGGTGGGAAATGAGAGTTAAATTTGCCCGTCCAGACACCTCCAGCTAGCCTCTCATTGGTTCTCGCTATTCCTGTTCATCTTCCGCAGAAATTGCAAACTGGGCCAAACAGGAGGTTAAAGGCGCTGACTCTCCAAGTGGGGAGAGTGTTAGTAAAGCGTCTGGAATGTTGCACCCGAGTACCAGGGGAGGAAAACTGAGACATATTTGAACACGTCTCCCGATCACATGGTTGATCATACTCTAGGTTCCACATGCATGTTTTAGCTGAAGGAAGAATACCTTAAACCTGGGTAGTTGAAACCCGTGGAATGGGTACCATGCAATATGACTTCAAAGGGTCTTCATTTGCTCACCGAACCTCTCCAATCCTATCACTGCTGCGTTTATGCCCCTGTACACATGCTTGATTCTCTTTCGGAGACATAGCAATCCATAGGTTTTACGATACTTACTAGTCAGGTACATTCTTAGGCGTTTAATATGCTGTGTTGAGTCCATTTCGTTGAGCAAGGAGTAGCTCTTGTCTATTCCATATTTGACTTAAGGAACTTTATCTGTGCTCATTTCAATCTCTGGTTTTATGCAGCACCCCAACTCACCTTTACCCTTAAGCAAGCATAAGTTGGTTTTCTAAATTTGAGACCCTGTTCTGTTCTGTAATTCAGTTCCTGTGTAGCCAAGTTTACATTCCGTGTATTACTGATATCTTATGATGTTTCTTTTTCTGTGTGACTTATTTCAGTTAGAATCATCATACCTGAATCCACTCATTGTGATGCTAAGGGCCTGATGACATAGATTTCATTGCTGAGTGATATTGCTTTGTAAGTAAATACCACAACTTCTTTATCCATTTTTCACTTTCTGCGATGTTGAACTTGTACTGTAAACGAGGTTCTTGTAAACAGAGGCGTCCCAAACTTTGGGGTGGCTGTGTCTTTTTGATTTTAATTTCCCTAAGCTATAGGGTCATAAGTGGCAGTGCCCTAGGCTCTGTTGCTTTGTTTTGTAGATGTTTCAGGAAACACCATACACTTCTCCCGAGTGTCTGTTGGCAATTTACATCCCGCCCATCAGCATAACAAGGCTCCCAGTTCTCCATGGCCTGTCCTGCCTTTCTGGATTTTACACTTTTTTCAGATGGCCCTTTTGACCGGGGGGAAGTGAGACTTCATTGTAGTGCAGATTTCCTTTGCAAGCTTGCTTGGTTGGCCAAAAAGGGCGTATGCGTTTTTTCCTGAATATATTCAGGAAAAAACGCATACGCCCTTTTTGGCCAAGTGCATCATTGTGGACGTTCTGCCTCTTTTCCTATGCTTTCAATGCAATTCCAGTCTACCTCCTGAAATCGGTTTCCTGCAATTCTGCCCCGCTTTCAAGTCCTCTTGGCAGCCTTACTTCAGTCTATTTTTGGACGATAGCTGTCATTTATAACTCTGCAGGTTTGTGAATTACAGTGCCCCTGAGCTCCTTTCTTCAACTCGCTTTCTTGTGACCTGGCCGCAACACCGCAGGATGGCTTCAGGCCCTAATCTGGTTCCGGCCCGGCACGCTGAGCCTTTGGTTAATTCCTCTTCCTGGTGGGAAATGAGAGTTAAATTTGCCCGTCCAGACACCTCCAGCTAGCCTCTCATTGGTTCTCGCTATTCCTGTTCATCTTCCGCAGAAATTGCAAACTGGGCCAAACAGGAGGTTAAAGGCGCTGACTCTCCAAGTGGGGAGAGTGTTAGTAAAGCGTCTGGAATGTTGCACCCGAGTACCAGGGGAGGAAAACTGAGACATATTTGAACACGTCTCCCGTTCACATGGTTGATCATACTTGGGTTCCACATGCATGTTTTAGCTGAAGGAAGAATACCTTAAACCTGGAGAGTTGAGACCCGTGTAATGGGTACCATGCAATATGACTTCAAAGGGTCTTCATTTGCTCACCGAACCTCTCCAATCCTATCACTGCTGCGTTTATGCCCCTGTACACATGCTTGATTCTCTTTCGGAGACATAGCAATCCATAGGTTTTACGATACTTACTAGTCAGGTACATTCTTAGGCGTTTAATATGCGGTGTTGAGTCCATTTCGTTGAGCAAGGAGTAGCTCTTGTCTATTCCATATTTGACTTAAGGAACTTTATCTGTGCTCATTTCAATCTCTGGTTTTATGCAGCACCCCAACTCACCTTTCCCCTTAAGCAAGCATAAGTTGGTTTTCTAAATTTGAGACCCTGTTCTGTTCTGTAATTCAGTTCCTGTGTAGCCAAGTTTACATTCCGTGTATTACTGATATCTTATGATGTTTCTTTTTCTGTGTGACTTATTTCAGTTAGAATCATCATACCTGAATCCACTGATTGTGATGCTAAGGGCCTGATGACATAGATTTCATTGCTGAGTGATATTGCTTTGTAAGTAAATACCACAACTTCTTTATCCATTTTTCACTTTCTGCGATGTTGAACTTGTACTGTAAATGAGGTTCTTGTAAACAGAGGCGTCCCAAACTTTGGGGTGGCTGTGTCTTTTTGATTTTAATTTCCCTAAGCTATAGGACCATAAGTGGAAGTGCCCTAGGCTCTGTTGCTTTGTTTTTTAGATGTTTCAGGAAACACCATACACTTCTCCCGAGTGTCTGTTGGCAATTTACATCCCGCCCATCAGCATAACAAGGCTCCCAGTTCTCCATGGCCTGTCCTGCCTTTCTGGATTTTACACTTTTTTCAGATGGCCCTTTTGACCGGGGGGAAGTGAGACTTCATTGTAGTGCAGATTTCCTTTGCAAGCTTGCTTGGTTGGCCAAAAAGGGCGTATGCGTTTTTTCCTGAATATATTCAGGAAAAAACGCATACGCCCTTTTTGGCCAAGTGCATCATTGTGGACGTTCTGCCTCTTTTCCTATGCTTTCAATGCAATTCCAGTCTACCTCCTGAAATCGGTTTCCTGCAATTCTGCCCCCCTTTCAAGTCCTCTTGGCAGCCTTACTTCAGTCTATTTTTGGACGATAGCTGTCATTTATAACTCTGCAGGTTTGTGAATTACAGTGCCCCTGAGCTCCTTTCTTCAACTCGCTTTCTTGTGACCTGGCCGCAACACCGCAGGATGGCTTCAGGCCCTAATCTGGTTCCGGCCCGGCACGCTGAGCCTTTGGTTAATTCCTCTTCCTGGTGGGAAATGAGAGTTAAATTTGCCCGTCCAGACACCTCCAGCTAGCCTCTCATTGGTTCTCGCTATTCCTGTTCATCTTCCGCAGAAATTGCAAACTGGGCCAAACAGGAGGTTAAAGGCGCTGACTCTCCAAGTGGGGAGAGTGTTAGTAAAGCGTCTGGAATGTTGCACCCGAGTACCAGGGGAGGAAAACTGAGACATATTTGAACACGTCTCCCGTTCACATGGTTGATCATACTTGGGTTCCACATGCATGTTTTAGCTGAAGGAAGAATACCTTAAACCTGGAGAGTTGAGACCCGTGTAATGGGTACCATGCAATATGACTTCAAAGGGTCTTCATTTGCTCACCGAACCTCTCCAATCCTATCACTGCTGCGTTTATGCCCCTGTACACATGCTTGATTCTCTTTCGGAGACATAGCAATCCATAGATTTTACGATACTTACTAGTCAGGTACATTCTTAGGCGTTTAATATGCGGTGATGAGTCCATTTCGTTGAGCAAGGAGTAGCTCTTGTCTATTCCATATTTGACTTAAGGAACTTTATCTGTGCTCATTTCAATCTCTGGTTTTATGCAGCACCCCAACTCACCTTTACCCTTAAGCAAGCATAAGTTGGTTTTCTAAATTTGAGACCCTGTTCTGTTCTGTAATTCAGTTCCTGTGTAGCCAAGTTTCCATTCCGTGTATTACTGATATCTTATGATGTTTCTTTTTCTGTGTGACTTATTTCAGTTAGAATCATCATACCTGAATCCACTCATTGTGATGCTAAGGGCCTGATGACATAGATTTCATTGCTGAGTGATATTGCTTTGTAAGTAAATACCACAACTTCTTTATCCATTTTTCACTTTCTGCGATGTTGAACTTGTACTGTAAACGAGGTTCTTGTAAACAGAGGCGTCCCAAACTTTGGGGTGGCTGTGTCTTTTTGATTTTAATTTCCCTAAGCTATAGGACCATAAGTGGCAGTGCCCTAGGCTCTGTTGCTTTGTTTTTTAGATGTTTCAGGAAACACCATACACTTCTCCCGAGTGTCTGTTGGCAATTTACATCCCGCCCATCAGCATAACAAGGCTCCCAGTTCTCCATGGCCTGTCCTGCCTTTCTGGATTTTACACTTTTTTCAGATGGCCCTTTTGACCGGGGGGAAGTGAGACTTCATTGTAGTGCAGATTTCCTTTGCAAGCTTGCTTGGTTGGCCAAAAAGGGCGTATGCGTTTTTTCCTGAATATATTCAGGAAAAAACGCATACGCCCTTTTTGGCCAAGTGCATCATTGTGGACGTTCTGCCTCTTTTCCTATGCTTTCAATGCAATTCCAGTCTACCTCCTGAAATCGGTTTCCTGCAATTCTGCCCCGCTTTCAAATCCTCTTGGCAGCCTTACTTCAGTCTATTTTTGGACGATAGCTGTCATTTATAACTCTGCAGGTTTGTGAATTACAGTGCCCCTGAGCTCCTTTCTTCAACTCGCTTTCTTGTGACCTGGCCGCAACACCGCAGGATGACTTCAGGCCCTAATCTGGTTCCGGCCCGGCACGCTGAGCCTTTGGTTAATTCCTCTTCCTGGTGGGAAATGAGAGTTAAATTTGCCCGTCCAGACACCTCCAGCTAGCCTCTCATTGGTTCTCGCTATTCCTGTTCATCTTCCGCAGAAATTGCAAACTGGGCCAAACAGGAGGTTAAAGGCGCTGACTCTCCAAGTGGGGAGAGTGTTAGTAAAGCGTCTGGAATGTTGCACCCGAGTACCAGGGGAGGAAAACTGAGACATATTTGAACACGTCTCCCGTTCACATGGTTGATCATACTTGGGTTCCACATGCATGTTTTAGCTGAAGGAAGAATACCTTAAACCTGGAGAGTTGAGACCCGTGTAATGGGTACCATGCAATATGACTTCAAAGGGTCTTCATTTGCTCACCGAACCTCTCCAATCCTATCACTGCTGCGTTTATGCCCCTGTACACATGCTTGATTCTCTTTCGGAGACATAGCAATCCATAGGTTTTACGATACTTACTAGGCAGGTACATTCTTAGGCGTTTAATATGCGGTGTTGAGTCCATTTCGTTGAGCAAGGAGTAGCTCTTGTCTATTCCATATTTGACTTAAGGAACTTTATCTGTGCTCATTTCAATCTCTGGTTTTATGCAGCACCCCAACTCACCTTTACCCTTAAGCAAGCATAAGTTGGTTTTCTAAATTTGAGACCCTGTTCTGTTCTGTAATTCAGTTCCTGTGTAGCCAAGTTTACATTCCGTGTATTACTGATATCTTATGATGTTTCTTTTTCTGTGTGACTTATTTCAGTTAGAATCATCATACCTGAATCCACTCATTGTGCTGCTAAGGGCCTGATGACATAGATTTCATTGCTGAGTGATATTGCTTTGTAAGTAAATACCACAACTTCTTTATCCATTTTTCACTTTCTGCGATGTTGAACTTGTACTGTAAACGAGGTTCTTGTAAACAGAGGCGTCCCAAACTTTGGGGTGGCTGTGTCTTTTTGATTTTAATTTCCCTAAGCTATAGGACCATAAGTGGCAGTGCCCTAGGCTCTGTTGCTTTGTTTTTTAGATGTTTCAGGAAACAGCATACACTTCTCCCGAGTGTCTGTTGGCAATTTACATCCCGCCCATCAGCATAACAAGGCTCCCAGTTCTCCATGGCCTGTCCTGCCTTTCTGGATTTTACACTTTTTTCAGATGGCCCTTTTGACCGGGGGGAAGTGAGACTTCATTGTAGTGCAGATTTCCTTTGCAAGCTTGCTTGGTTGGCCAAAAAGGGCGTATGCGTTTTTTCCTGAATATATTCAGGAAAAAACGCATACGCCCTTTTTGGCCAAGTGCATCATTGTGGACGTTCTGCCTCTTTTCCTATGCTTTCAATGCAATTCCAGTCTACCTCCTGAAATCGGTTTCCTGCAATTCTGCCCCGCTTTCAAGTCCTCTTGGCAGCCTTACTTCAGTCTATTTTTGGACGATAGCTGTCATTTATAACTCTGCAGGTTTGTGAATTACAGTGCCCCTGAGCTCCTTTCTTCAACTCGCTTTCTTGTGAGCTGGCCGCAACACCGCAGGATGGCTTCAGGCCCTAATCTGGTTCCGGCCCGGCACGCTGAGCCTTTGGTTAATTCCTCTTCCTGGTGGGAAATGAGAGTTAAATTTGCCCGTCCAGACACCTCCAGCTAGCCTCTCATTGGTTCTCGCTATTCCTGTTCATCTTCCGCAGAAATTGCAAACTGGGCCAAACAGGAGGTTAAAGGCACTGACTCTCCAAGTGGGGAGAGTGTTAGTAAAGCGTCTGGAATGTTGCACCCGAGTACCAGGGGAGGAAAACTGAGACATATTTGAACACGTCTCCTGTTCACATGGTTGATCATACTTGGGTTCCACATGCATGTTTTAGCTGAAGGAAGAATACCTTAAACCTGGAGAATTGAGACCCGTGTAATGGGTACCATGCAATATGACTTCAAAGGGTCTTCATTTGCTCACCGAACCTCTCCAATCCTATCACTGCTGCGTTTATGCCCCTGTACACATGCTTGATTCTCTTTCGGAGACATAGCAATCCATAGGTTTTACGATACTTACTAGTCAGGTACATTCTTAGGCGTTTAATATGCGGTGTTGAGTCCATTTCGTTGAGCAAGGAGTAGATCTTGTCTATTCCATATTTGACTTAAGGAACTTTATCTGTGCTCATTTCAATCTCTGGTTTTATGCAGCACCCCAACTCACCTTTACCCTTAAGCAAGCATAAGTTGGTTTTCTAAATTTGAGACCCTGTTCTGTTCTGTAATTCAGTTCCTGTGTAGCCAAGTTTACATTCCGTGTATTACTGATATCTTATGATGTTTCTTTTTCTGTGTGACTTATTTCAGTTAGAATCATCATACCTGAATCCACTCATTGTGCTGCTAAGGGCCTGATGACATAGATTTCATTGCTGAGTGATATTGCTTTGTAAGTAAATACCACAACTTCTTTATCCATTTTTCACTTTCTGCGATGTTGAACTTGTACTGTAAACGAGGTTCTTGTAAACAGAGGCGTCCCAAACTTTGGGGTGGCTGTGTCTTTTTGATTTTAATTTCCCTAAGCTATAGGACCATAAGTGGCAGTGCCCTAGGCTCTGTTGCTTTGTTTTGTAGATGTTTCAGGAAACACCATACACTTCTCCCGAGTGTCTGTTGGCAATTTACATCCCGCCCATGAGCATAACAAGGCTCCCAGTTCTCCATGGCCTGTCCTGCCTTTCTGGATTTTACACTTTTTTCAGATGGCCCTTTTGACCGGGGGGAAGTGAGACTTCATTGTAGTGCAGATTTCCTTTGCAAGCTTGCTTGGTTGGCCAAAAAGGGCGTATGCGTTTTTTCCTGAATATATTCAGGAAAAAACGCATACGCCCTTTTTGGCCAAGTGCATCATTGTGGACGTTCTGCCTCTTTTCCTATGCTTTCAATGCAATTCCAGTCTACCTCCTGAAATCGGTTTCCTGCAATTCTGCCCCGCTTTCAAGTCCTCTTGGCAGCCTTACTTCAGTCTATTTTTGGACGATAGCTGTCATTTATAACTCTGCAGGTTTGTGAATTACAGTGCCCCTGAGCTCCTTTCTTCAACTCGCTTTCTTTTGAGCTGGCCGCAACACCGCAGGATGGCTTCAGGCCCTAATCTGGTTCCGGCCCGGCACGCTGAGCCTTTGGTTAATTCCTCTTCCTGGTGGGAAATGAGAGTTAAATTTGCCCGTCCAGACACCTCCAGCTAGCCTCTCATTGGTTCTCGCTATTCCTGTTCATCTTCCGCAGAAATTGCAAACTGGGCCAAACAGGAGGTTAAAGGCGCTGACTCTCCAAGTGGGGAGAGTGTTAGTAAAGCGTCTGGAATGTTGCACCCGAGTACCAGGGGAGGAAAACTGAGACATATTTGAACACGTCTCCCGTTCACATGGTTGATCATACTTGGGTTCCACATGCATATTTTAGCTGAAGGAAGAATACCTTAAACCTGGGTATTTGAAACCCGTGGAATGGGTACCATGCAATATGACTTCAAAGGGTCTTCATTTGCTCACCGAACATCTCCAATCCTATCACTGCTGCGTTTATGCCCCTGTACACACGCTTGATTCTCTTTCGGAGACATAGCAATTCATAGGTTTTAAGATACTTACTAGTCAGGTACATTCTTAGGCGTTTAATATGCGGTGTTGAGTCCATTTCGTTGAGCAAGGAGTAGCTCTTGTCTATTCCATATTTGGCTTAAGGAACTTTATCTGTGCTCATTTCAATCTCTGGTTTTATGCAGCACCCCAACTCACCTTTCCCCTTAAGCAAGCATAAGTTGGTTTTCTAAATTTGAGACCCTGTTCTGTTCTGTAATTCAGTTCCTGTGTAGCCAAGTTTACATTCCGTGTATTACTAATATCTTATGATGTTTCTTTTTCTGTGTGACTTATTACAGTTAGAATCATCATACCTGAATCCACTCATTGTGCTGCTAAGGGCCTGATGACACAGATTTCATTGCTGAGTGATATTGCTTTGTAAGTAAATACCACAACTTCTTTATCCATTTTTCACTTTCTGCGATGTTGAACTTGTACTGTAAACGAGGTTCTTGTAAACAGAGCCGTTCCAAACTTTGGGGTGGCTGTGTCTTTTTGATTTTAATTTCCCTAAGCTATAGGACCATAAGTGGAAGTGCCCTAGGTTCTGTTGCTTTGTTTTTTAGATGTTTCAGGAAACACCATACACTTCTCCCCAGTGGTTGTTGGCAATTTACATCCCGCCCATCAGCATAACAAGGCTCCCAGTTCTCCATGGCCTGTCCTGCCTTTCTGGATTTTACACTTTTTTCAGATGGCCCTTTTGACCGGGGGGAAGTGAGACTTCATTGTAGTGCAGATTTCCTTTGCAAGCTTGCTTGGTTGGCCAAAAAGGGCGTATGCGTTTTTTCCTGAATATATTCAGGAAAAAACGCATACGCCCTTTTTGGCCAAGTGCATCATTGTGGACGTTCTGCCTCTTTTCCTATGCTTTCAATGCAATTGCAGTCTACCTCCTGAAATCGGTTTCCTGCAATTCTGCCCCGCTTTCAAGTCCTCTTGGCAGCCTTACTTCAGTCTATTTTTGGACGATAGCTGTCATTTATAACTCTGCAGGTTTGTGAATTACAGTGCCCCTGAGCTCCTTTCTTCAACTCGCTTTCTTGTGACCTGGCCGCAACACCGCAGGATGGCTTCAGGCCCTAATCTGGTTCCGGCACGGCACGCTGAGCCTTTGGTTATTTCCTCTTCCTGGTGGGAAATGAGAGTTAAATTTGCCCGTCCAGACACCTCCAGCTAGTCTCTCATTGGTTCTCGCTATTCCTGTTCATCTTCCGCAGAAATTGCAAACTGGGCCAAACAGGAGGTTAAAGGCGCTGACTCTCCAAGTGGGGAGAGTGTTAGTAAAGCGTCTGGAATGTTGCACCCGAGTACCAGGGGAGGAAAACTGAGACATATTTGAACACGTCTCCCGTTCACATGGTTGATCATACTTGGGTTCCACATGCATGTTTTAGCTGAAGGAAGAATACCTTAAACCTGGAGAGTTGAGACCCGTGTAATGGGTACCATGCAATATGACTTCAAAGGGTCTTCATTTGCTCACCGAACCTCTCCAATCCTATCACTGCTGCGTTTATGCCCCTGTACACATGCTTGATTCTCTTTCGGAGACATAGCAATCCATAGGTTTTTAAGATACTTACTAGTCAGGTACATTCTTAGGCGTTTAATATGCGGTGTTGAGTCCATTTCGTTGAGCAAGGAGTAGCTCTTGTCTATTCCATATTTGACTTAAGGAACTTTATCTGTGCTCATTTCAATCTCTGGTTTTATGCAGCACCCCAACTCACCTTTCCCCTTAAGCAAGCATAAGTTGGTTTTCTAAATTTGAGACCCTGTTCTGTTCTGTAATTCAGTTCCTGTGTAGCCAAGTTTACATTCCGTGTATTACTGATATCTTATGATGTTTCTTTTTCTGTGTGACTTACTTCAGTTAGAATCATCATACCTGAATCCACTCATTGTGCTGCTAAGGGCCTGATGACACAGATTTCATTGCTGAGTGATATTGCTTTGTAAGTAAATACCACAACTTCTTTATCCATTTTTCACTTTCTGCGATGTTGAACTTGTACTGTAAACGTGGTTCTTGTAAACAGAGCCGTTCCAAACTTTGGGGTGGCTGTGTCTTTTTGATTTTAATTTCCCTAAGCTATAGGACCATAAGTGGAAGTGCCCTAGGTTCTGTTGCTTTGTTTTTTAGATGTTACAGGAAACACCATACACTTCTCCCGAGTGGTTGTTGGCAATTTACATCCCGCCCATGAGCATAACAAGGCTCCCAGTTCTCCATGGCCTGTCCTGCCTTTCTGGATTTTACACTTTTTTCAGATGGCCCTTTTGACCGGGGGGAAGTGAGACTTCATTGTAGTGCAGATTTCCTTTGCAAGCTTGCTTGGTTGGCCAAAAAGGGCGTATGCGTTTTTTCCTGAATATATTCAGGAAAAAACGCATACGCCCTTTTTGGCCAAGTGCATCATTGTGGACGTTCTGCCTCTTTTCCTATGCTTTCAATGCAATTCCAGTCTACCTCCTGAAATCGGTTTCCTGCAATTCTGCCCCGCTTTCAAGTCCTCTTGGCAGCCTTACTTCAGTCTATTTTTGGACGATAGCTGTCATTTATAACTCTGCAGGTTTGTGAATTACAGTGCCCCTGAGCTGCTTTGTTCAACTCGCTTTCTTTTGAACTGGCCGCAACACCGCAGGATGGCTTCAGGCCCTAATCTGGTTCCGGTACGGCACGCTGAGCCTTTGGTTATTTCCTCTTCCTGGTGGGAAATGAGAGTTAAATTTGCCCGTCCAGACACCTCCAGCTAGTCTCTCATTGGTTCTCGCTATTCCTGTTCATCTTCCGCAGAAATTGCAAACTGGGCCAAACAGGAGGTTAAAGGCGCTGACTCTCCAAGTGGGGAGAGTGTTAGTAAAGCGTCTGGAATGTTGCACCCGAGTACCAGGGGAGGAAAACTGAGACATATTTGAACACGTCTCCCGTTCACATGGTTGATCATACTTGGGTTCCACATGCATGTTTTAGCTGAAGGAAGAATACCTAAAACCTGGGTAGTTGAAACCCGTGGAATGGGTACCATGCAATATGACTTCAAAGGGTCTTCATTTGCTCACCGAACCTCTCCAATCCTATCACTGCTGCGTTTATGCCCCTGTACACATGCTTGATTCTCTTTCGGAGACATAGCAATCCATAGGTTTTAAGATACTTACTAGTCAGGTACATTCTTAGGCGTTTAATATGCGGTGTTGAGTCCATTTCGTTGAGCAAGGAGTAGCTCTTGTCTATTCCATATTTGGCTTAAGGAACTTTATCTGTGCTCATTTCAATCTCTGGTTTTATGCAGCACCCCAACTCACCTTTACCCTTAAGCAAGCATAAGTTGGTTTTCTAAATTTGAGACCCTGTTCTGTTCTGTAATTCAGTTCCTGTGTAGCCAAGTTTACATTCCGTGTATTAGTGATATCTTATGATGTTTCTTTTTCTGTGTGACTTATTTCAGTTAGAATCATCATACCTGAATCCACTCATTGTGATGCTAACGGCCTGATGACATAGATTTCATTGCTGAGTGATATTGCTTTGTAAGTGAATACCACAACTTCTTTATCCATTTTTCACTTTCTGCAATGTTGAACTTGTACTGTAAACGAGGTTCTTGTAAACAGAGCCGTTCCAAACTTTGGGGTGGCTGTGTCTTTTTGATTTTAATTTCCCTAAGCTATAGGACCATAAGTGGAAGTGCCCTAGGCTCTGTTGCTTTGTTTTTTAGATGTTTCAGGAAACAGCATACACTTCTCCCGAGTGGTTGTTGGCAATTTACATCCCGCCCATCAGCATAACAAGGCTCCCAGTTCTCAATGGCCTGTTGCCTTTCTGGATTTTACACTTTTTTCAGATGGCCCTTTTGACCGGGGGGAAGTGAGACTTCATTGTAGTGCAGATTTCCTTTGCAAGCTTGCTTGGTTGGCCAAAAAGGGCGTATGCGTTTTTTCCTGAATATATTCAGGAAAAAACGCATACGCCCTTTTTGGCCAAGTGCATCATTGTGGACGTTCTGCCTCTTTTCCTATGCTTTCAATGCAATTCCAGTCTACCTCCTGAAATCGGTTTCCTGCAATTCTGCCCCGCTTTCAAGTCCTCTTGGCAGCCTTACTTCAGTCTATTTTTGGACGATAGCTGTCATTTATAACTCTGCAGGTTTGTGAATTACAGTGCCCCTGAGCTCCTTTCTTCAACTCGCTTTCTTGTGACCTGGCCGCAACACCACAGGATGGCTTCAGGCCCTAATCTGGTTCCGGCCCGGCATGCTGAGCCTTTGGTTAATTCCTCTTCCTGGTGGGAAATGAGAGTTAAATTTGCCCGTCCAGACACCTCCAGCTAGCCTCTCATTGGTTCTCGCTATTCCTGTTCATCTTCCGCAGAAATTGCAAACTGGGCCAAACAGGAGGTTAAAGGGACTGACTCTCCAAGTCGGGAGAGTGTTAGTAAAGCGTCTGGAATGTTGCACCCGAGTACCAGGGGAGGAAAACTGAGATATATTTGAACACGTCTCCCGTTCACATGGTTGATCATACTCTGGGTTCCACATGCATGTTTTAGCTGAAGGAAGAATACCTTAAACCTGGAGAGTTGAGACCCGTGTAATGGGTACCATGCAATATGACTTCAAAGGGTCTTCATTTGCTCACCGAACCTCTCCAATCCTATCACTGCTGCGTTTATTCCCCTGTACACACGCTTGATTCTCTTTTGGAGACATAGCAATCCATAGGTTTTAAGATACTTACTAGTCAGGTACATTCTTAGGCGTTTAATATGCGGTGTTGAGTCCATTTCGTTGAGCAAGGAGTAGCTCTTGTCTATTCCATATTTGACTTAAGGAACTTTATCTGTGCTCATTTCAATCTCTGGTTTTATGCAGCACCCCAACTCACCTTTACCCTTAAGCAAGCATAAGTTGGTTTTCTAAATTTGAGTCCCTGTTTTGTTCTGTAATTCAGTTCCGGTGTAGCCAAGTTTTCATTCCGTGTATTACTGATATCTTATGATGTTTCTTTTTCTGTGTGACTTACTTCAGTTAGAATCATCATACCTGAATCCACTCATTGTGCTGCTAAGGGCCTGATGACACACATTTCATTGCTGAGTGATATTGCTTTGTAAGTAAATACCACAACTTCTTTATCCATTTTTCACTTTCTGCGATGTTGAACTTGTACTGTAAACGAGGTTCTTGTAAACAGAGCCGTTCCAAACTTTGGGGTGGCTGTGTCTTTTTGATTTTAATTTCCCTAAGCTATAGGACCATAAGTGGAAGTGCCCTAGGTTCTGTTGCTTTGTTTTTTAAATGTTTCAGGAAACACCATACACTTCTCCCGAGTGGTTGTTGGCAATTTACATCCCGCCCATCAGCATAACAAGGCTCCCAGTTCTCCATGGCCTGTCCTGCCTTTCTGGATTTTACACTTTTTTCAGATGGCCCTTTTGACCGGGGGGAAGTGAGACTTCATTGTAGTGCAGATTTCCTTTGCAAGCTTGCTTGGTTGGCCAAAAAGGGCGTATGCGTTTTTTCCTGAATATATTCAGGAAAAAACGCATACGCCCTTTTTGGCCAAGTGCATCATTGTGGACGTTCTGCCTCTTTTCCTATGCTTTCAATGCAATTCCAGTCTACCTCCTGAAATCGGT
This sequence comes from Stenella coeruleoalba, assembly GCF_951394435.1. Taxonomy (NCBI): domain Eukaryota; kingdom Metazoa; phylum Chordata; class Mammalia; order Artiodactyla; family Delphinidae; genus Stenella; species Stenella coeruleoalba. The sequence continues at coordinate 560,267 of NW_027646004.1, read as the reverse complement.
TTCCTGCAATTCTGCCCCGCTTTCAAGTCCTCTTGGCAGCCTTACTTCAGTCTATTTTTGGACGATAGCTGTCATTTATAACTCTGCAGGTTTGTGAATTACAGTGCCCCTGAGCTCCTTTCTTCAACTCGCTTTCTTGTGACCTGGCCGCAACACCGCAGGATGGCTTCAGGCCCTAATCTGGTTCTGGCCCGGCATGCTGAGCCTTTGGTTAATTCCTCTTCCTGGTGGGAAATGAGAGTTAAATTTGCCCGTCCAGACACCTCCAGCTAGCCTCTCATTGGTTCTCGCTATTCCTGTTCATCTTCCGCAGAAAATGCAAACTGGGCCAAACAGGAGGTTAAAGGGACTGACTCTCCAAGTCGGGAGAGTGTTAGTAAAGCGTCTGGAATGTTGCACCCGAGTACCAGGGGAGGAAAACTGAGACATATTTGAACACGTCTCCCGATCACATGGTTGATCATACTCTAGGTTCCACATGAAGTTTTAGCTGAAGGAAGAATACTTTAAACCTGGAGAGTTGAGACCCGTGTAATGCGTACCATGCAATATGACTTCAAAGGGTCTTCATTTGCTCAACGAACCTCTCCAATCCTATCACTGCTGCGTTTATGCCCCTGTACACATGCTTGATTCTCTTTTGGAGACATAGCAATCCATAGGTTTTCCGATACTTACTAGTCAGGTACATTCTTAGGCGTTTAATATGCGGTGTTGAGTCCATTTCGTTGAGCAAGGAGTAGCTCTTGTCTATTCCATATTTGACTTAAGGAACTTTATCTGTGCTCATTTCAATCTCTGGTTTTATGCAGCACCCCAACTCACCTTTCCCCTTAAGCAAGCATAAGTTGGTTTTCTAAATTTGAGACCCTGTTCTGTTCTGTAATTCAGTTCCTGTGTAGCCAAGTTTACATTCCGTGTATTACTGATATCTTATGATGTTTCTTTTTCTGTGTGACTTACTTCAGTTAGAATCATCATACCTGAATCCACTCATTGTGCTGCTAAGGGCCTGATGACACAGATTTCATTGCTGAGTGATATTGCTTTGTAAGTAAATACCACAACTTCTTTATCCATTTTTCACTTTCTGCGATGTTGAACTTGTACTGTAAACGTGGTTCTTGTAAACAGAGCCGTTCCAAACTTTGGGGTGGCTGTGTCTTTTTGATTTTAATTTCCCTAAGCTATAGGACCATAAGTGGAAGTGCCCTAGGTTCTGTTGCTTTGTTTTTTAGATGTTACAGGAAACACCATACACTTCTCCCGAGTGGTTGTTGGCAATTTACATCCCGCCCATCAGCATAACAAGGCTCCCAGTTCTCCATGGCCTGTCCTGCCTTTCTGGATTTTACACTTTTTTCAGATGGCCCTTTTGACCGGGGGGAAGTGAGACTTCATTGTAGTGCAGATTTCCTTTGCAAGCTTGCTTGGTTGGCCAAAAAGGGCGTATGCGTTTTTTCCTGAATATATTCAGGAAAAAACGCATACGCCCTTTTTGGCCAAGTGCATCATTGTGGACGTTCTGCCTCTTTTCCTATGCTTTCAATGCAATTCCAGTCTACCTCCTGAAATCGGTTTCCTGCAATTCTGCCCCGCTTTCAAGTCCTCTTGGCAGCCTTACTTCAGTCTATTTTTGGACGATAGCTGTCATTTATAACTCTGCAGGTTTGTGAATTACAGTGCCCCTGAGCTGCTTTGTTCAACTCGCTTTCTTTTGAACTGGCCGCAACACCGCAGGATGGCTTCAGGCCCTAATCTGGTTCCGGTACGGCACGCTGAGCCTTTGGTTATTTCCTCTTCCTGGTGGGAAATGAGAGTTAAATTTGCCCGTCCAGACACCTCCAGCTAGTCTCTCATTGGTTCTCGCTATTCCTGTTCATCTTCCGCAGAAATTGCAAACTGGGCCAAACAGGAGGTTAAAGGCGCTGACTCTCCAAGTGGGGAGAGTGTTAGTAAAGCGTCTGGAATGTTGCACCCGAGTACCAGGGGAGGAAAACTGAGACATATTTGAACACGTCTCCCGTTCACATGGTTGATCATACTTGGGTTCCACATGCATGTTTTAGCTGAAGGAAGAATACCTAAAACCTGGGTAGTTGAAACCCGTGGAATGGGTACCATGCAATATGACTTCAAAGGGTCTTCATTTGCTCACCGAACCTCTCCAATCCTATCACTGCTGCGTTTATGCCCCTGTACACATGCTTGATTCTCTTTCGGAGACATAGCAATCCATAGGTTTTAAGATACTTACTAGTCAGGTACATTCTTAGGCGTTTAATATGCGGTGTTGAGTCCATTTCGTTGAGCAAGGAGTAGCTCTTGTCTATTCCATATTTGGCTTAAGGAACTTTATCTGTGCTCATTTCAATCTCTGGTTTTATGCAGCACCCCAACTCACCTTTACCCTTAAGCAAGCATAAGTTGGTTTTCTAAATTTGAGACCCTGTTCTGTTCTGTAATTCAGTTCCTGTGTAGCCAAGTTTACATTCCGTGTATTAGTGATATCTTATGATGTTTCTTTTTCTGTGTGACTTATTTCAGTTAGAATCATCATACCTGAATCCACTCATTGTGATGCTAACGGCCTGATGACATAGATTTCATTGCTGAGTGATATTGCTTTGTAAGTGAATACCACAACTTCTTTATCCATTTTTCACTTTCTGCGATGTTGAACTTGTACTGTAAACGAGGTTCTTGTAAACAGAGCCGTTTGAAAGTTTGGGGTGGCTGTGTCTTTTTGATTTTAATTTCCCTAAGCTATAGGACCATAAGTGGCAGTGCCCTAGGCTCTGTTGCTTTGTATTTTAGATGTTTCAGGAAACACCATACACTTCTCCCGAGTGGTTGTTGGCAATTTACATCCCGCCCATCAGCATAACAAGGCTCCCAGTTGTCCATGGCCTGTCCTGCCTTTCTGGATTTTACACTTTTTTCAGATGGCCCTTTTGACCAGGGGGAAGTGAGACTTCATTGTAGTGCAGATTTCCTTTGCAAGCTTGCTTGGTTGGCCAAAAAGGGCGTATGCGTTTTTTCCTGAATATATTCAGGAAAAAACGCATACGCCCTTTTTGGCCAAGTGCATCATTGTGGACGTTCTGCCTCTTTTCCTATGCTTTCAATGCAATTCCAGTCTACCTCCTGAATCGGTTTCCTGCAATTCTGCCCCGCTTTCAAGTCCTCTTGGCAGCCTTACTTCAGTCTATTTTTGGACGATAGCTGTCATTTATAACTCTGCAGGTTTGTGAATTACAGTGCCCCTGAGCTCCTTTCTTCAACTCGCTTTCTTGTGACCTGGCCGCAACACCGCAGGATGGCTTCAGGCCCTAATCTGGTTCCGGCACGGCACGCTGAGCCTTTGGTTATTTCCTCTTCCTGGTGGGAAATGAGAGTTAAATTTGCCCGTCCAGACACCTCCAGCTAGTCTCTCATTGGTTCTCGCTATTCCTGTTCATCTTCCGCAGAAATTGCAAACTGGGCCAAATAGGAGGTTAAAGGGACTGACTCTCCAAGTCGGGAGAGTGTTAGTAAAGCGTCTGGAATGTTGCACCCGAGTACCAGGGGAGGAAAACTGAGATATATTTGAACACGTCTCCCGTTCACATGGTTGATCATACTCTGGGTTCCACATGCATGTTTTAGCTGAAGGAAGAATACCTTAAACCTGGAGAGTTGAGACCCGTGTAATGGGTACCATGCAATATGACTTCAAAGGGTCTTCATTTGCTCACCGAACCTCTCCAATCCTATCACTGCTGCGTTTATTCCCCTGTACACACGCTTGATTCTCTTTTGGAGACATAGCAATCCATAGGTTTTAAGATACTTACTAGACAGGTACATTCTTAGGCATTTAATAGGCGGTGTTGAGTCCATTTCGTTGAGCAAGGAGTAGCTCTTGTCTATTCCATATTTGACTTAAGGAACTTTATCTGTGCTCATTTCAATCTCTGGTTTTATGCAGCACCCCAACTCACCTTTACCCTTAAGCAAGCATAAGTTGGTTTTCTAAATTTGAGTCCCTGTTTTGTTCTGTAATTCAGTTCCGGTGTAGCCAAGTTTTCATTCCGTGTATTACTGATATCTTATGATGTTTCTTTTTCTGTGTGACTTACTTCAGTTAGAATCATCATACCTGAATCCACTCATTGTGCTGCTAAGGGCCTGATGACACAGATTTCATTGCTGAGTGATATCGCTTTGTAAGTAAATACCACAACTTCTTTATCCATTTTTCACTTTCTGCGATGTTGAACTTGTACTGTAAACGAGGTTCTTGTAAACAGAGCCGTTCCAAACTTTGGGGTGGCTGTGTCTTTTTGATTTTAATTTCCCTAAGCTATAGGACCATAAGTGGAAGTGCCCTAGGTTCTGTTGCTTTGTTTTTTAGATGTTTCAGGAAACACCATACACTTCTCCCGAGTGGTTGTTGGCAATTTACATCCCGCCCATCAGCATAACAAGGCTCCCAGTTCTCCATGGCCTGTCCTGCCTTTCTGGATTTTACACTTTTTTCAGATGGCCCTTTTGACCGGGGGGAAGTGAGACTTCATTGTAGTGCAGATTTCCTTTGCAAGCTTGCTTGGTTGGCCAAAAAGGGCGTATGCGTTTTTTCCTGAATATATTCAGGAAAAAACGCATACGCCCTTTTTGGCCAAGTGCATCATTGTGGACGTTCTGCCTCTTTTCCTATGCTTTCAATGCAATTCCAGTCTACCTCCTGAAATCGGTTTCCTGCAATTCTGCCCCGCTTTCAAGTCCTCTTGGCAGCCTTACTTCAGTCTATTTTTGGACGATAGCTGTCATTTATAACTCTGCAGGTTTGTGAATTACAGTGCCCCTGAGCTCCTTTCTTCAACTCGCTTTCTTTTGAGCTGGCCGCAACACCGCAGGATGGCTTCAGGCCCTAATCTGGTTCCGGTACGGCACGCTGAGCCTTTGGTTATTTCCTCTTCCTGGTGGGAAATGAGAGTTAAATTTGCCCGTCCAGACACCTCCAGCTAGCCTCTCATTGGTTCTCGCTATTCCTGTTCATCTTCCGCAGAAATTGCAAACTGGGCCAAACAGGAGGTTAAAGGGACTGACTCTCCAAGTCGGGAGAGTGTTAGTAAAGCGTCTGGAATGTTGCACCCGAGTACCAGGGGAGGAAAACTGAGACATATTTGAACACGTCTCCCGATCACATGGTTGATCATACTCTAGGTTCCACATGAAGTTTTAGCTGAAGGAAGAATACTTTAAACCTGGAGAGTTGAGACCCGTGTAATGCGTACCATGCAATATGACTTCAAAGGGTCTTCATTTGCTCAACGAACCTCTCCAATCCTATCACTGCTGCGTTTATGCCCCTGTACACATGCTTGATTCTCTTTTGGAGACATAGCAATCCATAGGTTTTCCGATACTTACTAGTCAGGTACATTCTTAGGCGTTTAATATGCGGTGTTGAGTCCATTTCGTTGAGCAAGGAGTAGCTCTTGTCTATTCCATATTTGACTTAAGGAACTTTATCTGTGCTCATTTCAATCTCTGGTTTTATGCAGCACCCCAACTCACCTTTACCCTTAAGCAAGCATAAGTTGGTTTTCTAAATTTGAGACCCTGTTCTGTTCTGTAATTCAGTTCCTGTGTAGCCAAGTTTACATTCCGTGTATTACTGATATCTTATGATGTTTCTTTTCTCTGTGACTTATTTCAGTTAGAATCCTCATACCTGAATCCACTCATTGTGCTGCTACGGGCCTGATGACACAGGTTTCATTGCTGAGTTATATTGCTTTGTAAGTAAATACCACAACTTCTTTATCCATTTTTCACTATCTGCGATGTTGAACTTGTACTGTAAACGAGGTTCTTGTAAACAGAGCCGTTCCAAACTTTGGGGTGGCTGTGTCTTTTTGATTTTAATTTCCCTAAGCTATAGGACCATAAGTGGCAGTGCCCTAGGCTCTGTTGCTTTGTTTTTTAGATGTTTCAGGAAACACCATACACTTCTCCCGAGTGGTTGTTGGCAATTTACATCCCGCCCATCAGCATAACAAGGCTCCCAGTTGTCCATGGCCTGTCCTGCCTTTCTGGATTTTACACTTTTTTCAGATGGCCCTTTTGACCGGGGGGAAGTGAGACTTCATTGTAGTGCAGATTTCCTTTGCAAGCTTGCTTGGTTGGCCAAAAAGGGCGTATGCGTTTTTTCCTGAATATATTCAGGAAAAAACGCATACGCCCTTTTTGGCCAAGTGCATCATTGTGGACGTTCTGCCTCTTTTCCTATGCTTTCAATGCAATTCCAGTCTACCTCCTGAAATCGGTTTCCTGCAATTCTGCCCCGCTTTCAAGTCCTCTTGGCAGCCTTACTTCAGTCTATTTTTGGACGATAGCTGTCATTTATAACTCTGCAGGTTTGTGAATTACAGTGCCCCTGAGCTCCTTTCTTCAACTCGCTTTCTTGTGACCTGGACGCAACACCGCAGGATGGATTCAGGCCCTAATCTGGTTCCGGCACGGCACGCTGAGCCTTTGGTTATTTCCTCTTCCTGGTGGGAAATGAGAGTTAAATTTGCCCGTCCAGACACCTCCAGCTAGTCTCTCATTGGTTCTCGCTATTCCTGTTCATCTTCCGCAGAAATTGCAAACTGGGCCAAATAGGAGGTTAAAGGGACTGACTCTCCAAGTCGGGAGAGTGTTAGTAAAGCGTCTGGAATGTTGCACCCGAGTACCAGGGGAGGAAAACTGAGATATATTTGAACACGTCTCCCGTTCACATGGTTGATCATACTCTGGGTTCCACATGCATGTTTTAGCTGAAGGAAGAATACCTTAAACCTGGAGAGTTGAGACCCGTGTAATGGGTACCATGCAATATGACTTCAAAGGGTCTTCATTTGCTCACCGAACCTCTCCAATCCTATCACTGCTGCGTTTATTCCCCTGTACACACGCTTGATTCTCTTTTGGAGACATAGCAATCCATAGGTTTTAAGATACTTACTAGTCAGGTACATTCTTAGGCATTTAATATGCGGTGTTGAGTCCATTTCGTTGAGCAAGGAGTAGCTCTTGTCTATTCCATATTTGACTTAAGGAACTTTATCTGTGCTCATTTCAATCTCTGGTTTTATGCAGCACCCCAACTCACCTTTCCCCTTAAGCAAGCATAAGTTGGTTTTCTAAATTTGAGTCCCTGTTTTGTTCTGTAATTCAGTTCCGGTGTAGCCAAGTTTACATTCCGTGTATTACTGATATCTTATGATGTTTCTTTTTCTGTGTGACTTATTACAGTTAGAATCATCATACCTGAATCCACTCATTGTGCTGCTAAGGGCCTGATGACACAGATTTCATTGCTGAGTGATATTGCTTTGTAAGTAAATACCACAACTTCTTTATCCATTTTTCACTTTCTGCGATGTTGAACTTGTACTGTAAACGAGGTTCTTGTAAACAGAGCCGTTCCAAACTTTGGGGTGGCTGTGTCTTTTTGATTTTAATTTCCCTAAGCTATAGGACCATAAGTGGAAGTGCCCTAGGTTCTGTTGCTTTCTTTTTTAGATGTTTCAGGAAACACCATACACTTCTCCCCAGTGGTTGTTGGCAATTTACATCCCGCCCATCAGCATAACAAGGCTCCCAGTTCTCCATGGCCTGTCCTGCCTTTCTGGATTTTACACTTTTTTCAGATGGCCCTTTTGACCGGGGGGAAGTGAGACTTCATTGTAGTGCAGATTTCCTTTGCAAGCTTGCTTGGTTGGCCAAAAAGGGCGTATGCGTTTTTTCCTGAATATATTCAGGAAAAAACGCATACGCCCTTTTTGGCCAAGTGCATCATTGTGGACGTTCTGCCTCTTTTCCTATGCTTTCAATGCAATTCCAGTCTACCTCCTGAAATCGGTTTCCTGCAATTCTGCCCCGCTTTCAAGTCCTCTTGGCAGCCTTACTTCAGTCTATTTTTGGACGATAGCTGTCATTTATAACTCTGCAGGTTTGTGAATTACAGTGCCCCTGAGCTCCTTTCTTCAACTCGCTTTCTTTTGAGCTGGCCGCAACACCGCAGGATGGCTTCAGGCCCTAATCTGGTTCCGGCACGGCACGCTGAGCCTTTGGTTATTTCCTCTTCCTGGTGGGAAATGAGAGTTAAATTTGCCCGTCCAGACACCTCCAGCTAGTCTCTCATTGGTTCTCGCTATTCCTGTTCATCTTCCGCAGAAATTGCAAACTGGGCCAAACAGGAGGTTAAAGGCGCTGACTCTCCAAGTGGGGAGAGTGTTAGTAAAGCGTCTGGAATGTTGCACCCGAGTACCAGGGGAGGAAAACTGAGACATATTTGAACACGTCTCCCGTTCACATGGTTGATCATACTTGGGTTCCACATGCATGTTTTAGCTGAAGGAAGAATACCTTAAACCTGGAGAGTTCAGACCCGTGTAATGGGTACCATGCAATATGACTTCAAAGGGTCTTCATTTGCTCACCGAACCTCTCCAATCCTATCACTGCTGCGTTTATGCCCCTGTACACATGCTTGATTCTCTTTCGGAGACATAGCAATCCATAGGTTTTTAAGATACTTACTAGTCAGGTACATTCTTAGGCGTTTAATATGCGGTGTTGAGTCCATTTCATTGAGCAAGGAGTAGCTCTTGTCTATTCCATATTTGACTTAAGGAACTTTATCTGTGCTCATTTCAATCTCTGGTTTTATGCAGCACCCCAACTCACCTTACCCCTTAAGCAAGCATAAGTTGGTTTTCTAAATTTGAGACCCTGTTCTGTTCTGTAATTCAGTTCCTGTGTAGCCAAGTTTACATTCCGTGTATTACTGATATCTTATGATGTTTCTTTTTCTGTGTGACTTACTTCAGTTAGAATCATCATACCTGAATCCACTCATTGTGCTGCTAAGGGCCTGATGACACAGATTTCATTGCTGAGTGATATTGCTTTGTAAGTAAATACCACAACTTCTTTATCCATTTTTCACTTTCTGCGATGTTGAACTTGTACTGTAAACGTGGTTCTTGTAAACAGAGCCGTTCCAAACTTTGGGGTGGCTGTGTCTTTTTGATTTTAATTTCCCTAAGCTATAGGACCATAAGTGGAAGTGCCCTAGGTTCTGTTGCTTTGTTTTTTAGATGTTTCAGGAAACACCATACACTTCTCCCGAGTGTGTGTTGGCAATTTACATCCCGCCCATCAGCATAACAAGGCTCCCAGTTCTCCATGGCCTGTCCTGCCTTTCTGGATTTTACACTTTTTTCAGATGGCCCTTTTGACCGGGGGGAAGTGAGACTTCATTGTAGTGCAGATTTCCTTTGCAAGCTTGCTTGGTTGGCCAAATTGGCGTATGCGTTTTTTCCTGAATATATTCAGGAAAAAACGCATACGCCCTTTTTGGCCAAGTGCATCATTGTGGACGTTCTGCCTCTTTTCCTATGCTTTCAATGCAATTCCAGTCTACCTCCTGAAATCGGTTTCCTGCAATTCTGCCCCGCTTTCAAGTCCTCTTGGCAGCCTTACTTCAGTCTATTTTTGGACGATAGCTGTCATTTATAACTCTGCAGGTTTGTGAATTACAGTGCCCCTGAGCTCCTTTCTTCAACTCGCTTTCTTGTGACCTGGCCGCAACACCGCAGGATGGCTTCAGGCCCTAATCTGGTTCCGGCATGGCACGCTGAGCCTTTGGTTATTTCCTCTTCCTGGTGGGAAATGAGAGTTAAATTTGCCCGTCCAGACACCTCCAGCTAGTCTCTCATTGGTTCTCGCTATTCCTGTTCATCTTCCGCAGAAATTGCAAACTGGGCCAAACAGGAGGTTAAAGGCGCTGACTCTCCAAGTGGGGAGAGTGTTAGTAAAGCGTCTGGAATGTTGCACCCGAGTACCAGGGGAGGAAAACTGAGACATATTTGAACACGTCTCCCGTTCACATGGTTGATCATACTTGGGTTCCACATGCATGTTTTAGCTGAAGGAAGAATGCCTTAAACCTGGAGAGTTAAGACCCGTGTAATGGGTACCATGCAATATGACTTCAAAGGGTCTTCATTTGCTCACCGAACCTCTCCAATCCTATCACTGCTGCGTTTATGCCCCTGTACACATGCTTGATTCTCTTTCGGAGACATAGCAATCCATAGGTTTTAAGATACTTACTAGTCAGGTACATTCTTAGGCGTTTAATATGCGGTGTTGAGTCCATTTCGTTGAGCAAGGAGTAGCTCTTGTCTATTCCATATTTGGCTTAAGGAACTTTATCTGTGCTCATTTCAATCTCTGGTTTTATGCAGCACCCCAACTCACCTTTACCCTTAAGCAAGCATAAGTTGGTTTTCTAAATTTGAGACCCTGTTCTGTTCTGTAATTCAGTTCCTGTGTAGCCAAGTTTACATTCCGTGTATTAGTGATATCTTATGATGTTTCTTTTTCTGTGTGACTTATTTCAGTTAGAATCATCATACCTGAATCCACTCATTGTGATGCTAACGGCCTGATGACATAGATTTCATTGCTGAGTGATATTGCTTTGTAAGTGAATACCACAACTTCTTTATCCATTTTTCACTTTCTGCGATGTTGAACTTGTACTGTAAACGAGGTTCTTGTAAACAGAGCCGTTCGAAACTTTGGGGTGGCTGTGTCTTTTTGATTTTAATTTCCCTAAGCTATAGGACCATAAGTGGAAGTGCCCTAGGCTCTGTTGCTTTGTTTTTTAGATGTTTCAGGAAACAGCATACACTTCTCCCGAGTGGTTGTTGGCAATTTACATCCCGCCCATCAGCATAACAAGGCTCCCAGTTCTCCATGGCCTGTCCTGCCTTTCTGGATTTTACACTTTTTTCAGATGGCCCTTTTGATCAGGGGGAAGTGAGACTTCATTGTAGTGCAGATTTCCTTTGCAAGCTTGCTTGGTTGGCCAAAAAGGGCGTATGCGTTTTTTCCTGAATATATTCAGGAAAAAACGCATACGCCCTTTTTGGCCAAGTGCATCATTGTAGACGTTCTGCCTCTTTTCCTATGCTTTCAATGCAATTCCAGTCTACCTCCTGAAATCGGTTTCCTGCAATTCTGCCCCGCTTTCAAGTCCTCTTGGCAGCCTTACTTCAGTCTATTTTTGGACGATAGCTGTCATTTATAACTCTGCAGGTTTGTGAATTACAGTGCCCCTGAGCTCCTTTCTTCAACTCGCTTTCTTGTGACCTGGCCGCAACACCGCAGGATGGCTTCAGGCCCTAATCTGGTTCCGGCCCGGCATGCTGAGCCTTTGGTTAATTCCTCTTCCTGGTGGGAAATGAGAGTTAAATTTGCCCGTCCAGACACCTCCAGCTAGCCTCTCATTGGTTCTCGCTATTCCTGTTCATCTTCCGCAGAAATTGCAAACTGGGCCAAACAGGAGGTTAAAGGGACTGACTCTCCAAGTCGGGAGAGTGTTAGTAAAGCGTCTGGAATGTTGCACCCGAGTACCAGGGGAGGAAAACTGAGATATATTTGAACACGTCTCCCGTTCACATGGTTGATCATACTCTGGGTTCCACATGCATGTTTTAGCTGAAGGAAGAATACCTTAAACCTGGAGAGTTGAGACCCGTGTAATGGGTACCATGCAATATGACTTCAAAGGGTCTTCATTTGCTCACCGAACCTCTCCAATCCTATCACTGCTGCGTTTATTCCCCTGTACACACGCTTGATTCTCTTTTGGAGACATAGCAATCCATAGGTTTTAAGATACTTACTAGTCAGGTACATTCTTAGGCGTTTAATATGCGGTGTTGAGTCCATTTCGTTGAGCAAGGAGTAGCTCTTGTCTATTCCATATTTGACTTAAGGAACTTTATCTGTGCTCATTTCAATCTCTGGTTTTATGCAGCACCCCAACTCACCTTTACCCTTAAGCAAGCATAAGTTGGTTTTCTAAATTTGAGACCCTGTTTTGTTCTGTAATTCAGTTCCGGTGTAGCCAAGTTTTCATTCCGTGTATTACTGATATCTTATGATGTTTCTTTTTCTGTGTGACTTACTTCAGTTAGAATCATCATACCTGAATCCACTCATTGTGCTGCTAAGGGCCTGATGACACACATTTCATTGCTGAGTGATATTGCTTTGTAAGTAAATACCACAACTTCTTTATCCATTTTTCACTTTCTGCGATGTTGAACTTGTACTGTAAACGAGGTTCTTGTAAACAGAGCCGTTCCAAACTTTGGGGTGGCTGTGTCTTTTTGATTTTAATTTCCCTAAGCTATAGGACCATAAGTGGAAGTGCCCTAGGTTCTGTTGCTTTGTTTTTTAGATGTTTCAGGAAACACCATACACTTCTCCCGAGTGGTTGTTGGCAATTTACATCCCGCCCATCAGCATAACAAGGCTCCCAGTTCTCCATGGCCTGTCCTGCCTTTCTGGATTTTACACTTTTTTCAGATGGCCCTTTTGACCGGGGGGAAGTGAGACTTCATTGTAGTGCAGATTTCCTTTGCAAGCTTGCTTGGTTGGCCAAAAAGGGCGTATGCGTTTTTTCCTGAATATATTCAGGAAAAAACGCATACGCCCTTTTTGGCCAAGTGCATCATTGTGGACGTTCTGCCTCTTTTCCTATGCTTTCAATGCAATTCCAGTCTACCTCCTGAAATCGGTTTCCTGCAATTCTGCCCCGCTTTCAAGTCCTCTTGGCAGCCTTACTTCAGTCTATTTTTGGACGATAGCTGTCATTTATAACTCTGCAGGTTTGTGAATTACAGTGCCCCTGAGCTCCTTTCTTCAACTCGCTTTCTTGTGACCTGGCCGCAACACCGCAGGATGGCTTCAGGCCCTAATCTGGTTCCGGTACGGCACGCTGAGCCTTTGGTTATTTCCTCTTCCTGGTGGGAAATGAGAGTTAAATTTGCCCGTCCAGACACCTCCAGCTAACCTCTCATTGGTTCTCGCTATTCCTGTTCATCTTCCGCAGAAATTGCAAACTGGGCCAAACAGGAGGTTAAAGGGACTGACTCTCCAAGTCGGGAGAGTGTTAGTAAAGCGTCTGGAATGTTGCACCCGAGTACCAGGGGAGGAAAACTGAGACATATTTGAACACGTCTCCCGATCACATGGTTGATCATACTCTAGGTTCCACATGAATGTTTTAGCTGAAGGAAGAATACTTTAAACCTGGAGAGTTGAGACCCGTGTAATGCGTACCATGCAATATGACTTCAAAGGGTCTTCATTTGCTCAACGAACCTCTCCAATCCTATCACTGCTGCGTTTATGCCCCTGTACACATGCTTGATTCTCTTTTGGAGACATAGCAATCCATAGGTTTTCCGATACTTACTAGTCAGGTACATTCTTAGGCGTTTAATATGCGGTGTTGAGTCCATTTCGTTGAGCAAGGAGTAGCTCTTGTCTATTCCATATTTGACTTAAGGAACTTTATCTGTGCTCATTTCAATCTCTGGTTTTATGCAGCACCCCAACTCACCTTTCCCCTTAAGCAAGCATAAGTTGGTTTTCTAAATTTGAGACCCTGTTCTGTTCTGTAATTCAGTTCCTGTGTAGCCAAGTTTACATTCCGTGTATTACTGATATCTTATGATGTTTCTTTTCTCTGTGACTTATTTCAGTTAGAATCCTCATACCTGAATCCACTCATTGTGCTGCTACGGGCCTGATGACACAGGTTTCATTGCTGAGTTATATTTCTTTGTAAGTAAATACCACAACTTCTTTATCCATTTTTCACTATCTGCGATGTTGAACTTGTACTGTAAACGAGGTTCTTGTAAACAGAGCCGTTCGAAAGTTTGGGGTGGCTGTGTCTTTTTGATTTTAATTTCCCTAAGCTATAGGACCATAAGTGGCAGTGCCCTAGGCTCTGTTGCTTTGTTTTTTAGATGTTTCAGGAAACACCATACACTTCTCCCGAGTGGTTGTTGGCAATTTACATCCCGCCCATCAGCATAACAAGGCTCCCAGTTGTCCATGGCCTGTCCTGCCTTTCTGGATTTTACACTTTTTTCAGATGGCCCTTTTGACCGGGGGGAAGTGAGACTTCATTGTAGTGCAGATTTCCTTTGCAAGCTTGCTTGGTTGGCCAAAAAGGGCGTATGCGTTTTTTCCTGAATATATTCAGGAAAAAACGCATACGCCCTTTTTGGCCAAGTGCATCATTGTGGACGTTCTGCCTCTTTTCCTATGCTTTCAATGCAATTCCAGTCTACCTCCTGAAATCGGTTTCCTGCAATTCTGCCCCGCTTTCAAGTCCTCTTGGCAGCCTTACTTCAGTCTATTTTTGGACGATAGCTGTCATTTATAACTCTGCAGGTTTGTGAATTACAGTGCCCCTGAGCTCCTTTCTTCAACTCGCTTTCTTGTGACCTGGCCGCAACACCGCAGGATGGCTTCAGGCCCTAATCTGGTTCCGGCACGGCACGCTGAGCCTTTGGTTATTTCCTCTTCCTGGTGGGAAATGAGAGTTAAATTTGCCCGTCCAGACACCTCCAGCTAGTCTCTCATTGGTTCTCGCTATTCCTGTTCATCTTCCGCAGAAATTGCAAACTGGGCCAAATAGGAGGTTAAAGGGACTGACTCTCCAAGTCGGGAGAGTGTTAGTAAAGCGTCTGGAATGTTGCACCCGAGTACCAGGGGAGGAAAACTGAGATATATTTGAACACGTCTCCCGTTCACATGGTTGATCATACTCTGGGTTCCACATGCATGTTTTAGCTGAAGGAAGAATACCTTAAACCTGGAGAGTTGAGACCCGTGTAATGGGTACCATGCAATATGACTTCAAAGGGTCTTCATTTGCTCACCGAACCTCTCCAATCCTATCACTGCTGCGTTTATTCCCCTGTACACATGCTTGATTCTCTTTTGGAGACATAGCAATCCATAGGTTTTAAGATACTTACTAATCAGGTACATTCTTAGGCGTTTAATATGCGGTGTTGAGTCCATTTCGTTGAGCAAGGAGTAGCTCTTGTCTATTCCATATTTGGCTTAAGGAACTTTATCTGTGCTCATTTCAATCTCTGGTTTTATGCAGCACCCCAACTCACCTTTCCCCTTAAGCAAGCATAAGTTGGTTTTCTAAATTTGAGTCCCTGTTTTGTTCTGTAATTCAGTTCCGGTGTAGCCAAGTTTTCATTCCGTGTATTACTGATATCTTATGATGTTTCTTTTTCTGTGTGACTTACTTCAGTTAGAATCATCATACCTGAATCCACTCATTGTGCTGCTAAGGGCCTGATGACACAGATTTCATTGCTGAGTGATATTGCTTTGTAAGTAAATACCACATCTTCTTTATCCATTTTTCACTATCTGCGATGTTGAACTTGTACTGTAAACGAGGTTCTTGTAAACAGAGCCGTTCGAAAGTTTGGGGTGGCTGTGTCTTTTTGATTTTAATTTCCCTAAGCTATAGGACCATAAGTGGCAGTGCCCTAGGCTCTGTTGCTTTGTTTTTTAGATGTTTCAGGAAACACCATACACTTCTCCCGAGTGGTTGTTGGCAATTTACATCCCGCCCATCAGCATAACAAGGCTCCCAGTTGTCCATGGCCTGTCCTGCCTTTCTGGATTTTACACTTTTTTCAGATGGCCCTTTTGACCGGGGGGAAGTGAGACTTCATTGTAGTGCAGATTTCCTTTGCAAGCTTGCTTGGTTGGCCAAAAAGGGCGTATGCGTTTTTTCCTGAATATATTCAGGAAAAAACGCATACGCCCTTTTTGGCCAAGTGCATCATTGTGGACGTTCTGCCTCTTTTCCTATGCTTTCAATGCAATTCCAGTCTACCTCCTGAAATCGGTTTCCTGCAATTCTGCCCCGCTTTCAAGTCCTCTTGGCAGCCTTACTTCAGTCTATTTTTGGACGATAGCTGTCATTTATAACTCTGCAGGTTTGTGAATTACAGTGCCCCTGAGCTCCTTTCTTCAACTCGCTTTCTTGTGACCTGGCCGCAACACCGCAGGATGGCTTCAGGCCCTAATCTGGTTCCGGCACGGCACGCTGAGCCTTTGGTTATTTCCTCTTCCTGGTGGGAAATGAGAGTTAAATTTGCCCGTCCAGACACCTCCAGCTAGTCTCTCATTGGTTCTCGCTATTCCTGTTCATCTTCCGCAGAAATTGCAAACTGGGCCAAATAGGAGGTTAAAGGGACTGACTCTCCAAGTCGGGAGAGTGTTAGTAAAGCGTCTGGAATGTTGCACCCGAGTACCAGGGGAGGAAAACTGAGATATATTTGAACACGTCTCCCGTTCACATGGTTGATCATACTCTGGGTTCCACATGCATGTTTTAGCTGAAGGAAGAATACCTTAAACCTGGAGAGTTGAGACCCGTGTAATGGGTACCATGCAATATGACTTCAAAGGGTCTTCATTTGCTCACCGAACCTCTCCAATCCTATCACTGCTGCGTTTATTCCCCTGTACACATGCTTGATTCTCTTTTGGAGACATAGCAATCCATAGGTTTTAAGATACTTACTAGTCAGGTACATTCTTAGGCGTTTAATATGCGGTGTTGAGTCCATTTCGTTGAGCAAGGAGTAGCTCTTGTCTATTCCATATTTGGCTTAAGGAACTTTATCTGTGCTCATTTCAATCTCTGGTTTTATGCAGCACCCCAACTCACCTTTCCCCTTAAGCAAGCATAAGTTGGTTTTCTAAATTTGAGTCCCTGTTTTGTTCTGTAATTCAGTTCCGGTGTAGCCAAGTTTTCATTCCGTGTATTACTGATATCTTATGATGTTTCTTTTTCTGTGTGACTTACTTCAGTTAGAATCATCATACCTGAATCCACTCATTGTGCTGCTAAGGGCCTGATGACACAGATTTCATTGCTGAGTGATATTGCTTTGTAAGTAAATACCACAACTTCTTTATCCATTTTTCACTTTCTGCGATGTTGAACTTGTACTGTAAACGAGGTTCTTGTAAACAGAGCCGTTCCAAACTTTGGGGTGGCTGTGTCTTTTTGATTTTAATTTCCCTAAGCTATAGGACCATAAGTGGAAGTGCCCTAGGTTCTGTTGCTTTGTTTTTTAGATGTTTCAGGAAACACCATACACTTCTCCCGAGTGGTTGTTGGCAATTTACATCCCGCCCATCAGCATAACAAGGCTCCCAGTTCTCCATGGCCTGTCCTGCCTTTCTGGATTTTACACTTTTTTCAGATGGCCCTTTTGACCGGGGGGAAGTGAGACTTCATTGTAGTGCAGATTTCCTTTGCAAGCTTGCTTGGTTGGCCAAAAAGGGCGTATGCGTTTTTTCCTGAATATATTCAGGAAAAAACGCATACGCCCTTTTTGGCCAAGTGCATCATTGTGGACGTTCTGCCTCTTTTCCTATGCTTTCAATGCAATTCCAGTCTACCTCCTGAAATCGGTTTCCTGCAATTCTGCCCTGCTTTCAAGTCCTCTTGGCAGCCTTACTTCAGTCTATTTTTGGACGATAGCTGTCATTTATAACTCTGCAGGTTTGTGAATTACAGTGCCCCTGAGCTCCTTTCTTCAACTCGCTTTCTTTTGAGCTGGCCGCAACACCGCAGGATGGCTTCAGGCCCTAATCTGGTTCCGGTACGGCACGCTGAGCCTTTGGTTATTTCCTCTTCCTGGTGGGAAATGAGAGTTAAATTTGCCCGTCCAGACACCTCCAGCTAGCCTCTCATTGGTTCTCGCTATTCCTGTTCATCTTCCGCAGAAATTGCAAACTGGGCCAAACAGGAGGTTAAAGGGACTGACTCTCCAAGTCGGGAGAGTGTTAGTAAAGCGTCTGGAATGTTGCACCCGAGTACCAGGGGAGGAAAACTGAGACATATTTGAACACGTCTCCCGATCACATGGTTGATCATACTCTAGGTTCCACATGAATGTTTTAGCTGAAGGAAGAATACTTTAAACCTGGAGAGTTGAGACCCGTGTAATGCGTACCATGCAATATGACTTCAAAGGGTCTTCATTTGCTCAACGAACCTCTCCAATCCTATCACTGCTGCGTTTATGCCCCTGTACACATGCTTGATTCTCTTTTGGAGACATAGCAATCCATAGGTTTTCTGATACTTACTAGTCAGGTACATTCTTAGGCGTTTAATATGCGGTGTTGAGTCCATTTCGTTGAGCAAGGAGTAGCTCTTGTCTATTCCATATTTGACTTAAGGAACTTTATCTGTGCTCATTTCAATCTCTGGTTTTATGCAGCACCCCAACTCATCTTTACCCTTAAGCAAGCATAAGTTGGTTTTCTAAATTTGAGACCCTGTTCTGTTCTGTAATTCAGTTCCTGTGTAGCCAAGTTTACATTCCGTGTATTACTGATATCTTATGATGTTTCTTTTCTCTGTGACTTATTTCAGTTAGAATCCTCATACCTGAATCCACTCATTGTGCTGCTACGGGCCTGATGACACAGGTTTCATTGCTGAGTTATATTGCTTTGTAAGTAAATACCACAACTTCTTTATCCATTTTTCACTATCTGCGATGTTGAACTTGTACTGTAAACGAGGTTCTTGTAAACAGAGCCGTTCAAAAGTTTGGGGTGGCTGTTTCTTTTTGATTTTAATTTCCCTAAGCTATAGGACCATAAGTGGCAGTGCCCTAGGCTCTGTTGCTTTGTTTTTTAGATGTTTCAGGAAACACCATACACTTCTCCCGAGTGGTTGTTGGCAATTTACATCCCGCCCATCAGCATAACAAGGCTCCCAGTTCTCCATGGCCTGTCCTGCCTTTCTGGATTTTACACTTTTTTCAGATGGCCCTTTTGACCGGGGGGAAGTGAGACTTCATTGTAGTGCAGATTTCCTTTGCAAGCTTGCTTTGTTGGCCAAAAAGGGCGTATGCGTTTTTTCCTGAATATATTCAGGAAAAAACGCATACGCCCTTTTTGGCCAAGTGCATCATTGTGGACGTTCTGCCTCTTTTCCTATGCTTTCAATGCAATTCCAGTCTACCTCCTGAAATCGGTTTCCTGCAATTCTGCCCCGCTTTCAAGTCCTCTTGGCAGCCTTACTTCAGTCTATTTTTGGACGATAGCTGTCATTTATAACTCTGCAGGTTTGTGAATTACAGTGCCCCTGAGCTCCTTTCTTCAACTCGCTTTCTTGTGACCTGGCCGCAACACCGCAGGATGGCTTCAGGCCCTAATCTGGTTCTGGCACGGCACGCTGAGCCTTTGGTTATTTCCTCTTCCTGGTGGGAAATGAGAGTTAAATTTGCCCGTGCAGACACCTCCAGCTAGTCTCTCATTGGTTCTCGCTATTCCTGTTCATCTTCCGCAGAAATTGCAAACTGGGCCAAACAGGAGGTTAAAGGGACTGACTCTCCAAGTCGGAAGAGTGTTAGTAAAGCGTCTGGAATGTTGCACCCGAGTACCAGGGGAGGAAAACAGAGACATATTTGAACACGTCTCCCGTTCACATGGTTGATTATACTCTGGGTTCCACATGCATGTTTTAGCTGAAGGAAGAATACCTTAAACCTGGAGAGTTGAGACCCGTGTAATGGGTACCATGCAATATGACTTTAAAGGGTCTTCATTTGCTCACCGAACCTCGCCAATCCTATCACTGCTGCATTTATGCCCCTGTACACACGCTTGATTGTCTTTTGGAGACATAGCAATCCATAGGTTTTAAGACACTTACTAGTAAGGTACATTTTTAGGCGTTTAATATGGGGTGTTGAATCCATTTCGTTGAGCAAGGAGTAGCTCTTGTCTATTCCATATTTGGCTTAAGGAACTTTATCTGTGCTCATTTCAATCTCTGGTTTTATGCAGCACCCCAACTCACCTTTCCCCTTAAGCAAGCATAAGTTGGTTTTCTAAATTTGAGACCCTGTTCTGTTTTGGAATGCAGTTCCTGTGTAGCCAAGTTTACATTCCGTGTATTAGTGATATCTTATGATGTTTCTTTTTCTGTGTGACTTATTTCAGTTAGAATCATCGTACCTGAATCCACTCATTATGCTGCTACGGGCCTGATGACATAGATTTCATTGCTGAGTGATACTGTATTGTACGTAAGTACCACAAGTTCTTTATCCATTTTTCACTTTCTGTGATATTGAACTTGTATGGTAAACGAGGTTCTTGTAAATGGAGGTGTCCCAAACTTTGGGGTGGCTGTGTCTTTTTGATTTTAATTTCCCTAAGCTATAGGACCATAAGTGGAAGTGCCCTAGGCTCTGTTGCTTTGTTTTTTAGATGTTTCAGGAAACACCATACACTTCTCCCTAGTGGTTGTTGGCAATTTACATCCCGCCCATCAGCATAACAAGGCTCCCAGTTCTCCATGACCTGTCCTGCCTTTCTGGATTTTACACTTTTTTCAGATGGCCCTTTTGACCGGGGGGAAGTGAGACTTCATTGTAGTGCAGATTTCCTTTGCAAGCTTGCTTGGTTGGCCAAAAAGGGCGTATGCGTTTTTTCCTGAATATATTCAGGAAAAAACGCATACGCCCTTTTTGGCCAAGTGCATCATTGTGGACGTTCTGCCTCTTTTCCTATGCTTTCAATGCAATTCCAGTCTACCTCCTGAAATCGGTTTCCTGCAATTCTGCCCCGCTTTCAAGTCCTCTTGGCAGCCTTACTTCAGTCTATTTTTGGACGATAGCTGTCATTTATAACTCTGCAGGTTTGTGAATTACAGTGCCCCTGAGCTCCTTTCTTCAACTCGCTTTCTTGTGACCTGGCCGCAACACCGCAGGATGGCTTCAGGCCCTAATCTGGTTCCGGCATGGCACGCTGAGCCTTTTGTTATTTCCTCTTCCTGGTGGGAAATGAGAGTTAAATTTGCCCGTCCAGACACCTCCAGCTAGTCTCTCATTGGTTCTCGCTATTCCTGTTCATCTTCCGCAGAAATTGCAAACTGGGCCAAACAGGAGGTTAAAGGCGCTGACTCTCCAAGTGGGGAGAGTGTTAGTAAAGCGTCTGGAATGTTGCACCCGAGTACCAGGGGAGGAAAACTGAGACATATTTGAACACGTCTCCCGTTCACATGGTTGATCATACTTGGTTTCCACATGCATGTTTTAGCTGAAGGAAGAATACCTTAAACCTGGAGAGTTAAGACCCGTGTAATGGGTACCATGCAATATGACTTCAACGGGTCTTCATTTGCTCACCGAACCTCTCCAATCCTATCACTGCTGCGTTTATGCCCCTGTACACATGCTTGATTCTCTTTCGGAGACATAGCAATCCATAGGTTTTAAGATACTTACTAGTCAGGTACATTCTTAGGCGTTTAATATGCAGTGTTGAGTCCATTTCGTTGAGCAAGGAGTAGCTCTTGTCTATTCCATATTTGACTTAAGGAACTTTATCTGTGCTCATTTCAATCTCTGGTTTTATGCAGCACCCCAACTCACCTTTACCCTTAAGCAAGCATAAGTTGGTTTTCTAAATTTGAGTCCCTGTTCTGTTCTGTAATTCAGTTCCTGTGTAGCCAAGTTTTCATTCCGTGTATTACTGATATCTTATGATGTTTCTTTTCTCTGTGACTTATTTCAGTTAGAATCCTCATACCTGAATCCACTCATTGTGCTGCTACGGGCCTGATGACACAGGTTTCATTGCTGAGTTATATTGCTTTGTAAGTAAATACCACAACTTCTTTATCCATTTTTCACTATCTGCGATGTTGAACTTGTACTGTAAACGAGGTTCTTGTAAACAGAGCCGTTCGAAAGTTTGGGGTGGCTGTGTCTTTTTGATTTTAATTTCCCTAAGCTATAGGACCATAAGTGGCAGTGCCCTAGGCTCTGTTGCTTTGTTTTTTAGATGTTTCAGGAAACACCATACACTTCTCCCGAGTGGTTGTTGGCAATTTACATCCCGCCCATCAGCATAACAAGGCTCCCAGTTGTCCATGGCCTGTCCTGCCTTTCTGGATTTTACACTTTTTTCAGATGGCCCTTTTGACCGGGGGGAAGTGAGACTTCATTGTAGTGCAGATTTCCTTTGCAAGCTTGCTTGGTTGGCCAAAAAGGGCGTATGCGTTTTTTCCTGAATATATTCAGGAAAAAACGCATACGCCCTTTTTGGCCAAGTGCATCATTGTGGACGTTCTGCCTCTTTTCCTATGCTTTCAATGCAATTCCAGTCTACCTCCTGAAATCGGTTTCCTGCAATTCTGCCCCGCTTTCAAGTCCTCTTGGCAGCCTTACTTCAGTCTATTTTTGGACGATAGCTGTCATTTATAACTCTGCAGGTTTGTGAATTACAGTGCCCCTGAGCTCCTTTCTTCAACTCGCTTTCTTGTGACCTGGCCGCAACACCGCAGGATGGCTTCAGGCCCTAATCTGGTTCCGGCACGGCACGCTGAGCCTTTGGTTATTTCCTCTTCCTGGTGGGAAATGAGAGTTAAATTTGCCCGTCCAGACACCTCCAGCTAGTCTCTCATTGGTTCTCGCTATTCCTGTTCATCTTCCGCAGAAATTGCAAACTGGGCCAAATAGGAGGTTAAAGGGACTGACTCTCCAAGTCGGGAGAGTGTTAGTAAAGCGTCTGGAATGTTGCACCCGAGTACCAGGGGAGGAAAACTGAGATATATTTGAACACGTCTCCCGTTCACATGGTTGATCATACTCTGGGTTCCACATGCATGTTTTAGCTGAAGGAAGAATACCTTAAACCTGGAGAGTTGAGACCCGTGTAATGGGTACCATGCAATATGACTTCAAAGGGTCTTCATTTGCTCACCGAACCTCTCCAATCCTATCACTGCTGCGTTTATTCCCCTGTACACATGCTTGATTCTCTTTTGGAGACATAGCAATCCATAGGTTTTAAGATACTTACTAGTCAGGTACATTCTTAGGCGTTTAATATGCGGTGTTGAGTCCATTTCGTTGAGCAAGGAGTAGCTCTTGTCTATTCCATATTTGGCTTAAGGAACTTTATCTGTGCTCATTTCAATCTCTGGTTTTATGCAGCACCCCAACTCACCTTTCCCCTTAAGCAAGCATAAGTTGGTTTTCTAAATTTGAGTCCCTGTTTTGTTCTGTAATTCAGTTCCGGTGTAGCCAAGTTTTCATTCCGTGTATTACTGATATCTTATGATGTTTCTTTTTCTGTGTGACTTACTTCAGTTAGAATCATCATACCTGAATCCACTCATTGTGCTGCTAAGGGCCTGATGACACAGATTTCATTGCTGAGTGATATTGCTTTGTAAGTAAATACCACAACTTCTTTATCCATTTTTCACTATCTGCGATGTTGAACTTGTACTGTAAACGAGGTTCTTGTAAACAGAGCCGTTCGAAAGTTTGGGGTGGCTGTGTCTTTTTGATTTTAATTTCCCTAAGCTATAGGACCATAAGTGGCAGTGCCCTAGGCTCTGTTGCTTTGTTTTTTAGGTGTTTCAGGAAACACCATACACTTCTCCCGAGTGGTTGTTGGCAATTTACATCCCGCCCATCAGCATAACAAGGCTCCCAGTTGTCCATGGCCTGTCCTGCCTTTCTGGATTTTACACTTTTTTCAGATGGCCCTTTTGACCGGGGGGAAGTGAGACTTCATTGTAGTGCAGATTTCCTTTGCAAGCTTGCTTGGTTGGCCAAAAAGGGCGTATGCGTTTTTTCCTGAATATATTCAGGAAAAAACGCATACGCCCTTTTTGGCCAAGTGCATCATTGTGGACGTTCTGCCTCTTTTCCTATGCTTTCAATGCAATTCCAGTCTACCTCCTGAAATCGGTTTCCTGCAATTCTGCCCCGCTTTCAAGTCCTCTTGGCAGCCTTACTTCAGTCTATTTTTGGACGATAGCTGTCATTTATAACTCTGCAGGTTTGTGAATTACAGTGCCCCTGAGCTCCTTTCTTCAACTCGCTTTCTTGTGACCTGGCCGCAACACCGCAGGATGGCTTCAGGCCCTAATCTGGTTCCGGCACGGCACGCTGAGCCTTTGGTTATTTCCTCTTCCTGGTGGGAAATGAGAGTTAAATTTGCCCGTCCAGACACCTCCAGCTAGTCTCTCATTGGTTCTCGCTATTCCTGTTCATCTTCCGCAGAAATTGCAAACTGGGCCAAATAGGAGGTTAAAGGGACTGACTCTCCAAGTCGGGAGAGTGTTAGTAAAGCGTCTGGAATGTTGCACCCGAGTACCAGGGGAGGAAAACTGAGATATATTTGAACACGTCTCCCGTTCACATGGTTGATCATACTCTGGGTTCCACATGCATGTTTTAGCTGAAGGAAGAATACCTTAAACCTGGAGAGTTGAGACCCGTGTAATGGGTACCATGCAATATGACTTCAAAGGGTCTTCATTTGCTCACCGAACCTCTCCAATCCTATCACTGCTGCGTTTATTCCCCTGTACACATGCTTGATTCTCTTTTGGAGACATAGCAATCCATAGGTTTTAAGATACTTACTAGTCAGGTACATTCTTAGGCGTTTAATATGCGGTGTTGAGTCCATTTCGTTGAGCAAGGAGTAGCTCTTGTCTATTCCATATTTGGCTTAAGGAACTTTATCTGTGCTCATTTCAATCTCTGGTTTTATGCAGCACCCCAACTCACCTTTCCCCTTAAGCAAGCATAAGTTGGTTTTCTAAATTTGAGTCCCTGTTTTGTTCTGTAATTCAGTTCCGGTGTAGCCAAGTTTTCATTCCGTGTATTACTGATATCTTATGATGTTTCTTTTTCTGTGTGACTTACTTCAGTTAGAATCATCATACCTGAATCCACTCATTGTGCTGCTAAGGGCCTGATGACACAGATTTCATTGCTGAGTGATATTGCTTTGTAAGTAAATACCACAACTTCTTTATCCATTTTTCACTTTCTGCGATGTTGAACTTGTACTGTAAACGAGGTTCTTGTAAACAGAGCCGTTCCAAACTTTGGGGTGGCTGTGTCTTTTTGATTTTAATTTCCCTAAGCTATAGGACCATAAGTGGAAGTGCCCTAGGTTCTGTTGCTTTGTTTTTTAGATGTTTCAGGAAACACCATACACTTCTCCCGAGTGGTTGTTGGCAATTTACATCCCGCCCATCAGCATAACAAGGCTCCCAGTTCTCCATGGCCTGTCCTGCCTTTCTGGATTTTACACTTTTTTCAGATGGCCCTTTTGACCGGGGGGAAGTGAGACTTCATTGTAGTGCAGATTTCCTTTGCAAGCTTGCTTGGTTGGCCAAAAAGGGCGTATGCGTTTTTTCCTTAATATATTCAGGAAAAAACGCATACGCCCTTTTTGGCCAAGTGCATCATTGTGGACGTTCTGCCTCTTTTCCTATGCTTTCAATGCAATTCCAGTCTACCTCCTGAAATCGGTTTCCTGCAATTCTGCCCTGCTTTCAAGTCCTCTTGGCAGCCTTACTTCAGTCTATTTTTGGACGATAGCTGTCATTTATAACTCTGCAGGTTTGTGAATTACAGTGCCCCTGAGCTCCTTTCTTCAACTCGCTTTCTTTTGAGCTGGCCGCAACACCGCAGGATGGCTTCAGGCCCTAATCTGGTTCCGGTACGGCACGCTGAGCCTTTGGTTATTTCCTCTTCCTGGTGGGAAATGAGAGTTAAATTTGCCCGTCCAGACACCTCCAGCTAGCCTCTCATTGGTTCTCGCTATTCCTGTTCATCTTCCGCAGAAATTGCAAACTGGGCCAAACAGGAGGTTAAAGGGACTGACTCTCCAAGTCGGGAGAGTGTTAGTAAAGCGTCTGGAATGTTGCACCCGAGTACCAGGGGAGGAAAACTGAGACATATTTGAACACGTCTCCCGATCACATGGTTGATCATACTCTAGGTTCCACATGAATGTTTTAGCTGAAGGAAGAATACTTTAAACCTGGAGAGTTGAGACCCGTGTAATGCGTACCATGCAATATGACTTCAAAGGGTCTTCATTTGCTCAACGAACCTCTCCAATCCTATCACTGCTGCGTTTATGCCCCTGTACACATGCTTGATTCTCTTTTGGAGACATAGCAATCCATAGGTTTTCCGATACTTACTAGTCAGGTACATTCTTAGGCGTTTAATATGCGGTGTTGAGTCCATTTCGTTGAGCAAGGAGTAGCTCTTGTCTATTCCATATTTGACTTAAGGAACTTTATCTGTGCTCATTTCAATCTCTGGTTTTATGCAGCACCCCAACTCATCTTTACCCTTAAGCAAGCATAAGTTGGTTTTCTAAATTTGAGACCCTGTTCTGTTCTGTAATTCAGTTCCTGTGTAGCCAAGTTTACATTCCGTGTATTACTGATATCTTATGATGTTTCTTTTCTCTGTGACTTATTTCAGTTAGAATCCTCATACCTGAATCCACTCATTGTGCTGCTACGGGCCTGATGACACAGGTTTCATTGCTGAGTTATATTGCTTTGTAAGTAAATACCACAACTTCTTTATCCATTTTTCACTATCTGCGATGTTGAACTTGTACTGTAAACGAGGTTCTTGTAAACAGAGCCGTTCGAAAGTTTGGGGTGGCTGTTTCTTTTTGATTTTAATTTCCCTAAGCTATAGGACCATAAGTGGCAGTGCCCTAGGCTCTGTTGCTTTGTTTTTTAGATGTTTCAGGAAACACCATACACTTCTCCCGAGTGGTTGTTGGCAATTTACATCCCGCCCATCAGCATAACAAGGCTCCCAGTTCTCCATGGCCTGTCCTGCCTTTCTGGATTTTACACTTTTTTCAGATGGCCCTTTTGACCGGGGGGAAGTGAGACTTCATTGTAGTGCAGATTTCCTTTGCAAGCTTGCTTTGTTGGCCAAAAAGGGCGTATGCGTTTTTTCCTGAATATATTCAGGAAAAAACGCATACGCCCTTTTTGGCCAAGTGCATCATTGTGGACGTTCTGCCTCTTTTCCTATGCTTTCAATGCAATTCCAGTCTACCTCCTGAAATCGGTTTCCTGCAATTCTGCCCCGCTTTCAAGTCCTCTTGGCAGCCTTACTTCAGTCTATTTTTGGACGATAGCTGTCATTTATAACTCTGCAGGTTTGTGAATTACAGTGCCCCTGAGCTCCTTTCTTCAACTCGCTTTCTTGTGACCTGGCCGCAACACCGCAGGATGGCTTCAGGCCCTAATCTGGTTCTGGCACGGCACGCTGAGCCTTTGGTTATTTCCTCTTCCTGGTGGGAAATGAGAGTTAAATTTGCCCGTGCAGACACCTCCAGCTAGTCTCTCATTGGTTCTCGCTATTCCTGTTCATCTTCCGCAGAAATTGCAAACTGGGCCAAACAGGAGGTTAAAGGGACTGACTCTCCAAGTCGGAAGAGTGTTAGTAAAGCGTCTGGAATGTTGCACCCGAGTACCAGGGGAGGAAAACAGAGACATATTTGAACACGTCTCCCGTTCACATGGTTGATTATACTCTGGGTTCCACATGCATGTTTTAGCTGAAGGAAGAATACCTTAAACCTGGAGAGTTGAGACCCGTGTAATGGGTACCATGCAATATGACTTTAAAGGGTCTTCATTTGCTCACCGAACCTCGCCAATCCTATCACTGCTGCATTTATGCCCCTGTACACACGCTTGATTGTCTTTTGGAGACATAGCAATCCATAGGTTTTAAGACACTTACTAGTAAGGTACATTTTTAGGCGTTTAATATGGGGTGTTGAATCCATTTCGTTGAGCAAGGAGTAGCTCTTGTCTATTCCATATTTGGCTTAAGGAACTTTATCTGTGCTCATTTCAATCTCTGGTTTTATGCAGCACCCCAACTCACCTTTCCCCTTAAGCAAGCATAAGTTGGTTTTCTAAATTTGAGACCCTGTTCTGTTTTGGAATGCAGTTCCTGTGTAGCCAAGTTTACATTCCGTGTATTAGTGATATCTTATGATGTTTCTTTTTCTGTGTGACTTATTTCAGTTAGAATCATCGTACCTGAATCCACTCATTATGCTGCTACGGGCCTGATGACACAGATTTCATTGCTGAGTGATATTGCTTTGTAAGTAAATACCACAAGTTCTTTATCCATTTTTCACTTTCTGCGATGTTGAACTTGTACTGTAAACGAGGTTCTTGTAAACAGAGCCGTTCCAAACTTTGGGGTGGCTGTGTCTTTTTGATTTTAATTTCCCTAAGCTATAGGACCATAAGTGGAAGTGCCCTAGGCTCTGTTGCTTTGTTTTTTAGATGTTTCAGGAAACACCATACACTTCTCCCTAGTGGTTGTTGGCAATTTACATCCCGCCCATCAGCATAACAAGGCTCCCAGTTCTCCATGACCTGTCCTGCCTTTCTGGATTTTACACTTTTTTCAGATGGCCCTTTTGACCGTGGGGAATTGAGACTTCATTGTAGTGCAGATTTCCTTTGCAAGCTTGCTTGGTTGGCCAAAAAGGCCGTATGCGTTTTTTCCTGAATATATTCAGGAAAAAACGCATACGCCCTTTTTGGCCAAGTGCATCATTGTGGACGTTCTGCCTCTTTTCCTATGCTTTCAATGCAATTCCAGTCTACCTCCTGAAATCGGTTTCCTGCAATTCTGCCCCGCTTTCAAGTCCTCTTGGCAGCCTTACTTCAGTCTATTTTTGGACGATAGCTGTCATTTATAACTCTGCAGGTTTGTGAATTACAGTGCCCCTGAGCTCCTTTCTTCAACTCGCTTTCTTGTGACCTGGCCGCAACACCGCAGGATGGCTTCAGGCCCTAATCTGGTTCCGGCATGGCACGCTGAGCCTTTGGTTATTTCCTCTTCCTGGTGGGAAATGAGAGTTAAATTTGCCCGTCCAGACACCTCCAGCTAGTCTCTCATTGGTTCTCGCTATTCCTGTTCATCTTCCGCAGAAATTGCAAACTGGGCCAAACAGGAGGTTAAAGGCGCTGACTCTCCAAGTGGGGAGAGTGTTAGTAAAGCGTCTGGAATGTTGCACCCGAGTACCAGGGGAGGAAAACTGAGACATATTTGAACACGTCTCCCGTTCACATGGTTGATCATACTTGGGTTCCACATGCATGTTTTAGCTGAAGGAAGAATACCTTAAACCTGGAGAGTTAAGACCCGTGTAATGGGTACCATGCAATATGACTTCAACGGGTCTTCATTTGCTCACCGAACCTCTCCAATCCTATCACTGCTGCGTTTATGCCCCTGTACACACGCTTGATTCTCTTTTGGAGACATAGCAATCCATAGGTTTTAAGATACTTACTAGTCAGGTACATTCTTAGGCGTTTAATATGGGGTGTTGAGTCCATTTCGTTGAGCAAGGAGTAGCTCTTGTCTATTCCATATTTGGCTTAAGGAACTTTATCTGTGCTCATTTCAATCTCTGGTTTTATGCAGCACCCCAACTCACCTTTACCCTTAAGCAAGCATAAGTTGGTTTTCTAAATTTGAGACCCTGTTCTGTTCTGTAATTCAGTTCCTGTGTAGCCAAGTTTACATTCCGTGTATTACTGATATCTTATGATGTTTCTTTTTCTGTGTGACTTACTTCAGTTAGAATCATCATACCTGAATCCACTCATTGTGCTGCTAAGGGCCTGATGACACAGATTTCATTGCTGAGTGATATTGCTTTGTAAGTAAATACCACAACTTCTTTATCCATTTTTCACTTTCTGCGATGTTGAACTTGTACTGTAAACGAGGTTCTTGTAAACAGAGCCGTTCCAAATTTTGGGGTGGCTGTGTCTTTTTGATTTTAATTTCCCTAAGCTATAGGACCATAAGTGGAAGTGCCCTAGGTTCTGTTGCTTTGTTTTTTAGATGTTTCAGGAAACACCATACACTTCTCCCGAGTGGTTGTTGGCAATTTACATCCCGCCCATCAGCATAACAAGGCTCCCAGTTCTCCATGGCCTGTCCTGCCTTTCTGGATTTTACACTTTTTTCAGATGGCCCTTTTGACCGGGGGGAAGTGAGACTTCATTGTAGTGCAGATTTCCTTTGCAAGCTTGCTTGGTTGGCCAAAAAGGGCGTATGCGTTTTTTCCTGAATATATTCAGGAAAAAACGCATACGCCCTTTTTGGCCAAGTGCATCATTGTGGACGTTCTGCCTCTTTTCCTATGCTTTCAATGCAATTCCAGTCTACCTCCTGAAATCGGTTTCCTGCAATTCTGCCCCGCTTTCAAGTCCTCTTGGCAGCCTTACTTCAGTCTATTTTTGGACGATAGCTGTCATTTATAACTCTGCAGGTTTGTGAATTACAGTGCCCCTGAGCTCCTTTCTTCAACTCGCTTTCTTTTGAGCTGGCCGCAACACCGCAGGATGGCTTCAGGCCCTAATCTGGTTTCGGCACGGCACGCTGAGCCTTTGGTTATTTCCTCTTCCTGGTGGGTAATGAGAGTTAAATTTGCCCGTCCAGACACCTCCAGCTAGCCTCTCATTGGTTCTCGCTATTCCTGTTCATCTTCCGCAGAAATTGCAAACTGGGCCAAACAGGAGGTTAAAGGGACTGACTCTCCAAGTCGGGAGAGTGTTAGTAAAGCGTCTGGAATGTTGCACCCGAGTACCAGGGGAGGAAAACTGAGATATATTTGAACACGTCTCCCGTTCACATGGTTGTTCATACTCTGGGTTCCACATGCATGTTTTAGCTGAAGGAAGAATACCTTAAACCTGGAGAGTTGAGACCCGTGTAATGGGTACCATGCAATATGACTTCAAAGGGTCTTCATTTGCTCACCGAACCTCTCCAATCCTATCACTGCTGCGTTTATGCCCCTGTACACACGCTTGATTCTCTTTTGGAGACATAGCAATCCATAGGTTTTAAGATACTTACTAGTCAGGTACATTCTTAGGCGTTTAATATGGGGTGTTGAGTCCATTTCGTTGAGCAAGGAGTAGCTCTTGTCTATTCCATATTTGGCTTAAGGAACTTTATCTGTGCTCATTTCAATCTCTGGTTTTATGCAGCACCCCAACTCACCTTTCCCCTTAAGCAAGCATAAGTTGGTTTTCTAAATTTGAGACCCTGTTCTGTTTTGGAATGCAGTTCCTGTGTAGCCAAGTTTACATTCCGTGTATTAGTGATATCTTATGATGTTTCTTTTTCTGTGTGACTTATTTCAGTTAGAATCATCGTACCTGAATCCACTCATTATGCTGCTACGGGCCTGATGACATAGATTTCATTGCTGAGTGATACTGTATTGTACGTAAGTACCACAAGTTCTTTATCCATTTTTCACTTTCTGTGATATTGAACTTGTATGGTAAACGAGGTTCTTGTAAATGGAGGTGTCCCAAACTTTGGGGTGGCTGTGTCTTTTTGATTTTAATTTCCCTAAGCTATAGGACCATAAGTGGAAGTGCCCTAGGCTCTGTTGCTTTGTTTTTTAGATGTTTCAGGAAACACCATACACTTCTCCCTAGTGGTTGTTGGCAATTTACATCCCGCCCATCAGCATAACAAGGCTCCCAGTTCTCCATGACCTGTCCTGCCTTTCTGGATTTTACACTTTTTTCAGATGGCCCTTTTGACCGGGGGGAAGTGAGACTTCATTGTAGTGCAGATTTCCTTTGCAAGCTTGCTTGGTTGGCCAAAAAGGGCGTATGCGTTTTTTCCTGAATATATTCAGGAAAAAACGCATATGCCCTTTTTGGCCAAGTGCATCATTGTGGACGTTCTGCCTCTTTTCCTATGCTTTCAATGCAATTCCAGTCTACCTCCTGAAATCGGTTTCCTGCAATTCTGCCCCGCTTTCAAGTCCTCTTGGCAGCCTTACTTCAGTCTATTTTTGGACGATAGCTGTCATTTATAACTCTGCAGGTTTGTGAATTACAGTGCCCCTGAGCTCCTTTCTTCAACTCGCTTTCTTGTGACCTGGCCGCAACACCGCAGGATGGCTTCAGGCCCTAATCTGGTTCCGGCATGGCACGCTGAGCCTTTTGTTATTTCCTCTTCCTGGTGGGAAATGAGAGTTAAATTTGCCCGTCCAGACACCTCCAGCTAGTCTCTCATTGGTTCTCGCTATTCCTGTTCATCTTCCGCAGAAATTGCAAACTGGGCCAAACAGGAGGTTAAAGGCGCTGACTCTCCAAGTGGGGAGAGTGTTAGTAAAGCGTCTGGAATGTTGCACCCGACTACCAGGGGAGGAAAACTGAGACATATTTGAACACGTCTCCCGTTCACATGGTTGATCATACTTGGTTTCCACATGCATGTTTTAGCTGAAGGAAGAATACCTTAAACCTGGAGAGTTAAGACCCGTGTAATGGGTACCATGCAATATGACTTCAACGGGTCTTCATTTGCTCACCGAACCTCTCCAATCCTATCACTGCTGCGTTTATGCCCCTGTACACATGCTTGATTCTCTTTCGGAGACATAGCAATCCATAGGTTTTAAGATACTTACTAGTCAGGTACATTCTTAGGCGTTTAATATGCAGTGTTGAGTCCATTTCGTTGAGCAAGGAGTAGCTCTTGTCTATTCCATATTTGACTTAAGGAACTTTATCTGTGCTCATTTCAATCTCTGGTTTTATGCAGCACCCCAACTCACCTTTACCCTTAAGCAAGCATAAGTTGGTTTTCTAAATTTGAGTCCCTGTTCTGTTCTGTAATTCAGTTCCTGTGTAGCCAAGTTTACATTCCGTGTATTACTGATATCTTATGATGTTTCTTTTTCTGTGTGACTTACTTCAGTTAGAATCATCATACCTGAATCCACTCATTGTGCTGCTAAGGGCCTGATGACACAGATTTCATTGCTGAGTGATATTGCTTTGTAAGTAAATACCACAACTTCTTTATCCATTTTTCACTTTCTGCGATGTTGAACTTGTACTGTAAACGAGGTTCTTGTAAACAGAGCCGTTCCAAACTTTGGGGTGGCTGTGTCTTTTTGATTTTAATTTCCCTAAGCTATAGGACCATAAGTGGAAGTGCCCTAGGTTCTGTTGCTTTGTTTTTTAGATGTTTCAGGAAACACCATACACTTCTCCCGAGTGGTTGTTGGCAATTTACATCCCGCCCATCAGCATAACAAGGCTCCCAGTTCTCCATGGCCTGTCCTGCCTTTCTGGATTTTACACTTTTTTCAGATGGCCCTTTTGACCGGGGGGAAGTGAGACTTCATTGTAGTGCAGATTTCCTTTGCAAGCTTGCTTGGTTGGCCAAAAAGGGCGTATGCGTTTTTTCCTGAATATATTCAGGAAAAAACGCATACGCCCTTTTTGGCCAAGTGCATCATTGTGGACGTTCTGCCTCTTTTCCTATGCTTTCAATGCAATTCCAGTCTACCTCCTGAAATCGGTTTCCTGCAATTCTGCCCCGCTTTCAAGTCCTCTTGGCAGCCTTACTTCAGTCTATTTTTGGACGATAGCTGTCATTTATAACTCTGCAGGTTTGTGAATTACAGTGCCCCTGAGCTCCTTTCTTCAACTCGCTTTCTTGTGACCTGGCCGCAACACCGCAGGATGGCTTCAGGCCCTAATCTGGTTCCAGCATGGCACGCTGAGCCTTTGGTTATTTCCTCTTCCTGGTGGGAAATGAGAGTTAAATTTGCCCGTCCAGACACCTCCAGCTAGTCTCTCATTGGTTCTCGCTATTCCTGTTCATCTTCCGCAGAAATTGCAAACTGGGCCAAACAGGAGGTTAAAGGCGCTGACTCTCCAAGTGGGGAGAGTGTTAGTAAAGCGTCTGGAATGTTGCACCCGAGTACCAGGGGAGGAAAACTGAGACATATTTGAACACGTCTCCCGTTCACATGGTTGATCATACTTGGTTTCCACATGCATGTTTTAGCTGAAGGAAGAATACCTTAAACCTGGAGAGTTAAGACCCGTGTAATGGGTACCATGCAATATGACTTCAACGGGTCTTCATTTGCTCACCGAACCTCTCCAATCCTATCACTGCTGCGTTTATGCCCCTGTACACATGCTTGATTCTCTTTCGGAGACATAGCAATCCATAGGTTTTAAGATACTTACTAGTCAGGTACATTCTTAGGCGTTTAATATGCAGTGTTGAGTCCATTTCGTTGAGCAAGGAGTAGCTCTTGTCTATTCCATATTTGACTTAAGGAACTTTATCTGTGCTCATTTCAATCTCTGGTTTTATGCAGCACCCCAACTCACCTTTACCCTTAAGCAAGCATAAGTTGGTTTTCTAAATTTGAGTCCCTGTTCTGTTCTGTAATTCAGTTCCTGTGTAGCCAAGTTTACATTCCGTGTATTACTGATATCTTATGATGTTTCTTTTTCTGTGTGACTTACTTCAGTTAGAATCATCATACCTGAATCCACTCATTGTGCTGCTAAGGGCCTGATGACACAGATTTCATTGCTGAGTGATATTGCTTTGTAAGTAAATACCACAACTTCTTTATCCATTTTTCACTTTCTGCGATGTTGAACTTGTACTGTAAACGAGGTTCTTGTAAACAGAGCCGTTCCAAACTTTGGGGTGGCTGTGTCTTTTTGATTTTAATTTCCCTAAGCTATAGGACCATAAGTGGAAGTGCCCTAGGTTCTGTTGCTTTGTTTTTTAGATGTTTCAGGAAACACCATACACTTCTCCCGAGTGGTTGTTGGCAATTTACATCCCGCCCATCAGCATAACAAGGCTCCCAGTTCTCCATGACCTGTCCTGCCTTTCTGGATTTTACACTTTTTTCAGATGGCCCTTTTGACCGTGGGGAATTGAGACTTCATTGTAGTGCAGATTTCCTTTGCAAGCTTGCTTGGTTGGCCAAAAAGGCCGTATGCGTTTTTTCCTGAATATATTCAGGAAAAAACGCATACGCCCTTTTTGGCCAAGTGCATCATTGTGGACGTTCTGCCTCTTTTCCTATGCTTTCAATGCAATTCCAGTCTACCTCCTGAAATCGGTTTCCTGCAATTCTGCCCCGCTTTCAAGTCCTCTTGGCAGCCTTACTTCAGTCTATTTTTGGACGATAGCTGTCATTTATAACTCTGCAGGTTTGTGAATTACAGTGCCCCTGAGCTCCTTTCTTCAACTCGCTTTCTTGTGACCTGGCCGCAACACCGCAGGATGGCTTCAGGCCCTAATCTGGTTCCGGCATGGCACGCTGAGCCTTTGGTTATTTCCTCTTCCTGGTGGGAAATGAGAGTTAAATTTGCCCGTCCAGACACCTCCAGCTAGTCTCTCATTGGTTCTCGCTATTCCTGTTCATCTTCCGCAGAAATTGCAAACTGGGCCAAACAGGAGGTTAAAGGCGCTGACTCTCCAAGTGGGGAGAGTGTTAGTAAAGCGTCTGGAATGTTGCACCCGAGTACCAGGGGAGGAAAACTGAGACATATTTGAACACGTCTCCCGTTCACATGGTTGATCATACTTGGGTTCCACATGCATGTTTTAGCTGAAGGAAGAATACCTTAAACCTGGAGAGTTAAGACCCGTGTAATGGGTACCATGCAATATGACTTCAACGGGTCTTCATTTGCTCACCGAACCTCTCCAATCCTATCACTGCTGCGTTTATGCCCCTGTACACACGCTTGATTCTCTTTTGGAGACATAGCAATCCATAGGTTTTAAGATACTTACTAGTCAGGTACATTCTTAGGCGTTTAATATGGGGTGTTGAGTCCATTTCGTTGAGCAAGGAGTAGCTCTTGTCTATTCCATATTTGGCTTAAGGAACTTTATCTGTGCTCATTTCAATCTCTGGTTTTATGCAGCACCCCAACTCACCTTTCCCCTTAAGCAAGCATAAGTTGTTTTTCTAAATTTGAGACCCTGTTCTGTTCTGTAATTCAGTTCCTGTGTAGCCAAGTTTACATTCCGTGTATTACTGATATCTTATGATGTTTCTTTTTCTGTGTGACTTACTTCAGTTAGAATCATCATACCTGAATCCACTCATTGTGCTGCTAAGGGCCTGATGACACACATTTCATTGCTGAGTGATATTGCTTTGTAAGTAAATACCACAACTTCTTTATCCATTTTTCACTTTCTGCGATGTTGAACTTGTACTGTAAACGAGGTTCTTGTAAACAGAGCCGTTCCAAACTTTGGGGTGGCTGTGTCTTTTTGATTTTAATTTCCCTAAGCTATAGGACCATAAGTGGCAGTGCCCTAGGCTCTGATGCTTTGTTTTTTAGATGTTTCAGGAAACACCATACACTTCTCCCGAGTGTCTGTTGGCAATTTACATCCCGCCCATCAGCATAACAAGGCTCCCAGTTCTCCATGGCCTGTCCTGCCTTTCTGGATTTTACACTTTTTTCAGATGGCCCTTTTGACCGGGGGGAAGTGAGACTTCATTGTAGTGCAGATTTCCTTTGCAAGCTTGCTTGGTTGGCCAAAAAGGGCGTATGCGTTTTTTCCTGAATATATTCAGGAAAAAACGCATACGCCCTTTTTGGCCAAGTGCATCATTGTGGACGTTCTGCCTCTTTTCCTATGCTTTCAATGCAATTCCAGTCTACCTCCTGAAATCGGTTTCCTGCAATTCTGCCCCGCTTTCAAGTCCTCTTGGCAGCCTTACTTCAGTCTATTTTTGGACGATAGCTGTCATTTATAACTCTGCAGGTTTGTGAATTACAGTGCCCCTGAGCTCCTTTCTTCAACTCGCTTTCTTTTGAGCTGGCCGCAACACCGCAGGATGGCTTCAGGCCCTAATCTGGTTCCGGCATGGCACGCTGAGCCTTTGGTTATTTCCTCTTCCTGGTGGGAAATGAGAGTTAAATTTGCCCGTCCAGACACCTCCAGCTAGCCTCTCATTGGTTCTCGCTATTTCTGTTCATCTTCCGCAGAAATTGCAAACTGGGCCAAACAGGAGGTTAAAGGGACTGACTCTCCAAGTGGGGAGAGTGTTAGTAAAGCGTCTGGAATGTTGCACCCGAGTACCAGGGTACGAAAACTGAGACATATTTGAACATGTCTCCCGATCACATGGTTGATCATACTCTAGGTTCCACATGCATGTTTTAGCTGAAGGAAGAATACCTTAAACCTGGGTAGTTGAAACCCGTGGAATGGGTACCATGCAATATGACTTCAAAGGGTCTTCATTTGCTCACCGAACCTCTCCAATCCTATCACTGCTGCGTTTATGCCCCTGTACACATGCTTGATTCTCTTTCGGAGACATAGCAATCCATAGGTTTTAAGATACTTACTAGTCAGGTACATTCTTAGGCGTTTAATATGCGGTGTTGAGTCCATTTCGTTGAGCAAGGAGTAGCTCTTGTCTATTCCATATTTGACTTAAGGAACTTTATCTGTGCTCATTTCAATCTCTGGTTTTATGCAGCACCCCAACTCACCTTTACCCTTAAGCAAGCATAAGTTGGTTTTCTAAATTTGAGTCCCTGTTCTGTTCTGTAATTCAGTTCCTGTGTAGCCAAGTTTACATTCCGTGTATTACTGATATCTTATGATGTTTCTTTTTCTGTGAGACTTACTTCAGTTAGAATCATCATACCTGAATCCACTCATTGTGCTCCTAAGGGCCTGATGACACAGATTTCATTGCTGAGTGATATTGCTTTGTAAGTAAATACCACAACTTCTTTATCCATTTTTCACTTTCTGCGATGTTGAACTTTTACTGTAAACGAGGTTCTTGTAAACAGAGCTGTTCCAAACTTTGGGGTGGCTGTGTCTTTTTGATTTTAATTTCCCTAAGCTATAGGACCATAAGTGGAAGTGCCCTAGGTTCTGTTGCTTTGTTTTTTAGATGTTTCAGGAAACACCATACACTTCTCCCGAGTGGTTGTTGGCAATTTACATCCCGCCCATCAGCATAACAAGGCTCCCAGTTCTCCATGGCCTGTCCTGCCTTTCTGGATTTTACACTTTTTTCAGATGGCCCTTTTGACCGGGGGGAAGTGAGACTTCATTGTAGTGCAGATTTCCTTTGCAAGCTTGCTTGGTTGGCCAAAAAGGGCGTATGCGTTTTTTCCTGAATATATTCAGGAAAAAACGCATACGCCCTTTTTGGCCAAGTGCATCATTGTGGACGTTCTGCCTCTTTTCCTATGCTTTCAATGCAATTCCAGTCTACCTCCTGAAATCGGTTTCCTGCAATTCTGCCCCGCTTTCAAGTCCTCTTGGCAGCCTTACTTCAGTCTATTTTTGGACGATAGCTGTCATTTAAAACTCTGCAGGTTTGTGAATTACAGTGCCCCTGAGCTCCTTTCTTCAACTCGCTTTCTTGTGACCTGGCCGCAACACCGCAGGATGGCTTCAGGCCCTAATCTGGTTCCGGCATGGCACGCTGAGCCTTTGGTTATTTCCTCTTCCTGGTGGGAAATGAGAGTTAAATTTGCCCGTCCAGACACCTCCAGCTAGTCTCTCATTGGTTCTCGCTATTCCTGTTCATCTTCCGCAGAAATTGCAAACTGGGCCAAACAGGAGGTTAAAGGCGCTGACTCTCCAAGTGGGGAGAGTGTTAGTAAAGCGTCTGGAATGTTGCACCCGAGTACCAGGGGAGGAAAACTGA
Source organism: Stenella coeruleoalba (assembly GCF_951394435.1). NCBI lineage: Eukaryota > Metazoa > Chordata > Mammalia > Artiodactyla > Delphinidae > Stenella > Stenella coeruleoalba. The sequence goes on along the minus strand of NW_027646004.1, from coordinate 521,939 downwards.
GACATATTTGAACACGTCTCCCGTTCACATGGTTGATCATACTTGGGTTCCACATGCATGTTTTAGCTGAAGGAAGAATACCTTAAACCTGGAGAGTTAAGACCCGTGTAATGGGTACCATGCAATATGACTTCAACGGGTCTTCATTTGCTCACCGAACCTCTCCAATCCTATCACTGCTGCGTTTATGCCCCTGTACACATGTTTGATTCTCTTTCGGAGACATAGCAATCCATAGGTTTTAAGATACTTACTAGTCAGGTACATTCTTAGGCGTTTAATATGCAGTGTTGAGTCCATTTCGTTGAGCAAGGAGTAGCTCTTGTCTATTCCATATTTGACTTAAGGAACTTTATCTGTGCTCATTTCAATCTCTGGTTTTATGCAGCACCCCAACTCACCTTTCCCCTTAAGCAAGCATAAGTTGGTTTTCTAAATTTGAGACCCTGTTCTGTTCTGTAATTCAGTTCCTGTGTAGCCAAGTTTACATTCCGTGTATTACTGATATCTTATGATGTTTCTTTTTCTGTGTGACTTACTTCAGTTAGAATCATCATACCTGAATCCACTCATTGTGCTGCTAAGGGCCTGATGACACAGATTTCATTGCTGAGTGATATTGCTTTGTAAGTAAATACCACAACTTCTTTATCCATTTTTCACTTTCTGCGATGTTGAACTTGTACTGTAAACGAGGTTCTTGTAAACAGAGCCGTTCCAAACTTTGGGGTGGCTGTGTCTTTTTGATTTTAATTTCCCTAAGCTGTAGGACCATAAGTGGAAGTGCCCTAGGCTCTGTTGCTTTGTTTTTTAGATGTTTCAGGAAACACCATACACTTCTCCCGAGTGTCTGTTGGCAATTTACATCCCGCCCATCAGCATAACAAGGCTCCCAGTTCTCCATGGCCTGTCCTGCCTTTCTGGATTTTACACTTTTTTCAGATGGCCCTTTTGACCGGGGGGAAGTGAGACTTCATTGTAGTGCAGATTTCCTTTGCAAGCTTGCTTGGTTGGCCAAAAAGGGCGTATGCGTTTTTTCCTGAATATATTCAGGAAAAAACGCATACGCCCTTTTTGGCCAAGTGCATCATTGTGGACGTTCTGCCTCTTTTCCTATGCTTTCAATGCAATTCCAGTCTACCTCCTGAAATCGGTTTCCTGCAATTCTGCCCCGCTTTCAAGTCCTCTTGGCAGCCTTACTTCAGTCTATTTTTGGACGATAGCTGTCATTTATAACTCTGCAGGTTTGTGAATTACAGTGCCCCTGAGCTCCTTTCTTCAACTCGCTTTCTTTTGAGCTGGCCGCAACACCGCAGGATGGCTTCAGGCCCTAATCTGGTTCCGGCATGGCACGCTGAGCCTTTGGTTATTTCCTCTTCCTGGTGGGAAATGAGAGTTAAATTTGCCCGTCCAGACACCTCCAGCTAGCCTCTCATTGGTTCTCGCTATTTCTGTTCATCTTCCGCAGAAATTGCAAACTGGGCCAAACAGGAGGTTAAAGGGACTGACTCTCCAAGTGGGGAGAGTGTTAGTAAAGCGTCTGGAATGTTGCACCCGAGTACCAGGGTACGAAAACTGAGACATATTTGAACATGTCTCCCGATCACATGGTTGATCATACTCTAGGTTCCACATGCATGTTTTAGCTGAAGGAAGAATACCTTAAACCTGGGTAGTTGAAACCCGTGGAATGGGTACCATGCAATATGACTTCAAAGGGTCTTCATTTGCTCACCGAACCTCTCCAATCCTATCACTGCTGCGTTTATGCCCCTGTACACATGCTTGATTCTCTTTCGGAGACATAGCAATCCATAGGTTTTAAGATACTTACTAGTCAGGTACATTCTTAGGCGTTTAATATGCGGTGTTGAGTCCATTTCGTTGAGCAAGGAGTAGCTCTTGTCTATTCCATATTTGACTTAAGGAACTTTATCTGTGCTCATTTCAATCTCTGGTTTTATGCAGCACCCCAACTCACCTTTACCCTTAAGCAAGCATAAGTTGGTTTTCTAAATTTGAGTCCCTGTTCTGTTCTGTAATTCAGTTCCTGTGTAGCCAAGTTTACATTCCGTGTATTACTGATATCTTATGATGTTTCTTTTTCTGTGAGACTTACTTCAGTTAGAATCATCATACCTGAATCCACTCATTGTGCTCCTAAGGGCCTGATGACACAGATTTCATTGCTGAGTGATATTGCTTTGTAAGTAAATACCACAACTTCTTTATCCATTTTTCACTTTCTGCGATGTTGAACTTTTACTGTAAACGAGGTTCTTGTAAACAGAGCTGTTCCAAACTTTGGGGTGGCTGTGTCTTTTTGATTTTAATTTCCCTAAGCTATAGGACCATAAGTGGAAGTGCCCTAGGTTCTGTTGCTTTGTTTTTTAGATGTTTCAGGAAACACCATACACTTCTCCCGAGTGGTTGTTGGCAATTTACATCCCGCCCATCAGCATAACAAGGCTCCCAGTTCTCCATGGCCTGTCCTGCCTTTCTGGATTTTACACTTTTTTCAGATGGCCCTTTTGACCGGGGGGAAGTGAGACTTCATTGTAGTGCAGATTTCCTTTACAAGCTTGCTTGGTTGGCCAAAAAGGGCGTATGCGTTTTTTCCTGAATATATTCAGGAAAAAACGCATACGCCCTTTTTGGCCAAGTGCATCATTGTGGACGTTCTGCCTCTTTTCCTATGCTTTCAATGCAATTCCAGTCTACCTCCTGAAATCGGTTTCCTGCAATTCTGCCCCGCTTTCAAGTCCTCTTGGCAGCCTTACTTCAGTCTATTTTTGGACGATAGCTGTCATTTAAAACTCTGCAGGTTTGTGAATTACAGTGCCCCTGAGCTCCTTTCTTCAACTCGCTTTCTTGTGACCTGGCCGCAACACCGCAGGATGGCTTCAGGCCCTAATCTGGTTCCGGCATGGCACGCTGAGCCTTTGGTTATTTCCTCTTCCTGGTGGGAAATGAGAGTTAAATTTGCCCGTCCAGACACCTCCAGCTAGTCTCTCATTGGTTCTCGCTATTCCTGTTCATCTTCCGCAGAAATTGCAAACTGGGCCAAACAGGAGGTTAAAGGCGCTGACTCTCCAAGTGGGGAGAGTGTTAGTAAAGCGTCTGGAATGTTGCACCCGAGTACCAGGGGAGGAAAACTGAGACATATTTGAACACGTCTCCCGTTCACATGGTTGATCATACTTGGGTTCCACATGCATGTTTTAGCTGAAGGAAGAATACCTTAAACCTGGAGAGTTAAGACCCGTGTAATGGGTACCATGCAATATGACTTCAACGGGTCTTCATTTGCTCACCGAACCTCTCCAATCCTATCACTGCTGCGTTTATGCCCCTGTACACATGTTTGATTCTCTTTCGGAGACATAGCAATCCATAGGTTTTAAGATACTTACTAGTCAGGTACATTCTTAGGCGTTTAATATGCAGTGTTGAGTCCATTTCGTTGAGCAAGGAGTAGCTCTTGTCTATTCCATATTTGACTTAAGGAACTTTATCTGTGCTCATTTCAATCTCTGGTTTTATGCAGCACCCCAACTCACCTTTCCCCTTAAGCAAGCATAAGTTGGTTTTCTAAATTTGAGACCCTGTTCTGTTCTGTAATTCAGTTCCTGTGTAGCCAAGTTTACATTCCGTGTATTACTGATATCTTATGATGTTTCTTTTTCTGTGTGACTTACTTCAGTTAGAATCATCATACCTGAATCCACTCATTGTGCTGCTAAGGGCCTGATGACACAGATTTCATTGCTGAGTGATATTGCTTTGTAAGTAAATACCACAACTTCTTTATCCATTTTTCACTTTCTGCGATGTTGAACTTGTACTGTAAACGAGGTTCTTGTAAACAGAGCCGTTCCAAACTTTGGGGTGGCTGTGTCTTTTTGATTTTAATTTCCCTAAGCTATAGGACCATAAGTGGAAGTGCCCTAGGCTCTGTTGCTTTGTTTTTTAGATGTTTCAGGAAACACCATACACTTCTCCCGAGTGTCTGTTGGCAATTTACATCCCGCCCATCAGCATAACAAGGCTCCCAGTTCTCCATGGCCTGTCCTGCCTTTCTGGATTTTACACTTTTTTCAGATGGCCCTTTTGACCGGGGGGAAGTGAGACTTCATTGTAGTGCAGATTTCCTTTGCAAGCTTGCTTGGTTGGCCAAAAAGGGCGTATGCGTTTTTTCCTGAATATATTCAGGAAAAAACGCATACGCCCTTTTTGGCCAAGTGCATCATTGTGGAGGTTCTGCCTCTTTTCCTATGCTTTCAATGCAATTCCAGTCTACCTCCTGAAATCGGTTTCCTGCAATTCTGCCCCGCTTTCAAGTCCTCTTGGCAGCCTTACTTCAGTCTATTTTTGGACGATAGCTGTCATTTATAACTCTGCAGGTTTGTGAATTACAGTGCCCCTGAGCTCCTTTCTTCAACTCGCTTTCTTTTGAGCTGGCCGCAACACCGCAGGATGGCTTCAGGCCCTAATCTGGTTCCGGCATGGCACGCTGAGCCTTTGGTTATTTCCTCTTCCTGGTGGGAAATGAGAGTTAAATTTGCCCGTCCAGACACCTCCAGCTAGTCTCTCATTGGTTCTCGCTATTCCTGTTCATCTTCCGCAGAAATTGCAAACTGGGCCAAACAGGAGGTTAAAGGCGCTGACTCTCCAAGTGGGGAGAGTGTTAGTAAAGCGTCTGGAATGTTGCACCCGAGTACCAGGGGAGGAAAACTGAGACATATTTGAACACGTCTCCCGTTCACATGGTTGATCATACTTGGGTTCCACATGCATGTTTTAGCTGAAGGAAGAATACCTTAAACCTGGAGAGTTAAGACCCGTGTAATGGGTACCATGCAATATGACTTCAACGGGTTTTCATTTGCTCACCGAACCACTCCAATCCTATCACTGCTGCGTTTATGCCCCTGTACACATGCTTGATTCTCTTTCGGAGACATAGCAATCCATAGGTTTTAAGATACTTACTAGTCAGGTACATTCTTAGGCGTTTAATATGGGGTGTTGAGTCCATTTCGTTGAGCAAGGAGTAGCTCTTGTCTATTCCATATTTGACTTAAGGAACTTTATCTGTGCTCATTTCAATCTCTGGTTTTATGCAGCACCCCAACTCACCTTTACCCTTAAGCAAGCATAAGTTGGTTTTCTAAATTTGAGACCCTGTTCTGTTCTGTAATTCAGTTCCTGTGTAGCCAAGTTTACATTCCGTGTATTACTGATATCTTATGATGTTTCTTTTTCTGTGTGACTTACTTCAGTTAGAATCATCATACCTGAATCCACTCATTGTGCTGCTAAGGGCCTGATGACACAGATTTCATTGCTGAGTGATATTGCTTTGTAAGTAAATACCACAACTTCTTTATCCATTTTTCACTTTCTGCGATGTTGAACTTGTACTGTAAACGAGGTTCTTGTAAACAGAGCCGTTCCAAACTTTGGGGTGGCTGTGTCTTTTTGATTTTAATTTCCCTAAGCTATAGGACCATAAGTGGAAGTGCCCTAGGTTCTGTTACTATGTTTTTTAGATGTTTCAGGAAACACCATACACTTCTCCCGAGTGGTTGTTGGCAATTTACATCCCGCCCATCAGCATAACAAGGCTCCCAGTTCTCCATGGCCTGTCCTGCCTTTCTGGATTTTACACTTTTTTCAGATGGCCCTTTTGACCGGGGGGAAGTGAGACTTCATTGTAGTGCAGATTTCCTTTGCAAGCTTGCTTGGTTGGCCAAAAAGGGCGTATGCGTTTTTTCCTGAATATATTCAGGAAAAAACGCATACGCCCTTTTTGGCCAAGTGCATCATTGTGGACGTTCTGCCTCTTTTCCTATGCTTTCAATGCAATTCCAGTCTACCTCCTGAAATCGGTTTCCTGCAATTCTGCCCCGCTTTCAAGTCCTCTTGGCAGCCTTACTTCAGTCTATTTTTGGACGATAGCTGTCATTTATAACTCTGCAGGTTTGTGAATTACAGTGCCCCTGAGCTCCTTTCTTCAACTCGCTTTCTTTTGAGCTGGCCGCAACACCGCAGGATGGCTTCAGGCCCTAATCTGGTTCCGGCACGGCACGCTGAGCCTTTGGTTATTTCCTCTTCCTGGTGGGAAATGAGAGTTAAATTTGCCCGTCCAGACACCTCCAGCTAGTCTCTCATTGGTTCTCGCTATTCCTGTTCATCTTCCGCAGAAATTGCAAACTGGGCCAAACAGGAGGTTAAAGGCGCTGACTCTCCAAGTGGGGAGAGTGTTAGTAAAGCGTCTGGAATGTTGCACCCGAGTACCAGGGGAGGAAAACTGAGACATATTTGAACACGTCTCCCGTTCACATGGTTGATCATACTTGGGTTCCACATGCATGTTTTAGCTGAAGGAAGAATACCTTAAACCTGGAGAGTTGAGACCCGTGTAATGGGTACCATGCAATATGACTTCAAAGGGTCTTCATTTGCTCACCGAACCTCTCCAATCCTATCACTGCTGCGTTTATGCCCCTGTACACATGCTTGATTCTCTTTTGGAGACATAGCAATCCATAGGTTTTACGATACTTACTAGTCAGGTACATTCTTAGGCGTTTAATATGCGGTGTTGAGTCCATTTCGTTGAGCAAGGAGTAGCTCTTGTCTATTCCATATTTGACTTAAGGAACTTTATCTGTGCTCATTTCAATCTCTGGTTTTATGCAGCACCCCAACTCACCTTTCCCCTTAAGCAAGCATAAGTTGGTTTTCTAAATTTGAGACCCTGTTCTGTTCTGTAATTCAGTTCCTGTGTAGCCAAGTTTACATTCCGTGTATTACTGATATCTTATGATGTTTCTTTTTCTGTGTGACTTATTTCAGTTAGAATCATCATACCTGAATCCACTCATTGTGATGCTAAGGGCCTGATGACATAGATTTCATTGCTGAGTGATATTGCTTTGTAAGTAAATACCACAACTTCTTTATCCATTTTTCACTTTCTGCGATGTTGAACTTGTACTGTAAACGAGGTTCTTGTAAACAGAGCCGTCCCAAACTTTGGGGTGGCTGTGCCTTTTTGATTTTAATTTCCCTAAGCTATAGGACCATAAGTGGCAGTGCCCTAGGCTCTGTTGCTTTGTTTTTTAGATGTTTCAGGAAACACCATACACTTCTCCCGAGTGTCTGTTGGCAATTTACATCCCGCCCATCAGCATAACAAGGCTCCCAGTTCTCCATGGCCTGTCCTGCCTTTCTGGATTTTACACTTTTTTCAGATGGCCCTTTTGACCAGGGGGAAGTGAGACTTCATTGTAGTGCAGATTTCCTTTGCAAGCTTGCTTGGTTGGCCAAAAAGGGCGTATGCGTTTTTTCCTGAATATATTCAGGAAAAAACGCATACGCCCTTTTTGGCCAAGTGCATCATTGTGGACGTTCTGCCTCTTTTCCTATGCTTTCAATGCAATTCCAGTCTACCTCCTGAAATCGGTTTCCTGCAATTCTGCCCCGCTTTCAAGTCCTCTTGGCAGCCTTACTTCAGTCTATTTTTGGACGATAGCTGTCATTTATAACTCTGCAGGTTTGTGAATTACAGTGCCCCTGAGCTCCTTTCTTCAACTCACTTTCTTGTGACCTGGCCGCAACACCGCAGGATGGCTTCAGGCCCTAATCTGGTTCCGGCATGGCACGCTGAGCCTTTGGTTATTTCCTCTTCCTGGTGGGAAATGAGAGTTAAATTTGCCCGTCCAGACACCTCCAGCTAGTCTCTCATTGGTTCTCGCTATTCCTGTTCATCTTCCGCAGAAATTGCAAACTGGGCCAAACAGGAGGTTAAAGGCGCTGACTCTCCAAGTGGGGAGAGTGTTAGTAAAGCGTCTGGAATGTTGCACCCGAGTACCAGGGGAGGAAAACTGAGACATATTTGAACACGTCTCCCGTTCACATGGTTGATCATACTTGGGTTCCACATGCATGTTTTAGCTGAAGGAAGAATACCTTAAACCTGGAGAGTTAAGACCCGTGTAATGGGTACCATGCAATATGACTTCAACTGGTTTTCATTTGCTCACCGAACCTCTCCAATCCTATCACTGCTGCGTTTATGCCCCTCTACACATGCTAGATTCTCTTTCGGAGACATAGCAATCCATAGGTTTTAAGATACTTACTAGTCAGGTACATTCTTAGGCGTTTAATATGTAGTGTTGAGTCCATTTCGTTGAGCAAGGAGTAGCTCTTGTCTATTCCATATTTGACTTAAGGAACTTTATATGTGCTCATTTCAATCTCTGGTTTTATGCAGCACCCCAACTCACCTTTACCCTTAAGCAAGCATAAGTTGGTTTTCTAAATTTGAGACCCTGTTCTGTTCTGTAATTCAGTTCCTGTGTAGCCAAGTTTACATTCCGTGTATTACTGATATCTTATGATGTTTCTTTTTCTGTGTTACTTACTTCAGTTAGAATCATCATACCTGAATCCACTCATTGTGCTGCTAAGGGCCTGATGACATAGATTTCATTGCTGAGTGATATTGCTTTGTAAGTGAATACCACAACTTCTTTATCCATTTTTCACTTTCTGCGATGTTGAACTTGTACTGTAAACGAGGTTCTTGTAAACAGAGCCGTTCCAAACTTTGGGGTGGCTGTGTCTTTTTGATTTTAATTTCCCTAAGCTATAGGACCATAAGTGGAAGTGCCCTAGGTTCTGTTGCTTTGTTTTTTAGATGTTTCAGGAAACACCATACACTTCTCCCGAGTGTCTGTTGGCAATTTACATCCCGCCCATCAGCATAACAAGGCTCCCAGTTCTCCATGGCCTGTCCTGCCTTTCTGGATTTTACACTTTTTTCAGATGGCCCTTTTGACCGGGGGGAAGTGAGACTTCATTGTAGTGCAGATTTCCTTTGCAAGCTTGCTTGGTTGGCCAAAAAGGGCGTATGCGTTTTTTCCTGAATATATTCAGGAAAAAACGCATACGCCCTTTTTGGCCAAGTGCATCATTGTGGACGTTCTGCCTCTTTTCCTATGCTTTCAATGCAATTCCAGTCTACCTCCTGAAATCGGTTTCCTGCAATTCTGCCCCGCTTTCAAGTCCTCTTGGCAGCCTTACTTCAGTCTATTTTTGGACGATAGCTGTTATTTATAACTCTGCAGGTTTGTGAATTACAGTGCTCCTGAGCTCCTTTCTTCAACTCGCTTTCTTGTGACCTGGCCGCAACACCGCAGGATGGCTTCAGGCCCTAATCTGGTTCCGGCCCGGCCTGCTGAGCCTTTGGTTAATTCCTCTTCCTGGTGGGAAATGAGAGTTAAATTTGCCCGTCCAGACACCTCCAGCTAGCCTCTCATTGGTTCTCGCTATTCCTGTTCATCTTCCGCAGAAATTGCAAACTGGGCCAAACAGGATGTTAAAGGGACTCACCCTCCAAGTGGGGAGAGTGTTAGTAAAGCGTCTGGAATGTTGCACCCGAGTACCAGGGGAGGAAAACTGAGACATATTTGAACACGTCTCCCGATCACATGGTTGATCATACTCTAGGTTCCACATGCATGTTTTAGCTGAAGGAAGAATACCTTAAACCTGTGTAGTTGAAACCCGTGGAATGGGTACCATGCAATATGACTTCAAAGGGTCTTCATTTGCTCACCGAACCTCTCCAATCCTATCACTGCTGCGTTTATGCCCCTGTACACATGCTTGATTCTCTTTCAGAGACATAGCAATCCATAGGTTTTAAGATACTTACTAGTCAGGTACATTCTTAGGCGTTTAATATGGGGTGTTGAGTCCATTTCGTTGAGCTAGGAGTAGCTCTTGTCTATTCCATATTTGGCTTAAGGAACTTTATCTGTGCTCATTTCAATCTCTGGTTTTATGCAGCACCCCAACTCACCTTTACCCTTAAGCAAGAATAAGTTGGTTTTCTAAATTTGAGACCCTGTTCTGTTCTGTAATTCAGTTCCTGTGTAGCCAAGTTTCCATTCCGTGTATTACTGATATCTTATGATGTTTCTTTTTCTGTGTCACTTATTTCAGTTAGAATCATCATACCTGAATCCACTCATTGTGCTGCTAAGGGCCTGATGACACAGATTTCATTGCTGAGTGATATTGCTTTGTAAGTAAATACCACAACTTCTTTATCCATTTTTCACTTTCTGCGATGTTGAACTTGTACTGTAAACGAGGTTCTTGTAAACAGAGGCGTCCCAAACTTTGGGGTGGCAGTGTCTTTTTGATTTTAATTTCCCTAAGCTATAGGACCATAAGTGGCAGTGCCCTAGGCTCTGTTGCTTTGTTTTTTAGATGTTTCAGAAAACACCATACACTTCTCCCGAGTGGTTGTTGGCAATTTACATCCCGCCCATCAGCATAACAAGGCTCCCAGTTCTCCATGGCCTGTCCTGCCTTTCTGGATTTTACACTTTTTTCAGATGGCCCTTTTGACCGGGGGGAAGTGAGACTTCATTGTAGTGCAGATTTCCTTTGCAAGCTTGCTTGGTTGGCCAAAAAGGGCGTATGCGTTTTTTCCTGAATATATTCAGGAAAAAACGCATACGCCCTTTTTGGCCAAGTGCATCATTGTGGACGTTCTGCCTCTTTTCCTATGCTTTCAATGCAATTCCAGTCTACCTCCTGAAATCGGTTTCCTGCAATTCTGCCCCGCTTTCAAGTCCTCTTGGCAGCCTTACTTCAGTCTATTTTTGGACGATAGCTGTCATTTATAACTCTGCAGGTTTGTGAATTACAGTGCCCCTGAGCTCCTTTCTTCAACTCGCTTTCTTGTGACCTGGCCGCAACACCGCAGGATGGCTTCAGGCCCTAATCTGGTTCCGGCACGGCACGCTGAGCCTTTGGTTATTTCCTCTTCCTGGTGGGAAATGAGAGTTAAATTTGCCCGTCCAGACACCTCCAGCTAGTCTCTCATTGGTTCTCGCTATTCCTGTTCATCTTCCGCAGAAATTGCAAACTGGGCCAAACAGGAGGTTAAAGGCGCTGACTCTCCAAGTGGGGAGAGTGTTAGTAAAGCATCTGGAATGTTGCACCCGAGTGCCAGGGGAGGAAAACTGAGACATATTTGAACACGTCTCCCGATCACATGGTTGATCATACTCTAGGTTCCACATGCATGTTTTAGCTGAAGGAAGAATACCTTAAACCTGTGTAGTTGAAACCCGTGGAATGGGTACCATGCAATATGACTTCAAAGGGTCTTCATTTGCTCACCGAACCTCTCCAATCCTATCACTGCTGCGTTTATGCCCCTGTACACATGCTTGATTCTCTTTCGGAGACATAGCAATCCATAGGTTTTAAGATACTTACTAGTCAGGTACATTCTTAGGCGTTTAATATGCGGTGTTGAGTCCATTTCGTTGAGCAAGGAGTAGCTCTTGTCTATTCCATATTTGACTTAAGGAACTTTATCTGTGCTCATTTCAATCTCTGGTTTTATGCAGCACCCCAACTCACCTTTACCCTTAAGCAAGCATAAGTTGGTTTTCTAAATCTGAGACCCTGTTCTGTTCTGTAATTCAGTTCCTGTGTAGCCAAGTTTACATTCCGTGTATTCCTGATATATTATGATGTTTCTTTTTCTGTGTGACTTACTTCAGTTAGAATCATCATACCTGAATCCACTCATTGTGCTGCTAAGGGCCTGATGACACAGATTTCATTGCTGAGTGATATTGCTTTGTAAGTAAATACCACAACTTCTTTATCCATTTTTCACTTTCTGCGATGTTGAACTTGTACTGTAAACGAGGTTCTTGTAAACAGAGCCGTTCCAAACTTTGGGGTCGCTGTGTCTTTTTGATTTTAATTTCCCTAAGCTATAGGACCATAAGTGGAAGTGCCCTAGGCTCTGTTGCTTTGTTTTTTCGATGTTTCAGGAAACACCATACACTTCTCCCGAGTGTCTGTTGGCAATTTACATCCCGCCCATCAGCATAACAAGGCTCCCAGTTCTCCATGGCCTGTCCTGCCTTTCTGGATTTTACACTTTTTTCAGATGGCCCTTTTGACCGGGGGGAAGTGAGACTTCATTGTAGTGCAGATTTCCTTTGCAAGCTTGCTTGGTTGGCCAAAAAGGGCGTATGCGTTTTTTCCTGAATATATTCAGGAAAAAACGCATACGCCCTTTTTGGCCAAGTGCATCATTGTGGACGTTCTGCCTCTTTTCCTATGCTTTCAATGCAATTGCAGTCTACCTCCTGAAATCGGTTTCCTGCAATTCTGCCCCGCTTTCAAGTCCTCTTGGCAGCCTTACTTCAGTCTATTTTTGGACGATAGCTGTCATTTATAACTCTGCAGGTTTGTGAATTACAGTGCCCCTGAGCTCCCTTCTTCAACTCGCTTTCTTGTGACCTGGCCGCAACAGCACAGGATGGCTTCAGGCCCTAATCTGATTCCGGCACGGCATGCTGAGCCTTTGGTTAATTCCTCTTCCTGGTGGGAAATGAGAGTTAAATTTGCCCGTCCAGACACCTCCAGCTAGCCTCTCATTGGTTCTCGCTATTCCTGTTCATCTTCCGCAGAAATTGCAAACTGGGCCAAACAGGAGGTTAAAGGGACTGACTCTCCAAGTGGGGAGAGTGTTAGTAAAGCGTCTGGAATGTTGCACCCGAGTACCAGGGGAGGAAACCTGAGACATATTTGAACACGTCTCCCGATCACATGGTTGATCATACTTGGGTTCCACATGCATGTTTTAGCTGAAGGAAGAATACCTTAAACCTGGAGAGTTAAGACCCGTGTAATGGGTACCATGCAATATGACTTCAAAGGGTCTTCATTTGCTCACCGAACCTCTCCAATCCTATCACTGCTGCGTTTATGCCCCTGTACACATGCTTGATTCTCTTTCGGAGACATAGCAATCCATAGGTTTTACGATACTTACTAGTCAGGTACATTCTTAGGCGTTTAATATGCGGTGTTGAGTCCATTTCGTTGAGCAAGGAGTAGCTCTTGTCTATTCCATATTTGACTTAAGGAACTTTATCTGTGCTCATTTCAATCTCTGGTTTTATGCAGCACCCCAACTCACCTTTCCCCTTAAGCAAGCATAAGTTGGTTTTCTAAATTTGAGACCCTGTTCTGTTCTGTAATTCAGTTCCTGTGTAGCCAAGTTTACATTCCGTGTATTAGTGATATCTTATGATGTTTCTTTTTCTGTGTGACTTATTTCAGTTAGAATCATCATACCTGAATCCACTCATTGTGCTGCTAAGGGCCTGATGACACAGATTTCATTGCTGAGTGATATTGCTTTGTAAGTAAATACCACAACTTCTTTATCCATTTTTCACTTTCTGCGATGTTGAACTTGTACTGTAAACGAGGTTCTTGTAAACAGAGGCGTCCCAAACTTTGGGGTGGCTGTGTCTTTTTGATTTTAATTTCCCTAAGCTATAGGACCATAAGTGGAAGTGCCCTAGGTTCTGTTGCTTTGTTTTTTAGATGTTTCAGGAAACACCATACACTTCTCCCGAGTGGTTGTTGGCAATTTACATCCCGCCCATCAGCATAACAAGGCTCCCAGTTCTCCATGGCCTGTCCTGCCTTTCTGGATTTTACACTTTTTTCAGATGGCCCTTTTGACCGGGGTGAAGTGAGACTTCATTGTAGTGCAGATTTCCTTTGCAAGCTTGCTTGGTTTGCCAAAAAGGGCATATGCGTTTTTTCCTGAATATATTCAGGAAAAAACGCATACGCCCTTTTTGGCCAAGTGCATCATTGAGGACGTTCTGCCTCTTTTCCTATGCTTTCAATGCAATTCCAGTCTACCTCCTGAAATCGGTTTCCTGCAATTCTGCCCCGCTTTCAAGTCCTCTTGGCAGCCTTACTTCAGTCTATTTTTGGACGATAGCTGTCATTTATAACTCTGCAGGTTTGTGAATTACAGTGCCCCTGAGCTCCTTTCTTCAACTCGCTTTCTTTTGAGCTGGCCGCAACACCGCAGGATGGCTTCAGGCCCTAATCTGGTTCCGGCCCGGCATGCTGAGCCTTTGGTTAATTCCTCTTCCTGGTGGGAAATGAGAGTTAAATTTGCCCGTCCAGACACCTCCAGCTAGCCTCTCATTGGTTCTCGCTATTCCTGTTCATCTTCCGCAGAAATTGCAAACTGGGCCAAACAGGAGGTTAAAGGCGCTGACTCTCCAAGTGGGGAGAGTGTTAGTAAAGCGTCTGGAATTTTGCACCCGAGTACCAGGGGAGGAAAACTGAGACATATTTGAACACGTCTCCCGTTCACATGGTTGATCATACTTGGGTTCCACATGCATGTTTTAGCTGAAGGAAGAATACCTTAAACCTGGAGAGTTAAGACCCGTGTAATGGGTACCATGCAATATGACTTCAAAGGGTCTTCATTTGCTCACCGAACCTCTCCAATCCTATCACTGCTGCGTTTATGCCCCTGTACACATGCTTGATTCTCTTTCGGAGACATAGCAATCCATAGGTTTTAAGATACTTACTAGTCAGGTACATTCTTAGGCGTTTAATATGCGGTGTTGAGTCCATTTCGTTGAGCAAGGAGTAGCTCTTGTCTATTCCATATTTGACTTAAGGAACTTTATCTGTGCTCATTTCAATCTCTGGTTTTATGCAGCACCCCAACTCACCTTTACCCTTAAGCAAGCATAAGTTGTTTTCTAAATTTGAGACCCTGTTCTGTTCTGTAATTCAGTTCCTGTGTAGCCAAGTTTACATTCCGTGTATTACTGATATCTTATGATGTTTCTTTTTCTGTGTGACTTACTTCAGTTAGAATCATCATACCTGAATTCACTCATTGTGCTGCTAAGGGCCTGATGACACAGATTTCATTGCTGAGTGATATTGCTTTGTAAGTAAATACCACAACTTCTTTATCCATTTTTCACTTTCTGCGATGTTGAACTTGTACTGTAAACGAGGTTCTTGTAAACAGAGCCGTTCCAAACTTTGGGGTGGCTGTGTCTTTTTGATTTTAATTTCCCTAAGCTATAGGACCATAAGTGGAAGTGCCCTAGGTTCTGTTGCTTTGTTTTTTAGATGTTTCAGGAAACACCATACACTTCTCCCGAGTGGTTGTTGGCAATTTACATCCCGCCCATCAGCATAACAAGGCTCCCAGTTCTCCATGGCCTGTCCTGCCTTTCTGGATTTTACACTTTTTTCAGATGGCCCTTTTGACCGGGGGGAAGTGAGACTTCATTGTAGTGCAGATTTCCTTTGCAAGCTTGCTTGGTTGGCCAAAAAGGGCGTATGCGTTTTTTCCTGAATATATTCAGGAAAAAACGCATACGCCCTTTTTGGCCAAGTGCATCATTGTGGACGTTCTGCCTCTTTTCCTATGCTTTCAATGCAATTCCAGTCTACCTCCTGAAATCGGTTTCCTGCAATTCTGCCCCGCTTTCAAGTCCTCTTGGCAGCCTTACTTCAGTCTATTTTTGGACGATAGCTGTCATTTATAACTCTGCAGGTTTGTGAATTACAGTGCCCCTGAGCTCCTTTCTTCAACTCGCTTTCTTTTGAGCTGGCCGCAACACCGCAGGATGGCTTCAGGCCCTAATCTGGTTCCGGTACGGCACGCTGAGCCTTTGGTTATTTCCTCTTCCTGGTGGGAAATGAGAGTTAAATTTGCCCGTCCAGACACCTCCAGCTAGCCTCTCATTGGTTCTCGCTATTCCTGTTCATCTTCCGCAGAAATTGCAAACTGGGCCAAACAGGAGGTTAAAGGCGCTGACTCTCCAAGTGGGGAGAGTGTTAGTAAAGCATCTGGAATGTTGCACCCGAGTACCAGGGGAGGAAAACTGAGACATATTTGAACACGTCTCCCGTTCACATGGTTGATCATACTTGGGTTCCACATGCATGTTTTAGCTGAAGGAAGAATACCTTAAACCTGGAGAGTTGAGACCCGTGTAATGGGTACCATGCAATATGACTTCAAAGGGTCTTCATTTGCTCACCGAACCTCTCCAATCCTATCACTGCTGCGTTTATGCCCCTGTACACATGCTTGATTCTCTTTTGGAGACATAGCAATCCATAGGTTTTACGATACTTACTAGTCAGGTACATTCTTAGGCGTTTAATATGCGGTGTTGAGTCCATTTCGTTGAGCAAGGAGTAGCTCTTGTCTATTCCATATTTGACTTAAGGAACTTTATCTGTGCTCATTTCAATCTCTGGTTTTATGCAGCACCCCAACTCACCTTTACCCTTAAGCAAGCATAAGTTGGTTTTCTAAATTTGAGACCCTGTTCTGTTCTGTAATTCAGTTCCTGTGTAGCCAAGTTTCCATTCCGTGTATTACTGATATCTTATGATGTTTCTTTTTCTGTGTGACTTATTTCAGTTAGAATCATCATACCTGAATCCACTCATTGTGCTGCTAAGGGCCTGATGACACAGATTTCATTGCTGAGTGATATTGCTTTGTAAGTAAATACCACAACTTCTTTATCCATTTTTCACTTTCTGCGATGTTGAACTTGTACTGTAAACGAGGTTCTTGTAAACAGAGCCGTTCCAAACTTTGGGGTGGCTGTGTCTTTTTGATTTTAATTTCCCTAAGCTATAGGACCATAAGTGGCAGTGCCCTAGGCTCTGTTGCTTTGTTTTTTAGATGTTTCAGGAAACACCATACACTTCTCCCGAGTGGTTGTTGGCAATTTACATCCCGCCCATCAGCATAACAAGGCTCCCAGTTCTCCATGGCCTGTCCTGCCTTTCTGGATTTTACACTTTTATCAGATGGCCCTTTTGACCGGGGGGAAGTGAGACTTCATTGTAGTGCAGATTTCCTTTGCAAGCTTGCTTGGTTGGCCAAAAAGGGCGTATGCGTTTTTTCCTGAATATATTCAGGAAAAAACGCATACGCCCTTTTTGGCCAAGTGCATCATTGTGGACGTTCTGCCTCTTTTCCTATGCTTTCAATGCAATTCCAGTCTACCTCCTGAAATCGGTTTCCTGCAATTCTGCCCCGCTTTCAAGTCCTCTTGGCAGCCTTACTTCAGTCTATTTTTGGACAATAGCTGTCATTTATAACTCTGCAGGTTTGTGAATTACAGTGCCCCTGAGCTCCTTTCTTCAACTCGCTTTCTTGTGACCTGGCCGCAACACCGCAGGATGGCTTCAGGCCCTAATCTGGTTCCGGCACGGCACGCTGAGCCTTTGGTTATTTCCTCTTTCTGGTGGGAAATGAGAGTTAAATTTGCCCGTCCAGACACCTCCAGCTAGTCTCTCATTGGTTCTCGCTATTCCTGTTCATCTTCCGCAGAAATTGCAAACTGGGCCAAACAGGAGGTTAAAGGCGCTGACTCTCCAAGTGGGGAGAGTGTTAGTAAAGCGTCTGGAATGTTGCACCCGAGTACCAGGGGAGGAAAACTGAGACATATTTGAACACGTCTCCCGTTCACATGGTTGATCATACTTGGGTTCCACATGCATGTTTTAGCTGAAGGAAGAATGCCTTAAACCTGGAGAGTTAAGACCCGTGTAATGGGTACCATGCAATATGACTTCAAAGGGTCTTCATTTGCTCACCGAACCTCTCCAATCCTATCACTGCTGCGTTTATGCCCCTGTACACATGCTTGATTCTCTTTCGGAGACATAGCAATCCATAGGTTTTAAGATACTTACTAGTCAGGTACATTCTTAGGCGTTTAATATGCGGTGTTGAGTCCATTTCGTTGAGCAAGGAGTAGCTCTTGTCTATTCCATATTTGACTTAAGGAACTTTATCTGTGCTCATTTCAATCTCTGGTTTTATGCAGCACCCCAACTCACCTTTACCCTTAAGCAAGCATAAGTTGTTTTCTAAATTTGAGAACCTGTTCTGTTCTGTAATTCAGTTCCTGTGTAGCCAAGTTTACATTCCGTGTATTACTGATATCTTATGATGTTTCTTTTTCTGTGTGACTTACTTCAGTTAGAATCATCATACCTGAATCCACTCATTGTGCTGCTAAGGGCCTGATGACACAGATTTCATTGCTGAGTGATATTGCTTTGTAAGTAAATACCACAACTTCTTTATCCATTTTTCACTTTCTGCGATGTTGAACTTGTACTGTAAACGAGGTTCTTGTAAACAGAGCCGTTCCAAACTTTGGGGTGGCTGTGTCTTTTTGATTTTAATTTCCCTAAGCTATAGGACCATAAGTGGAAGTGCCCTAGGTTCTGTTGCTTTGTTTTTTAGATGTTTCAGGAAACACCATACACTTCTCCCGAGTGGTTGTTGGCAATTTACATCCCGCCCATCAGCATAACAAAGCTCCCAGTTCTCCATGACCTGTCCTGCCTTTCTGGATTTTACACTTTTTTCAGATGGCCCTTTTGACCGGGGGGAAGTGAGACTTCATTGTAGTGCAGATTTCCTTTGCAAGCTTGCTTGGTTGGCCAAAAAGGGCATATGCGTTTTTTCCTGAATATATTCAGGAAAAAACGCATACGCCCTTTTTGGCCAAGTGCATCATTGTGGACGTTCTGCCTCTTTTCCTATGCTTTCAATGCAATTCCAGTCTACCTCCTGAAATCGGTTTCCTGCAATTTTGCCCCGCTTTCAAGTCCTCTTGGCAGCCTTACTTCAGTCTATTTTTGGACGATAGCTGTCATTTATAACTCTGCAGGTTTGTGAATTAGAGTGCTCCTGAGCTCCTTTCTTCAACTCGCTTTCTTGTGACCTGGCCGCAACACCACAGGATGGCTTCAGGCCCTAATCTGGTTCCGGCCCGGCATGCTGAGCCTTTGGTTATTTCCTCTTCCTGGTGGGAAATGAGAGTTAAATTTGCCCGTCCAGACACCTCCAGCTAGCCTCTCATTGGTTCTCGCTATTCCTGTTCATCTTCCGCAGAAATTGCAAACTGGGCCAAACAGGAGGTTAAACGGACTGACTCTCCAAGTGGGGAGAGTGTTAGTAAAGCGTCTGGAATGTTGCACCCGAGAACCAGGGAAGGAAAACTGAGACATATTTGAACACGTCTCCCGATCACATGGTTGATCATACTCTAGGTTCCACATGCATGTTTTAGCTGAAGGAAGAATACCTTAAACCTCTGTAGTTGAAACCCGTGGAATGGGTACCATGCAATTTGACTTCAAAGGGTCTTCATTTGCTCACCGCACCTCTCCAATCCTATCACTGCTGTGTTTATGCCCCTGTACACATGCTTGATTCTCTTTCGGAGACATAGCAATCCATAGGTTTTAAGATACTTACAAGTCACTACATTCTTAGGCGTTTAATATGCGGTGTTGAGTCCATTTCGTTGAGCAAGGAGTAGCTCTTGTCTATTCCATATTTGGCTTAAGGAACTTTATCTGTGCTCATTTCAATCTCTGGTTTTATGCAGCATCCCAACTCACCGTTACTCTTAAGCAAGCATAAGTTGTTTTTCTAAATTTGAGACCCTGTTCTGTTCTGTAATTCAGTTCCTGTGTAGCCAAGTTTCCATTCCGTGTATTACTGATATCTTATGATGTTTCTTTTTCTGTGTGACTTATTTCAGTTAGAATCATCATACCTGAATCCACTCATTGTGCTGCTAAGGGCCTGATGACACAGATTTCATTGCTGAGTGATATTGCTTTGTAAGTGAATACCACAACTTCTTTATCCATTTTTCACTTTCTGCGATGTTGAACTTGTACTGTAAACGAGGTTCTTGTAAACAGAGCCGTTCCAAACTTTGGGGTGGCTGTGTCTTTTTGATTTTAATTTCCCTAAGCTATAGGACCATAAGTGGAAGTGCCCTAGGCTCTGTTGCTTTGTTTTTTAGATGTTTCAGGAAACACCATACACTTCTCCCAAGTGTCTGTTGGCAATTTACATCCCGCCCATCAGCATAACAAGGTTCCCAGTTCTCTATGGCCTGTTGCATTTCTGGATTTTACACGTTTTTCAGATGGCCCTTTTGGCCAGGGGGAAGTGAGACTTCATTATAGTGCAGATTTCCTTTGCAAGCTTGCTTGGTTGGCCAAAAAGGGCGTATGCGTTTTTTCCTGAATATATTCAGGAAAAAACGCATACGCCCTTTTTGGCCAAGTGCATCATTGTGGACGTTCTGCCTCTTTTCCTATGCTTTCAATGCAATTCCAGTCTACCTCCTGAAATCGGTTTCCTGCAATTCTGCCCCACTTTCAAGTCCTCTTGGCAGCCTTACTTCAGTCTATTTTTGGACGATAGCTGTCATTTATAACTCTGCAGGTTTGTGAATTACAGTGCCCCTGAGCTCCTTTCTTCAACTCGCTTTCTTGTGACCTGGCCGCAACACCGCAGGATGGCTTCAGGCCCTAATCTGGTTCCGGCACGGCATGCTGAGCCTTTGGTTAATTCCTCTTCCTGGTGGGAAATGAGAGTTAAATTTGCCCGTCCAGACACCTCCAGCTAGCCTCTCATTGGTTCTCGCTATTCCTGTTCATCTTCCGCAGAAATTGCAAACTGGGCCAAACAGGAGGTTAAAGGGACTGACTCTCCAAGTCGGGGGAGTGTTAGTAAAGCGTCTGGAATGTTGCACCCGAGTACCAGGGGAGGAAAACTGAGACATATTTGAACACGTCTCCCGATCACATGGTTGATCATACTCTAGGTTCCACATGCATGTTTTAGCTGAAGGAAGAATACCTTAAACCTGGGTAGTTGAAAGCCGTGGAATGGGTACCATGCAATATGACTTCAAAGGGTCTTCATTTGCTCACCGAACCTCTCCAATCCTATCACTGCTGCGTTTATGCCCCTGTACACATGCTTGATTCTCTTTCGGAGACATAGCAATCCATAGGTTTTAAGATACTTACAAGTCAGGTACATTCTTAGGCGTTTAATATGCGGTGTTGAGTCCATTTCGTTGAGCAAGGAGTAGCTCTTGTCTATTCCATATTTGACTTAAGGAACTTTATCTGTGCTCATTTCAATCTCTGGTTTTATGCAGCACCCCAACTCACCTTTACCCTTAAGCAAGCATAAGTTGGTTTTCTAAATTTGAGACCCTGTTCTGTTCTGTAATTCAGTTCCTGTGTAGCCAAGTTTACATTCCGTGTATTACTGATATCTTATGATGTTTCTTTTTCTGTGTGACTTACTTCAGTTAGAATCATCGTACCTGAATCCACTCATTGTGCTGCTAAGGGCCTGATGACATAGATTTCATTGCTGAGTGATATTGCTTTGTAAGTAAATACCACAACTTCTTTATCCATTTTTCACTTTCTGCGATGTTGAACTTGTACTGTAAACGAGGTTCTTGTAAACAGAGCCGTTCCAAACTTTGGGGTGGCTGTGTCTTTTTGATTTTAATTTCCCTAAGCTATAGGACCATAAGTGGAAGTGCCCTAGGTTCTGTTGCTTTGTTTTTTAGATGTTTCAGGAAACACCATACACTTCTCCGGAGTGTCTGTTGGCAATTTACATCCCACCCATCAGCATAACAAGGCTCCCAGTTCTCCATGGCCTGTCCTGCCTTTCTGGATTTTACACTTTTTTCAGATGGCCCTTTTGACCGGGGGGAAGTGAGACTTCATTGTAGTGCAGATTTCCTTTGCAAGCTTGCTTGGTTGGCCAAAAAGGGCGTATGCGTTTTTTCCTCAGGAAAAAACGCATACGCCCTTTTTGGCCAAGTGCATCATTGTGGACGTTCTGCCTCTTTTCCTATGCTTTCAATGCAATTCCAGTCTACCTCCTGAAATCGGTTTCCTGCAATTCTGCCCCGCTTTCAAGTCCTCTTGGCAGCCTTACTTCAGTCTATTTTTGGACGATAGCTGTCATTTATAACTCTGCAGGTTTGTGAATTACAGTGCCCCTGAGCTCCTTTCTTCAACTCGCTTTCTTGTGACCTGGCCGCAACACCGCAGGATGGCTTCAGGCCCTAATCTGGTTCCGGCCCGGCACGCTGAGCCTTTGGTTAATTCCTCTTCCTGGTGGGAAATGAGAGTTAAATTTGCCCGTCCAGACACCTCCAGCTAGCCTCTCATTGGTTCTCGCTATTCCTGTTCATCTTCCGCAGAAATTGCAAACTGGGCCAAACAGGAGGTTAAAGGCGCTGACTCTCCAAGTGGGGAGAGTGTTAGTAAAGCGTCTGGAATGTTGCACCCGAGTACCAGGGGAGGAAAACTGAGACATATTTGAACACGTCTCCCGTTCACATGGTTGATCATACTTGGGTTCCACATGCATGTTTTAGCTGAAGGAAGAATACCTTAAACCTGGAGAGTTAAGACCCGTGTAATGGGTAACATGCAATATGACTTCAAAGGGTCTTCATTTGCTCACCGAACCTCTCCAATCCTATCACTGCTGCGTTTATGCCCCTGTACACATGCTTGATTCTCTTTCGGAGACATAGCAATCCATAGGTTTTAAGATACTTACTAGTCAGGTACATTCTTAGGCGTTTAATATGCAGTGTTGAGTCCATTTCGTTGAGCAAGGAGTAGCTCTTGTCTATTCCATATTTGACTTAAGGAACTTTATCTGTGCTCATTTCAATCTCTGGTTTTATGCAGCACCCCAACTCACCTTTACCCTTAAGCAAGCATAAGTTGGTTTTCTAAATTTGAGACCCTGTTCTGTTCTGTAATTCAGTTCCTGTGTAGCCAAGTTTACATTCCGTGTATTACTGATATCTTATGATGTTTCTTTTTCTGTGTGACTTATTTCAGTTAGAATCATCGTACCTGAATCCACTCATTGTGATGCTAAGGGCCTGATGACATAGATTTCATTGCTGAGTGATATTGCTTTGTAAGTAAATACCACAACTTCTTTATCCATTTTTCACTTTCTGCGATGTTGAACTTGTACTGTAAACGAGGTTCTTGTAAACAGAGGCGTCCCAAACTTTGGGGTGGCTGTGTCTTTTTGATTTTAATTTCCCTAAGCTATAGGACCATAAGTGGCAGTGCCCTAGGCTCTGTTGCTTTGTTTTTTAGATGTTTCAGGAAACACCATACACTTCTCCCGAGTGTCTGTTGGCAATTTACATCCCGCCCATCAGCATAACAAGGCTCCCAGTTCTCCATGGCCTGTCCTGCCTTTCTGGATTTTACACTTTTTTCAGATGGCCCTTTTGACCGGGGGGAAGTGAGACTTCATTGTAGTGCAGATTTCCTTTGCAAGCTTGCTTGGTTGGCCAAAAAGGGCGTATGCGTTTTTTCCTGAATATATTCAGGAAAAAACGCATACGCCCTTTTTGGCCAAGTGCATCATTGTGGACGTTCTGCCTCTTTTCCTATGCTTTCAATGCAATTCCAGTCTACCTCCTGAAATCGGTTTCCTGCAATTCTGCCCCGCTTTCAAGTCCTCTTGGCAGCCTTACTTCAGTCTATTTTTGGACGATAGCTGTCATTTATAACTCTGCAGGTTTGTGAATTACAGTGCCCCTGAGCTCCTTTCTTCAACTCGCTTTCTTGTGACCTGGCCGCAACACCGCAGGATGGCTTCAGGCCCTAATCTGGTTCCGGCCCGGCATGCTGAGCCTTTGGTTAATTCCTCTTCCTGGTGGGAAATGAGAGTTAAATTTGCCCGTCCAGACACCTCCAGCTAGCCTCTCATTGGTTCTCGCTATTCCTGTTCATCTTCCGCAGAAATTGCAAACTGGGCCAAACAGGAGGTTAAAGGGACTGACTCTCCAAGTGGGGAGAGTGTTAGTAAAGCATCTGGAATGTTGCACCCGAGTACCAGGGGAGGAAAACTGAGACATATTTGAACACGTCTCCCGTTCACATGGTTGATCATACTCTAGGTTCCATATGCATGTTTTAGCTGAAGGAAGAATACCTTAAACCTGGGTAGTTGAAACCCGTGGAATGGGTACCATGCAATATGACTTCAAAGGGTCTTCATTTGCTCACCGAACCTCTCCAATCCTATCACTGCTGCGTTTATGCCCCTGTACACATGCTTGATTCTCTTTCAGAGACATAGCAACCCATAGGTTTTACGATACTTACTAGTCAGGTACATTCTTAGGCGTTTAATATGCGGTGTTGAGTCCATTTCGTTGAGCAAGGAGTAGCTCTTGTCTATTCCATATTTGACTTAAGGAACTTTATCTGTGCTCATTTCAATCTCTGGTTTTATGCAGCACCCCAACTCACCTTTCCCCTTAAGCAAGCATAAGTTGGTTTTCTAAATTTGAGACCCTGTTCTGTTCTGTAATTCAGTTCCTGTGTAGCCAAGTTTACATTCCGTGTATTACTGATATCTTATGATGTTTCTTTTTCTGTGTGACTTATTTCAGTTAGAATCATCATACCTGAATCCACTCATTGTGCTGCTAAGGGCCTGATGACATAGATTTCATTGCTGAGTGATATTGCTTTGTAAGTAAATACCACAACTTCTTTATCCATTTTTCACTTTCTGCGATGTTGAACTTGTACTGTAAACGAGGTTCTTGTAAACAGAGGCGTCCCAAACTTTGGGGTGGCTGTGTCTTTTTGATTTTAATTTCCCTAAGCTATAGGACCATAAGTGGCAGTGCCCTAGGCTCTGTTGCTTTGTTTTTTAGATGTTTCAGGAAACACCATACACTTCTCCCGAGTGTCTGTTGGCAATTTACATCCCGCCCATCAGCATAACAAGGCTCCCAGTTCTCCATGGCCTGTCCTGCCTTTCTGGATTTTACACTTTTTTCAGATGGCCCTTTTGACCGGGGGGAAGTGAGACTTCATTGTAGTGCAGATTTCCTTTGCAAGCTTGCTTGGTTGGCCAAAAAGGGCGTATGCGTTTTTTCCTGAATATATTCAGGAAAAAACGCATACGCCCTTTTTGGCCAAGTGCATCATTGTGGACGTTCTGCCTCTTTTCCTATGCTTTCAATGCAATTCCAGTCTACCTCCTGAAATCGGTTTCCTGCAATTCTGCCCCGCTTTCAAGTCCTCTTGGCAGCCTTACTTCAGTCTATTTTTGGACGATAGCTGTCATTTATAACTCTGCAGGTTTGTGAATTACAGTGCCCCTGAGCTCCTTTCTTCAACTCGCTTTCTTGTGACCTGGCCGCAACACCGCAGGATGGCTTCAGGCCCTAATCTGGTTCCGGCCCGGCACACTGAGCCTTTGGTTAATTCCTCTTCCTGGTGGGAAATGAGAGTTAAATTTGCCCGTCCAGACACCTCCAGCTAGCCTCTCATTGGTTCTCGCTATTCCTGTTCATCTTCCGCAGAAATTGCAAACTGGGCCAAACAGGAGGTTAAAGGCGCTGACTCTCCAAGTGGGGAGAGTGTTAGTAAAGCGTCTGGAATGTTGCACCCGAGTACCAGGGGAGGAAAACTGAGACATATTTGAACACGTCTCCCGTTCACATGGTTGATCATACTTGGGTTCCACATGCATGTTTTAGCTGAAGGAAGAATACCTTAAACCTGGAGAGTTGAGACCCGTGTAATGGGTACCATGCAATATGACTTCAAAGGGTCTTCATTTGCTCACCGAACCTCTCCAATCCTATCACTGCTGCGTTTATGCCCCTGTACACATGCTTGATTCTCTTTCGGAGACATAGCAATCCATAGGTTTTACGATACTTACTAGTCAGGTACATTCTTAGGCGTTTAATATGCGGTGTTGAGTCCATTTCGTTGAGCAAGGAGTAGCTCTTGTCTATTCCATATTTGACTTAAGGAACTTTATCTGTGCTCATTTCAATCTCTGGTTTTATGCAGCACCCCAACTCACCTTTCCCCTTAAGCAAGCATAAGTTGGTTTTCTAAATTTGAGACCCTGTTCTGTTCTGTAATTCAGTTCCTGTGTAGCCAAGTTTCCATTCCGTGTATTACTGATATCTTATGATGTTTCTTTTTCTGTGTGACTTATTTCAGTTAGAATCATCATACCTGAATCCACTCATTGTGATGCTAAGGGCCTGATGACACAGATTTCATTGCTGAGTGATATTGCTTTGTAAGTAAATACCACAACTTCTTTATCCATTTTTCACTTTCTGTGATGTTGAACTTGTACTGTAAACGAGGTTCTTATAAACAGAGCCGTTCTAAACTTTGGGGTGTCTGTGTCTTTTTGATTTTAATTTCCCTAAGCTATAGGACCATAAGTGGAAGTGCCCTAGGTTCTGTTGCTTTGTTTTTTAGATGTTTCAGGAAACACCATACACTTCTCCCGAGTGGTTGTTGGCAATTTACATCCCGCCCATCAGCATAACAAGGCTCCCAGTTCTCCATGGCCTGTCCTGCCTTTCTGGATTTTACACTTTTTTCAGATGGCCCTTTTGACCGGGGGGAAGTGAGACTTCATTGTAGTGCAGATTTCCTTTGCAAGCTTGCTTGGTTGGCCAAAAAGGGCGTATGCGTTTTTTCCTGAATATATTCAGGAAAAAACGCATACGCCCTTTTTGGCCAAGTGCATCATTGTGGACGTTCTGCCTCTTTTCCTATGCTTGCAATGCAGTTCCAGTCTACCTCCTGAAATCGGTTTCCTGCAATTCTGCCCCGCTTTCAAGTCCTCTTGGCAGCCTTACTTCAGTCTATTTTTGGATGATAGCTGTCATTTATAACTCTGCAGGTTTGTGAATTACAGTGCCCCTGAGCTCCTTTCTTCAACTCGCTTTCTTTTGAGCTGGCCGCAACACCGCAGGATGGCTTCAGGCCCTAATCTGGTTCCGGCACGGCACGCTCAGCCTTTGGTTATTTCCTCTTCCTGGTGGGAAATGAGAGTTAAATTTGCCCGTCCAGACACCTCCAGCTAGCCTCTCATTGGTTCTCGCTATTCCTGTTCATCTTCCGCAGAAATTGCAAACTGGGCCAAACAGGAGGTTAAAGGCGCTGACTCTCCAAGTGGGGAGAGTGTTAGTAAAGCGTCTGGAATGTTGCACCCGAGTACCAGGGGAGGAAAACTGAGACATATTTGAACACGTCTCCCGTTCACATGGTTGATCATACTTGGGTTCCACATGCATGTTTTAGCTGAAGGAAGAATACCTTAAACCTGGAGAGTTAAGACCCGTGTAATGGGTAACATGCAATATGACTTCAAAGGGTCTTCATTTGCTCACCGAACCTCTCCAATCCTATCACTGCTGCGTTTATGCCCCTGTACACATGCTTGATTCTCTTTCGGAGACATAGCAATCCATAGGTTTTAAGATACTTACTAGTCAGGTACATTTTTAGGCGTTTAATATGCAGTGTTGAGTCCATTTCGTTGAGCAAGGAGTAGCTCTTGTCTATTCCATATTTGACTTAAGGAACTTTATCTGTGCTCATTTCAATCTCTGGTTTTATGCAGCACCCCAACTCACCTTTACCCTTAAGCAAGCATAAGTTGGTTTTCTAAATTTGAGACCCTGTTCTGTTCTGTAATTCAGTTCCTGTGTAGCCAAGTTTCCATTCCGTGTATTACTGATATCTTATGATGTTTCTTTTTCTGTGTGACTTACTTCAGTTAGAATCATCATACCTGAATCCACTCATTGTGCTGCTAAGGGCCTGATGACACAGATTTCATTGCTGAGTGATATTGCTTTGTAAGTAAATACCACAACTTCTTTATCCATTTTTCACTTTCTGCGATGTTGAACTTGTACTGTAAACGAGGTTCTTGTAAACAGAGCCGTTCCAAACTTTGGGGTGGCTGTGTCTTTTAGATTTTAATTTCCCTAAGCTATAGGACCATAAGTGGAAGTGCCCTAGGTTCTGTTGCTTTGTTTTATAGATGTTTCAGGAAACACCATACGCTTCTCCCGAGTGTCTGTTGGCAATTTACATCCCGCCCATCAGCATAACAAGGCTCCCAGTTCTCCATGGCCTGTCCTGCATTTCTGGATTTTACACATTTTTCAGATGGCCCTTTTGACCGGGGGGAAGTGAGACTTCATTGTAGTGCAGATTTCCTTTGCAAGCTTGCTTGGTTGGCCAAAAAGGGCGTATGCGTTTTTTCCTGAATATATTCAGGAAAAAACGCATACGCCCTTTTTGGCCAAGTGCATCATTGTGGACGTTCTGCCTCTTTTCCTATGCTTGCAATGCAGTTCCAGTCTACCTCCTGAAATCGGTTTCCTGCAATTCTGCCCCGCTTTCAAGTCCTCTTGGCAGCCTTACTTCAGTCTATTTTTGGACGATAGCTGTCATTTATAACTCTGCAGGTTTGTGAATTACAGTGCCCCTGAGCTCCTTTCTTCAACTCGCTTTCTTTTGAGCTGGCCGCAACACCGCAGGATGGCTTCAGGCCCTAATCTGTTTCCGGCACGGCACGCTCAGCCTTTGGTTATTTCCTCTTCCTGGTGGGAAATGAGAGTTAAATTTGCCCGTCCAGACACCTCCAGCTAGCCTCTCATTGGTTCTCGCTATTCCTGTTCATCTTCCGCAGAAATTGCAAACTGGGCCAAACAGGAGGTTAAAGGCGCTGACTCTCCAAGTGGGGAGAGTGTTAGTAAAGCGTCTGGAATGTTGCACCCGAGTACCAGGGGAGGAAAACTGAGACATATTTGAACACGTCTCCCGTTCACATGGTTGATCATACTTGGGTTCCACATGCATGTTTTAGCTGAAGGAAGAATACCTTAAACCTGGAGAGTTGAGACCCGTGTAATGGGTACCATGCAATATGACTTCAAAGGGTCTTCATTTGCTCACCGAACCTCTCCAATCCTATCACTGCTGCGTTTATGCCCCTGTACACATGCTTGATTCTCTTTCGGAGACATAGCAATCCATAGGTTTTACGATACTTACTAGTCAGGTACATTCTTAGGCGTTTAATATGCGGTGTTGAGTCCATTTCGTTGAGCAAGGAGTAGCTCTTGTCTATTCCATATTTGACTTAAGGAACTTTATCTGTGCTCATTTCAATCTCTGGTTTTATGCAGCACCCCAACTCACCTTTACCCTTAAGCAAGCATAAGTTGGTTTTCTAAATTTGAGACCCTGTTCTGTTCTGTAATTCAGTTCCTGTGTAGCCAAGTTTACATTCCGTGTATTACTGATATCTTATGATGTTTCTTTTTCTGTGTGACTTATTTCAGTTAGAATCAACATACCTGAATCCACTCATTGTGATGCTAACGGCCTGATGACATAGATTTCATTGCTGAGTGATATTGCTTTGTAAGTAAATACCACAACTTCTTTATCCATTTTTCACTTTCTGCGATGTTGAACTTGTACTGTAAACGAGGTTCTTGTAAACAGAGGCGTCCCAAACTTTGGGGTGGCTGTGTCTTTTTGATTTTAATTTCCCTAAGCTATAGGACCATAAGTGGCAGTGCCCTAGGCTCTGTTGCTTTGTTTTTTAGATGTTTCAGGAAACACCATACGCTTCTCCCGAGTGTCTGTTGGCAATTTACATCCCGCCCATCAGCATAACAAGGCTCCCAGTTCTCCATGGCCTGTCCTGCCTTTCTGGATTTTACACTTTTTTCAGATGGCCCTTTTGACCGGGGGGAAGTGAGACTTCATTGTAGTGCAGATTTCCTTTGCAAGCTTGCTTGGTTGGCCAAAAAGGGCGTATGCGTTTTTTCCTGAATATATTCAGGAAAAAACGCATACGCCCTTTTTGGCCAAGTGCATCATTGTGGACGTTCTGCCTCTTTTCCTATGCTTTCAATGCAATTCCAGTCTACCTCCTGAAATCGGTTTCCTGCAATTCTGCCCCGCTTTCAAGTCCTCTTGGCAGCCTTACTTCAGTCTATTTTTGGACGATAGCTGTCATTTATAACTCTGCAGGTTTGTGAATTACAGTGCCCCTGAGCTCCTTTCTTCAACTCGCTTTCTTGTGACCTGGCCGCAACACCGCAGGATGGCTTCAGGCCCTAATCTGGTTCCGGCCCGGCACGCTGAGCCTTTGGTTAATTCCTCTTCCTGGTGGGAAATGAGAGTTAAATTTGCCCGTCCAGACACCTCCAGCTAGCCTCTCATTGGTTCTCGCTATTCCTGTTCATCTTCCGCAGAAATTGCAAACTGGGCCAAACAGGAGGTTAAAGGGACTGACTCTCCAAGTGGGGAGAGTGTTAGTAAAGCGTCTGGAATGTTGCACCCGAGTACCAGGGGAGGAAAACTGAGACATATTTGAACACGTCTCCCGATCAAATGGTTGATCATACTCTAGGTTCCATATGCATGTTTTAGCTGAAGGAAGAATACCTTAAACCTGGGTAGTTGAAACCCGTGGAATGGGTACCATGCAATATGACTTCAAAGGGTCTTCATTTGCTCACCGAACCTCTCCAATCCTATCACTGCTGCGTTTATGCCCCTGTACACATGCTTGATTCTCTTTCGGAGACATAGCAATCCATAGGTTTTAAGATACTTACAAGTCAGGTACATTCTTAGGCGTTTAATATGCGGTGTTGAGTCCATTTCGTTGAGCAAGGAGTAGCTCTTGTCTATTCCATATTTGGCTTAAGGAACTTTATCTGTGCTCATTTCAATCTCTGGTTTTATGCAGCACCCCAACTCACCTTTACCCTTAAGCAAGCATAAGTTGTTTTTCTAAATTTGAGACCCTGTTCTGTTCTGTAATTCAGTTCCTGTGTAGCCAAGTTTCCATTCGGTGTATTACTGATATCTTATGATGTTTCTTTTTCTGTGTGACTTATTTCAGTTAGAATCATCGTACCTGAATCCACTCATTATGCTGCTATGGGCCTGATGACATAGATTTCATTGCTGAGTGATACTGCATTGTACGTAAGTACCACAAGTTCTTTATCCATTTTTCACTTTCTGTGATATTGAACTTGTATGGTAAACGAGGTTCTTGTAAACGGAGGCGTCCCAAACTTTGGGGTGGCTGTGTCTTTTTGATTTTAGTTTCCCTAAGCTATAGGACCATAAGTGGAAGTGCCCTAGGCTCTGTTGCTTTGTTTTTTAGATGTTTCAGGAAACACCATACACTTCTCCCGAGTGGTTGTTGGCAATTTACATCCCGCCCTTCAGCATAACAAGGCTCCCAGTTCTCCATGGCCTGTCTTGCCTTTCTGGATTTTACACTTTTTTCAGATGGCCCTTTTGCCCGGGGGGAAGTGAGACTTCATTGTAGTGCAGATTTCCTTTGCAAGCTTGCTTGGTTGGCCAAAAAGGGCGTATGCGTTTTTTCCTGAATATATTCAGGAAAAAACGCATACGCCCTTTTTGGCCAAGTGCATCATTGTGGACGTTCTCCCTCTTTTCCTATGCTTGCAATGCAATTCCAGTCTACCTCCTGAAATCGCTTTCCTGCAATTCTGCCCTGCTTTCAAGTCCTCTTGGCAGCCTTACTTCAGTCTATTTTTGGACGATAGCTGTCATTTATAACTCTGCAGGTTTGTGAATTACAGTGCCCCTGAGCTCCTTTCTTCAACTCGCTTTCTTGTGACCTGGCCGCAACACCGC
Source organism: Stenella coeruleoalba (assembly GCF_951394435.1). Classification (NCBI taxonomy): domain Eukaryota; kingdom Metazoa; phylum Chordata; class Mammalia; order Artiodactyla; family Delphinidae; genus Stenella; species Stenella coeruleoalba. The sequence continues at coordinate 490,631 of NW_027646004.1, read as the reverse complement.
AGGATGGCTTCAGGCCCTAATCTGGTTCCGGCCCGGCACGCTGAGCCTTTGGTTAATTCCTCTTCCTGGTGGGAAATGAGAGTTAAATTTGCCCGTCCAGACACCTCCAGCTAGCCTCTCATTGGTTCTCGCTATTCCTGTTCATCTTCCGCAGAAATTGCAAACTGGGCCAAACAGGAGGTTAAAGGGACTGACTCTCCAAGTCGGGAGAGTGTTAGTAAAGCGTCTGGAATGTTGCACCCGAGTACCAGGGTACGAAAACTGAGACATATTTGAACACGTCTCCCGATCACATGGTTGATCATACTCTAGGTTCCACATGCATGTTTTAGCTGAAGGAAGAATACCTTAAACCTGGGTAGTTGAAACCCGTGGAATGGGTACCATGCAATATGACTTCAAAGGGTCTTCATTTGCTCACCGAACCTCTCCAATCCTATCACTGCTGCGTTTATGCCCCTATACACATGCTTGATTCTCTTTCAGAGACATAGCAATCCATAGGTTTTACGATACTTACTAGTCAGGTACATTCTTAGGCGTTTAATATGCGGTGTTGAGTCCATTTCGTTGAGCAAGGAGTAGCTCTTGTCTATTCCATATTTGGCTTAAGGAACTTTATCTGTGCTCATTTCAATCTCTGGTTTTATGCAGCACCCCAACTCACCTTTACCCTTAAGCAAGCATAAGTTGTTTTTCTAAATTTGAGACCCTGTTCTGTTCTGTAATTCAGTTCCTGTGTAGCCAAGTTTACATTCCGTGTATTACTGATATCTTATGATGTTTCTTTTTCTGTGTGACTTATTTCAGTTAGAATCATCATACCTGAATCCACTCATTGTGCTGCTAAGGGCCTGATGACATAGATTTCATTGCTGAGTGATATTGCTTTGTAAGTGAATACCACAACTTCTTTATCCATTTTTCACTTTCTGCGATGTTGAACTTGTACTGTAAACGAGGTTCTTGTAAACAGAGGCGTCCCAAACTTTGGGGTGGCTGTGTCTTTTTGATTTTAATTTCCCTAAGCTATAGGACCATAAGTGGCAGTGCCCTAGGCTCTGTTGCTTTGTTTTTTAGATGTTTCAGGAAACACCATACACTTCTCCCGAGTGTCTGTTGGCAATTTACATCCTGCCCATCAGCATAACAAGGCTCCCAGTTCTCCATGGCCTGTCCTGCCTTTCTGGATTTTACACTTTTTTCAGATGGCCCTTTTGACCGGGGGGAAGTGAGACTTCATTGTAGTGCAGATTTCCTTTGCAAGCTTGCTTGGTTGGCCAAAAAGGGCGTATGCGTTTTTTCCTGAATATATTCAGGAAAAAACGCATACGCCCTTTTTGGCCAAGTGCATCATTGTGGACGTTCTGCCTCTTTTCCTATGCTTTCAATGCAATTCCAGTCTACCTCCTGAAATCGGTTTCCTGCAATTCTGCCCCGCTTTCAAGTCCTCTTGGCAGCCTTACTTCAGTCTATTTTTGGACGATAGCTGTCATTTATAACTCTGCAGGTTTGTGAATTACAGTGCCCCTGAGCTCCTTTCTTCAACTCGCTTTCTTGTGACCTGGCCGCAACACCGCAGGATGGCTTCAGGCCCTAATCTGGTTCCGGCCCGGCACGCTGAGCCTTTGGTTAATTCCTCTTCCTGGTGGGAAATGAGAGTTAAATTTGCCCGTCCAGACACCTCCAGCTAGCCTCTCATTGGTTCTCGCTATTCCTGTTCATCTTCCGCAGAAATTGCAAACTGGGCCAAACAGGAGGTTAAAGGGACTGACTCTCCAAGTGGGGAGAGTGTTAGTAAAGCATCTGGAATGTTGCACCCGAGTACCAGGGGAGGAAAACTGAGACATATTTGAACACGTCTCCCGTTCACATGGTTGATCATACTCTAGGTTCCATATGCATGTTTTAGCTGAAGGAAGAATACCTTAAACCTGGAGAGTTGAGACCCGTGTAATGGGTACCATGCAATATGACTTCAAAGGGTCTTCATTTGCTCACCGAACCTCTCCAATCCTATCACTGCTGCGTTTATGCCCCTGTACACATGCTTGATTCTCTTTCGGAGACATAGCAATCCATAGGTTTTACGATACTTACTAGTCAGGTACATTCTTAGGCGTTTAATATGCGGTGTTGAGTCCATTTCGTTGAGCAAGGAGTAGCTCTTGTCTATTCCATATTTGACTTAAGGAACTTTATCTGTGCTCATTTCAATCTCTGGTTTTATGCAGCACCCCAACTCACCTTTACCCTTAAGCAAGCATAAGTTGGTTTTCTAAATTTGAGACCCTGTTCTGTTCTGTAATTCAGTTCCTGTGTAGCCAAGTTTACATTCCGTGTATTACTGATATCTTATGATGTTTCTTTTTCTGTGTGACTTATTTCAGTTAGAATCATCATACCTGAATCCACTCATTGTGATGCTAAGGGCCTGATGACATAGATTTCATTGCTGAGTGATATTGCTTTGTAAGTAAATACCACAACTTCTTTATCCATTTTTCACTTTCTGCAATGTTGAACTTGTACTGTAAACGAGGTTCTTGTAAACAGAGGCGTCCCAAACTTTGGGGTGGCTGTGTCTTTTTGATTTTAATTTCCCTAAGCTATAGGACCATAAGTGGCAGTGCCCTAGGCTCTGTTGCTTTGTTTTTTAGATGTTTCAGGAAACACCATACACTTCTCCCGAGTGTCTGTTGGCAATTACATCCCGCCCATCAGCATAACAAGGCTCCCAGTTCTCCATGGCCTGTCCTGCCTTTCTGGATTTTACACTTTTTTCAGATGGCCCTTTTGACCAGGGGGAAGTGAGACTTCATTGTAGTGCAGATTTCCTTTGCAAGCTTGCTTGGTTGGCCAAAAAGGGCGTATGCGTTTTTTCCTGAATATATTCAGGAAAAAACGCATACGCCCTTTTTGGCCAAGTGCATCATTGTGGACGTTCTGCCTCTTTTCCTATGCTTTCAATGCAATTCCAGTCTACCTCCTGAAATCGGTTTCCTGCAATTCTGCCCCGCTTTCAAGTCCTCTTGGCAGCCTTACTTCAGTCTATTTTTGGACGATAGCTGTCATTTATAACTCTGCAGGTTTGTGAATTACAGTGCCCCTGAGCTCCTTTCTTCAACTCGCTTTCTTTTCAGCTGGCCGCAACACCGCAGGATGGCTTCAGGCCCTAATCTGGTTCCGGCCCGGCACGCTGAGCCTTTGGTTAATTCCTCTTCCTGGTGGGAAATGAGAGTTAAATTTGCCCGTCCAGACACCTCCAGCTAGCCTCTCATTGGTTCTCGCTATTCCTGTTCATCTTCCGCAGAAATTGCAAACTGGGCCAAACAGGAGGTTAAAGGGAATGACTCTCCAAGTGGGGAGAGTGTTAGTAAAGCATCTGGAATGTTGCACCCGAGTACCAGGGGAGTAAAACTGAGACATATTTGAACACGTCTCCCGATCACATGGTTGATCATACTCTAGGTTCCATATGCATATTTTAGCTGAAGGAAGAATACCTTAAACCTGGGTAGTTGAAACCCGTGGAATGGGTACCATGCAATATGACTTCAAAGGGTCTTCATTTGCTCACCGAACCTCTCCAATCCTATCACTGCTGCGTTTATGCCCCTGTACACATGCTTGATTCTCTTTCGGAGACATAGCAATCCATAGGTTTTAAGATACTTACAAGTCAGGTACATTCTTAGGCGTTTAATATGCGGTGTTGAGTCCATTTCGTTGAGCAAGGAGTAGCTCTTGTCTATTCCATATTTGGTTTAAGGAACTTTATCTGTGCTCATTTCAATCTCTGGTTTTATGCAGCACCCCAACTCACCTTTACCCTTAAGCAAGCATAAGTTGTTTTTCTAAATTTGAGACCCTGTTCTGTTCTGTAATTCAGTTCCTGTGTAGCCAAGTTTCCATTCCGTGTATTACTGATATCTTATGATGTTTCTTTTTCTGTGTGACTTATTTCAGTTAGAATCATCATACCTGAATCCACTCATTGTGCTGCTAAGGGCCTGATGACATAGATTTCATTGCTGAGTGATATTTCTTTGTAAGTGAATACCACAACTTCTTTATCCATTTTTCACTTTCTGCGATGTTGAACTTGTACTGTAAACGAGGTTCTTGTAAACAGAGCCGTTCCAAACTTTGGGGTGGCTGTGTCTTTTTTATTTTAATTTCCCTAAGCTATAGGACCATAAGTGGAAGTGCCCTAGGCTCTGTTGCTTTGTTTTTTAGATGTTTCAGGAAACACCATACACTTCTCCCAAGTGTCTGTTGGCAATTTACATCCCGCCCATCAGCATAACAAGGCTCCCAGTTCTCAATGGCCTGTTGCCTTTCTGGATTTTACACTTTTTTCAGATGGCCCTTTTGACCGGGGGGAAGTGAGACTTCATTGTAGTGCAGATTTCCTTTGCAAGCTTGCTTGGTTGGCCAAAAAGTGCGTATGCGTTTTTTCCTGAATATATTCAGGAAAAAACGCATACGCCCTTCTTGGCCAAGTGCATCATTGTGGACGTTCTGCCTCTTTTCCTATGCTTTCAATGCAATTCCAGTCTACCTCCTGAAATCGGTTTCCTGCAATTCTGCCCCGCTTTCAAGTCCTCTTGGCAGCCTTACTTCAGTCTATTTTTGGACGATAGCTGTCATTTATAACTCTGCAGGTTTGTGAATTACAGTGCTCCTGAGCTCCTTTCTTCAACTCGCTTTCTTGTGACCTGGCCGCAACACCGCAGGATGGCTTCAGGCCCTAATCTGGTTCCGGCCCGGCATGCTGAGCCTTTGGTTAATTCCTCTTCCTGGTGGGAAATGAGAGTTAAATTTGCCCGTCCAGACACCTCCAGCTAGCCTCTCATTGGTTCTCGCTATTCCTGTTCATCTTCCGCAGAAATTGCAAACTGGGCCAAACAGGAGGTTAAAGGCACTGACTCTCCAAGTGGGGAGAGTGTTAGTAAAGCATCTGGAATGTTGCACCCGAGTACCAGGGGAGGAAAACTGAGACATATTTGAACACGTCTCCCGATCACATGGTTGATCATACTCTAGGTTCCACATGCATGTTTTAGCTGAAGGAAGAATACCTTAAACCTGGGTAGTTGAAACCCGTGGAATGGGTACCATGCAATATGACTTCAAAGGGTTTTCATTTGCTCACCGAACCTCTCCAATCCTATCACTGCTGCCTTTATGCCCCTGTACACATGCTTGATTCTCTTTCGGAGACATATCAATCCATAGGTTTTAAGATACTTACTAGTCAGGTACATTCTTAGGCGTTTAATATGGGGTGTTGAGTCCATTTCGTTGAGCAAGGAGTAGCTCTTGTCTATTCCATATTTGGCTTAAGGAACTTTATCTGTGCTCATTTCAATCTCTGGTTTTATGCAGCACCCCAACTCACCTTTACCCTTAAGCAAGAAAAGTTGGTTTTCTAAATTTGAGACACTGTTCTGTTCTGTAATTCAGTTCCTGTGTAGCCAAGTTTACATTCCGTGTATTACTGATATCTTATGATGTTTCTTTTTCTGTGTGACTTATTTCAGTTAGAATCATCATACCTGAATCCACTCATTGTGCTGCTAAGGGCCTGATGACACAGATTTCATTGCTGAGTGATATTGCTTTGTAAGTAAATACCACAACTTCTTTATCCATTTTTCACTTTCTGCGATGTTGAACTTGTACTGTAAACGAGGTTCTTGTAAACAGAGGCGTCCCAAACTTTGGGGTGGCTGTGTCTTTTAGATTTTAATTTCCCTAAGCTATAGGACCATAAGTGGAAGTGCCCTAGGTTCTGTTGCTTTGTTTTTTAGATGTTTCAGGAAACACCATACACTTCTCCCGAGTGGTTGTTGGCAATTTACATCCCGCCCATCAGCATAACAAGGCTCCCAGTTCTCCATGGCCTGTCCTGCCTTTCTGGATTTTACACTTTTTTCAGATGGCCCTTTTGACCGGGGGGAAGTGAGACTTCATTGTAGTGCAGATTTCCTTTGCAAGCTTGCTTGGTTGGCCAAAAAGGGCGTATGCGTTTTTTCCTGAATATATTCAGGAAAAAACGCATACGCCCTTTTTGGCCAAGTGCATCATTGTGGACGTTCTGCCTCTTTTCCTATGCTTTCAATGCAATTCCAGTCTACCTCCTGAAATCGGTTTCCTGCAATTCTGCCCCGCTTTCAAGTCCTCTTGGCAGCCTTACTTCAGTCTATTTTTGGACGATAGCTGTCATTTATAACTCTGCAGGTTTGTGAATTACAGTGCCCCTGAGCTCCTTTCTTCAACTTGCTTTCTTGTGACCTGGCCGCAACACCGCAGGATGGCTTCAGGCCCTAATCTGGTTCCGGCACGGCACGCTGAGCCTTTGGTTATTTCCTCTTCCTGGTGGGAAATGAGAGTTAAATTTGCCCGTCCAGACACCTCCAGCTAGTCTCTCATTGGTTCTCGCTATTCCTGTTCATCTTCCGCAGAAATTGCAAACTGGGCCAAACAGGAGTTTAAAGGCGCTGACTCTCCAAGTGGGGAGAGTGTTAGTAAAGCGTCTGGAATGTTGCACCCGAGTACCAGGGGAGGAAAACTGAGACATATTTGAACACGTCTCCCGTTCACATGGTTGATCATACTTGGGTTCCACATGCATGTTTTAGCTGAAGGAAGAATACCTTAAACCTGGAGAGTTAAGACCCGTGTAATGGGTACCATGCAATATGACTTCAAAGGGTCTTCATTTGCTCACCGAACCTCTCCAATCCTATCACTGCTGCGTTTATGCCCCTGTACACATGCTTGATTCTCTTTCGGAGACATAGCAATCCATAGGTTTTAAGATACTTACTAGTCAGGTACATTCTTAGGCGTTTAATATGCGGTGTTGAGTCCATTTCGTTGAGCAAGGAGTAGCTCTTGTCTATTCCATATTTGGTTTAAGGAACTTTATCTGTGCTCATTTCAATCTCTGGTTTTATGCAGCACCCCAACTCACCTTTACCCTTAAGCAAGCATAAGTTGTTTTTCTAAATTTGAGACCCTGTTCTGTTCTGTAATTCAGTTCCTGTGTAGCCAAGTTTCCATTCCGTGTATTACTGATATCTTATGATGTTTCTTTTTCTGTGTGACTTATTTCAGTTAGAATCATCATACCTGAATCCACTCATTGTGCTGCTAAGGGCCTGATGACATAGATTTCATTGCTGAGTGATATTTCTTTGTAAGTGAATACCACAACTTCTTTATCCATTTTTCACTTTCTGCGATGTTGAACTTGTACTGTAAACGAGGTTCTTGTAAACAGAGCCGTTCCAAACTTTGGGGTGGCTGTGTCTTTTTGATTTTAATTTCCCTAAGCTATAGGACCATAAGTGGAAGTGCCCTAGGCTCTGTTGCTTTGTTTTTTAGATGTTTCAGGAAACACCATACACTTCTCCCAAGTGTCTGTTGGCAATTTACATCCCGCCCATCAGCATAACAAGGCTCCCAGTTCTCAATGGCCTGTTGCCTTTCTGGATTTTACACTTTTTTCAGATGGCCCTTTTGACCGGGGGGAAGTGAGACTTCATTGTAGTGCAGATTTCCTTTGCAAGCTTGCTTGGTTGGCCAAAAAGTGCGTATGCGTTTTTTCCTGAATATATTCAGGAAAAAACGCATACGCCCTTCTTGGCCAAGTGCATCATTGTGGACGTTCTGCCTCTTTTCCTATGCTTTCAATGCAATTCCAGTCTACCTCCTGAAATCGGTTTCCTGCAATTCTGCCCCGCTTTCAAGTCCTCTTGGCAGCCTTACTTCAGTCTATTTTTGGACGATAGCTGTCATTTATAACTCTGCAGGTTTGTGAATTACAGTGCTCCTGAGCTCCTTTCTTCAACTCGCTTTCTTGTGACCTGGCCGCAACACCGCAGGATGGCTTCAGACCCTAATCTGGTTCCGGCCCGGCATGCTGAGCCTTTGGTTAATTCCTCTTCCTGGTGGGAAATGAGAGTTAAATTTGCCCGTCCAGACACCTCCAGCTAGCCTCTCATTGGTTCTCGCTATTCCTGTTCATCTTCCGCAGAAATTGCAAACTGGGCCAAACAGGAGGTTAAAGGCACTGACTCTCCAAGTGGGGAGAGTGTTAGTAAAGCATCTGGAATGTTGCACCCGAGTACCAGGGGAGGAAAACTGAGACATATTTGAACACGTCTCCCGATCACATGGTTGATCATACTCTAGGTTCCACATGCATGTTTTAGGTGAAGGAAGAATACCTTAAACCTGGGTAGTTGAAACCCGTGGAATGGGTACCATGCAATATGACTTCAAAGGGTCTTCATTTGCTCACCGAACCTCTCCAATCCTATCACTGCTGCCTTTATGCCCCTGTACACATGCTTGATTCTCTTTCGGAGACATAGCAATCCATAGGTTTTAAGATACTTACTAGTCAGGTACATTCTTAGGCGTTTAATATGGGGTGTTGAGTCCATTTCGTTGAGCAAGGAGTAGCTCTTGTCTATTCCATATTTGGCTTAAGGAACTTTATCTGTGCTCATTTCAATCTCTGGTTTTATGCAGCACCCCAACTCACCTTTACCCTTAAGCAAGAATAAGTTGGTTTTCTAAATTTGAGACCCTGTTCTGTTCTGTAATTCAGTTCCTGTGTAGCCAAGTTTACATTCCGTGTATTACTGATATCTTATGATGTTTCTTTTTCTGTGTGACTTATTTCAGTTAGAATCATCATACCTGAATCCACTCATTGTGCTGCTAAGGGCCTGATGACACAGATTTCATTGCTGAGTGATATTGCTTTGTAAGTAAATACCACAACTTCTTTATCCATTTTTCACTTTCTGCGATGTTGAACTTGTACTGTAAACGAGGTTCTTGTAAACAGAGGCGTCCCAAACTTTGGGGTGGCTGTGTCTTTTAGATTTTAATTTCCCTAAGCTATAGGACCATAAGTGGAAGTGCCCTAGGTTCTGTTGCTTTGTTTTTTAGATGTTTCAGGAAACACCATACACTTCTCCCGAGTGGTTGTTGGCAATTTACATCCCGCCCATCAGCATAACAAGGCTCCCAGTTCTCCATGGCCTGTCCTGCCTTTCTGGATTTTACACTTTTTTCAGATGGCCCTTTTGACCGGGGAGAAGTGAGACTTCATTGTAGTGCAGATTTCCTTTGCAAGCTTGCTTGGTTGGCCAAAAAGGGCATATGCGTTTTTTCCTGAATATATTCAGGACAAAACGCATACGCCTTTTTGGCCAAGTGCATCATTGTGGACGTTCTGCCTCTTTTCCTATGCTTTCAATGCAATTCCAGTCTACCTCCTGAAATCGGTTTCCTGCAATTCTGCCCCGCTTTCAAGTCCTCTTGGCAGCCTTACTTCAGTCTATTTTTGGACGATAGCTGTCATTTATAACTCTGCAGGTTTGTGAATTACAGTGCCCCTGAGCTCCTTTCTTCAACTTGCTTTCTTGTGACCTGGCCGCAACACCGCAGGATGGCTTCAGGCCCTAATCTGGTTCCGGCACGGCACGCTGAGCCTTTGGTTATTTCCTCTTCCTGGTGGGAAATGAGAGTTAAATTTGCCCGTCCAGACACCTCCAGCTAGTCTCTCATTGGTTCTCGCTATTCCTGTTCATCTTCCGCAGAAATTGCAAACTGGGCCAAACAGGAGGTTAAAGGCGCTGACTCTCCAAGTGGGGAGAGTGTTAGTAAAGCGTCTGGAATGTTGCACCCGAGTACCAGGGGAGGAAAACTGAGACATATTTGAACACGTCTCCCGTTCACATGGTTGATCATACTTGGGTTCCACATGCATGTTTTAGCTGAAGGAAGAATACCTTAAACCTGGAGAGTTAAGACCCGTGTAATGGGTACCATGCAATATGACTTCAAAGGGTCTTCATTTGCTCACCGAACCTCTCCAATCCTATCACTGCTGCGTTTATGCCCCTGTACACATGCTTGATTCTCTTTCGGAGACATAGCAATCCATAGGTTTTAAGATACTTACTAGTCAGGTACATTCTTAGGCGTTTAATATGCGGTGTTGAGTCCATTTCGTTGAGCAAGGAGTAGCTCTTGTCTATTCCATATTTGACTTAAGGAACTTTATCTGTGCTCATTTCAATCTCTGGTTTTATGCAGCACCCCAACTCACCTTTACCCTTAAGCAAGCATAAGTTGGTTTTCTAAATTTGAGACCCTGTTCTGTTTTGGAATGCAGTTCCTGTGTAGCCAAGTTTACATTCCGTGTATTAGTGATATCTTATGATGTTTCTTTTTCTGTGTGACTTATTTCAGTTAGAATCATCGTACCTGAATCCACTCATTATGCTGCTACGGGCCTGATGACATAGATTTCATTGCTGAGTGATACTGCATTGTACGTAAGTACCACAAGTTCTTTATCCATTTTTCACTTTCTGTGATATTGAACTTGTACGGTAAACGAGGTTCTTGTAAACGGAGGCGTCCCAAACTTTGGGGTGGCTGTGTCTTTTTGATTTTAATTTCCCTAAGCTATAGGACCATAAGTGGCAGTGCCCTAGGCTCTGTTGCTTTGTTTTTTAGATGTTTCAGGAAACACCATACACTTCTCCCGAGTGTCTGTTGGCAATTTACATCCCGCCCATCAGCATAACAAGGCTCCCAGTTCTCCATGGCCTGTCCTGCCTTTCTGGATTTTACACTTTTTTCAGATGGCCCTTTTGACCGGGGGGCAGTGAGACTTCATTGTAGTGCAGATTTCCTTTGCAAGCTTGCTTGGTTGGCCAAAAAGGGCGTATGCGTTTTTTCCTGAATATATTCAGAAAAAAACGCATATGCCCTTTTTGGCCAAGTGCATCATTGTGGACGTTCTGCCTCTTTTCCTATGCTTTCAATGCAATTCCAGTCTACCTCCTGAAATCGGTTTCCTGCAATTCTGCCCCGCTTTCAAGTCCTCTTGGCAGCCTTACTTCAGTCTATTTTTGGACGATAGCTGTCATTTATAACTCTGCAGGTTTGTGAATTACAGTGCCCCTGAGCTCCTTTCTTCAACTCGCTTTCTTGTGACCTGGCCGCAACACCGCAGGATGGCTTCAGGCCCTAATCTGGTTCCGGCCTGGCACCCTGAGCCTTTGGTTAATTCCTCTTCCTGGTGGGAAATGAGAGTTAAATTTGCCCGTCCAGACACCTCCAGCTAGCCTCTCATTGGTTCTCGCTATTCCTGTTCATCTTCCGCAGAAATTGCAAACTGGGCCAAACAGGAGGTTAAAGGCGCTGACTCTCCAAGTGGGGAGAGTGTTAGTAAAGCGTCTGGAATGTTGCACCCGAGTACCAGGGGAGGAAAACTGAGACATATTTGAACACGTCTCCCGTTCACATGGTTGATCATACTTGGGTTCCACATGCATGTTTTAGCTGAAGGAAGAATACCTTAAACCTGGAGAGTTGAGACCCGTGTAATGGGTACCATGCAATATGACTTCAAAGGGTCTTCATTTGCTCACTGAACCTCTCCAATCCTATCACTGCTGCGTTTATGCCCCTGTACACATGCTTGATTCTCTTTCGGAGACATAGCAATCCATAGGTTTTACGATACTTACTAGTCAGGTACATTCTTAGGCGTTTAATATGCGGTGTTGAGTCCATTTCGTTGAGCAAGGAGTAGCTCTTGTCTATTCCATATTTGACTTAAGGAACTTTATCTGTGCTCATTTCAATCTCTGGTTTTATGCAGCACCCCAACTCACCTTTACCCTTAAGCAAGCATAAGTTGGTTTTCTAAATTTGAGACCCTGTTCTGTTCTGTAATTCAGTTCCTGTGTAGCCAAGTTTACATTCCGTGTATTACTGATATCTTATGATGTTTCTTTTTCTGTGTGACTTATTTCAGTTAGAATCATCATACCTGAATCCACTCATTGTGCTGCTAAGGGCCTGATGACATAGATTTCATTGCTGAGTGATATTGCTTTGTAAGTAAATACCACAACTTCTTTATCCATTTTTCACTTTCTGCGATGTTGAACTTGTACTGTAAACGAGGTTCTTGTAAACAGAGGCGTCCCAAACTTTGGGGTGGCTGTGTCTTTTTGATTTTAATTTCCCTAAGCTATAGGACCATAAGTGGCAGTGCCCTAGGCTCTGTTGCTTTGTTTTTTAGATGTTTCGGGAAACACCATACACTTCTCCCGAGTGTCTGTTGGCAATTTACATCCCGCCCATCAGCATAACAAGGCTCCCAGTTCTCCATGGCCTGTCCTGCCTTTCTGGATTTTACACTTTTTTCAGATGGCCCTTTTGACCGGGGGGAAGTGAGACTTCATTGTAGTGCAGATTTCCTTTGCAAGCTTGCTTGGTTGGCCAAAAAGGGCGTATGCGTTTTTTCCTGAATATATTCAGGAAAAAACGCATACGCCCTTTTTGGCCAAGTGCATCATTGTGGACGTTCTGCCTCTTTTCCTATGCTTTCAATGCAATTCCAGTCTACCTCCTGAAATCGGTTTCCTGCAATTCTGCCCCGCTTTCAAGTCCTCTTGGCAGCCTTACTTCAGTCTATTTTTGGACGATAGCTGTCATTTATAACTCTGCAGGTTTGTGAATTACAGTGCCCCTGAGCTCCTTTCTTCAACTCGCTTTCTTGTGACCTGGCCGCAACACCGCAGGATGGCTTCAGGCCCTAATCTGGTTCCGGCCCGGCACGCTGAGCCTTTGGTTAATTCCTCTTTCTGGTGGGAAATGAGAGTTAAATTTGCCCGTCCAGACACCTCCAGCTAGCCTCTCATTGGTTCTCGCTATTCCTGTTCATCTTCCGCAGAAATTGCAAACTGGGCCAAACAGGAGGTTAAAGGCGCTGACTCTCCAAGTGGGGAGAGTGTTAGTAAAGCGTCTGGAATGTTGCACCCGAGTACCAGGGGAGGAAAACTGAGACATATTTGAACACGTCTCCCGTTCACATGGTTGATCATACTTGGGTTCCACATGCATGTTTTAGCTGAAGGAAGAATACCTTAAACCTGGAGAGTTGAGACCCGTGTAATGGGTACCATGCAATATGACTTCAAAGGGTCTTCATTTGCTCACCGAACCTCTCCAATCCTATCACTGCTGCGTTTATGCCCCTGTACACATGCTTGATTCTCTTTCGGAGACATAGCAATCCATAGGTTTTACGATACTTACTAGTCAGGTACATTCTTAGGCGTTTAATATGCGGTGTTGAGTCCATTTCGTTGAGCAAGGAGTAGCTCTTGTCTATTCCATATTTGACTTAAGGAACTTTATCTGTGCTCATTTCAATCTCTGGTTTTATGCAGCACCCCAACTCACCTTTACCCTTAAGCAAGCATAAGTTGGTTTTCTAAATTTGAGACCCTGTTCTGTTCTGTAATTCAGTTCCTGTGTAGCCAAGTTTACATTCCGTGCATTACTGATATCTTATGATGTTTCTTTTTCTGTGTGACTTATTTCAGTTAGAATCATCATACCTGAATCCACTCATTGTGATGCTAAGGGCCTGATGACATAGATTTCATTGCTGAGTGATATTGCTTTGTAAGTAAATACCACAACTTCTTTATCCATTTTTCACTTTCTGCGATGTTGAACTTGTACTGTAAACGAGGTTCTTGTAAACAGAGGCGTCCCAAACTTTGGGGTGGCTGTGTCTTTTTGATTTTAATTTCCCTAAGCTATAGGACCATAAGTGGCAGTGCCCTAGGCTCTGTTGCTTTGCTTTTTAGATGTTTCAGGAAACACCATACACTTCTCCCGAGTGTCTGTTGGCAATTTACATCCCGCCCATCAGCATAACAAGGCTCCCAGTTGTCCATGGCCTGTCCTGCCTTTCTGGATTTTACACTTTTTTCAGATGGCCCTTTTGACCGGGGGGAAGTGAGACTTCATTGTAGTGCAGATTTCCTTTGCAAGCTTGCTTGGTTGGCCAAAAAGGGCGTATGCGTTTTTTCCTGAATATATTCAGGAAAAAACGCATACGCCCTTTTTGGCCAAGTGCATCATTGTGGACGTTCTGCCTCTTTTCCTATGCTTTCAATGCAATTCCAGTCTACCTCCTGAAATCGGTTTCCTGCAATTCTGCCCCGCTTTCAAGTCCTCTTGGCAGCCTTACTTCAGTCTATTTTTGGACGATAGCTGTCATTTATAACTCTGCAGGTTTGTGAATTACAGTGCCCCTGAGCTCCTTTCTTCAACTCGCTTTCTTGTGACCTGGCCGCAACACCGCAGGATGGCTTCAGGCCCTAATCTGGTTCCGGCCCGGCACGCTGAGCCTTTGGTTAATTCCTCTTCCTGGTGGGAAATGAGAGTTAAATTTGCCCGTCCAGACACCTCCAGCTAGCCTCTCATTGGTTCTCACTATTCCTGTTCATCTTCCGCAGAAATTGCAAACTGGGCCAAACAGGAGGTTAAAGGCGCTGACTCTCCAAGTGGGGAGAGTGTTAGTAAAGCGTCTGGAATGTTGCACCCGAGTACCAGGGGAGGAAAACTGAGACATATTTGAACACGTCTCCCGTTCACATGGTTGATCATACTTGGGTTCCACATGCATGTTTTAGCTGAAGGAAGAATACCTTAAACCTGGAGAGTTGAGACCCGTGTATTGGGTACCATGCAATATGACTTCAAAGGGTTTTCATTTGCTCACCGAACCTCTCCAATCCTATCACTGCTGCGTTTATGCCCCTGTACACATGCTTGATTCTCTTTCGGAGACATAACAATCCATAGGTTTTACGATACTTACTAGTCAGGTACATTCTTAGGCGTTTAATATGCGGTGTTGAGTCCATTTCGTTGAGCAAGGAGTAGCTCTTGTCTATTCCATATTTGACTTAAGGAACTTTATCTGTGCTCATTTCAATCTCTGGTTTTATGCAGCACCCCAACTCACCTTTCCCCTTAAGCAAGCATAAGTTGGTTTTCTAAATTTGAGACCCTGTTCTGTTCTGTAATTCAGTTCCTGTGTAGCCAAGTTTACATTCCGTGTATTACTGATATCTTATGATGTTTCTTTTTCTGTGTGACTTATTTCAGTTAGAATCATCATACCTGAATCCACTCATTGTGATGCTAAGGGCCTGATGACATAGATTTCATTGCTGAGTGATATTGCTTTGTAAGTAAATACCACAACTTCTTTATCCATTTTTCACTTTCTGCGATGTTGAACTTGTACTGTAAACGAGGTTCTTGTAAACAGAGGCATTCCAAACTTTGTGGTGGCTGTGTCTTTTTGATTTTAATTTCTCTAAGCTATAGGACCATAAGTGGCAGTGCCCTGGGCTCTGTTGCTTTGTTTTTTAGATGTTTCAGGAAACACCATACACTTCTCCCGAGTGTCTGTTGGCAATTTACATCCCGCCCATCAGCATAACAAGGCTCCCAGTTCTCCATGGCCTGTCCTGCCTTTCTGGATTTTACACTTTTTTCAGATGGCCCTTTTGACCGGGGGGAAGTGAGACTTCATTGTAGTGCAGATTTCCTTTGCAAGCTTGCTTGGTTGGCCAAAGAGTGCGTATGCGTTTTTTCCTGAATATATTCAGGAAAAAACGCATACGCCCTTTTTGGCCAAGTGCATCATTGTGGACGTTCTGCCTCTTTTCCTATGCTTTCAATGCAATTCCAGTCTACCTCCTGAAATCGGTTTCCTGCAATTCTGCCCCGCTTTCAAGTCCTCTTGGCAGCCTTACTTCAGTCTATTTTTGGACGATAGCTGTCATTTATAACTCTGCAGGTTTGTGAATTACAGTGCCCCTGAGCTCCTTTCTTCAACTCGCTTTCTTTTGAGCTGGCCGCAACACCGCAGGATGGCTTCAGGCCCTAATCTGGTTCCGGCCCGGCACGCTGAGCCTTTGGTTAATTCCTCTTCCTGGTGGGAAATGAGAGTTAAATTTGCCCGTCCAGACACCTCCAGCTAGCCTCTCATTGGTTCTCGCTATTCCTGTTCATCTTCCGCAGAAATTGCAAACTGGGCCAAACAGCAGGTTAAAGGGACTGACTCTCCAAGTGGGGAGAGTGTTAGTAAAGCATCTGGAATGTTGCACCCGAGTACCAGGGGAGTAAAACTGAGACATATTTGAACACGTCTCCCGATCACATGGTTGATCATACTCTAGGTTCCATATGCATATATTAGCTGAAGGAAGAATACCTTAAACCTGGGTAGTTGAAACCCGTGGAATGGGTACCATGCAATATGACTTCAAAGGGTCTTCATTTGCTCACCGAACCTCTCCAATCCTATCACTGCTGCGTTTATGCCCCTGTACACATGCTTGATTCTCTTTCGGAGACATAGCAATCCATAGGTTTTAAGATACTTACAAGTCAGGTACATTCTTAGGCGTTTAATATGCGGTGTTGAGTCCATTTCATTGAGCAAGGAGTAGCTCTTGTCTATTCCATATTTGGTTTAAGGAACTTTATCTGTGCTCATTTCAATCTCTGGTTTTATGCAGCACCCCAACTCACCTTTACCCTTAAGCAAGCATAAGTTGTTTTTCTAAATTTGAGACCCTGTTCTGTTCTGTAATTCAGTTCCTGTGTAGCCAACTTTCCATTCCGTTTATTACTGATATCTTATGATGTTTCTTTTTCTGTGTGACTTATTTCAGTTAGAATCATCATACCTGAATCCACTCATTGTGCTGCTAAGGGCCTGATGACATAGATTTCATTGCTGAGTGATATTGCTTTGTAAGTGAATACCACAACTTCTTTATCCATTTTTCACTTTCTGCGATGTTGAACTTGTACTGTAAACGAGGTTCTTGTAAACAGAGCCGTTCCAAACTTTGGGGTGGCTGTGTCTTTTTGATTTTAATTTCCCTAAGCTATAGGACCATAAGTGGAAGTGCCCTAGGCTCTGTTGCTTTGTTTTTTAGATGTTTCAGGAAACACCATACACTTCTCCCAAGTGTCTTTTGGCAATTTACATCCCGCCCATCAGCATAACAAGGCTCCCAGTTCTCAATGGCCTGTTGCCTTTCTGGATTTTACACTTTTTTCAGATGGCCCTTTTGACCGGGGGGAAGTGAGACTTCATTGTAGTGCAGATTTCCTTTGCAAGCTTGCTTGGTTGCCCAAAAAGGGCGTATGCGTTTTTTCCTGAATATATTCAGGAAAAAACGCATACGCCCTTCTTGGCCAAGTGCATCATTGTGGACGTTCTGCCTCTTTTCCTATGCTTTCAATGCAATTCCAGTCTACCTCCTGAAATCGGTTTCCTGCAATTCTGCCCCGCTTTCAAGTCCTCTTGGCAGCCTTACTTCAGTCTATTTTTGGACGATAGCTGTCATTTATAACTCTGCAGGTTTGTGAATTACAGTGCTCCTGAGCTCCTTTCTTCAACTCGCTTTCTTGTGACCTGGCTGCAACACCGCAGGATGGCTTCAGGCCCTAATCTTGTTCCGGCCCGGCATGCTGAGCCTTTGGTTAATTCCTCTTCCTGGTGGGAAATGAGAGTTAAATTTGCCCGTCCAGACACCTCCAGCTAGCCTCTCATTGGTTCTCGCTATTCCTGTTCATCTTCCGCAGAAATTGCAAACTGGGCCAAACAGGAGGTTAAAGGCACTGACTCTCCAAGTGGGGAGAGTGTTAGTAAAGCGTCTGGAATGTTGCACCCGAGTACCAGGGGAGGAAAACTGAGACATATTTGAACACGTCTCCCGATCACATGGTTGATCATACTCTAGGTTCCACATGCATGTTTTAGCTGAAGGAAGAATACCTTAAACCTGGGTAGTTGAAACCCGTGGAATGGGTACCATGCAATATGACTTCAAAGGGTCTTCATTTGCTCACCGAACCACTCCAATCCTATCACTGCTGCCTTTATGCCCCTGTACACATGCTTGATTCTCTTTCGGAGACATAGCAATCCATAGGTTTTAAGATACTTACTAGTCAGGTACATTCTTAGGCGTTTAATATGGGGTGTTGAGTCCATTTCGTTGAGCAAGGAGTAGCTCTTGTCTATTCCATATTTGGCTTAAGGAACTTTATCTGTGCTCATTTCAATCTCTGGTTTTATGCAGCACCCCAACTCACCTTTACCCTTAAGCAAGAATAAGTTGGTTTTCTAAATTTGAGACCCTGTTCTGTTCTGTAATTCAGTTCCTGTGTAGCCAAGTTTCCATTCCGTGTATTACTGATATCTTATGATGTTTCTTTTTCTGTGTGACTTATTTCAGTTAGAATCATCATACCTGAATCCACTCATTGTGCTGCTAAGGGCCTGATGACACAGATTTCATTGCTGAGTGATATTGCTTTGTAAGTAAATACCACAACTTCTTTATCCATTTTTCACTTTCTGCGATGTTGAACTTGTACTGTAAACGAGGTTCTTGTAAACAGAGGCGTCCCAAACTTTGGGGTGGCTGTGTCTTTTAGATTTTAATTTCCCTAAGCTATAGGACCATAAGTGGAAGTGCCCTAGGTTCTGTTGCTTTGTTTTTTAGATGTTTCAGGAAACACCATACACTTCTCCCGAGTGGTTGTTGGCAATTTACATCCAGCCCATCAGCATAACAAGGCTCCCAGTTCTCCATGGCCTGTCCTGCCTTTCTGGATTTTACACTTTTTTCAGATGGCCCTTTTGACTGGGGAGAAGTGAGACTTCATTGTAGTGCAGATTTCCTTTGCAAGCTTGCTTGGTTGGCCAAAAAGGGCGTATGCGTTTTTTCCTGAATATATTCAGGAAAAAACGCATACGCCCTTTTTGGCCAAGTGCATCATTGTGGAGGTTCTGCCTCTTTTCCTATGCTTTCAATGCAATTCCAGTCTACCTCCTGAAATCGGTTTCCTGCAATTCTGCCCCGCTTTCAAGTCCTCTTGGCAGCCTTACTTCAGTCTATTTTTGGACGATAGCTGTCATTTATAACTCTGCAGGTTTGTGAATTACAGTGCCCCTGAGCTCCTTTCTTCAACTTGCTTTCTTGTGACCTGGCCGCAACACCGCAGGATGGCTTCAGGCCCTAATCTGGTTCCGGCACGGCACGCTGAGCCTTTGGGTAATTCCTCTTCCTGGTGGGAAATGAGAGTTAAATTTGCCCGTCCAGACACCTCCAGCTAGCCTCTCATTGGTTCTCACTATTCCTGTTCATCTTCCGCAGAAATTGCAAACTGGGCCAAACAGGAGGTTAAAGGCGCTGACTCTCCAAGTGGGGAGAGTGTTAGTAAAGCGTCTGGAATGTTGCACCCGAGTACCAGGGGAGGAAAACTGAGACATATTTGAACACGTCTCCCGTTCACATGGTTGATCATACTTGGGTTCCACATGCATGTTTTAGCTGAAGGAAGAATACCTTAAACCTGGAGAGTTGAGACCCGTGTAATGGGTACCATGCAATATGACTTCAAAGGGTCTTCATTTGCTCACCGAAACTCTCCAATCCTATCACTGCTGCGTTTATGCCCCTGTACACATGCTTGATTCTCTTTCGGAGACATAGCAATCCATAGGTTTTACGATACTTACTAGTCAGGTACATTCTTAGGCGTTTAATATGCGGTGTTGAGTCCATTTCGTTGAGCAAGGAGTAGCTCTTGTCTATTCCATATTTGACTTAAGGAACTTTATCTGTGCTCATTTCAATCTCTGGTTTTATGCAGCACCCCAACTCACCTTTACCCTTAAGCAAGCATAAGTTGGTTTTCTAAATTTGAGACCCTGTTCTGTTCTGTAATTCAGTTCCTGTGTAGCCAAGTTTACATTCCGTGTATTACTGATATCTTATGATGTTTCTTTTTCTGTGTGACTTATTTCAGTTAGAATCATCATACCTGAATCCACTCATTGTGATGCTAAGGGCCTGATGACATAGATTTCATTGCTGAGTGATATTGCTTTGTAAGTAAATACCACAACTTCTTTATCCATTTTTCACTTTCTGCGATGTTGAACTTGTACTGTAAACGAGGTTCTTGTAAACAGAGGCGTCCCAAACTTTGGGGTGGCTGTGTCTTTTTGATTTTAATTTCCCTAAGCTATAGGACCATAAGTGGCAGTGCCCTAGGCTCTGTTGCTTTGTTTTTTAGATGTTTCAGGAAACACCATACACTTCTCCCGAGTGTCTGTTGGCAATTTACATCCCGCCCATCAGCATAACAAGGCTCCCAGTTCTCCATGGCCGGTCCTGCCTTTCTGGATTTTACACTTTTTTCAGATGGCCCTTTTGACCGGGGGGAAGTGAGACTTCATTGTAGTGCAGATTTCCTTTGCAAGCTTGCTTGGTTGGCCAAAAAGGGCGTATGCGTTTTTTCCTGAATATATTCAGGAAAAAACGCATACGCCCTTTTTGGCCAAGTGCATCATTGTGGACGTTCTGCCTCTTTTCCTATGCTTTCAATGCAATTCCAGTCTACCTCCTGAAATCGGTTTCCTGCAATTCTGCCCCGCTTTCAAGTCCTCTTGGCAGCCTTACTTCAGTCTATTTTTGGACGATAGCTGTCATTTATAACTCTGCAGGTTTGTGAATTACAGTGCCCCTGAGCTCCTTTCTTCAACTCGCTTTCTTGTGACCTGGCCGCAACACCGCAGGATGGCTTCAGGCCCTAATCTGGTTCCGGCCCGGCACGCTGAGCCTTTGGTTAATTCCTCTTCCTGGTGGGAAATGAGAGTTAAATTTGCCCGTCCAGACACCTCCAGCTAGCCTCTCATTGGTTCTCGCTATTCCTGTTCATCTTCCGCAGAAATTGCAAACTGGGCCAAACAGGAGGTTAAAGGCGCTGACTCTCCAAGTGGGGAGAGTGTTAGTAAAGCGTCTGGAATGTTGCACCCGAGTACCAGGGGAGGAAAACTGAGACATATTTGAACACGTCTCCCGTTCACATGGTGGATCATACTTGGGTTCCACATGCATGTTTTAGCTGAAGGAAGAATACCTTAAACCTGGAGAGTTGAGACCCGTGTAATGGGTACCATGCAATATGACTTCAAAGGGTCTTCATTTGCTCACCGAACCTCTCCAATCCTATCACTGCTGCCTTTATGCCCCTGTACACATGCTTGATTCTCTTTCGGAGACATAGCAATCCATAGGTTTTAAGATACTTACTAGTCAGGTACATTCTTAGGCGTTTAATATGGGGTGTTGAGTCCATTTCGTTGAGCAAGGAGTAGCTCTTGTCTATTCCATATTTGGCTTAAGGAACTTTATCTGTGCTCATTTCAATCTCTGGTTTTATGCAGCACCCCAACTCACCTTTACCCTTAAGCAAGAATAAGTTGGTTTTCTAAATTTGAGACCCTGTTCTGTTCTGTAATTCAGTTCCTGTGTAGCCAAGTTTACATTCCGTGTATTACTGATATCTTATGATGTTTCTTTTTCTGTGTGACTTATTTCAGTTAGAATCATCATACCTGAATCCACTCATTGTGCTGCTAAGGGCCTGATGACACAGATTTCATTGCTGAGTGATATTGCTTTGTAAGTAAATACCACAACTTCTTTATCCATTTTTCACTTTCTGCGATGTTGAACTTGTACTGTAAACGAGGTTCTTGTAAACAGAGGCGTCCCAAACTTTGGGGTGGCTGTGTCTTTTAATTTCCCTAAGCTATAGGACCATAAGTGGAAGTGCCCTAGGTTCTGTTGCTTTGTTTTTTAGATGTTTCAGGAAACACCATACACTTCTCCCGAGTGGTTGTTGGCAATTTACATCCAGCCCATCAGCATAACAAGGCTCCCAGTTCTCCATGGCCTGTCCTGCCTTTCTGGATTTTACACTTTTTTCAGATGGCCCTTTTGACCGGGGAGAAGTGAGACTTCATTGTAGTGCAGATTTCCTTTGCAAGCTTGCTTGGTTGGCCAAAAAGGGCGTATGCGTTTTTTCCTGAATATATTCAGGAAAAAACGCATACGCCCTTTTTGGCCAAGTGCATCATTGTGGACGTTCTGCCTCTTTTCCTATGCTTTCAATGCAATTCCAGTCTACCTCCTGAAATCGGTTTCCTGCAATTCTGCCCCGCTTTCAAGTCCTCTTGGCAGCCTTACTTCAGTCTATTTTTGGACGATAGCTGTCATTTATAACTCTGCAGGTTTGTGAATTACAGTGCCCCTGAGCTCCTTTCTTCAACTTGCTTTCTTGTGACCTGGCCGCAACACCGCAGGATGGCTTCAGGCCCTAATCTGGTTCCGGCACGACACGCTGAGCCTTTGGGTAATTCCTCTTCCTGGTGGGAAATGAGAGTTAAATTTGCCCGTCCAGACACCTCCAGCTAGCCTCTCATTGGTTCTCACTATTCCTGTTCATCTTCCGCAGAAATTGCAAACTGGGCCAAACAGGAGGTTAAAGGCGCTGACTCTCCAAGTGGGGAGAGTGTTAGTAAAGCGTCTGGAATGTTGCACCCGAGTACCAGGGGAGGAAAACTGAGACATATTTGAACACGTCTCCCGTTCACATGGTTGATCATACTTGGGTTCCACATGCATGTTTTAGCTGAAGGAAGAATACCTTAAACCTGGAGAGTTGAGACCCGTGTAATGGGTACCATGCAATATGACTTCAAAGGGTCTTCATTTGCTCACCGAACCTCTCCAATCCTATCACTGCTGCGTTTATGCCCCTGTACACATGCTTGATTCTCTTTCGGAGACATAGCAATCCATAGGTTTTAAGATACTTACTAGTCAGGTACATTCTTAGGCGTTTAATATGCGGTGTTGAGTCCATTTCGTTGAGCAAGGAGTAGCTCTTGTCTATTCCATATTTGACTTAAGGAACTTTATCTGTGCTCATTTCAATCTCTGGTTTTATGCAGCACCCCAACTCACCTTTCCCCTTAAGCAAGCATAAGTTGGTTTTCTAAATTTGAGACCCTGTTCTGTTCTGTAATTCAGTTCCTGTGTAGCCAAGTTTACATTCCGTGTATTACTGATATCTTATGATGTTTCTTTTTCTGTGTGACTTATTTCAGTTAGAATCATCATACCTGAATCCACTCATTGTGATGCTAAGGGCCTGATGACATAGATTTCATTGCTGAGTGATATTGCTTTGTAAGTAAATACCACAACTTCTTTATCCATTTTTCACTTTCTGCGATGTTGAACTTGTACTGTAAACGAGGTTCTTGTAAACAGAGGCGTCCCAAACTTTGGGGTGGCTGTGTCTTTTTGATTTTAATTTCCCTAAGCTATAGGACCATAAGTGGCAGTGCCCTAGGCTCTGTTGCTTTGTTTTGTAGATGTTTCAGGAAACACCATACACTTCTCCCGAGTGTCTGTTGGCAATTTACATCCCGCCCATCAGCATAACAAGGCTCCCAGTTCTCCATGGCCTGTCCTGCCTTTCTGGATTTTACACTTTTTTCAGATGGCCCTTTTGACCGGGGGGAAGTGAGACTTCATTGTAGTGCAGATTTCCTTTGCAAGCTTGCTTGGTTGGCCAAAAAGGGCGTATGCGTTTTTTCCTGAATATATTCAGGAAAAAACGCATACGCCCTTTTTGGCCAAGTGCATCATTGTGGACGTTCTGCCTCTTTTCCTATGCTTTCAATGCAATTCCAGTCTACCTCCTGAAATCGGTTTCCTGCAATTCTGCCCCGCTTTCAAGTCCTCTTGGCAGCCTTACTTCAGTCTATTTTTGGACGATAGCTGTCATTTATAACTCTGCAGGTTTGTGAATTACAGTGCCCCTGAGCTCCTTTCTTCAACTCGCTTTCTTGTGACCTGGCCGCAACACCGCAGGATGGCTTCAGGCCCTAATCTGGTTCCGGCCCGGCACGCTGAGCCTTTGGTTAATTCCTCTTCCTGGTGGGAAATGAGAGTTAAATTTGCCCGTCCAGACACCTCCAGCTAGCCTCTCATTGGTTCTCGCTATTCCTGTTCATCTTCCGCAGAAATTGCAAACTGGGCCAAACAGGAGGTTAAAGGCGCTGACTCTCCAAGTGGGGAGAGTGTTAGTAAAGCGTCTGGAATGTTGCACCCGAGTACCAGGGGAGGAAAACTGAGACATATTTGAACACGTCTCCCGTTCACATGGTTGATCATACTTGGGTTCCACATGCATGTTTTAGCTGAAGGAAGAATACCTTAAACCTGGAGAGTTGAGACCCGTGTAATGGGTACCATGCAATATGACTTCAAAGGGTCTTCATTTGCTCACCGAACCTCTCCAATCCTATCACTGCTGCCTTTATGCCCCTGTACACATGCTTGATTCTCTTTCGGAGACATAGCAATCCATAGGTTTTAAGATACTTACTAGTCAGGTACATTCTTAGGCGTTTAATATGGGGTGTTGAGTCCATTTCGTTGAGCAAGGAGTAGCTCTTGTCTATTCCATATTTGGCTTAAGGAACTTTATCTGTGCTCATTTCAATCTCTGGTTTTATGCAGCACCCCAACTCACCTTTACCCTTAAGCAAGAATAAGTTGGTTTTCTAAATTTGAGACCCTGTTCTGTTCTGTAATTCAGTTCCTGTGTAGCCAAGTTTACATTCCGTGTATTACTGATATCTTATGATGTTTCTTTTTCTGTGTGACTTATTTCAGTTAGAATCATCATACCTGAATCCACTCATTGTGCTGCTAAGGGCCTGATGACACAGATTTCATTGCTGAGTGATATTGCTTTGTAAGTAAATACCACAACTTCTTTATCCATTTTTCACTTTCTGCGATGTTGAACTTGTACTGTAAACGAGGTTCTTGTAAACAGAGGCGTCCCAAACTTTGGGGTGGCTGTGTCTTTTAATTACCCTAAGCTATAGGACCATAAGTGGCAGTGCCCTAGGCTCTGTTGCTTTGTTTTTTAGATGTTTCAGGAAACACCATACACTTCTCCCGAGTGTCTGTTGGCAATTTACATCCCGCCCATCAGCATAACAAGGCTCCCAGTTCTCCATGGCCTGTCCTGCCTTTCTGGATTTTACACTTTTTTCAGATGGCCCTTTTGACCGGGGGGAAGTGAGACTTCATTGTAGTGCAGATTTCCTTTGCAAGCTTGCTTGGTTGGCCAAAAAGGGCGTATGCGTTTTTTCCTGAATATACTCAGGAAAAAACGCATACGCCCTTTTTGGCCAAGTGCATCATTGTGGACGTTCTGCCTCTTTTCCTATGCTTTCAATGCAATTCCAGTCTACCTCCTGAAATCGGTTTCCTGCAATTCTGCCCCGCTTTCAAGTCCTCTTGGCAGCCTTACTTCAGTCTATTTTTGGACGATAGCTGTCATTTATAACTCTGCAGGTTTGTGAATTACAGTGCCCCTGAGCTCCTTTCTTCAACTCGCTTTCTTGTGACCTGGCCGCAACACCGCAGGATGGCTTCAGGCCCTAATCTGGTTCCGGCCCGGCACGCTGAGCCTTTGGTTAATTCCTCTTCCTGGTGGGAAATGAGAGTTAAATTTGCCCGTCCAGACACCTCCAGCTAGCCTCTCATTGGTTCTCGCTATTCCTGTTCATCTTCCGCAGAAATTGCAAACTGGGCCAAACAGGAAGTTAAAGGCGCTGACTCTCCAAGTGGGGAGAGTGTTAGTAAAGCGTCTGGAATGTTGCACCCGAGTACCAGGGGAGGAAAACTGAGACATATTTGAACACGTCTCCCGTTCACATGGTTGATCATACTTGGGTTCCATATGCATGTTTTAGCTGAAGGAAGAATACCTTAAACCTGGAGAGTTGAGACCCGTGTAATGGGTACCATGCAATATGACTTCAAAGGGTCTTCATTTGCTCACCGAACCTCTCCAATCCTATCACTGCTGCGTTTATGCCC
Source organism: Stenella coeruleoalba (assembly GCF_951394435.1). Lineage (NCBI taxonomy): Eukaryota > Metazoa > Chordata > Mammalia > Artiodactyla > Delphinidae > Stenella > Stenella coeruleoalba. The sequence goes on along the minus strand of NW_027646004.1, from coordinate 464,925 downwards.
CTGTACACATGCTTGATTCTCTTTCGGAGACATAGCAATCCATAGGTTTTACGATACTTACTAGTCAGGTACATTCTTAGGCGTTTAATATGCGGTGTTGAGTCCATTTCGTTGAGCAAGGAGTAGCTCTTGTCTATTCCATATTTGACTTAAGGAACTTTATCTGTGCTCATTTCAATCTCTGGTTTTATGCAGCACCCCAACTCACCTTTACCCTTAAGCAAGCATAAGTTGGTTTTCTAAATTTGAGACCCTGTTCTGTTCTGTAATTCAGTTCCTGTGTAGCCAAGTTTACATTCCGTGTATTACTGATATCTTATGATGTTTCTTTTTCTGTGTGACTTATTTCAGTTAGAATCATCATACCTGAATCCACTCATTGTGATGCTAAGGGCCTGATGACATAGATTTCATTGCTGAGTGATATTGCTTTGTAAGTAAATACCACAACTTCTTTATCCATTTTTCACTTTCTGCGATGTTGAACTTGTACTGTAAACGAGGTTCTTGTAAACAGAGGCGTCCCAAACTTTGGGGTGGCTGTGTCTTTTTGATTTTAATTTCCCTAAGCTATAGGACCATAAGTGGCAGTGCCCTAGGCTCTGTTGCTTTGTTTTTTAGATGTTTCAGGAAACACCATACACTTCTCCCGAGTGTCTGTTGGCAATTTACATCCCGCCCATCAGCATAACAAGGCTCCCAGTTCTCCATGGCCTGTCCTGCCTTTCTGGATTTTACACTTTTTTCAGATGGCCCTTTTGACCGGGCAGAAGTGAGACTTCATTGTAGTGCAGATTTCCTTTGCAAGCTTGCTTGGTTGGCCAAAAAGGGCGTATGCGTTTTTTCCTGAATATATTCAGGAAAAAACGCATACGCCCTTTTTGGCCAAGTGCATCATTGTGGACGTTCTGCCTCTTTTCCTATGCTTTCAATGCAATTCCAGTCTACCTCCTGAAATCGGTTTCCTGCAATTCTGCCCCGCTTTCAAGTCCTCTTGGCAGCCTTACTTCAGTCTATTTTTGGACGATAGCTGTCATTTATAACTCTGCAGGTTTGTGAATTACAGTGCCCCTGAGCTCCTTTCTTCAACTCGCTTTCTTGTGACCTGGCCGCAACACCGCAGGATGGCTTCAGGCCCTAATCTGGCTCCGGCACGGCACGCTGAGCCTTTGGTTAATTCCTCTTCCTGGTGGGAAATGAGAGTTAAATTTGCCCGTCCAGACACCTCCAGCTAGCCTCTCATTGGTTCTCGCTATTCCTGTTCATCTTCCGCAGAAATTGCAAACTGGGCCAAACAGGAGGTTAAAGGCGCTGACTCTCCAAGTGGGGAGAGTGTTAGTAAAGCGTCTGGAATGTTGCACCCGAGTACCAGGGGAGGAAAACTGAGACATATTTGAACACGTCTCCCGTTCACATGGTTGATCATACTTGGGTTCCACATGCATGTTTTAGCTGAAGGAAGAATACCTTAAACCTGGAGAGTTGAGACCCGTGTAATGGGTACCATGCAATATGACTTCAAAGGGTCTTCATTTGCTCACCGAACCTCTCCAATCCTATCACTGCTGCGTTTATGCCCCTGTACACATGCTTGATTCTCTTTCGGAGACATAGCAATCCATAGGTTTTACGATACTTACTAGTCAGGTACATTCTTAGGCGTTTAATATGCGGTGTTGAGTCCATTTCGTTGAGCAAGGAGTAGCTCTTGTCTATTCCATATTTGACTTAAGGAACTTTATCTGTGCTCATTTCAATCTCTGGTTTTATGCAGCACCCCAACTCACCTTTACCCTTAAGCAAGCATAAGTTGGTTTTCTAAATTTGAGACCCTGTTCTGTTCTGTAATTCAGTTCCTGTGTAGCCAAGTTTACATTCCGTGTATTACTGATATCTTATGATGTTTCTTTTTCTGTGTGACTTATTTCAGTTAGAATCATCATACCTGAATCCACTCATTGTGATGCTAAGGGCCTGATGACATAGATTTCATTGCTGAGTGATATTGCTTTGTAAGTAAATACCACAACTTCTTTGTCCATTTTTCACTTTCTGCGATGTTGAACTTGTACTGTAAACGAGGTTCTTGTAAACAGAGGCGTCCCAAACTTTGGGGTGGCTGTGTCTTTTTGATTTTAATTTCCCTAAGCTATAGGACCATAAGTGGCAGTGCCCTAGGCTCTGTTGCTTTGTTTTGTAGATGTTTCAGGAAACACCATACACTTCTCCCGAGTGTCTGTTGGCAATTTACATCCCGCCCATCAGCATAACAAGGCTCCCAGTTCTCCATGGCCTGTCCTGCCTTTCTGGATTTTACACTTTTTTCAGATGGCCCTTTTGACCGGGGGGAAGTGAGACTTCATTGTAGTGCAGATTTCCTTTGCAAGCTTGCTTGGTTGGCCAAAAAGGGCGTATGCGTTTTTTCCTGAATATATTCAGGAAAAAACGCATACGCCCTTTTTGGCCAAGTGCATCATTGTGGACGTTCTGCCTCTTTTCCTATGCTTTCAATGCAATTCCAGTCTACCTCCTGAAATCGGTTTCCTGCAATTCTGCCCCGCTTTCAAGTCCTCTTGGCAGCCTTACTTCAGTCTATTTTTGGACGATAGCTGTCATTTATAACTCTGCAGGTTTGTGAATTACAGTGCCCCTGAGCTCCTTTCTTCAACTCGCTTTCTTGTGACCTGGCCGCAACACCGCAGGATGGCTTCAGGCCCTAATCTGGTTCCGGCCCGGCACGCTGAGCCTTTGGTTAATTCCTCTTCCTGGTGGGAAATGAGAGTTAAATTTGCCCGTCCAGACACCTCCAGCTAGCCTCTCATTGGTTCTCGCTATTCCTGTTCATCTTCCGCAGAAATTGCAAACTGGGCCAAACAGGAGGTTAAAGGCGCTGACTCTCCAAGTGGGGAGAGTGTTAGTAAAGCGTCTGGAATGTTGCACCCGAGTACCAGGGGAGGAAAACTGAGACATATTTGAACACGTCTCCCGTTCACATGGTTGATCATACTTGGGTTCCACATGCATGTTTTAGCTGAAGGAAGAATACCTTAAACCTGGAGAGTTGAGACCCGTGTAATGGGTACCATGCAATATGACTTCAAAGGGTCTTCATTTGCTCACCGAACCTCTCCAATCCTATCACTGCTGCGTTTATGCCCCTGTACACATGCTTGATTCTCTTTCGGAGACATAGCAATCCATAGGTTTTACGATACTTACTAGTCAGGTACATTCTTAGGCGTTTAATATGCGGTGTTGAGTCCATTTCGTTGAGCAAGGAGTAGCTCTTGTCTATTCCATATTTGACTTAAGGAACTTTATCTGTGCTCATTTCAATCTCTGGTTTTATGCAGCACCCCAACTCACCTTTACCCTTAAGCAAGCATAAGTTGGTTTTCTAAATTTGAGACCCTGTTCTGTTCTGTAATTCAGTTCCTGTGTAGCCAAGTTTACATTCCGTGTATTACTGATATCTTATGATGTTTCTTTTTCTGTGTGACTTATTTCAGTTAGAATCATCATACCTGAATCCACTCATTGTGATGCTAAGGGCCTGATGACATAGATTTCATTGCTGAGTGATATTGCTTTGTAAGTAAATACCACAACTTCTTTATCCATTTTTCACTTTCTGCGATGTTGAACTTGTACTGTAAACGAGGTTCTTGTAAACAGAGGCGTCCCAAACTTTGGGGTGGCTGTGTCTTTTTGATTTTAATTTCCCTAAGCTATAGGACCATAAGTGGCAGTGCCCTAGGCTCTGTTGCTTTGTTTTGTAGATGTTTCAGGAAACACCATACACTTCTCCCGAGTGTCTGTTGGCAATTTACATCCCGCCCATCAGCATAACAAGGCTCCCAGTTCTCCATGGCCTGTCCTGCCTTTCTGGATTTTACACTTTTTTCAGATGGCCCTTTTGACCGGGGGGAAGTGAGACTTCATTGTAGTGCAGATTTCCTTTGCAAGCTTGCTTGGTTGGCCAAAAAGGGCGTATGCGTTTTTTCCTGAATATATTCAGGAAAAAACGCATACGCCCTTTTTGGCCAAGTGCATCATTGTGGACGTTCTGCCTCTTTTCCTATGCTTTCAATGCAATTCCAGTCTACCTCCTGAAATCGGTTTCCTGCAATTCTGCCCCGCTTTCAAGTCCTCTTGGCAGCCTTACTTCAGTCTATTTTTGGACGATAGCTGTCATTTATAACTCTGCAGGTTTGTGAATTACAGTGCCCCTGAGCTCCTTTCTTCAACTCGCTTTCTTGTGACCTGGCCGCAACACCGCAGGATGGCTTCAGGCCCTAATCTGGTTCCGGCACGGCACGCTGAGCCTTTGGTTAATTCCTCTTCCTGGTGGGAAATGAGAGTTAAATTTGCCCGTCCAGACACCTCCAGCTAGCCTCTCATTGGTTCTCGCTATTCCTGTTCATCTTCCGCAGAAATTGCAAACTGGGCCAAACAGGAGGTTAAAGGCGCTGACTCTCCAAGTGGGGAGAGTGTTAGTAAAGCGTCTGGAATGTTGCACCCGAGTACCAGGGGAGGAAAACTGAGACATATTTGAACACGTCTCCCGTTCACATGGTTGATCATACTTGGGTTCCACATGCATGTTTTAGCTGAAGGAAGAATACCTTAAACCTGGAGAGTTGAGACCCGTGTAATGGGTACCATGCAATATGACTTCAAAGGGTCTTCATTTGCTCACCGAACCTCTCCAATCCTATCACTGCTGCGTTTATGCCCCTGTACACATGCTTGATTCTCTTTCGGAGACATAGCAATCCATAGGTTTTACGATACTTACTAGTCAGGTACATTCTTAGGCGTTTAATATGCGGTGTTGAGTCCATTTCGTTGAGCAAGGAGTAGCTCTTGTCTATTCCATATTTGACTTAAGGAACTTTATCTGTGCTCATTTCAATCTCTGGTTTTATGCAGCACCCCAACTCACCTTTACCCTTAAGCAAGCATAAGTTGGTTTTCTAAATTTGAGACCCTGTTCTGTTCTGTAATTCAGTTCCTGTGTAGCCAAGTTTACATTCCGTGTATTACTGATATCTTATGATGTTTCTTTTTCTGTGTGACTTATTTCAGTTAGAATCATCATACCTGAATCCACTCATTGTGATGCTAAGGGCCTGATGACATAGATTTCATTGCTGAGTGATATTGCTTTGTAAGTAAATACCACAACTTCTTTATCCATTTTTCACTTTCTGCGATGTTGAACTTGTACTGTAAACGAGGTTCTTGTAAACAGAGGCATCCCAAACTTTGGGGTGGCTGTGTCTTTTTGATTTTAATTTCCCTAAGCTATAGGACCATAAGTGGCAGTGCCCTAGGCTCTGTTGCTTTGTTTTTTAGATGTTTCAGGAAACACCATACACTTCTCCCGAGTGTCTGTTGGCAATTTACATCCCGCCCATCAGCATAACAAGGCTCCCAGTTCTCCATGGCCTGTCCTGCCTTTCTGGATTTTACACTTTTTTCAGATGGCCCTTTTGACCGGGGGGAAGTGAGACTTCATTGTAGTGCAGATTTCCTTTGCAAGCTTGCTTGGTTGGCCAAAAAGGGCGTATGCGTTTTTTCCTGAATATATTCAGGAAAAAACGCATACGCCCTTTTTGGCCAAGTGCATCATTGTGGACGTTCTGCCTCTTTTCCTATGCTTTCAATGCAATTCCAGTCTACCTCCTGAAATCGGTTTCCTGCAATTCTGCCCCGCTTTCAAGTCCTCTTGGCAGCCTTACTTCAGTCTATTTTTGGACGATAGCTGTCATTTATAACTCTGCAGGTTTGTGAATTACAGTGCCCCTGAGCTCCTTTCTTCAACTCGCTTTCTTGTGACCTGGCCGCAACACCGCAGGATGGCTTCAGGCCCTAATCTGGTTCCGGCCCGGCACGCTGAGCCTTTGGTTAATTCCTCTTCCTGGTGGGAAATGAGAGTTAAATTTGCCCGTCCAGACACCTCCAGCTAGCCTCTCATTGGTTCTCGCTATTCCTGTTCATCTTCCGCAGAAATTGCAAACTGGGCCAAACAGGAGGTTAAAGGCGCTGACTCTCCAAGTGGGGAGAGTGTTAGTAAAGCGTCTGGAATGTTGCACCCGAGTACCAGGGGAGGAAAACTGAGACATATTTGAACACGTCTCCCGTTCACATGGTTGATCATACTTGGGTTCCACATGCATGTTTTAGCTGAAGGAAGAATACCTTAAACCTGGAGAGTTGAGACCCGTGTAATGGGTACCATGCAATATGACTTCAAAGGGTCTTCATTTGCTCACCGAACCTCTCCAATCCTATCACTGCTGCGTTTATGCCCCTGTACACATGCTTGATTCTCTTTCGGAGACATAGCAATCCATAGGTTTTACGATACTTACTAGTCAGGTACATTCTTAGGCGTTTAATATGCGGTGTTGAGTCCATTTCGTTGAGCAAGGAGTAGCTCTTGTCTATTCCATATTTGACTTAAGGAACTTTATCTGTGCTCATTTCAATCTCTGGTTTTATGCAGCACCCCAACTCACCTTTACCCTTAAGCAAGCATAAGTTGGTTTTCTAAATTTGAGACCCTGTTCTGTTCTGTAATTCAGTTCCTGTGTAGCCAAGTTTACATTCCGTGTATTACTGATATCTTATGATGTTTCTTTTTCTGTGTGACTTATTTCAGTTAGAATCATCATACCTGAATCCACTCATTGTGATGCTAAGGGCCTGATGACATAGATTTCATTGCTGAGTGATATTGCTTTGTAAGTAAATACCACAACTTCTTTATCCATTTTTCACTTTCTGCGATGTTGAACTTGTACTGTAAACGAGGTTCTTGTAAACAGAGGCGTCCCAAACTTTGGGGTGGCTGTGTCTTTTTGATTTTAATTTCCCTAAGCTATAGGACCATAAGTGGCAGTGCCCTAGGCTCTGTTGCTTTGTTTTGTAGATGTTTCAGGAAACACCATACACTTCTCCCGAGTGTCTGTTGGCAATTTACATCCCGCCCATCAGCATAACAAGGCTCCCAGTTCTCCATGGCCTGTCCTGCCTTTCTGGATTTTACACTTTTTTCAGATGGCCCTTTTGACCGGGGGGAAGTGAGACTTCATTGTAGTGCAGATTTCCTTTGCAAGCTTGCTTGGTTGGCCAAAAAGGGCGTATGCGTTTTTTCCTGAATATATTCAGGAAAAAACGCATACGCCCTTTTTGGCCAAGTGCATCATTGTGGACGTTCTGCCTCTTTTCCTATGCTTTCAATGCAATTCCAGTCTACCTCCTGAAATCGGTTTCCTGCAATTCTGCCCCGCTTTCAAGTCCTCTTGGCAGCCTTACTTCAGTCTATTTTTGGACGATAGCTGTCATTTATAACTCTGCAGGTTTGTGAATTACAGTGCCCCTGAGCTCCTTTCTTCAACTCGCTTTCTTGTGACCTGGCCGCAACACCGCAGGATGGCTTCAGGCCCTAATCTGGTTCCGGCACGGCACGCTGAGCCTTTGGTTAATTCCTCTTCCTGGTGGGAAATGAGAGTTAAATTTGCCCGTCCAGACACCTCCAGCTAGCCTCTCATTGGTTCTCGCTATTCCTGTTCATCTTCCGCAGAAATTGCAAACTGGGCCAAACAGGAGGTTAAAGGCGCTGACTCTCCAAGTGGGGAGAGTGTTAGTAAAGCGTCTGGAATGTTGCACCCGAGTACCAGGGGAGGAAAACTGAGACATATTTGAACACGTCTCCCGTTCACATGGTTGATCATACTTGGGTTCCACATGCATGTTTTAGCTGAAGGAAGAATACCTTAAACCTGGAGAGTTGAGACCCGTGTAATGGGTACCATGCAATATGACTTCAAAGGGTCTTCATTTGCTCACCGAACCTCTCCAATCCTATCACTGCTGCGTTTATGCCCCTGTACACATGCTTGATTCTCTTTCGGAGACATAGCAATCCATAGGTTTTACGATACTTACTAGTCAGGTACATTCTTAGGCGTTTAATATGCGGTGTTGAGTCCATTTCGTTGAGCAAGGAGTAGCTCTTGTCTATTCCATATTTGACTTAAGGAACTTTATCTGTGCTCATTTCAATCTCTGGTTTTATGCAGCACCCCAACTCACCTTTACCCTTAAGCAAGCATAAGTTGGTTTTCTAAATTTGAGACCCTGTTCTGTTCTGTAATTCAGTTCCTGTGTAGCCAAGTTTACATTCCGTGTATTACTGATATCTTATGATGTTTCTTTTTCTGTGTGACTTATTTCAGTTAGAATCATCATACCTGAATCCACTCATTGTGATGCTAAGGGCCTGATGACATAGATTTCATTGCTGAGTGATATTGCTTTGTAAGTAAATACCACAACTTCTTTATCCATTTTTCACTTTCTGCGATGTTGAACTTGTACTGTAAACGAGGTTCTTGTAAACAGAGGCATCCCAAACTTTGGGGTGGCTGTGTCTTTTTGATTTTAATTTCCCTAAGCTATAGGACCATAAGTGGCAGTGCCCTAGGCTCTGTTGCTTTGTTTTTTAGATGTTTCAGGAAACACCATACACTTCTCCCGAGTGTCTGTTGGCAATTTACATCCCGCCCATCAGCATAACAAGGCTCCCAGTTCTCCATGGCCTGTCCTGCCTTTCTGGATTTTACACTTTTTTCAGATGGCCCTTTTGACCGGGGGGAAGTGAGACTTCATTGTAGTGCAGATTTCCTTTGCAAGCTTGCTTGGTTGGCCAAAAAGGGCGTATGCGTTTTTTCCTGAATATATTCAGGAAAAAACGCATACGCCCTTTTTGGCCAAGTGCATCATTGTGGACGTTCTGCCTCTTTTCCTATGCTTTCAATGCAATTCCAGTCTACCTCCTGAAATCGGTTTCCTGCAATTCTGCCCCGCTTTCAAGTCCTCTTGGCAGCCTTACTTCAGTCTATTTTTGGACGATAGCTGTCATTTATAACTCTGCAGGTTTGTGAATTAGAGTGCCCCTGAGCTCCTTTCTTCAACTCGCTTTCTTGTGACCTGGCCGCAACACGGCAGGATGGCTTCAGGCCCTAATCTGGTTCCGGCCCGGCACGCTGAGCCTTTGGTGAATTCCTCTTCCTGGTGGGAAATGAGAGTTAAATTTGCCCGTCCAGACACCTCCAGCTAGCCTCTCATTGGTTCTCGCTATTCCTGTTCATCTTCCGCAGAAATTGCAAACTGGGCCAAACAGGAGGTTAAAGGGACTGACTCTCCAAGTGGGGAGAGTGTTAGTAAAGCATCTGGAATGTTGCACCCGAGTACCAGGGGAGTAAAACTGAGACATATTTGAACACGTCTCCCGATCACATGGTTGATCATACTCTAGGTTCCATATGCATGTTTTAGCTGAAGGAAGAATACCTTAAACCTGGGTAGTTGAAACCCGTGGAATGGGTACCATGCAATATGACTTCAAAGGGTCTTCATTTGCTCACCGAACCTCTCCAATCCTATCACTGCTGCGTTTATGCCCCTGTACACATGCTTGATTCTCTTTCGGAGACATAGCAATCCATAGGTTTTAAGATACTTACAAGTCAGGTACATTCTTAGGCGTTTAATATGCGGTGTTGAGTCCATTTCGTTGAGCAAGGAGTAGCTCTTGTCTATTCCATATTTGGTTTAAGGAACTTTATCTGTGCTCATTTCAATCTCTGGTTTTATGCAGCACCCCAACTCACCTTTACCCTTAAGCAAGCATAAGTTGTTTTTCTAAATTTGAGACCCTGTTCTGTTCTGTAATTCAGTTCCTGTGTAGCCAAGTTTACATTCCGTGTATTACTGATATCTTATGATGTTTCTTTTTCTGTGTGACTTATTTCAGTTAGAATCATCATACCTGAATCCACTCATTGTGCTGCTAAGGGCCTGATGACATAGATTTCATTGCTGAGTGATATTGCTTTGTAAGTGAATACCACAACTTCTTTATCCATTTTTCACTTTCTGCGATGTTGAACTTGTACTGTAAACGAGGTTCTTGTAAACAGAGCCGTTCCAAACTTTGGGGTGGCTGTGTCTTTTTGATTTTAATTTCCCTAAGCTATAGGACCATAAGTGGAAGTGCCCTAGGCTCTGTTGCTTTGTTTTTTAGATGTTTCAGGAAACACCATACACTTCTCCCAAGTGTCTGTTGGCAATTTACATCCCGCCCATCAGCATAACAAGGCTCCCAGTTCTCCATGGCCTGTTGCCTTTCTGGATTTTACACTTTTTTCAGATGGCCCTTTTGACCGGGGGGAAGTGAGACTTCATTGTAGTGCAGATTTCCTTTGCAAGCTTGCTTGGTTGGCCAAAAAGGGCGTATGCGTTTTTTCCTGAATATATTCAGGAAAAAACGCATACGCCCTTCTTGGCCAAGTGCATCATTGTGGACGTTCTGCCTCTTTTCCTATGCTTTCAATGCAATTCCAGTCTACCTCCTGAAATCGGTTTCCTGCAATTCTGCCCCGCTTTCAAGTCCTCTTGGCAGCCTTACTTCAGTCTATTTTTGGACGATAGCTGTCATTTATAACTCTGCAGGTTTGTGAATTACAGTGCCCCTGAGCTCCTTTCTTCAACTCGCTTTCTTGTGACCTGGCCGCAACACCGCAGGATGGCTTCAGGCCCTAATCTGGTTCCGGCCCGCCATGCTGAGCCTTTGGTTAATTCCTCTTCCTGGTGGGAAATGAGAGTTAAATTTGCCCGTCCAGACACCTCCAGCTAGCCTCTCATTGGTTCTCGCTATTCCTGTTCATCTTCCGCAGAAATTGCAAACTGGGCCAAACAGGAGGTTAAAGGCACTGACTCTCTAAGTGGGGAGAGTGTTAGTAAAGCGTCTGGAATGTTGCACCCGAGTACCAGGGGAGGAAAACTGAGACATATTTGAACACGTCTCCCGATCACATGGTTGATCATACTCTAGGTTCCACATGCATGTTTTAGCTGAAGGAAGAATACCTTAAACCTGGGTAGTTGAAACCCGTGGAATGGGTACCATGCAATATGACTTCAAAGGGTCTTCATTTGCTCACCGAACCACTCCAATCCTATCACTGCTGCCTTTATGCCCCTGTACACATGCTTGATTCTCTTTCGGAGACATAGCAATCCATAGGTTTTAAGATACTTACTAGTCAGGTACATTCTTAGGCGTTTAATATGCGGTGTTGAGTCCATTTCGTTGAGCAAGGAGTAGCTCTTGTCTATTCCATATTTGACTTAAGGAACTTTATCTGTGCTCATTTCAATCTCTGGTTTTATGCAGCACCCCAACTCACCTTTACCCTTAAGCAAGCATAAGTTGGTTTTGTAAATTTGAGACCCTGTTCTGTTCTGTAATTCAGTTCCTGTGTAGCCAAGTTTACATTCCGTGTATTACTGATATCTTATGATGTTTCTTTTTCTGTGTGACTTACTTCAGTTAGAATCATCATACCTGAATCCACTCATTGTGCTGCTAAGGGCCTGATGACACATATTTCATTGCTGAGTGATATTGCTTTGTAAGTAAATACCACAACTTCTTTATCCATTTTTCACTTTCTGCGATGTTGAACTTGTACTGTAAACGAGGTTCTTGTAAACAGAGCCGTTCCAAACTTTGGGGTGGCTGTGTCTTTTAGATTTTAATTTCCCTAAGCTATAGGACCATAAGTGGAAGTGCCCTAGGTTCTGTTGCTTTGTTTTTTAGATGTTTCAGGAAACACCATACACTTCTCCCGAGTGGTTGTTGGCAATTTACATCCCGCCCATCAGCATAACAAGGCTCCCAGTTCTCCATGGCCTGTCCTGCCTTTCTGGATTTTACACTTTTTTCAGATGGCCCTTTTGGCTGGGGGGAAGTGAGACTTCATTGTAGTGCAGATTTCCTTTGCAAGCTTGCTTGGTTGGCCAAAAAGGGCGTATGCGTTTTTTCCTGAATATATTCAGGAAAAAACGCATACGCCCTTTTTGGCCAAGTGCATCATTGTGGACGTTCTGCCTCTTTTCCTATGCTTTCAATGCAATTCCAGTCTACCTCCTGAAATCGGTTTCCTGCAATTCTGCCCCGCTTTCAAGTCCTCTTGGCAGCCTTACTTCAGTCTATTTTTGGATGATAGCTGTCATTTATAACTCTGCAGGTTTGTGAATTACAGTGCCCCTGAGCTCCTTTCTTCAACTCGCTTTCTTTAGAGCTGGCCGCAACACCGCAGGATGGCTTCAGGCCCTAATCTGGTTCCGGCACGGCACGCTGAGCCTTTGGTTATTTCCTCTTCCTGGTGGGAAATGAGAGTTAAATTTGCCCGTCCAGACACCTCCAGCTAGCCTCTCATTGGTTCTCGCTATTCCTGTTCATCTTCCGCAGAAATTGCAAACTGGGCCAAACAGGAGGTTAAAGGCGCTGACTCTCCAAGTGGGGAGAGTGTTAGTAAAGCGTCTGGAATGTTGCACCCGAGTACCAGGGGAGGAAAACTGAGACATATTTGAACACGTCTCCCGTTCACATGGTTGATCATACTTGGGTTCCACATGCATGTTTTAGCTGAAGGAAGAATACCTTAAACCTGGAGAGTTGAGACCCGTGTAATGGGTACCATGCAATATGACTTCAAAGGGTCTTCATTTGCTCACCGAACCTCTCCAATCCTATCACTGCTGCGTTTATGCCCCTGTACACATGCTTGATTCTCTTTTGGAGACATAGCAATCCATAGGTTTTACGATACTTACTAGTCAGGTACATTCTTAGGCGTTTAATATGCGGTGTTGAGTCCATTTCGTTGAGCAAGGAGTAGCTCTTGTCTATTCCATATTTGACTTAAGGAACTTTATCTGTGCTCATTTCAATCTCTGGTTTTATGCAGCACCCCAACTCACCTTTACCCTTAAGCAAGCATAAGTTGGTTTTCTAAATTTGAGACCCTGTTCTGTTCTGTAATTCAGTTCCTGTGTAGCCAAGTTTACATTCCGTGTATTACTGATATCTTATGATGTTTCTTTTTCTGTGTGACTTACTTCAGTTAGAATCATCATACCTGAATCCACTCATTGTGCTGCTAAGGGCCTGATGACACAGATTTCATTGCTGAGTGATATTGCTTTGTAAGTAAATACCACAACTTCTTTATCCATTTTTCACTTTCTGCGATGTTGAACTTGTACTGTAAACGAGGTTCTTGTAAACAGAGGCGTCCCAAACTTTGGGGTGGCTGTGTCTTTTTGATTTTAATTTCCCTAAGCTATAGGACCATAAGTGGCAGTGCCCTAGGCTCTGTTGCTTTGTTTTTTAGATGTTTCAGGAAACACCATACACTTCTCCCGAGTGTCTGTTGGCAATTTACATCCCGCCCATCAGCATAACAAGGCTCCCAGTTCTCCATGGCCTGTCCTGCCTTTCTGGATTTTACACTTTTTTCAGATGGCCCTTTTGACCGGGGGGAAGTGAGACTTCATTGTAGTGCAGATTTCCTTTGCAAGCTTGCTTGGTTGGCCAAAAAGGGCGTATGCGTTTTTTCCTGAATATATTCAGGAAAAAACGCATACGCCCTTTTTGGCCAAGTGCATCATTGTGGACGTTCTGCCTCTTTTCCTATGCTTTCAATGCAATTCCAGTCTACCTCCTGAAATCGGTTTCCTGCAATTCTGCCCCGCTTTCAAGTCCTCTTGGCAGCCTTACTTCAGTCTATTTTTGGACGATAGCTGTCATTTATAACTCTGCAGGTTTGTGAATTAGAGTGCCCCTGAGCTCCTTTCTTCAACTCGCTTTCTTGTGACCTGGCCGCAACACCGCAGGATGGCTTCAGGCCCTAATCTGGTTCCGGCCCGGCACGCTGAGCCTTTGGTGAATTCCTCTTCCTGGTGGGAAATGAGAGTTAAATTTGCCCGTCCAGACACCTCCAGCTAGCCTCTCATTGGTTCTCGCTATTCCTGTTCATCTTCCGCAGAAATTGCAAACTGGGCCAAACAGGATGTTAAAGGGACTGACTCTCCAAGTGGGGAGAGTGTTAGTAAAGCGTCTGGAATGTTGCACCCGAGTACCAGGGGAGGAAAACTGAGACATATTTGAACACGTCTCCCGATCACATGGTTGATCATACTCTAGGTTCCATATGCATGTTTTAGCTGAAGGAAGAATACCTTAAACCTGCGTAGTTGAAACCCGTGGAATGGGTACCATGTAATATGACTTCAAAGGGTCTTCATTTGCTCACCGAACCTCTCCAATCCTATCACTGCTGCCTTTATGCCCCTGTACACATGCTTGATTCTCTTTCAGAGACATAGCAATCCATAGGTTTTAAGATACTTACAAGTCAGGTACATTCTTAGGCGTTTAATATGCGGTGTTGAGTACATTTCGTTGAGCAAGGAGTAGCTCTTGTCTATTCCATATTTGGCTTAAGGAACTTTATCTGTGCTCATTTCAATCTCTGGTTTTATGCAGCACCCCAACTCACCTTTACCCTTAAGCAAGCATAAGTTGTTTTTCTAAATTTGAGACCCTGTTCTATTCTGTAATTCAGTTCCTGTGTAGCCAAGTTTCCATTCCGTGTATTACTGATATCTTATGATGTTTCTTTTTCTGTGTGACTTATTTCAGTTAGAATCATCATACCTGAATCCACTCATTGTGCTGCTAAGGGCCTGATGACATAGATTTCATTGCTGAGTGATATTGCTTTGTAAGTGAATACCACAACTTCTTTATCCATTTTTCACTTTCTGCGATGTTGAACTTGTACTGTAAACGAGGTTCTTGTAAACAGAGCCATTCCAAACTTTGGGGTGGCTGTGTCTTTTTGATTTTAATTTCCCTAAGCTATAGGACCATAAGTGGAAGTGCCCTAGGCTCTGTTGCTTTGTTTTTTAGATGTTTCAGGAAACACCATACACTTCTCCCAAGTGTCTGTTGGCAATTTACATCCCGCCCATCAGCATAACAAGGCTCCCAGTTCTCAATGGCCTGTTGCCTTTCTGGATTTTACACTTTTTTCAGATGGCCCTTTTGACCGGGGGGAAGTGAGACTTCATTGTAGTGCATATTTCCTTTGCAAGCTTGCTTGGTTGGCCAAAAAGGGCGTATGCGTTTTTTCCTGAATATATTCAGGAAAAAACGCATACGCCCTTTTTGGCCAAGTGCATCATTGTGGACGTTCTGCCTCTTTTCCTATGCTTTCAATGCAATTGCAGTCTACCTCCTGAAATCGGTTTCCTGCAATTCTGCCCCGCTTTCAAGTCCTCTTGGCAGCCTTACTTCAGTCTATTTTTGGACGATAGCTGTCATTTATAACTCTGCAGGTTTGTGAATTACAGTGCCCCTGAGCTCCTTTCTTCAACTCGCTTTCTTGTGACCTGGCCGCAACACCGCAGGATGGCTTCAGGCCCTAATCTGGTTCCGGCCCGGCACGCTGAGCCTTTGGTTAATTCCTCTTCCTGGTGGGAAATGAGAGTTAAATTTGCCCGTCCAGACACCTCCAGCTAGCCTCTCATTGGTTCTCGCTATTCCTGTTCATCTTCCGCAGAAATTGCAAACTGGGCCAAACAGGAGGTTAAAGGGACTGACTCTCCAAGTGGGGAGAGTGTTAGTAAAGCGTCTGGAATGTTACACCCGAGTACCAGGGGAGGAAAACTGAGACATATTTGAACACGTCTCCCGATCACATGGTTGATCATACTCTAGGTTCCACATGCATGTTTTAGCTGAAGGAAGAATACCTTAAACCTGGGTAGTTGAAAGCCGTGGAATGGGTACCATGCAATATGACTTCAAAGGGTCTTCATTTGCTCACCGAACCTCTCCAATCCTATCACTGCTGCGTTTATGCCCCTGTACACATGCTTGATTCTCTTTCGGAGACATAGCAATCCATAGGTTTTAAGATACTTACTAGTCAGGTACATTCTTAGGCGTTTAATATGGGGTGTTGAGTCCATTTCGTTGAGCAAGGAGTAGCTCTTGTCTATTCCATATTTGGCTTAAGGAACTTTATCTGTGCTCATTTCAATCTCTGGTTTTATGCAGCACCCCAACTCACCTTTACCCTTAAGCAAGAATAAGTTGGTTTTCTAAATTTGAGACCCTGTTCTGTTCTGTAATTCAGTTCCTGTGTAGCCAAGTTTACATTCCGTGTATTACTGATATCTTATGATGTTTCTTTTTCTGTGTGACTTATTTCAGTTAGAATCATCATACCTGAATCCACTCATTGTGCTGCTAAGGGCCTGATGACATAGATTTCATTGCTGAGTGATATTGCTTTGTAAGTAAATACCACAACTTCTTTATCCATCTTTCACTTTCTGCGATGTTGAACTTGTACTGTAAACGAGGTTCTTGTAAACAGAGGCGTCCCAAACTTTGGGGTGGCTGTGTCTTTTTGATTTTAATTTCCCTAAGCTATAGGACCATAAGTGGAAGTGCCCTAGGTTCTGTTGCTTTGTTTTTTAGATGTTTCAGGAAACACCATACACTTCTCCCGAGTGTCTGTTGGCAATTTACATCCCGCCCATCAGCATAACAAGGCTCCCAGTTCTCCATGGCCTGTCCTGCCTTTCTGGATTTTACACTTTTTTCAGATGGCCCTTTTGACCGGGGGGAAGTGAGACTTCATTGTAGTGCAGATTTCCTTTGCAAGCTTGCTTGGTTGGCCAAAAAGGGCGTATGCGTTTTTTCCTGAATATATTCAGGAAAAAACGCATACGCCCTTCTTGGCCAAGTGCATCATTGTGGACGTTCTGCCTCTTTTCCTATGCTTTCAATGCAATTCCAGTCTACCTCCTGAAATCGGTTTCCTGCAATTCTGCCCCGCTTTCAAGTCCTCTTGGCAGCCTTACTTCAGTCTATTTTTGGACGATAGCTGTCATTTATAACTCTGCAGGTTTGTGAATTACAGTGCCCCTGAGCTCCTTTCTTCAACTCGTTTTCTTGTGACCTGGCCGCAACACCGCAGGATGGCTTCAGGCCCTAATCTGGTTCCGGCACGGCACGCTGAGCCTTTGGTTATTTCCTCTTCCTGGTGGGAAATGAGAGTTAAATTTGCCCGTCCAGACACCTCCAGCTAGTCTCTCATTGGTTCTCGCTATTCCTGTTCATCTTCCGCAGAAATTGCAAACTGGGCCAAACAGGAGGTTAAAGGCGCTGACTCTCCAAGTGGGGAGAGTGTTAGTAAAGCGTCTGGAATGTTGCACCCGAGTACCAGGGGAGGAAAACTGAGACATATTTGAACACGTCTCCCGTTCACATGGTTGATCATACTTGGGTTCCACATGCATGTTTTAGCTGAAGGAAGAATACCTTAAACCTGGAGAGTTAAGACCCGTGTAATGGGTACCATGCAATATGACTTCAAAGGGTCTTCATTTGCTCACCGAACCTCTCCAATCCTATCACTGCTGCGTTTATGCCCCTGTACACATGCTTGATTCTCTTTCGGAGACATAGCAATCCATAGGTTTTAAGATACTTACTAGTCAGGTACATTCTTAGGCGTTTAATATGCGGTGTTGAGTCCATTTCGTTGAGCAAGGAGTAGCTCTTGTCTATTCCATATTTGACTTAAGGAACTTTATCTGTGCTCATTTCAATCTCTGGTTTTATGCAGCACCCCAACTCACCTTTCCCCTTAAGCAAGCATAAGTTGGTTTTCTAAATTTGAGACCCTGTTCTGTTCTGTAATTCAGTTCCTGTGTAGCCAAGTTTACATTCCGTGTATTACTGATATCTTATGATGTTTCTTTTTCTGTGTGACTTACTTCAGTTAGAATCATCATACCTGAATCCACTCATTGTGCTGCTAAGGGCCTGATGACACAGATTTCATTGCTGAGTGATATTGCTTTGTAAGTAAATACCACAACTTCTTTATCCATTTTTCACTTTCTGCGATGTTGAACTTGTACTGTAAACGAGGTTCTTGTAAACAGAGGCGTCCCAAACTTTGGGGTGGCTGTGTCTTTTTGATTTTAATTTCCCTAAGCTATAGGACCATAAGTGGCAGTGCCCTAGGCTCTGTTGCTTTGTTTTTTAGATGTTTCAGGAAACACCATACACTTCTCCCGAGTGTCTGTTGGCAATTTACATCCCGCCCATCAGCATAACAAGGCTCCCAGTTCTCCATGGCCTGTCCTGCCTTTCTGGATTTTACACTTTTTTCAGATGGCCCTTTTGACCGGGGGGAAGTGAGACTTCATTGTAGTGCAGATTTCCTTTGCAAGCTTGCTTGGTTGGCCAAAAAGGGCGTATGCGTTTTTTCCTGAATATATTCAGGAAAAAACGCATACGCCCTTTTTGGCCAAGTGCATCATTGTGGACGTTCTGCCTCTTTTCCTATGCTTTCAATGCAATTCCAGTCTACCTCCTGAAATCGGTTTCCTGCAATTCTGCCCCGCTTTCAAGTCCTCTTGGCAGCCTTACTTCAGTCTATTTTTGGACGATAGCTGTCATTTATAACTCTGCAGGTTTGTGAATTACAGTGCCCCTGAGCTCCTTTCTTCAACTCGCTTTCTTGTGACCTGGCCGCAACACCGCAGGATGGCTTCAGGCCCTATTCTGGTTCCGGCACGGCACGCTGAGCCTTTGGTTATTTCCTCTTCCTGGTGGGAAATGAGAGTTAAATTTGCCCGTCTAGACACCTCCAGCTAGTCTCTCATTGGTTCTCGCTATTCCTGTTCATCTTCCGCAGAAATTGCAAACTGGGCCAAACAGGAGGTTAAAGGCGCTGACTCTCCAAGTGGGGAGAGTGTTAGTAAAGCGTCTGGAATGTTGCACCCGAGTACCAGGGGAGGAAAACTGAGACATATTTGAACACGTCTCCCGTTCACATGGTTGATCATACTTGGGTTCCACATGCATGTTTTAGCTGAAGGAAGAATACCTTAAACCTGGAGAGTTGAGACCCGTGTAATGGGTACCATGCAATATGACTTCAAAGGGTCTTCATTTGCTCACCGAACCTCTCCAATCCTATCACTGCTGCGTTTATGCCCCTGTACACATGCTTGATTCTCTTTCGGAGACATAGCAATCCATAGGTTTTACGATACTTACTAGTCAGGTACATTCTTAGGCGTTTAATATGCGGTGTTGAGTCCATTTCGTTGAGCAAGGAGTAGCTCTTGTCTATTCCATATTTGACTTAAGGAACTTTATCTGTGCTCATTTCAATCTCTGGTTTTATGCAGCACCCCAACTCACCTTTCCCCTTAAGCAAGCATAAGTTGGTTTTCTAAATTTGAGACCCTGTTCTGTTCTGTAATTCAGTTCTTGTGTAGCCAAGTTTACATTCCGTGTATTACTGATATCTTATGATGTTTCTTTTTCTGTGTGACTTATTACAGTTAGAATCATCATACCTGAATCCACTCATTGTGCTGCTAAGGGCCTGATGACATAGATTTCATTGCTGAGTGATATTGCTTTGTAAGTAAATACCACAACTTCTTTATCCATTTTTCACTTTCTGCGATGTTGAACTTGTACTGTAAACGAGGTTCTTGTAAACAGAGGCGTCCCAAACTTTGGGGTGGCTGTGTCTTTTTGATTTTAATTTCCCTAAGCTATAGGACCATAAGTGGCAGTGCCCTAGGCTCTGTTGCTTTGTTTTTTAGATGTTTCAGGAAACACCATACACTTCTCCCGAGTGTCTGTTGGCAATTTACATCCCGCCCATCAGCATAACAAGGCTCCCAGTTCTCCATGGCCTGTCCTGCCTTTCTGGATTTTACACTTTTTTCAGATGGCCCTTTTGACCGGGGGGAAGTGAGACTTCATTGTAGTGCAGATTTCCTTTGCAAGCTTGCTTGGTTGGCCAAAAAGGGCGTATGCGTTTTTTCCTGAATATATTCAGGAAAAAACGCATACGCCCTTTTTGGCCAAGTGCATCATTGTGGATGTTCTGCCTCTTTTCCTATGCTTTCAATGCAATTCCAGTCTACCTCCTGAAATCGGTTTCCTGCAATTCTGCCCCGCTTTCAAGTCCTCTTGGCAGCCTTACTTCAGTCTATTTTTGGACGATAGCTGTCATTTATAACTCTGCAGGTTTGTGAATTACAGTGCCCCTGAGCTCCTTTCTTCAACTCGCTTTCTTGTGACCTGGCCGCAACACCGCAGGATGGCTTCAGGCCCTAATCTGGTTCCGGCACGGCACGCTGAGCCTTTGGTTATTTCCTCTTCCTGGTGGGAAATGAGAGTTAAATTTGCCCGTCTAGACACCTCCAGCTAGTCTCTCATTGGTTCTCGCTATTCCTGTTCATCTTCCGCAGAAATTGCAAACTGGGCCAAACAGGAGGTTAAAGGCGCTGACTCTCCAAGTGGGGAGAGTGTTAGTAAAGCGTCTGGAATGTTGCACCCGAGTACCAGGGGAGGAAAACTGAGACATATTTGAACACGTCTCCCGTTCACATGGTTGATCATACTTGGGTTCCACATGCATGTTTTAGCTGAAGGAAGAATACCTTAAACCTGGAGAGTTGAGACCCGTGTAATGGGTACCATGCAATATGACTTCAAAGGGTCTTCATTTGCTCACCGAACCTCTCCAATCCTATCACTGCTGCGTTTATGCCCCTGTACACATGCTTGATTCTCTTTCGGAGACATAGCAATCCATAGGTTTTAAGATACTTACTAGTCAGGTACATTCTTAGGCGTTTAATATGCGGTGTTGAGTCCATTTCGTTGAGCAAGGAGTAGCTCTTGTCTATTCCATATTTGACTTAAGGAACTTTATCTGTGCTCATTTCAATCTCTGGTTTTATGCAGCACCCCAACTCACCTTTCCCCTTAAGCAAGCATAAGTTGGTTTTCTAAATTTGAGACCCTGTTCTGTTCTGTAATTCAGTTCCTGTGTAGCCAAGTTTACATTCCGTGTATTACTGATATCTTATGATGTTTCTTTTTCTGTGTGACTTATTACAGTTAGAATCATCATACCTGAATCCACTCATTGTGCTGCTAAGGGCCTGATGACATAGATTTCATTGCTGAGTGATATTGCTTTGTAAGTAAATACCACAACTTCTTTATCCATTTTTCACTTTCTGCGATGTTGAACTTGTACTGTAAACGAGGTTCTTGTAAACAGAGGCGTCCCAAACTTTGGGGTGGCTGTGTCTTTTTGATTTTAATTTCCCTAAGCTATAGGACCATAAGTGGCAGTGCCCTAGGCTCTGTTGCTTTGCTTTTTAGATGTTTCAGGAAACACCATACACTTCTCCCGAGTGTCTGTTGGCAATTTACATCCCGCCCATCAGCATAACAAGGCTCCCAGTTCTCCATGGCCTGTCCTGCCTTTCTGGATTTTACACTTTTTTCAGATGGCCCTTTTGACCGGGGGGAAGTGAGACTTCATTGTAGTGCAGATTTCCTTTGCAAGCTTGCTTGGTTGGCCAAAAAGGGCGTATGCGTTTTTTCCTGAATATATTCAGGAAAAAACGCATACGCCCTTTTTGGCCAAGTGCATCATTGTGGACGTTCTGCCTCTTTTCCTATGCTTTCAATGCAATTCCAGTCTACCTCCTGAAATCGGTTTCCTGCAATTCTGCCCCGCTTTCAAGTCCTCTTGGCAGCCTTACTTCAGTCTATTTTTGGACGATAGCTGTCATTTATAACTCTGCAGGTTTGTGAATTACAGTGCCCCTGAGCTCCTTTCTTCAACTGGCTTTCTTTTGAGCTGGCCGCAACACCGCAGGATGGCTTCAGGCCCTAATCTGGTTCCGGCACGGCACGCTGAGCCTTTGGTTAATTCCTCTTCCTGGTGGGAAATGAGAGTTAAATTTGCCCGTCCAGACACCTCCAGCTAGCCTCTCATTGGTTCTCGCTATTCCTGTTCATCTTCCGCAGAAATTGCAAACTGGGCCAAACAGGAGGTTAAAGGGACTGACCCTCCAAGTCGGGAGAGTGTTAGTAAAGCGTCTGGAATGTTGCACCCGAGTACCAGGGTACGAAAACTGAGACATATTTGAACACGTCTCCCGATCACATGGTTGATCATACTCTAGGTTCCACATGCATGTTTTAGCTGAAGGAAGAATACCTTAAACCTGGGTAGTTGAAACCCGTGGAATGGGTACCATGCAATATGACTTCAAAGGGTCTTCATTTGCTCACCGAACCTCTCCAATCCTATCACTGCTGCGTTTATGCCCCTGTACACATGCTTGATTCTCTTTCGGAGACATAGCAATCCATAGGTTTTAAGATACTTACTAGTCAGGTACATTCTTAGGCGTTTAATATGCAGTGTTGAGTCCATTTCGTTGAGCAAGGAGTAGCTCTTGTCTATTCCATATTTGACTTAAGGAACTTTATCTGTGCTCATTTCAATCTCTGGTTTTATGCAGCACCCCAACTCACCTTTCCCCTTAAGCAAGCATAAGTTGGTTTTCTAAATTTGAGACCCTGTTCTGTTCTGTAATTCAGTTCCTGTGTAGCCAAGTTTACATTCCGTGTATTACTGATATCTTATGATGTTTCTTTTTCTGTGTGACTTACTTCAGTTAGAATCATCATACCTGAATCCACTCATTGTGCTGCTAAGGGCCTGATGACACAGATTTCATTGCTGAGTGATATTGCTTTGTAAGTAAATACCACAACTTCTTTATCCATTTTTCACTTTCTGCGATGTTGAACTTGTACTGTAAACGAGGTTCTTGTAAACAGAGCCGTTCCAAACTTTGGGGTGGCTGTGTCTTTTTGATTTTAATTTCCCTAAGCTATAGGACCATAAGTGGAAGTGCTCTAGGTTCTGTTGCTTTGTTTTTTAGATGTTTCAGGAAACAACATACACTTCTCCCGAGTGGTTGTTGGCAATTTACATCCCTCCCATCAGCATAACAAGGCTCCCAGTTCTCCATGGCCTGTCCTGCCTTTCTGGATTTTACACTTTTTTCAGATGGCCCTTTTGGCCGGGGGGAAGTGAGACTTCATTGTAGTGCAGATTTCCTTTGCAAGCTTGCTTGGTTGGCCAAAAAGGGCGTATGCGTTTTTTCCTGAATATATTCAGGAAAAAACGCATACGCCCTTTTTGGCCAAGTGCATCATTGTGGACGTTCTGCCTCTTTTCCTATGCTTTCAATGCAATTCCAGTCTACCTCCTGAAATCGGTTTCCTGCAATTCTGCCCCGCTTTCAAGTTCTCTTGGCAGCCTTACTTCAGTCTATTTTTGGACGATAGCTGTCATTTATAACTCTGCAGGTTTGTGAATTACAGTGCCCCTGAGCTCCTTTCTTCAACTCGCTTTCTTTTGAGCTGGCCGCAACACCGCAGGATGGCTTCAGGCCCTAATCTGGTTCCGGCACGGCACGCTGAGCCTTTGGTTAATTCCTCTTCCTGGTGGGAAATGAGAGTTAAATTTGCCCGTCCAGACACCTCCAGCTAGCCTCTCATTGGTTCTTGCTATTCCTGTTCATCTTCCGCAGAAATTGCAAACTGGGCCAAACAGGAGGTTAAAGGGACTGACTCTCCAAGTCGGGAGAGTGTTAGTAAAGCGTCTGGAATGTTGCACCCGAGTACCAGGGGAGGAAAACTGAGACATATTTGAACACGTCTCCCGATCACATGGTTGATCATACTCTAGGTTCCACATGCATGTTTTAGCTGAAGGAAGAATACCTTAAACCTGGGTAGTTGAAAGCCGTGGAATGGGTACCATGCAATATGACTTCAAAGGGTCTTCATTTGCTCACCGAACCTCTCCAATCCTATCACTGCTGCGTTTATGCCCCTGTACACATGCTTGATTCTCTTTCGGAGACATAGCAATCCATAGGTTTTAAGATACTTACTAGTCAGGTACATTCTTAGGCGTTTAATATGCGGTGTTGAGTCCATTTCGTTGAGCAAGGAGTAGCTCTTGTCTATTCCATATTTGACTTAAGGAACTTTATCTGTGCTCATTTCAATCTCTGGTTTTATGCAGCACCCCAACTCACCTTTCCCCTTAAGCAAGCATAAGTTGGTTTTCTAAATTTGAGACCCTGTTCTGTTCTGTAATTCAGTTCCTGTGTAGCCAAGTTTACATTCCGTGTATTACTGATATCTTATGATGTTTCTTTTTCTGTGTGACTTACTTCAGTTAGAATCATCATACCTGAATCCACTCATTGTGCTGCTAAGGGCCTGATGACACAGATTTCATTGCTGAGTGATATTGCTTTGTAAGTAAATACCACAACTTCTTTATCCATTTTTCACTTTCTGCGATGTTGAACTTGTACTGTAAACGAGGTTCTTGTAAACAGAGGCGTCCCAAACTTTGGGGTGGCTGTGTCTTTTTGATTTTAATTTCCCTAAGCTATAGGACCATAAGTGGCAGTGCCCTAGGCTCTGTTGCTTTGTTTTTTAGATGTTTCAGGAAACACCATACACTTCTCCCGAGTGTCTGTTGGCAATTTACATCCCGCCCATCAGCATAACAAGGCTCCCAGTTCTCCATGGCCTGTCCTGCCTTTCTGGATTTTACACTTTTTTCAGATGGCCCTTTTGACCGGGGGAAGTGAGACTTCATTGTAGTGCAGATTTCCTTTGCAAGCTTGCTTGGTTGGCCAAAAAGGGCGTATGCGTTTTTTCCTGAATATATTCAGGAAAAAACGCATACGCCCTTTTTGGCCAAGTGCATCATTGTGGACGTTCTGCCTCTTTTCCTATGCTTTCAATGCAATTCCAGTCTACCTCCTGAAATCGGTTTCCTGCAATTCTGCCCCGCTTTCAAGTCCTCTTGGCAGCCTTACTTCAGTCTATTTTTGGACGATAGCTGTCATTTATAACTCTGCAGGTTTGTGAATTACAGTGCCCCTGAGCTCCTTTCTTCAACTCGCTTTCTTGTGACCTGGCCGCAACACCGCAGGATGGCTTCAGGCCCTAATCTGGTTCCGGCACGGCACGCTGAGCCTTTGGTTATTTCCTCTTCCTGGTGTGAAATGAGAGTTAAATTTGCCCGTCTACACACCTCCAGCTAGTCTCTCATTGGTTCTCGCTATTCCTGTTCATCTTCCGCAGAAATTGCAAACTGGGCCAAACAGGAGGTTAAAGGCGCTGACTCTCCAAGTGGGGAGAGTGTTAGTAAAGCATCTGGAATGTTGCACCCGAGTACCAGGGGAGGAAAACTGAGACATATTTGAACACGTCTCCCGTTCACATGGTTGATCATACTTGGGTTCCACATGCATGTTTTAGCTGAAGGAAGAATACCTTAAACCTGGAGAGTTGAGACCCGTGTAATGGGTACCATGCAATATGACTTCAAAGGGTCTTCATTTGCTCACCGAAACTCTCCAATCCTATCACTGCTGCGTTTATGCCCCTGTACACATGCTTGATTCTCTTTCGGAGACATAGCAATCCATAGGTTTTACGATACTTACTAGTCAGGTACATTCTTAGGCGTTTAATATGCGGTGTTGAGTCCATTTCGTTGAGCAAGGAGTAGCTCTTGTCTATTCCATATTTGACTTAAGGAACTTTATCTGTGCTCATTTCAATCTCTGGTTTTATGCAGCACCCCAACTCACCTTTACCCTTAAGCAAGCATAAGTTGGTTTTCTAAATTTGAGACCCTGTTCTGTTCTGTAATTCAGTTCCTGTGTAGCCAAGTTTACATTCCGTGTATTACTGATATCTTATGATGTTTCTTTTTCTGTGTGACTTATTTCAGTTAGAATCATCATACCTGAATCCACTCATTGTGCTGCTAAGGGCCTGATGACATAGATTTCATTGCTGAGTGATATTGCTTTGTAAGTAAATACCACAACTTCTTTATCCATTTTTCACTTTCTGCGATGTTGAACTTGTACTGTAAACGAGGTTCTTGTAAACAGAGGCGTCCCAAACTTTGGGGTGGCTTTTTGATTTTAATTTCCCTAAGCTATAGGACCATAAGTGGCAGTGCCCTAGGCTCTGTTGCTTTGCTTTTTAGATGTTTCAGGAAACACCATACACTTCTCCCGAGTGTCTGTTGGCAATTTACATCCCGCCCATCAGCATAACAAGGCTCCCAGTTCTCCATGGCCTGTCCTGCCTTTCTGGATTTTACACTTTTTTCAGATGGCCCTTTTGACCGGGGGGAAGTGAGACTTCATTGTAGTGCAGATTTCCTTTGCAAGCTTGCTTCGTTGGCCAAAAAGGGCGTATGCGTTTTTTCCTGAATATATTCAGGAAAAAACGCATACGCCCTTTTTGGCCAAGTGCATCATTGTGGACGTTCTGCCTCTTTTCCTATGCTTTCAATGCAATTCCAGTCTACCTCCTGAAATCGGTTTCCTGCAATTCTGCCCCGCTTTCAAGTCCTCTTGGCAGCCTTACTTCAGTCTATTTTTGGACGATAGCTGTCATTTATAACTCTGCAGGTTTGTGAATTACAGTGCCCCTGAGCTCCTTTCTTCAACTGGCTTTCTTTTGAGCTGGCCGCAACACCGCAGGATGGCTTCAGGCCCTAATCTGGTTCCGGCACGGCACGCTGAGCCTTTGGTTAATTCCTCTTCCTGGTGGGAAATGAGAGTTAAATTTGCCCGTCCAGACACCTCCAGCTAGCCTCTCATTGGTTCTCGCTATTCCTGTTCATCTTCCGCAGAAATTGCAAACTGGGCCAAACAGGAGGTTAAAGGGACTGACCCTCCAAGTCGGGAGAGTGTTAGTAAAGCGTCTGGAATGTTGCACCCGAGTACCAGGGTACGAAAACTGAGACATATTTGAACACGTCTCCCGATCACATGGTTGATCATACTCTAGGTTCCACATGCATGTTTTAGCTGAAGGAAGAATACCTTAAACCTGGGTAGTTGAAACCCGTGGAATGGGTACCATGCAATATGACTTCAAAGGGTCTTCATTTGCTCACCGAACCTCTCCAATCCTATCACTGCTGCGTTTATGCCCCTGTACACATGCTTGATTCTCTTTCGGAGACATAGCAATCCATAGGTTTTAAGATACTTACTAGTCAGGTACATTCTTAGGCGTTTAATATGCGGTTTTGAGTCCATTTCGTTGAGCTAGGAGTAGCTCTTGTCTATTCCATATTTGACTTAAGGAACTTTATCTGTGCTCATTTCAATCTCTGGTTTTATGCAGCACCCCAACTCACCTTTCCCCTTAAGCAAGCATAAGTTGGTTTTCTAAATTTGAGACCCTGTTCTGTTCTGTAATTCA
Organism: Stenella coeruleoalba; assembly: GCF_951394435.1. Classification (NCBI taxonomy): domain Eukaryota; kingdom Metazoa; phylum Chordata; class Mammalia; order Artiodactyla; family Delphinidae; genus Stenella; species Stenella coeruleoalba. Next base: position 437,813 of record NW_027646004.1, on the reverse strand, counting down.
GTTCCTGTGTAGCCAAGTTTACATTCCGTGTATTACTGATATCTTATGATGTTTCTTTTTCTGTGTGACTTACTTCAGTTAGAATCATCATACCTGAATCCACTCATTGTGCTGCTAAGGGCCTGATGACACAGATTTCATTGCTGAGTGATATTGCTTTGTAAGTAAATACCACAACTTCTTTATCCATTTTTCACTTTCTGCGATGTTGAACTTGTACTGTAAACGAGGTTCTTGTAAACAGAGCCGTTCCAAACTTTGGGGTGGCTGTGTCTTTTTGATTTTAATTTCCCTAAGCTATAGGACCATAAGTGGAAGTGCCCTAGGTTCTGTTGCTTTGTTTTTTAGATGTTTCAGGAAACACCATACACTTCTCCCGAGTGGTTGTTGGCAATTTACATCCCGCCCATCAGCAATAACAAGGCTCCCAGTTCTCCATGGCCTGTCCTGCCTTTCTGGATTTTACACTTTTTTCAGATGGCCCTTTTGACCGGGGGGAAGTGAGACTTCCTTGTAGTGCAGATTTCCTTTGCAAGCTTGCTTGGTTGGCCAAAAAGGGCATATGCGTTTTTTCCTGAATATATTCAGGAAAAAACGCATATGCCCTTTTTGGCCAAGTGCATCATTGTGGACGTTCTGCCTCTTTTCCTATGCTTTCAATGCAATTCCAGTCTACCTCCTGAAATCGGTTTCCTGCAATTCTGCCCCGCTTTCAAGTCCTCTTGGCAGCCTTACTTCAGTCTATTTTTGGACGATAGCTGTCATTTATAACTCTGCAGGTTTGTGAATTACAGTGCCCCTGAGCTCCTTTCTTCAACTCGCTTTCTTTTGAGCTGGCCGCAACACCGCAGGATGGCTTCAGGCCCTAATCTGGTTCCGGCACGGCACGCTGAGCCTTTGGTTAATTCCTCTTCCTGGTGGGAAATGAGAGTTAAATTTGCCCGTCCAGACACCTCCAGCTAGCCTCTCATTGGTTCTCGCTATTCCTGTTCATCTTCCGCAGAAATTGCAAACTGGGCCAAACAGGAGGTTAAAGGCGCTGACTCTCCAAGTGGGGAGAGTGTTAGTAAAGCGTCTGGAATGTTGCACCCGAGTACCAGGGGAGGAAAACTGAGACATATTTGAACACGTCTCCCGTTCACATGGTTGATCATACTTGGGTTCCACATGCATGTTTTAGCTGAAGGAAGAATACCTTAAACCTGGAGAGTTGAGACCCGTGTAATGGGTACCATGCAATATGACTTCAAAGGGTCTTCATTTGCTTACCGAACCTCTCCAATCCTATCACTGCTGCGTTTATGCCCCTGTACACATGCTTGATTCTCTTTCGGAGACATAGCAATCCATAGGTTTTAAGATACTTACTAGTCAGGTACATTATTAGGCGTTTAATATGCGGTGTTGAGTCCATTTCGTTGAGCAAGGAGTAGCTCTTGTCTATTCCATATTTGGCTTAAGGAACTTTATCTGTGCTCATTTCAATCTCTGGTTTTATGCAGCACCCCAACTCACCTTTAACCTTAAGCAAGCATAAGTTGTCTTTCTAAATTTGAGACCCTGTTCTGTTCTGTAATTCAGTTCCTGTGTAGCCAAGTTTCCATTCCGTGTATTACTGATATCTTATGATGTTTCTTTTTCTGTGTGACTTACTTCAGTTAGAATCATCATACCTGAATCCACTCATTGTGCTGCTAAGGGCCTGATGACATAGATTTCATTGCTGAGTGATATTGCTTTGTAAGTGAATACCACAACTTCTTTATCCATTTTTCACTTTCTGCGATGTTGAACTTGTACTGTAAACGAGGTTCTTGTAAACAGAGCCGTTCCAAACTTTGGGGTGGCTGTGTCTTTTTGATTTTAATTTCCCTAAGCTATAGGACCATAAGTGGAAGTGCCCTAGGTTCTGTTGCTTTGTTTTTTAGATGTTTCAGGAAACACCATACACTTCTCCCGAGTGGTTGTTGGCAATTTACATCCCGCCCATCAGCAATAACAAGGCTCCCAGTTCTCCATGGCCTGTCCTGCCTTTCTGGATTTTACACTTTTTTCAGATGGCCCTTTTGACCGGGGGGAAGTGAGACTTCCTTGTAGTGCAGATTTCCTTTGCAAGCTTGCTTGGTTGGCCAAAAAGGGCATATGCGTTTTTTCCTGAATATATTCAGGAAAAAACGCATATGCCCTTTTTGGCCAAGTGCATCATTGTGGACGTTCTGCCTCTTTTCCTATGCTTTCAATGCAATTCCAGTCTACCTCCTGAAATCGGTTTCCTGCAATTCTGCCCCGCTTTCAAGTCCTCTTGGCAGCCTTACTTCAGTCTATTTTTGGACGATAGCTGTCATTTATAACTCTGCAGGTTTGTGAATTACAGTGCCCCTGAGCTCCTTTCTTCAACTCGCTTTCTTTTGAGCTGGCCGCAACACCGCAGGATGGCTTCAGGCCCTAATCTGGTTCCGGCACGGCACGCTGAGCCTTTGGTTAATTCCTCTTCCTGGTGGGAAATGAGAGTTAAATTTGCCCGTCCAGACACCTCCAGCTAGCCTCTCATTGGTTCTCGCTATTCCTGTTCATCTTCCGCAGAAATTGCAAACTGGGCCAAACAGGAGGTTAAAGGCGCTGACTCTCCAAGTGGGGAGAGTGTTAGTAAAGCGTCTGGAATGTTGCACCCGAGTACCAGGGGAGGAAAACTGAGACATATTTGAACACGTCTCCCGTTCACATGGTTGATCATACTTGGGTTCCACATGCATGTTTTAGCTGAAGGAAGAATACCTTAAACCTGGAGAGTTGAGACCCGTGTAATGGGTACCATGCAATATGACTTCAAAGGGTCTTCATTTGCTTACCGAACCTCTCCAATCCTATCACTGCTGCGTTTATGCCCCTGTACACATGCTTGATTCTCTTTCGGAGACATAGCAATCCATAGGTTTTAAGATACTTACTAGTCAGGTACATTATTAGGCGTTTAATATGCGGTGTTGAGTCCATTTCGTTGAGCAAGGAGTAGCTCTTGTCTATTCCATATTTGGCTTAAGGAACTTTATCTGTGCTCATTTCAATCTCTGGTTTTATGCAGCACCCCAACTCACCTTTAACCTTAAGCAAGCATAAGTTGTCTTTCTAAATTTGAGACCCTGTTCTGTTCTGTAATTCAGTTCCTGTGTAGCCAAGTTTCCATTCCGTGTATTACTGATATCTTATGATGTTTCTTTTTCTGTGTGACTTACTTCAGTTAGAATCATCATACCTGAATCCACTCATTGTGCTGCTAAGGGCCTGATGACATAGATTTCATTGCTGAGTGATATTGCTTTGTAAGTGAATACCACAACTTCTTTATCCATTTTTCACTTTCTGCGATGTTGAACTTGTACTGTAAACGAGGTTCTTGTAAACAGAGCCGTTCCAAACTTTGGGGTGGCTGTGTCTTTTTGATTTTAATTTCCCTAAGCTATAGGACCATAAGTGGAAGTGCCCTAGGCTCTGTTGCTTTGTTTTTTAGATGTTTCAGGAAACACCATACACTTCTCCCAAGTGTCTGTTGGCAATTTACATCCCGCCCATCAGCATAACAAGGCTCCCAGTTCTCAATGGCCTGTTGCCTTTCTGGATTTTACACTTTTTTCAGATGGCCCTTTTGACCGGGGGGAAGTGAGACTTCCTTGTAGTGCAGATTTCCTTTGCAAGCTTGCTTGGTTGGCCAAAAAGGGCGTATGCGTTTTTTCCTGAATATATTCAGGAAAAATCGCATACGCCCTTTTTGGCCAAGTGCATCATTGTGGACGTTCTGCCTCTTTTCCTATGCTTTCAATGCAATTCCAGTCTACCTCCTGAAATCGGTTTCCTGCAATTCTGCCCCGCTTTCAAGTCCTCTTGGCAGCCTTACTTCAGTCTATTTTTGGACGATAGCTGTCATTTATAACTCTGCAGGTTTGTGAATTACAGTGCCCCTGAGCTCCTTTCTTCAACTCGCTTTCTTGTGACCTGGCCGCAACACCGCAGGATGGCTTCAGGCCCTAATCTGGTTCCGGCCCGGCACGCTGAGCCTTTGGTTAATTCCTCTTCCTGGTGGGAATAGAGAGTTAAATTTGCCCGTCCAGACACCTCCAGCTAGCCTCTCATTGGTTCTCGCTATTCCTGTTCATCTTCCGCAGAAATTGCAAACTGGGCCAAACAGGAGGTTAAAGGGACTGACTCTCCAAGTGGGGAGAGTGTTAGTAAAGCGTCTGGAATGTTGCACCCGAGTACCAGGGGAGGAAAACTGAGACATATTTGAACACGTCTCCCGATCACATGGTTGATCATACTTGGGTTCCACATGCCTGTTTTAGCTGAAGGAAGAATACCTTAAACCTGGGTAGTTGAAAGCCGTGGAATGGGTACCATGCAATATGACTTCAAAGGGTCTTCATTTGCTCACCGAACCTCTCCAATCCTATCACTGCTGCGTTTATGCCCCTGTACACATGCTTGATTCTCTTTCGGAGACATAGCAATCCATAGGTTTTAAGATACTTACAAGTCAGGTACATTCTTAGGCGTTTAATATGTGGTGTTGAGTCCATTTCGTTGAGCAAGGAGTAGCTCTTGTCTATTCCATATTTGTCTTAAGGAACTTTATCTGTGCTCATTTCAATCTCTGGTTTTATGCAGCACCCCAACTCAACTTTACCCTTAAGCAAGCATAAGTTGTCTTTCTAAATTTGAGACCCTGTTCTGTTCTGTAATTCAGTTCCTGTGTAGCCAAGTTTCCATTCCGTGTATTACTGATATCTTATGATGTTTCTTTTTCTGTGTGACTTACTTCAGTTAGAATCATCATACCTGAATCCACTCATTGTGCTGCTAAGGGTCTGATGACATAGATTTCATTGCTGAGTGATATTGCTTTGTAAGTGAATACCACAACTTCTTTATCCATTTTTCACTTTCTGCGATGTTGAACTTGTACTGTAAACGAGGTTCTTGTAAACAGAGCCGTTCCAAACTTTGGGGTGGCTGTGTCTTTTTGATTTTAATTTCCCTAAGCTATAGGACCATAAGTGGAAGTGCCCTAGGTTCTGTTGCTTTGTTTTTTAGATGTTTCAGGAAACACCATACACTTCTCCCGAGTGGTTGTTGGCAATTTACATCCCGCCCATCAGCAATAACAAGGCTCCCAGTTCTCCATGGCCTGTCCTGCCTTTCTGGATTTTACACTTTTTTCAGATGGCCCTTTTGACCGGGGGGAAGTGAGACTTCCTTGTAGTGCAGATTTCCTTTGCAAGCTTGCTTGGTTGGCCAAAAAGGGCATATGCGTTTTTTCCTGAATATATTCAGGAAAAAACGCATACGCCCTTTTTGGCCAAGTGCATCATTGTGGACGTTCTGCCTCTTTTCCTATGCTTTCAATGCAATTCCAGTCTACCTCCTGAAATCGGTTTCCTGCAATTCTGCCCCGCTTTCAAGTCCTCTTGGCAGCCTTACTTCAGTCTATTTTTGGACGATAGCTGTCATTTATAACTCTGCAGGTTTGTGAATTACAGTGCCCCTGAGCTCCTTTCTTCAACTTGCTTTCTTGTGACCTGGCCGCAACACCGCAGGCTGGCTTCAGGCCCTAATCTGGTTCCGGCACGGCACGCTGAGCCTTTGGTTAATTCCTCTTCCTGGTGGGAAATGAGAGTTAAATTTGCCCGTCCAGACACCTCCAGCTTGCCTCTCATTGGTTCTCGCTATTCCTGTTCATCTTCCGCAGAAATTGCAAACTGGGCCAAACAGGAGGTTAAAGGGACTGACTCTCCAAGTCGGGAGAGTGTTAGTAAAGCGTCTGGAATGTTGCACCCGAGTACCAGGGTACGAAAACTGAGACATATTTGAACACGTCTCCCGATCACATGGTTGATCATACTCTAGGTTCCACATGCATGTTTTAGCTGAAGGAAGAATACCTTAAACCTGGAGAGTTGAGACCCGTGTAATGGGTACCATGCAATATGACTTCAAAGGGTCTTCATTTGCTCACCGAACCTCTCCAATCCTATCACTGCTGCGTTTATGCCCCTGTACACATGCTTGATTCTCTTTCGGAGACATAGCAATCCATAGGTTTTAAGATACTTACTAGTCAGGTACATTCTTAGGCGTTTAATATGCGGTGTTGAGTCCATTTCGTTGAGCAAGGAGTAGCTCTTGTCTATTCCATATTTGGCTTAAGGAACTTTATCTGTGCTCATTTCAATCTCTGGTTTTATGCAGCACCCCAACTCACCTTTAACCTTAAGCAAGCATAAGTTGTCTTTCTAAATTTGAGACCCTGTTCTGTTCTGTAATTCAGTTCCTGTGTAGCCAAGTTTCCATTCCGTGTATTACTGATATCTTATGATGTTTCTTTTTCTGTGTGACATACTTCAGTTAGAATCATCATACCTGAATCCACTCATTGTGCTGCTAAGGGCCTGATGACATAGATTTCATTGCTGAGTGATATTGCTTTGTAAGTGAATACCACAACTTCTTTATCCATTTTTCACTTTCTGCGATGTTGAACTTGTACTGTAAACGAGGTTCTTGTAAACAGAGGCGTCCCAAACTTTGGGGTGGCTGTGTCTTTTTGATTTTAATTTCCGTAAGCTATAGGACCATAAGTGGAAGTGCCCTAGGTTCTGTTGCTTTGTTTTTTAGATGTTTCAGGAAACACCATACACTTCTCCCGAGTGGTTGTTGGCAATTTACATCCCGCCCATCAGCATAACAAGGCTCCCAGTTCTCCATGGCCTGTCCTGCCTTTCTGGATTTTACACTTTTTTCAGATGGCCCTTTTGACCGGGGGGAAGTGAGACTTCATTGTAGTGCAGATTTCCTTTGCAAGCTTGCTTGGTTGGCCAAAAAGGGCGTATGCGTTTTTTCCTGAATATATTCAGGAAAAAACGCATACGCCCTTTTTGGCCAAGTGCATCATTGTGGACGTTCTGCCTCTTTTCCTATGCTTTCAATGCAATTCCAGTCTACCTCCTGAAATCGGTTTCCTGCAATTCTGCCCCGCTTTCAAGTCCTCTTGGCAGCCTTACTTCAGTCTATTTTTGGACGATAGCTGTCATTTATAACTCTGCAGGTTTGTGAATTACAGTGCCCCTGAGCTCCTTTCTTCAACTCGCTTTCTTTTGAGCTGGCCGCAACACCGCAGGATGGCTTCAGGCCCTAATCTGGTTCCGGCACGGCACGCTGAGCCTTTGGTTAATTCCTCTTCCTGGTGGGAAATGAGAGTTAAATTTGCCCGTCCAGACACCTCCAGCTAGCCTCTCATTGGTTCTCGCTATTCCTGTTCATCTTCCGCAGAAATTGCAAACTGGGCCAAACAGGAGGTTAAAGGGACTGACTCTCCAAGTGGGGAGAGTGTTAGTAAAGCGTCTGGAATGTTGCACCCGAGTACCAGGGGAGGAAAACTGAGACATATTTGAACACGTCTCCCGATCACATGGTTGATCATACTTGGGTTCCACATGCCTGTTTTAGCTGAAGGAAGAATACCTTAAACCTGTGTAGTTGAAAGCCGTGGAATGGGTACCATGCAATATGACTTCAAAGGGTCTTCATTTGCTCACCGAACCTCTCCAATCCTATCACTGTTGCGTTTATGCCCCTGTACACATGCTTGATTCTCTTTCGGAGACATAGCAATCCATAGGTTTTAAGATACTTACAAGTCAGGTACATTCTTAGGCGTTTAATATGTGGTGTTGAGTCCATTTCGTTGAGCAAGGAGTAGCTCTTGTCTATTCCATATTTGGCTTAAGGAACTTTATCTGTGCTCATTTCAATCTCTGGTTTTATGCAGCACCCCAACTCACCTTTACCCTTAAGCAAGCATAAGTTGTCTTTCTAAATTTGAGACCCTGTTCTGTTCTGTAATTCAGTTCCTGTGTAGCCAAGTTTCCATTCCGTGTATTACTGATATCTTATGATGTTTCTTTTTCTGTGTGACTTACTTCAGTTAGAATCATCATACCTGAATCCACTCATTGTGCTGCTAAGGGTCTGATGACATAGATTTCATTGCTGAGTGATATTGCTTTGTAAGTGAATACCACAACTTCTTTATCCATTTTTCACTTTCTGCGATGTTGAACTTGTACTGTAAACGAGGTTCTTGTAAACAGAGCTGTTCCAAACTTTGGGGTGGCTGTGTCTTTTTGATTTTAATTTCCCTAAGCTATAGGACCATAAGTGGAAGTGCCCTAGGTTCTGTTGCTTTGTTTTTTAGATGTTTCAGGAAACACCATACACTTCTCCCGAGTGGTTGTTGGCAATTTACATCCCGCCCATCAGCAATAACAAGGCTCCCAGTTCTCCATGGCCTGTCCTGCCTTTCTGGATTTTACACTTTTTTCAGATGGCCCTTTTGACCGGGGGGAAGTGAGACTTCCTTGTAGTGCAGATTTCCTTTGCAAGCTTGCTTGGTTGGCCAAAAAGGGCATATGCGTTTTTTCCTGAATATATTCAGGAAAAAACGCATACGCCCTTTTTGGCCAAGTGCATCATTGTGGACGTTCTGCCTCTTTTCCTATGCTTTCAATGCAATTCCAGTCTACCTCCTGAAATCGGTTTCCTGCAATTCTGCCCCGCTTTCAAGTCCTCTTGGCAGCCTTACTTCAGTCTATTTTTGGACGATAGCTGTCATTTATAACTCTGCAGGTTTGTGAATTACAGTGCCCCTGAGCTCCTTTCTTCAACTTGCTTTCTTGTGACCTGGCCGCAACACCGCAGGCTGGCTTCAGGCCCTAATCTGGTTCCGGCATGGCACGCTGAGCCTTTGGTTATTTCCTCTTCCTGGTGGGAAATGAGAGTTAAATTTGCCCGTCCAGACACCTCCAGCTAGTCTCTCATTGGTTCTCGCTATTCCTGTTCATCTTCCGCAGAAATTGCAAACTGGGCCAAACAGGAGGTTAAAGGCGCTGACTCTCCAAGTGGGGAGAGTGTTAGTAAAGCGTCTGGAATGTTGCACCCGAGTACCAGGGGAGGAAAACTGAGACATATTTGAACACGTCTCCCGTTCACATGGTTGATCATACTTGGGTTCCACATGCATGTTTTAGCTGAAGGAAGAATACCTTAAACCAGGAGAGTTAAGACCCGTGCAATGGGTACCATGCAATATGACTTCAAAGGGTCTTCATTTGCTCACCGAACCTCTCCAATCCTATCACTGCTGCGTTTATGCCCCTGTACACATGCTTGATTCTCTTTCGGAGACATAGCAATCCATAGGTTTTAAGATACTTACTAGTCAGGTACATTCTTAGGCGTTTAATATGCGGTGTTGAGTCCATTTCATTGAGCAAGGAGTAGCTCTTGTCTATTCCATATTTGACTTAAGGAACTTTATCTGTGCTCATTTCAATCTCTGGTTTTATGCATCACCCCAACTCAACTTTACCCTTAAGCAAGCATAAGTTGGTTTTCTAAATTTGAGACCCTGTTCTGTTCTGTAATTCAGTTCCTGTGTAGCCAAGTTTACATTCCGTGTATTACTGATATCTTATGATGTTTCTTTTTCTGTGTGACTTATTTCAGTTAGAATCATCATACCTGAATCCACTCATTGTGATGCTAAGGGCCTGATGACATAGAATTCATTGCTGAGTGATATTGCTTTGTAAGTAAATACCACAACTTCTTTATCCATTTTTCACTTTCTGCGATGTTGAACTTGTACTGTAAACGAGGTTCTTGTAAACAGAGCCGTTCCAAACTTTGGGGTGGCTGTGTCTTTTTTATTTTAATTTCCCTAAGCTATAGGACCATAAGTGGAAGTGCCCTAGGCTCTGTTGCTTTGTTTTTTAGATGTTTCAGGAAACACCATACACTTCTCCCAAGTGTCTGTTGGCAATTTACATCCCGCCCATCAGCATAACAAGGCTCCCAGTTCTCAATGGCCTGTTCCCTTTCTGGATTTCACACTTTTTTCAGATGGCCCTTTTGACCGGGGGGAAGTGAGACTTCATTGTAGTGCAGATTTCCTTTGCAAGCTTGCTTGGTTGGCCAAAAAGGGCGTATGCGTTTTTTCCTGAATATATTCAGGAAAAAACGCATACGCCCTTTTTGGCCAAGTGCATCATTGTGGACGTTCTGCCTCTTTTCCTATGCTTTCAATGCAATTCCAGTCTACCTCCTGAAATCGGTTTCCTGCAATTCTGCCCCGCTTTCAAGTCCTCTTGGCAGCCTTACTTCAGTCTATTTTTGGACGATAGCTGTCATTTATAACTCTGCAGGTTTGTGAATTACAGTGCCCCTGAGCTCCTTTCTTCAACTCGCTTTCTTTTGAGCTGGCCGCAACACCGCAGGATGGCTTCAGGCCCTAATCTGGTTCCGGTACGGCACGCTGAGCCTTTGGTTATTTCCTCTTCCTGGTGGGAAATGAGAGTTAAATTTGCCCGTCCAGACACCTCCAGCTAGTCTCTCATTGGTTCTCGCTATTCCTGTTCATCTTCCGCAGAAATTGCAAACTGGGTCAAACAGGAGGTTAAAGGCGCTGACTCTCCAAGTGGGGAGAGTGTTAGTAAAGCGTCTGGAATGTTGCACCCGAGTACCAGGGGAGTAAAAGTGAGACATATTTGAACACGTCTCCCGTTCACATGGTTGATCATACTTGGGTTCCACATGCATGTTTTAGCTGAAGGAAGAATACCTTAAACCTGGAGAGTTGAGACCCGTGTAATGGGTACCATGCAATATGACTTCAAAGGGTCTTCATTTGCTCACCGAACCTCTCCAATCCTATCACTGCTGCGTTTATGCCCCTGTACACACGCTTGATTCTCTTTTGGAGACATAGCAATCCATAGGTTTTAAGATACTTACTAGTCAGGTACATTCTTAGGCGTTTAATATGCGGTGTTGAGTCCATTTCGTTGAGCAAGGAGTAGCTCTTGTCTATTCCATATTTGGCTTAAGGAACTTTATCTGTGCTCATTTCAATCTCTGGTTTTATGCAGCACCCCAACTCACCTTTCCCCTTAAGCAAGCATAAGTTGGTTTTCTAAATTTGAGACCCTGTTCTGTTTTGGAATGCAGTTCCTGTGTAGCCAAGTTTACATTCCGTGTATTAGTGATATCTTATGATGTTTCTTTTTCTGTGTGACTTATTTCAGTTAGAATCATCGTACCTGAATCCACTCATTATGCTGTTACGGGCATGATGACATAGATTGCATTGCTGAGTGATACTGCATTGTACGTAAGTACCACAAGTTCTTTATCCATTTTTCACTTTCTGTGATATTGAACTTGTATGGTAAACGAGGTTCTTGTAAACGGAGGCGTCCCAAACTTTGGGGTGGCTGTGTCTTTTTGATTTTAATTTCCCTAAGCTATAGGACCATAAGTGGAAGTGCCCTAGGCTCTGTTGCTTTGTTTTTTAGATGTTTCAGGAAACACCATACACTTCTCCCGAGTGGTTGTTGGCAATTTACATCCCGCCCATCAGCATAACAAGGCTCCCAGTTGTCCATGGCCTGTCCTGCCTTTCAGGATTTTACACTTTTTTCAGATGGCCCTTTTCACCGGGGGGAAATGAGACTTCATTGTAGTGCAGATTTCCTTTGCAAGCTTGCTTGGTTGGCCAAAAAGGGCGTATGCGTTTTTTCCTGAATATATTCAGGAAAAAACGCATACGCCCTTTTTGGCCAAGTGCATCATTGTGGACGTTCTGCCTCTTTTCCTATGCTTTCAATGCAATTCCAGTCTACCTCCTGAAATCGGTTTCCTGCAATTCTGCCCCGCTTTCAAGTCCTCTTGGCAGCCTTACTTCAGTCTATTTTTGGACGATAGCTGTCATTTATAACTCTGCAGGTTTGTGAATTACAGTGCCCCTGAGCTCCTTTCTTCAACTTGCTTTCTTGTGACCTGGCCGCAACACCGCAGGCTGGCTTCAGGCCCTAATCTGGTTCCGGCACGGCACGCTGAGCCTTTAGTTATTTCCTCTTCCTGGTGGGAAATGAGAGTTAAATTTGCCCGTCCAGACACCTCCAGCTAGCCTCTCATTGGTTCTCGCTATTCCTGTTCATCTTCCGCAGAAATTGCAAACTGGGCCAAACAGGAGGTTAAAGGCGCTGACTCTCCAAGTGGGGAGAGTGTTAGTAAAGCGTCTGGAATGTTGCACCCGAGTACCAGGGGAGGAAAACTGAGACATATTTGAACACGTCTCCCGTTCACATGGTTGATCATACTTGGGTTCCACATACATGTTTTAGCTGAAGGAAGAATACCTTAAACCTGGAGAGTTAAGACCCGTGTAATGGGTACCATGCAATATGACTTCAAAGGGTCTTCATTTGCTCACCGAACCTCTCCAATCCTATCACTGCTGCGTTTATGCCCCTGTACACATGCTTGATTCTCTTTCGGAGACATAGCAATCCATAGGTTTTAAGATACTTACTAGTCAGGTACATTCTTAGGCGTTTAATATGCGGTGTTGAGTCCATTTCGTTGAGCAAGGAGTAGCTCTTGTCTATTCCATATTTGGCTTAAGGAACTTTATCTGTGCTCATTTCAATCTCTGGTTTTATGCAGCACCCCAACTCACCTTTCCCCTTAAGCAAGCATAAGTTATTTTTCTAAATTTGAGACCCTGTTCTGTTCTGTAATTCAGTTCCTGTGTAGCCAAGTTTACATTCCGTGTATTACTGATATCTTATGATGTTTCTTTTTCTGTGTGACTTACTTCAGTTAGAATCATCATACCTGAATCCACTCATTGTGCTGCTAAGGGCCTGATGACACATATTTCATTGCTGAGTGATATTGCTTTGTAAGTAAATACCACAACTTCTTTATCCATTTTTCACTTTCTGCGATGTTGAACTTGTACTGTAAACGAGGTTCTTGTAAACAGAGCCGTTCCAAACTTTGGGGTGGCTGTGTCTTTTTGATTTTAATTTCCCTAAGCTATAGGACCATAAGTGGAAGTGCCCTAGGTTCTATTGCTTTGTTTTTTAGATGTTTCAGGAAACACCATACACTTCTCCCGAGTGGTTGTTGGCAATTTACATCCCGCCCATCAGCATAACAAGGCTCCCAGTTCTCCATGGCCTGTCCTGCCTTTCTGGATTTTACACTTTTTTCAGATGGCCCTTTTGACCGGGGGGAAGTGAGACTTCATTGTAGTGCAGATTTCCTTTGCAAGCTTGCTTGGTTGGCCAAAAAGGGCGTATGCGTTTTTTCCTGAATATATTCAGGAAAAAACGCATACGCCCTTTTTGGCCAAGTGCATCATTGTGGACGTTCTGCCTCTTTTCCTATGCTTTCAATGCAATTCCAGTCTACCTCCTGAAATCGGTTTCCTGCAATTCTGCCCCGCTTTCAAGTCCTCTTGGCAGCCTTACTTCAGTCTATTTTTGGACGATAGCTGTCATTTATAAGTCTGCAGGTTTGTGAATTACAGTGCCCCTGAGCTCCTTTCTTCAACTCGCTTTCTTTTGAGCTGGCCGCAACACCGCAGGATGGATTTAGGCCCTAATCTGGTTCCAGTACGGCACGCTGAGCCTTTGGTTATTTCCTCTTCCTGGTGGGAAATGAGAGTTAAATTTGCCCGTCCAGACACCTCCAGCTAGCCTCTCATTGGTTCTCGCTATTCCTGTTCATCTTCCGCAGAAATTGCAAACTGGGCCAAACAGGAGGTTAAAGGGACTGACTCTCCAAGTCGGGAGAGTGTTAGTAAAGCGTCTGGAATGTTGCACCTGAGTACCAGGGGAGGAAAACTGAGACATATTTGAACACGTCTCCCGTTCACATGGTTGATCATACTCTGGGTTCCACATGCATGTTTTAGCTGAAGGAAGAATACCTTAAACCTGGAGAGTTGAGACCCATGTAATGGGTACCATGCAATATGACTTCAAAGGGTCTTCATTTGCTCACCGAACCTCTCCAATCCTATCACTGCTGCGTTTATTCCCCTGTACACACGCTTGATTCTCTTTTGGAGACATAGCAATCCATAGGTTTTAAGATACTTACTAGTCAGGTACATTCTTAGGGGTTTAATATGGGGTTTTGAGTCCATTTTGTTGAGCAAGGAGTAGCTCTTGTCTATTCCATATTTGGCTTAAGGAACTTTATCTGTGCTCATTTCAATCTCTGGTTTTATGCAGCACCCCAACTCACCTTTCCCCTTAAGCAAGCATAAGTTGGTTTTCTAAATTTGAGACCCTGTTCTGTTCTGGAATGCAGTTCCTGTGTAGCCAAGTTTACATTCCGTGTATTAGAGATATCTTATGATGTTTCTTTTTCTGTGTGACTTATTTCAGTTAGAATCATCGTACCTGAATCCCCTCATTATGCTGCTACGGGCCTGATGAAATAGATTTCATTGCTGAGAGATAATGCATTGTACGTAAGTACCACAAGTTCTTTATCCATTTTTCACTTTCTGCGATGTTGAACTTGTACTGTAAACGAGGTTCTTGTAAACAGAGGCGTCCCAAACTTTGGGGTGGCTGTGTCTTTTTGATTTTAATTTCCCTAAGCTATAGGACCATAAGTGGAAGTGCCCTAGCCTCTGTTGCTTTGTTTTTTAGATGTTTCAGGAAACACCATACACTTCTCCCAAGTGTCTGTTGGCAATTTACATCCCGCCCATCAGCATAACAAGGCTCCCAGTTCTCCATGGCTTGTCCTGCCTTTCTGGATTTTACACTTTTTTCAGATGGCCCTTTTGACCGGGGGGAAGTGAGACTTCATTGTAGTGCAGATTTCCTTTGCAAGCTTGCTTGGTTGGCCAAAAAGGGCGTATGCGTTTTTTCCTGAATATATTCAGGAAAAAACGCATACGCCCTTTTTGGCCAAGTGCATCATTGTGGACGTTCTGCCTCTTTTCCTATGCTTTCAATGCAATTCCAGTCTACCTCCTGAAATCGGTTTCCTGCAATTCTGCCCCGCTTTCAAGTCCTCTTGGCAGCCTTACTTCAGTCTATTTTTGGACGATAGCTGTCATTTATAACTCTGCAGGTTTGTGAATTACAGTGCCCCTGAGCTCCTTTCTTCAACTCGCTTTCTTTTGAGCTGGCCGCAACACCGCAGGATGGCTTCAGGCCCTAATCTGGTTCCGGTACGGCACGCTGAGCCTTTGGTTATTTCCTCTTCCTGGTGGGTAATGAGAGTTAAATTTGCCCGTCCAGACACCTCCAGCTAGCCTCTCATTGGTTCTCGCTATTCCTGTTCATCTTCCGCAGAAATTGCAAACTGGGCCAAACAGGAGGTTAAAGGACTGACTCTCCAAGTCGGGAGAGTGTTAGTAAAGCGTCTGGAATGTTGCACCCGAGTACCAGGGTACGAAAACTGAGACATATTTGAACACGTCTCCCGATCACATGGTTGATCATACTCTAGGTTCCACATGCATGTTTTAGCTGAAGGAAGAATACCTTAAACCTGGGTAGTTGAAACCCGTGGAATGGGTACCATGCAATATGTCTTCAAAGGGTCTTCCTTTGCTCACCGAACCTCTCCAATCCTATCACTGCTGCGTTTATGCCCCTGTACACATGCTTGATTCTCTTTCGGAGACATAGCAATCCATAGGTTTTAAGATACTTACTAGTCAGGTACATTCTTAGGCGTTTAATATGCAGTGTTGAGTCCATTTCATTGAGCAAGGAGTAGCTCTTGTCTATTCCATATTTGGCTTAAGGAACTTTATCTGTGCTCATTTCAATCTCTGGTTTTATGCAGCACCCCAACTCACCTTTCCCCTTAAGCAAGCATAAGTTGGTTTTCTAAATTTGAGACCCTGTTCTGTTCTGTAATTCAGTTCCTGTGTAGCCAAGTTTACATTCCGTGTATTACTGATATCTTATGATGTTTCTTTTTCTGTGTGACTTACTTCAGTTAGAATCATCATACCTGAATCCACTCATTGTGCTGCTAAGGGCCTGATGACACAGATTTCATTGCTGAGTGATATTGCTTTGTAAGTAAATACCACAACTTCTTTATCCATTTTTCACTTTCTGCGATGTTGAACTTGTACTGTAAACGAGGTTCTTGTAAACAGAGCCGTTCCAAACTTTGGGGTGGCTGTGTCTTTTTGATTTTAATTTCCCTAAGCTATAGGACCATAAGTGGAAGTGCCCTAGGTTCTGATGCTTTGTTTTTTAGATGTTTCAGGAAACACCATACACTTCTCCCCAGTGTCTGTTGGCAATTTACATCCCGCCCATCAGCATAACAAGGCTCCCAGTTCTCCATGGCCTGTCCTGCCTTTCTGGATTTTACACTTTTTTCAGATGGCCCTTTTGACCGGGGGGAAGTGAGACTTCATTGTAGTTCAGATTTCCTTTGCAAGCTTGCTTGGTTGGCCAAAAAGGGCGTATAGGTTTTTTCCTGAATATATTCAGGAAAAAACGCATACGCCCTTTTTGGCCAAGTGCATCATTGTGGACGTTCTGCCTCTTTTCCTATGCTTTCAATGCAATTCCAGTCTACCTCCTGAAATCGGTTTCCTGCAATTCTGCCCCGCTTTCAAGTCCTCTTGACAGCCTTACTTCAGTATATTTTTGGACGATAGCTGTCATTTATAACTCTGCAGGTTTGTGAATTACAGTGCCCCTGAGCTCCTTTCTTCAACTCGCTTTCTTGTGACCTGGCCGCAACACCGCCGGATGTCTTCAGGCCCTAATCTGGTTCCGGTACGGCACGCTGAGCCTTTGGTTATTTCCTCTTCCTGGTGGGTAATGAGAGTTAAATTTGCCCGTCCAGACACCTCCAGCTAGCCTCTCATTGGTTCTCGCTATTCCTGTTCATCTTCCGCAGAAATTGCAAACTGGGCCAAACAGGAGGTTAAAGGGACTGACTCTCCAAGTCGGGAGAGTGTTAGTAAAGCGTCTGGAATGTTGCACCTGAGTACCAGGGGAGGAAAACTGAGACATATTTGAACACGTCTCCCGTTCACATGGTTGATCATACTCTGGGTTCCACATGCATGTTTTAGCTGAAGGAAGAATACCTTAAACCTGGAGAGTTGAGACCCATGTAATGTGTACCATGCAATATGACTTCAAAGGGTCTTCATTTGCTCACCGAACCTCTCCAATCCTATCACTGCTGCGTTTATTCCCCTGTACACACGCTTGATTCTCTTTTGGAGACATAGCAATCCATAGGTTTTAAGATACTTACTAGTCAGGTACATTCTTAGGGGTTTAATATGGGGTTTTGAGTCCATTTTGTTGAGCAAGGAGTAGCTCTTGTCTATTCCATATTTGGCTTAAGGAACTTTATCTGTGCTCATTTCAATCTCTGGTTTTATGCAGCACCCCAACTCACCTTTCCCCTTAAGCAAGCATAAGTTGGTTTTCTAAATTTGAGACCCTGTTCTGTTCTGGAATGCAGTTCCTGTGTAGCCAAGTTTACATTCCGTGTATTAGAGATATCTTATGATGTTTCTTTTTCTGTGTGACTTATTTCAGTTAGAATCATCGTACCTGAATCCCCTCATTATGCTGCTACGGGCCTGATGAAATAGATTTCATTGCTGAGAGATAATGCATTGTACGTAAGTACCACAAGTTCTTTATCCATTTTTCACTTTCTGCGATGTTGAACTTGTACTGTAAACGAGGTTCTTGTAAACAGAGGCGTCCCAAACTTTGGGGTGGCTGTGTCTTTTTGATTTTAATTTCCCTAAGCTATAGGACCATAAGTGGAAGTGCCCTAGCCTCTGTTGCTTTGTTTTTTAGATGTTTCAGGAAACACCATACACTTCTCCCAAGTGTCTGTTGGCAATTTACATCCCGCCCATCAGCATAACAAGGCTCCCAGTTCTCCATGGCTTGTCCTGCCTTTCTGGATTTTACACTTTTTTCAGATGGCCCTTTTGACCGGGGGGAAGTGAGACTTCATTGTAGTGCAGATTTCCTTTGCAAGCTTGCTTGGTTGGCCAAAAAGGGCGTATGCGTTTTTTCCTGAATATATTCAGGAAAAAACGCATACGCCCTTTTTGGCCAAGTGCATCATTGTGGACGTTCTGCCTCTTTTCCTATGCTTTCAATGCAATTCCAGTCTACCTCCTGAAATCGGTTTCCTGCAATTCTGCCCCGCTTTCAAGTCCTCTTGGCAGCCTTACTTCAGTCTATTTTTGGACGATAGCTGTCATTTATAACTCTGCAGGTTTGTGAATTACAGTGCCCCTGAGCTCCTTTCTTCAACTCGCTTTCTTTTGAGCTGGCCACAACACCGCAGGATGGCTTCAGGCCCTAATCTGGTTCCGGTACGGCACGCTGAGCCTTTGGTTATTTCCTCTTCCTGGTGGGTAATGAGAGTTAAATTTGCCCGTCCAGACACCTCCAGCTAGCCTCTCATTGGTTCTCGCTATTCCTGTTCATCTTCCGCAGAAATTGCAAACTGGGCCAAACAGGAGGTTAAAGGACTGACTCTCCAAGTCGGGAGAGTGTTAGTAAAGCGTCTGGAATGTTGCACCCGAGTACCAGGGTACGAAAACTGAGACATATTTGAACACGTCTCCCGATCACATGGTTGATCATACTCTAGGTTCCACATGCATGTTTTAGCTGAAGGAAGAATACCTTAAACCTGGGTAGTTGAAACCCGTGGAATGGGTACCATGCAATATGTCTTCAAAGGGTCTTCCTTTGCTCACCGAACCTCTCCAATCCTATCACTGCTGCGTTTATGCCCCTGTACACATGCTTGATTCTCTTTCGGAGACATAGCAATCCATAGGTTTTAAGATACTTACTAGTCAGGTACATTCTTAGGCGTTTAATATGCGGTGTTGAGTCCATTTCATTGAGCAAGGAGTAGCTCTTGTCTATTCCATATTTGGCTTAAGGAACTTTATCTGTGCTCATTTCAATCTCTGGTTTTATGCAGCACCCCAACTCACCTTTCCCCTTAAGCAAGCATAAGTTGGTTTTCTAAATTTGAGACCCTGTTCTGTTCTGTAATTCAGTTCCTGTGTAGCCAAGTTTACATTCCGTGTATTACTGATATCTTATGATGTTTCTTTTTCTGTGTGACTTACTTCAGTTAGAATCATCATACCTGAATCCACTCATTGTGCTGCTAAGGGCCTGATGACACAGATTTCATTGCTGAGTGATATTGCTTTGTAAGTAAATACCACAACTTCTTTATCCATTTTTCACTTTCTGCGATGTTGAACTTGTACTGTAAACGAGGTTCTTGTAAACAGAGCCGTTCCAAACTTTGGGGTGGCTGTGTCTTTTTGATTTTAATTTCCCTAAGCTATAGGACCATAAGTGGAAGTGCCCTAGGTTCTGATGCTTTGTTTTTTAGATGTTTCAGGAAACACCATACACTTCTCCCGAGTGTCTGTTGGCAATTTACATCCCGCCCATCAGCATAACAAGGCTCCCAGTTCTCCATGGCCTGTCCTGCCTTTCTGGATTTTACACTTTTTTCAGATGGCCCTTTTGACCGGGGGGAAGTGAGACTTCATTGTAGTTCAGATTTCCTTTGCAAGCTTGCTTGGTTGGCCAAAAAGGGCGTATAGGTTTTTTCCTGAATATATTCAGGAAAAAACGCATACGCCCTTTTTGGCCAAGTGCATCATTGTGGACGTTCTGCCTCTTTTCCTATGCTTTCAATGCAATTCCAGTCTACCTCCTGAAATCGGTTTCCTGCAATTCTGCCCCGCTTTCAAGTCCTCTTGACAGCCTTACTTCAGTATATTTTTGGACGATAGCTGTCATTTATAACTCTGCAGGTTTGTGAATTACAGTGCCCCTGAGCTCCTTTCTTCAACTCGCTTTCTTGTGACCTGGCCGCAACACCGCCGGATGTCTTCAGGCCCTAATCTGGTTCCGGTACGGCACGCTGAGCCTTTGGTTATTTCCTCTTCCTGGTGGGTAATGAGAGTTAAATTTGCCCGTCCAGACACCTCCAGCTAGCCTCTCATTGGTTCTCGCTATTCCTGTTCATCTTCCGCAGAAATTGCAAACTGGGCCAAACAGGAGGTTAAAGGCGCTGACTCTCCAAGTGGGGAGAGTGTTAGTAAAGCGTCTGGAATGTTGCACCCGAGTACCAGGGGAGGAAAACTGAGACATATTTGAACACGTCTCCCGTTCACATGGTTGATCATACTTGGGTTCCACATGCATGTTTTAGCTGAAGGAAGAATACCTTAAACCTGGAGAGTTGAGACCCGTGTAATGGGTACCATGCAATATGACTTCAAAGAGTCTTCATTTGCTCACCGAACCTCTCCAATCCTATCACTGCTGCATTTATGCCCCTGTACACACGCTTGATCCTCTGTGGAGACATAGCAATCCATAGGTTTTAAGATACTTACTAGTCAGGTACATTCTTAGGCGTTTAATATGGGGTGTTGAGTCC
Organism: Stenella coeruleoalba; assembly: GCF_951394435.1. Taxonomy (NCBI): domain Eukaryota; kingdom Metazoa; phylum Chordata; class Mammalia; order Artiodactyla; family Delphinidae; genus Stenella; species Stenella coeruleoalba. Next base: position 417,452 of record NW_027646004.1, on the reverse strand, counting down.
ATTTCGTTGAGCAAGGAGTAGCTCTTGTCTATTCCATATTTGGCTTAAGGAACTTTATCTGTGCCCATTTCAATCTCTGGTTTTATGCAGCACCCCAACGCACCTTTACCCTTAAGCAAGCATAAGTTGGTTTTCTAAATTTGAGACACTGTTCTGTTTTGGAATTCAGTTCCTGTGTAGCCAAGTTTACATTCCGTGTATTACTGATATCTTATGATGTTTCTTTTTCTGTGTGACTTATTTCAGTTAGAATCATCGTACCTGAATCCACTCATTGTGCTGCTAAGGGCCTGATGACACAGATTTCATTGCTGAGTGATATTGCTTTGTAAGTAAATACCACAACTTCTTTATCCATTTTTCACTTTCTGCGATGTTGAACTTGTACTGTAAACGAGGTTCTTGTAAACAGAGCCGTTCCAAACTTTGGGGTGGCTGTGTCTTTTTGATTTTAATTTCCCTAAGCTATAGAACCATAAGTGGAAGTGCCCTAGGTTCTGTTGCTTTGTTTTTTACATGTTTCAGGAAACACCATACACTTCTCCCGAGTGGTTGTTGGCAATTTACATCCCGCCCATCAGCATAACAAGGCTCCCAGTTCTCCATGGCCTGTCTTGCCTTTCTGGATTTTACACTTTTTTCAGATGGCCCTTTTGCCCGGGGGGAAGTGAGACTTCATTGTAGTGCAGATTTCCTTTGCAAGCTTGCTTGGTTGGCCAAAAAGGGCGTATGCGTTTTTTCCTGAATATATTCAGGAAAAAACGCATACGCCCTTTTTGGCCAAGTGCATCATTGTGGACGTTCTGCCTCTTTTCCTATGCTTTCAATGCAATTCCAGTCTACCTCCTGAAATCGCTTTCCTGCAATTCTGCCCTGCTTTCAAGTCCTCTTGGCAGCCTTACTTCAGTCTATTTTTGGACGATAGCTGTCATTTATAACTCTGCAGGTTTGTGAATTACAGTGCCCCTGATCTCCTTTCTTCAACTCGCTTTCTTTTGAGCTGGCCGCAACACCGCAGGATGCCTTCAGGCCCTAATCTGGTTCCGGTACGGCACGCTGAGCCTTTGGTTATTTCCTCTTCCTGGTGGGAAATGAGAGTTAAATTTGCCCGTCCAGACACCTCCAGCTAGCCTCTCATTGGTTCTCGCTATTCCTGTTCATCTTCCGCAGAAATTGCAAACTGGGCCAAACAGGAGGTTAAAGGCGCTGACTCTCCAAGTGGCGAGAGTGTTAGTAAAGCATCTGGAATGTTGCACCCGAGTACCAGGGGAGGAAAACTGAGACATATTTGAACACGTCTCCCGTTCACATGGTTGATCATACTTGGGTTCCACATGCATGTTTTAGCTGAAGGAAGAATACCTTAAACCTGGAGAGTTGAGACCCGTGTAATGGGTACCATGCAATATGACTTCAAAGGGTCTTCATTTGCTCACCGAACCTCTCCAATCCTATCACTGCTGCGTTTATGCCCCTGTACACATGCTTGATTCTCTTTTGGAGACATAGCAATCCATAGGTTTTACGATACTTACTAGTCAGGTACATTCTTAGGCGTTTAATATGGGGTGTTGAGTCCATTTCGTTGAGCAAGGAGTAGCTCTTGTCTATTCCATATTTGGCTTAAGGAACTTTATCTGTGCTCATTTCAATCTCTGGTTTTATGCAGCACCCCAACTCACCTTTACCCTTAAGCAAGCATAAGTTGGTTTTCTAAATTTGAGACCCTGTTCTGTTCTGTAATTCAGTTCCTGTGTAGCCAAGTTTACATTCCGTGTATTACTGATATCTTATGATGTTTCTTTTTCTGTGTGACTTATTTCAGTTAGAATCAACATACCTGAATCCACTCATTGTGATGCTAAGGGCCTGATGACATAGATTTCATTGCTGAGTGATATTGCTTTGAAAGTAAATACCACAACTTCTTTATCCATTTTTCACTTTCTGCGATGTTGAACTTGTACTGTAAACGAGGTTCTTGTAAACAGAGGCGTCCCAAACTTTGGGGTGGCTGTGTCTTTTTGATTTTAATTTCCCTAAGCTATAGGACCATAAGTGGCAGTGCCCTAGGCTCTGTTGCTTTGTTTTTTAGATGTTTCAGGAAACACCATACACTTCTCCCGAGTGTCTGTTGGCAATTTACATCCCGCCCATCAGCATAACAAGGCTCCCAGTTCTCCATGGCCTGTCCTGCCTTTCTGGATTTTACACTTTTTTCAGATGGCCCTTTTGACCGGGGGGAAGTGAGACTTCATTGTAGTGCAGATTTCCTTTGCAAGCTTGCTTGGTTGGCCAAAAAGGGCGTATGCGTTTTTTCCTGAATATATTCAGGAAAAAACGCATACGCCCTTTTTGGCCAAGTGCATCATTGTGGACGTTCTGCCTCTTTTCCTATGCTTTCAATGCAATTCCAGTCTACCTCCTGAAATCGGTTTCCTGCAATTCTGCCCCGCTTTCAAGTCCTCTTGGCAGCCTTACTTCAGTCTATTTTTGGACGATAGCTGTCATTTATAACTCTGCAGGTTTGTGAATTACAGTGCCCCTGAGCTCCTTTCTTCAACACGCTTTCTTGTGACCTGGCCGCAACACCACAGGATGGCTTCAGGCCCTAATCTGGTTCCGGCCCGGCACGCTGAGCCTTTGGTTAATTCCTCTTCCTGGTGGGAAATGAGAGTTAAATTTGCCCGTCCAGACACCTCCAGCTAGCCTCTCATTGGTTCTCGCTATTCCTGTTCATCTTCCGCAGAAATTGCAAACTGGGCCAAACAGGAGGTTAAAGGCACTGACTCTCCAAGTGGGGAGAGTGTTAGTAAAGCGTCTGGAATGTTGCACCCGAGTACCAGGGGAGGAAAACTGAGACATATTTGAACACGACTCCCGATCAAATGGTTGATCATACTCTAGGTTCCATATGCATGTTTTAGCTGAAGGAAGAATACCTTAAACCTGGGTAGTTGAAACCCGTGGAATGGGTACCATGCAATATGACTTCAAAGGGTCTTCATTTGCTCACCGAACCTCTCCAATCCTATCACTGCTGCGTTTATGCCCCTGTACACATGCTTGATTCTCTTTCGGAGACATAGCAATCCATAGGTTTTAAGATACTTACAAGTCAGGTACATTCTTAGGCGTTTAATATGCGGTGTTGAGTCCATTTCGTTGAGCAAGGAGTAACTCTTGTCTATTCCATATTTGGCTTAAGGAACTTTATCTGTGCTCATTTCAATCTCTGGTTTTATGCAGCACCCCAACTCACCTTTACCCTTAAGCAAGCATAAGTTGTTTTTCTAAATTTGAGACCCTGTTCTGTTCTGTAATTCAGTTCCTGTGTAGCCAAGTTTCCATTCCGTGTATTACTGATATCTTATGATGTTTCTTTTTCTGTGTGACTTATTTCAGTTAGAATCATCATACCTGAATCCACTCATTGTGCTGCTAAGGGCCTGATGACATAGATTTCATTGCTGAGTGATATTGCTTTGTAAGTGAATACCACAACTTCTTTATCCATTTTTCACTTTCTGCGATGTTGAACTTGTACTGTAAACGAGGTTCTTGTAAACAGAGCCGTTCCAAACTTTGGGGTGGCTGTGTCTTTTTGATTTTAATTTCCCTAAGCTATAGGACAATAAGTGGAAGTGCCCTAGGCTCTGTTGCTTTGTTTTTTAGATGTTTCAGGAAACACCATACACTTCTCCCAAGTGTCTGTTGGCAATTTACATCCCGCCCATCAGCATAACAAGGCTCCCAGTTCTCAATTGCCTGTTGCCTTTCTGGATTTTACACTTTTTTCAGATGGCCCTTTTGACCGGGGGGAAGTGAGACTTCATTGTAGTGCAGATTTCCTTTGCAAGCTTGCTTGGTTGGCCAAAAAGGGCGTATGCGTTTTTTCCTGAATATATTCAGGAAAAAACGCATACGCCCTTTTTGGCCAAGTGCATCATTGTGGACGTTCTGCCTCTTTTCCTATGCTTGCAATGCAATTCCAGTCTACCTCCTGAAATCGGTTTCCTGCAATTCTGCCCCGCTTTCAAGTCCTCTTGGCAGCCTTACTTCAGTCTATTTTTGGACGATAGCTGTCATTTATAACTCTGCAGGTTTGTGAATTACAGTGCCCCTGAGCTCCTTTCTTCAACTCGCTTTCTTGTGACCTGGCCGCAACACCGCAGGATGGCTTCAGGCCCTAATCTGGTTCCGGTACGGTACGCTCAGCCTTTGGTTATTTCCTCTTCCTGGTGGGAAATGAGAGTTAAATTTGCCCGTCCAGACACCTCCAGCTAGCCTCTCATTGGTTCTCGCTATTCCTGTTCATCTTCCGCAGAAATTGCAAACTGGGCCAAACAGGAGGTTAAAGGCGCTGACTCTCCAAGTGGGGAGAGTGTTAGTAAAGCGTCTGGAATGTTGCACCCGAGTACCAGGGGAGGAAAACTGAGACATATTTGAACACGTCTCCCGTTCACATGGTTGATCATACTTGGGTTCCACATGCATGTTTTAGCTGAAGGAAGAATACCTTAAACCTGGAGAGTTGAGACCCGTGTAATGGGTACCATGCAATATGACTTCAAAGGGTCTTCATTTACTCACCGAACCTCTCCAATCCTATCACTGCTGCGTTTATGCCCCTGTACACATGCTTGATTCTCTTTCGGAGACATAGCAATCCATAGGTTTTACGATACTTACTAGTCAGGTACATTCTTAGGCGTTTAATATGCGGTGTTGAGTCCATTTCGTTGAGCAAGGAGTAGCTCTTGTCTATTCCATATTTGGCTTAAGGAACTTTATCTGTGCTCATTTCAATCTCTGGTTTTATGCAGCACCCCAACTCACCTTTACCCTTAAGCAAGCATAAGTTGGTTTTCTAAATTTGAGACCCTGTTCTGTTCTGTAATTCAGTTCCTGTGTAGCCAAGTTTACATTCCGTGTATTACTGATATCTTATGATGTTTCTTTTTCTGTGTGACTTATTTCAGTTAGAATCATCATACCTGAATCCACTCATTGTGCTGCTAAGGGCCTGATGACATAGATTTCATTGCTGAGTGATATTGCTTTGTAAGTAAATACCACAACTTCTTTATCCATTTTTCACTTTCTGCGATGTTAAACTTGTACTGTAAACGAGGTTCTTGTAGACAGAGGCGTCCCAAACTTTGGGGTGGCTGTGTCTTTTTGATTTTAATTTCCCTAAGCTATAGGACCATAAGTGGCAGTGCCCTAGGCTCTGTTGCTTTGTTTTTTAGATGTTTCAGGAAACACCATACACTTCTCCCGAGTGTCTGTTGGCAATTTACATCCCGCCCATCAGCATAACAAGGCTCCCAGTTCTCCATGGCCTGTCCTGCCTTTCTGGATTTTACACTTTTTTCAGATGGCCCTTTTGACCGGGGGGAAGTGAGACTTCATTGTAGTGCAGATTTCCTTTGCAAGCTTGCTTGGTTGGCCAAAAAGGGCGTATGCGTTTTTTCCTGAATATATTCAGGAAAAAACGCATACGCCCTTTTTGGCCAAGTGCATCATTGTGGACGTTCTGCCTCTTTTCCTATGCTTTCAATGCAATTCCAGTCTACCTCCTGAAATCGGTTTCCTGCAATTCTGCCCCGCTTTCAAGTCGTCTTGGCAGCCTTACTTCAGTCTATTTTTGGAAGATAGCTGTCATTTATAACTCTGCAGGTTTGTGAATTACAGTGCCCCTGAGCTCCTTTCTTCAACTCGCTTTCTTGTGACCTGGCCGCAACACCGCAGGATGGCTTCAGGCCCTAATCTGGTTCCGGCCCGGCACGCTGAGCCTTTGGTTAATTCCTCTTCCTGGTGGGAAATGAGAGTTAAATTTGCCCGTCCAGACACCTCCAGCTAGCCTCTCATTGGTTCTCGCTATTCCTGTTCATCTTCCGCAGAAATTGCAAACTGGGCCAAACAGGAGGTTAAAGGCGCTGACTCTCCAAGTGGGGAGAGTGTTAGTAAAGCGTCTGGAATGTTGCACCCGAGTACCAGGGGAGGAAAACTGAGACATATTTGAACACGTCTCCCGTTCACATGGTTGATCATACTTGGGTTCCACATGCATGTTTTAGCTGAAGGAAGAATACCTTAAACCTGGAGAGTTGAGACCCGTGTAATGGGTACCATGCAATATGACTTCAAAGGGTCTTCATTTGCTCACCGAACCTCTCCAATCCTATCACTGCTGCGTTTATGCCCCTGTACACATGCTTGATTCTCTTTTGGAGACATAGCAATCCATAGGTTTTAAGATACTTACTAGTCAGGTACATTCTTAGGCGTTTAATATGCGGTGTTGAGTCCATTTCGTTGAGCAAGGAGTAGCTCTTGTCTATTCCATATTTGACTTAAGGAACTTTATCTGTGCTCATTTCAATCTCTGGTTTTATGCAGCACCCCAACTCACCTTTACCCTTAAGCAAGCATAAGTTGGTTTTCTAAATTTGAGACCCTGTTCTGTTCTGTAATTCAGTTCCTGTGTAGCCAAGTTTACATTCCGTGTATTACTGATATCTTATGATGTTTCTTTTTCTGTGTGACTTAGTTCAGTTAGAATCATCATACCTGAATCCACTCATTGTGATGTTAAGGGCCTGATGACATAGATTTCATTGCTGAGTGATATTGCTTTGTAAGTAAATACCACAACTTCTTTATCCATTTTTCACTTTCTGCGATGTTGAACTTGTACTGTAAACGAGGTTCTTGTAAACAGAGGCGTCCCAAACTTTGGGGTGGCTGTGTCTTTTTGATTTTAATTTCCCTAAGCTATAGGACCATATGTGGCAGTGCCCTAGGCTCTGTTGCTTTGTTTTTTAGATGTTTCAGGAAACACCATACACTTCTCCTGAGTGTCTGTTGGCAATTTACATCCCGCCCATCAGCATAACAAGGCTCCCAGTTCTCCATGGCCTGTCCTGCCTTTCTGGATTTTACACTTTTTTCAGATGGCCCTTTTGACCGGGGGGAAGTGAGACTTCATTGTAGTGCAGATTTCCTTTGCAAGCTTGCTTGGTTGGCCAAAAAGGGCGTATGCGTTTTTTCCTGAATATATTCAGGAAAAAACGCATACGCCCTTTTTGGCCAAGTGCATCATTGTGGACGTTCTGCCTCTTTTCCTATGCTTTCAATGCAATTCCAGTCTACCTCCTGAAATCGGTTTCCTGCAATTCTGCCCCGCTTTCAAGTCCTCTTGGCAGCCTTACTTCAGTCTATTTTTGGACGATAGCTGTCATTTATAACTCTGCAGGTTTGTGAATTACAGTGCCCCTGAGCTCCTTTCTTCAACTCGCTTTCTTGTGACCTGGCCGCAACACCGCAGGATGGCTTCAGGCCCTAATCTGGTTCCGGCCCGGCACGCTGAGCCTTTGGTTAATTCCTCTTCCTGGTGGGAATAGAGAGTTAAATTTGCCCGTCCAGACACCTCCAGCTAGCCTCTCATTGGTTCTCGCTATTCCTGTTCATCTTCCGCAGAAATTGCAAACTGGGCCAAACAGGAGGTTAAAGGGACTGACTCTCCAAGTGGGGAGAGTGTTAGTAAAGCGTCTGGAATGTTGCACCCGAGTACCAGGGGAGGAAAACTGAGACATATTTGAACACGTCTCCCGATCACATGGTTGATCATACTTGGGTTCCACATGCCTGTTTTAGCTGAAGGAAGAATACCTTAAACCTGGGTAGTTGAAAGCCGTGGAATGGGTACCATGCAATATGACTTCAAAGGGTCTTCATTTGCTCACCGAACCTCTCCAATCCTATCACTGCTGCGTTTATGCCCCTGTACACATGCTTGATTCTCTTTCGGAGACATAGCAATCCATAGGTTTTAAGATACTTACAAGTCAGGTACATTCTTAGGCGTTTAATATGTGGTGTTGAGTCCATTTCGTTGAGCAAGGAGTAGCTCTTGTCTATTCCATATTTGGCTTAAGGAACTTTATCTGTGCTCATTTCAGTCTCTGGTTTTATGCAGCACCCCAACTCACCTTTACCCTTAAGCAAGCATAAGTTGTCTTTCTAAATTTGAGACCCTGTTCTGTTCTGTAATTCAGTTCCTGTGTAGCCAAGTTTCCATTCCGTGTATTACTGATATCTTATGATGTTTCTTTTTCTGTGTGACTTACTTCAGTTAGAATCATCATACCTGAATCCACTCATTGTGCTGCTAAGGGTCTGATGACATAGATTTCATTGCTGAGTGATATTGCTTTGTAAGTGAATACCACAACTTCTTTATCCATTTTTCACTTTCTGCGATGTTGAACTTGTACTGTAAACGAGGTTCTTGTAAACAGAGCCGTTCCAAACTTTGGGGTGGCTGTGTCTTTTTGATTTTAATTTCCCTAAGCTATAGGACCATAAGTGGAAGTGCCCTAGATTCTGTTGCTTTGTTTTTTAGATGTTTCAGGAAACACCATACACTTCTCCCCAGTGGTTGTTGGCAATTTACATCCCGCCCATCAGCAATAACAAGGCTCCCAGTTCTCCATGGCCTGTCCTGCCTTTCTGGATTTTACACTTTTTTCAGATGGCCCTTTTGACCGGGGGGTAGTGAGACTTCCTTGTAGTGCAGATTTCCTTTGCAAGCTTGCTTGGTTTGCCAAAAAGGGCATATGAGTTTTTTCCTGAATATATTCAGGAAAAAACGCATACGCCCTTTTTGGCCAAGTGCATCATTGTGGACGTTCTGCCTCTTTTCCTATGCTTTCAATGCAATTCCAGTCTACCTCCTGAAATCGGTTTCCTGCAATTCTGCCCCGCTTTCAAGTCCTCTTGGCAGCCTTACTTCAGTCTATTTTTGGACGATAGCTGTCATTTATAACTCTGCAGGTTTGTGAATTACAGTGCCCCTGAGCTCCTTTCTTCAACTTGCTTTCTTGTGACCTGGCCGCAACACCGCAGGCTGGCTTCAGGCCCTAATCTGGTTCCGGCACGGCACGCTGAGCCTTTGGTTATTTCCTCTTCCTGGTGGGAAATGAGAGTTAAATTTGCCCGTCCAGACACCTCCAGCTAGTCTCTCATTGGTTCTCGCTATTCCTGTTCATCTTCCGCAGAAATTGCAAACTGGGCCAAACAGGAGGTTAAAGGCGCTGACTCTCCAAGTGGGGAGAGTGTTAGTAAAGCGTCTGGAATGTTGCACCCGAGTACCAGGGGAGGAAAACTGAGACATATTTGAACACGTCTCCCGTTCACATGGTTGATCATACTTGGGTTCCACATGCATGTTTTAGCTGAAGGAAGAATACCTTAAACCTGGAGAGTTAAGACCCGTGCAATGGGTACCATGCAATATGACTTCAAAGGGTCTTCATTTGCTCACCGAACCTCTCCAATCCTATCACTGCTGCGTTTATGCCCCTGTACACATGCTTGATTCTCTTTCGGAGACATAGCAATCCATAGGTTTTAAGATACTTACTAGTCAGGTACATTCTTAGGCGTTTAATATGCGGTGTTGAGTCCATTTCGTTGAGCAAGGAGTAGCTCTTGTCTATTCCATATTTGACTTAAGGAACTTTATCTGTGCTCATTTCAATCTCTGGTTTTATGCAGCACCCCAACTCACCTTTACCCTTAAGCAAGCATAAGTTGGTTTTCTAAATTTGAGACCCTGTTCTGTTCTGTAATTCAGTTCCTGTGTAGCCAAGTTTACATTCCGTGTATTACTGATATCTTATGATGTTTCTTTTTCTGTGTGACTTATTTCAGTTAGAATCATCATACCTGAATCCACTCATTGTGATGCTAAGGGCCTGATGACACAGATTTCATTGCTGAGTGATATTGCTTTGTAAGTAAATACCACAACTTCTTTATCCATTTTTCACTTTCTGCGATGTTGAACTTGTACTGTAAACGAGGTTCTTGTAAACAGAGCCGTTCCAAACTTTGGGGTGGCTGTGTCTTTTTGATTTTAATTTCCCTAAGCTATAGGACCATAAGTGGAAGAGCTCTAGGTTCTGTTGCTTTGTTTTTTAGATGTTTCAGGAAACACCATACACTTCTCCCGAGTGGTTTTTGGCAATTTACATCCCGCCCATCAGCATAACAAGGCTCCCAGTTCTCCATGGCCTGTCCTGCCTTTCTGGATTTTACACTTTTTTCAGATGGCCCTTTTGGCCGGGGGGAAGTGAGACTTCATTGTAGTGCAGATTTCCTTTGCAAGCTTGCTTGGTTGGCCAAAAAGGGCGTATGCGTTTTTTCCTGAATATATTCAGGAAAAAACGCATACGCCCTTTTTGGCCAAGTGCATCATTGTGGACGTTCTGCCTCTTTTCCTATGCTTTCAATGCAATTCCAGTCTACCTCCTGAAATCGGTTTCCTGCAATTCTGCCCCGCTTTCAAGTTCTCTTGGCAGCCTTACTTCAGTCTATTTTTGGACGATAGCTGTCATTTATAACTCTGCAGGTTTGTGAATTACAGTGCCCCTGAGCTCCTTTCTTCAACTCGCTTTCTTTTGAGCTGGCCGCAACACCGCAGGATGGCTTCAGGCCCTAATCTGGTTCCGGCACGGCACGCTGAGCCTTTGGTTAATTCCTCTTCCTGGTGGGAAATGAGAGTTAAATTTGCCCGTCCAGACACCTCCAGCTAGCCTCTCATTGGTTCTCGCTATTCCTGTTCATCTTCCGCAGAAATTGCAAACTGGGCCAAACAGGAGGTTAAAGGCGCTGACTCTCCAAGTGGGGAGAGTGTTAGTAAAGCGTCTGGAATGTTGCACCCGAGTACCAGGGGAGGAAAACTGAGACATATTTGAACACGTCTCCCGTTCACATGGTTGATCATACTTGGGTTCCACATGCATGTTTTAGCTGAAGGAAGAATACCTTAAACCTGGAGAGTTGAGACCCGTGTAATGGGTACCATGCAATATGACTTCAAAGGGTCTTCATTTGCTCACCGAACCTCTCCAATCCTATCACTGCTGCGTTTATGCCCCTGTACACATGCTTGATTCTCTTTCGGAGACATAGCAATCCATAGGTTTTAAGATACTTACTAGTCAGGTACATTCTTAGGCGTTTAATATGCGGTGTTGAGTCCATTTCGTTGAGCAAGGAGTAGCTCTTGTCTATTCCATATTTGGCTTAAGGAACTTTATCTGTGCTCATTTCAATCTCTGGTTTTATGCAGCACCCCAACTCACCTTTAACCTTAAGCAAGCATAAGTTGTCTTTCTAAATTTGAGACCCTGTTCTGTTCTGTAATTCAGTTCCTGTGTAGCCAAGTTTCCATTCCGTGTATTACTGATATCTTATGATGTTTCTTTTTCTGTGTGACATACTTCAGTTAGAATCATCATACCTGAATCCACTCATTGTGCTGCTAAGGGCCTGATGACATAGATTTCATTGCTGAGTGATATTGCTTTGTAAGTGAATACCACAACTTCTTTATCCATTTTTCACTTTCTGCGATGTTGAACTTGTACTGTAAACGAGGTTCTTGTAAACAGAGGCGTCCCAAACTTTGGGGTGGCTGTGTCTTTTTGATTTTAATTTCCGTAAGCTATAGGACCATAAGTGGAAGTGCCCTAGGTTCTGTTGCTTTGTTTTTTAGATGTTTCAGGAAACACCATACACTTCTCCCGAGTGGTTGTTGGCAATTTACATCCCGCCCATCAGCATAACAAGGCTCCCAGTTCTCCATGGCCTGTCCTGCCTTTCTGGATTTTACACTTTTTTCAGATGGCCCTTTTGACCGGGGGGAAGTGAGACTTCATTGTAGTGCAGATTTCCTTTGCAAGCTTGCTTGGTTGGCCAAAAAGGGCGTATGCGTTTTTTCCTGAATATATTCAGGAAAAAACGCATACGCCCTTTTTGGCCAAGTGCATCATTGTGGACGTTCTGCCTCTTTTCCTATGCTTTCAATGCAATTCCAGTCTACCTCCTGAAATCGGTTTCCTGCAATTCTGCCCCGCTTTCAAGTCCTCTTGGCAGCCTTACTTCAGTCTATTTTTGGACGATAGCTGTCATTTATAACTCTGCAGGTTTGTGAATTACAGTGCCCCTGAGCTCCTTTCTTCAACTCGCTTTCTTTTGAGCTGGCCGCAACACCGCAGGATGGCTTCAGGCCCTAATCTGGTTCCGGCACGGCACGCTGAGCCTTTGGTTAATTCCTCTTCCTGGTGGGAAATGAGAGTTAAATTTGCCCGTCCAGACACCTCCAGCTAGCCTCTCATTGGTTCTCGCTATTCCTGTTCATCTTCCGCAGAAATTGCAAACTGGGCCAAACAGGAGGTTAAAGGGACTGACTCTCCAAGTGGGGAGAGTGTTAGTAAAGCGTCTGGAATGTTGCACCCGAGTACCAGGGGAGGAAAACTGAGACATATTTGAACACGTCTCCCGATCACATGGTTGATCATACTTGGGTTCCACATGCCTGTTTTAGCTGAAGGAAGAATACCTTAAACCTGGGTAGTTGAAAGCCGTGGAATGGGTACCATGCAATATGACTTCAAAGGGTCTTCATTTGCTCACCGAACCTCTCCAATCCTATCACTGTTGCGTTTATGCCCCTGTACACATGCTTGATTCTCTTTCGGAGACATAGCAATCCATAGGTTTTAAGATACTTACAAGTCAGGTACATTCTTAGGCGTTTAATATGTGGTGTTGAGTCCATTTCGTTGAGCAAGGAGTAGCTCTTGTCTATTCCATATTTGGCTTAAGGAACTTTATCTGTGCTCATTTCAATCTCTGGTTTTATGCAGCACCCCAACTCACCTTTACCCTTAAGCAAGCATAAGTTGTCTTTCTAAATTTGAGACCCTGTTCTGTTCTGTAATTCAGTTCCTGTGTAGCCAAGTTTCCATTCCGTGTATTACTGATATCTTATGATGTTTCTTTTTCTGTGTGACTTACTTCAGTTAGAATCATCATACCTGAATCCACTCATTGTGCTGCTAAGGGTCTGATGACATAGATTTCATTGCTGAGTGATATTGCTTTGTAAGTGAATACCACAACTTCTTTATCCATTTTTCACTTTCTGCGATGTTGAACTTGTACTGTAAACGAGGTTCTTGTAAACAGAGCCGTTCCAAACTTTGGGGTGGCTGTGTCTTTTTGATTTTAATTTCCCTAAGCTATAGGACCATAAGTGGAAGTGCCCTAGGTTCTGTTGCTTTGTTTTTTAGATGTTTCAGGAAACACCATACACTTCTCCCGAGTGGTTGTTGGCAATTTACATCCCGCCCATCAGCAATAACAAGGCTCCCAGTTCTCCATGGCCTGTCCTGCCTTTCTGGATTTTACACTTTTTTCAGATGGCCCTTTTGACCGGGGGGAAGTGAGACTTCCTTGTAGTGCAGATTTCCTTTGCAAGCTTGCTTGGTTGGCCAAAAAGGGCATATGCGTTTTTTCCTGAATATATTCAGGAAAAAACGCATACGCCCTTTTTGGCCAAGTGCATCATTGTGGACGTTCTGCCTCTTTTCCTATGCTTTCAATGCAATTCCAGTCTACCTCCTGAAATCGGTTTCCTGCAATTCTGCCCCGCTTTCAAGTCCTCTTGGCAGCCTTACTTCAGTCTATTTTTGGACGATAGCTGTCATTTATAACTCTGCAGGTTTGTGAATTACAGTGCCCCTGAGCTCCTTTCTTCAACTTGCTTTCTTGTGACCTGGCCGCAACACCGCAGGCTGGATTCAGGCCCTAATCTGGTTCTGGCATGGCACGCTGAGCCTTTGGTTATTTCCTCTTCCTGGTGGGAAATGAGAGTTAAATTTGCCCGTCCAGACACCTCCAGCTAGTCTCTCATTGGTTCTCGCTATTCCTGTTCATCTTCCGCAGAAATTGCAAACTGGGCCAAACAGGAGGTTAAAGGCGCTGACTCTCCAAGTGGGGAGAGTGTTAGTAAAGCGTCTGGAATGTTGCACCCGAGTACCAGGGGAGGAAAACTGAGACATATTTGAACACGTCTCCCGTTCACATGGTTGATCATACTTGGGTTCCACATGCATGTTTTAGCTGAAGGAAGAATACCTTAAACCTGGAGAGTTAAGACCCGTGCAATGGGTACCATGCAATATGACTTCAAAGGGTCTTCATTTGCTCACCGAACCTCTCCAATCCTATCACTGCTGCGTTTATGCCCCTGTACACATGCTTGATTCTCTTTCGGAGACATAGCAATCCATAGGTTTTAAGATACTTACTAGTCAGGTACATTCTTAGGCGTTTAATATGCGGTGTTGAGTCCATTTCATTGAGCAAGGAGTAGCTCTTGTCTATTCCATATTTGACTTAAGGAACTTTATCTGTGCTCATTTCAATCTCTGGTTTTATGCATCACCCCAACTCAACTTTACCCTTAAGCAAGCATAAGTTGGTTTTCTAAATTTGAGACCCTGTTCTGTTCTGTAATTCAGTTCCTGTGTAGCCAAGTTTACATTCCGTGTATTACTGATATCTTATGATGTTTCTTTTTCTGTGTGACTTATTTCAGTTAGAATCATCATACCTGAATCCACTCATTGTGATGCTAAGGGCCTGATGACATAGAATTCATTGCTGAGTGATATTGCTTTGTAAGTAAATACCACAACTTCTTTATCCATTTTTCACTTTCTGCGATGTTGAACTTGTACTGTAAACGAGGTTCTTGTAAACAGAGCCGTTCCAAACTTTGGGGTGGCTGTGTCTTTTTGATTTTAATTTCCCTAAGCTATAGGACCATAAGTGGAAGTGCCCTAGGCTCTGTTGCTTTGTTTTTTAGATGTTTCAGGAAACACCATACACTTCTCCCAAGTGTCTGTTGGCAATTTACATCCCGCCCATCAGCATAACAAGGCTCCCAGTTCTCAATGGCCTGTTCCCTTTCTGGATTTCACACTTTTTTCAGATGGCCCTTTTGACCGGGGGGAAGTGAGACTTCATTGTAGTGCAGATTTCCTTTGCAAGCTTGCTTGGTTGGCCAAAAAGGGCGTATGCGTTTTTTCCTGAATATATTCAGGAAAAAACGCATACGCCCTTTTTGGCCAAGTGCATCATTGTGGACGTTCTGCCTCTTTTCCTATGCTTTCAATGCAATTCCAGTCTACCTCCTGAAATCGGTTTCCTGTAATTCTGCCCCGCTTTCAAGTCCTCTTGGCAGCCTTACTTCAGTCTATTTTTGGACGATAGCTGTCATTTATAACTCTGCAGGTTTGTGAATTACAGTGCCCCTGAGCTCCTTTCTTCAACTCGCTTTCTTTTGAGCTGGCCGCAACACCGCAGGATGGCTTCAGGCCCTAATCTGGTTCCGGTACGGCACGCTGAGCCTTTGGTTATTTCCTCTTCCTGATGGGAAATGAGAGTTAAATTTGCCCGTCCAGACACCTCCAGCTAGTCTCTCATTGGTTCTCGCTATTCCTGTTCATCTTCCGCAGAAATTGCAAACTGGGTCAAACAGGAGGTTAAAGGCGCTGACTCTCCAAGTGGGGAGAGTGTTAGTAAAGCGTCTGGAATGTTGCACCCGAGTACCAGGGGAGTAAAAGTGAGACATATTTGAACACGTCTCCCGTTCACATGGTTGATCATACTTGGGTTCCACATGCATGTTTTAGCTGAAGGAAGAATACCTTAAACCTGGAGAGTTGAGACCCGTGTAATGGGTACCATGCAATATGACTTCAAAGGGTCTTCATTTGCTCACCGAACCTCTCCAATCCTATCACTGCTGCGTTTATGCCCCTGTACACACGCTTGATTCTCTTTTGGAGACATAGCAATCCATAGGTTTTAAGATACTTACTAGTCAGGTACATTCTTAGGCGTTTAATATGCGGTGTTGAGTCCATTTCGTTGAGCAAGGAGTAGCTCTTGTCTATTCCATATTTGGCTTAAGGAACTTTATCTGTGCTCATTTCAATCTCTGGTTTTATGCAGCACCCCAACTCACCTTTCCCCTTAAGCAAGCATAAGTTGGTTTTCTAAATTTGAGACCCTGTTCTGTTCTGTAATTCAGTTCCTGTGTAGCCAAGTTTACATTCCGTGTATTAGTGATATCTTATGATGTTTCTTTTTCTGTGTGACTTATTTCAGTTAGAATCATCGTACCTGAATCCACTCATTATGCTGTTACGGGCATGATGACATAGATTGCATTGCTGAGTGATACTGCATTGTACGTAAGTACCACAAGTTCTTTATCCATTTTTCACTTTCTGTGATATTGAACTTGTATGGTAAACGAGGTTCTTGTAAACGGAGGCGTCCCAAACTTTGGGGTGGCTGTGTCTTTTTGATTTTAATTTCCCTAAGCTATAGGACCATAAGTGGAAGTGCCCTAGGCTCTGTTGCTTTGTTTTTTAGATGTTTCAGGAAACACCATACACTTCTCCCCAGTGGTTGTTGGCAATTTACATCCCGCCCATCAGCATAACAAGGCTCCCAGTTGTCCATGGCCTGTTCTGCCTTTCAGGATTTTACACTTTTTTCAGATGGCCCTTTTCACCGGGGGGAAGTGAGACTTCATTGTAGTGCAGATTTCCTTTGCAAGCTTGCTTGGTTGGCCAAAAAGGGCGTATGCGTTTTTTCCTGAATATATTCAGGAAAAAACGCATACGCCCTTTTTGGCCAAGTGCATCATTGTGGACGTTCTGCCTCTTTTCCTATGCTTTCAATGCAATTCCAGTCTACCTCCTGAAATCGGTTTCCTGCAATTCTGCCCCGCTTTCAAGTCCTCTTGGCAGCCTTACTTCAGTCTATTTTTGGACGATAGCTGTCATTTATAACTCTGCAGGTTTGTGAATTACAGTGCCCCTGAGCTCCTTTCTTCAACTTGCTTTCTTGTGACCTGGCCGCAACACCGCAGGCTGGCTTCAGGCCCTAATCTGGTTCCGGCACGGCACGCTCAGCCTTTAGTTATTTCCTCTTCCTGGTGGGAAATGAGAGTTAAATTTGCCCGTCCAGACACCTCCAGCTAGCCTCTCATTGGTTCTCGCTATTCCTGTTCATCTTCCGCAGAAATTGCAAACTGGGCCAAACAGGAGGTTAAAGGCGCTGACTCTCCAAGTGGGGAGAGTGTTAGTAAAGCGTCTGGAATGTTGCACCCGAGTACCAGGGGAGGAAAACTGAGACATATTTGAACACGTCTCCCGTTCACATGGTTGATCATACTTGGGTTCCACATGCATGTTTTAGCTGAAGGAAGAATACCTTAAACCTGGAGAGTTAAGACCCGTGTAATGGGTACCATGCAATATGACTTCAAAGGGTCTTCATTTGCTCACCGAACCTCTCCAATCCTATCACTGCTGCGTTTATGCCCCTGTACACATGCTTGATTCTCTTTCGGAGACATAGCAATCCATAGGTTTTAAGATACTTACTAGTCAGGTACATTCTTAGGCGTTTAATATGCGGTGTTGAGTCCATTTCGTTGAGCAAGGAGTAGCTCTTGTCTATTCCATATTTGGCTTAAGGAACTTTATCTGTGCTCATTTCAATCTCTGGTTTTATGCAGCACCCCAACTCACCTTTAACCTTAAGCAAGCATAAGTTGTCTTTCTAAATTTGAGACCCTGTTCTGTTCTGTAATTCAGTTCCTGTGTAGCCAAGTTTCCATTCCGTGTATTACTGATATCTTATGATGTTTCTTTTTCTGTGTGACATACTTCAGTTAGAATCATCATACCTGAATCCACTCATTGTGCTGCTAAGGGCCTGATGACATAGATTTCATTGCTGAGTGATATTGCTTTGTAAGTGAATACCACAACTTCTTTATCCATTTTTCACTTTCTGCGATGTTGAACTTGTACTGTAAACGAGGTTCTTGTAAACAGAGGCGTCCCAAACTTTGGGGTGGCTGTGTCTTTTTGATTTTAATTTCCGTAAGCTATAGGACCATAAGTGGAAGTGCCCTAGGTTCTGTTGCTTTGTTTTTTAGATGTTTCAGGAAACACCATACACTTCTCCCGAGTGGTTGTTGGCAATTTACATCCCGCCCATCAGCATAACAAGGCTCCCAGTTCTCCATGGCCTGTCCTGCCTTTCTGGATTTTACACTTTTTTCAGATGGCCCTTTTGACCGGGGGGAAGTGAGACTTCATTGTAGTGCAGATTTCCTTTGCAAGCTTGCTTGGTTGGCCAAAAAGGGCGTATGCGTTTTTTCCTGAATATATTCAGGAAAAAACGCATACGCCCTTTTTGGCCAAGTGCATCATTGTGGACGTTCTGCCTCTTTTCCTATGCTTTCAATGCAATTCCAGTCTACCTCCTGAAATCGGTTTCCTGCAATTCTGCCCCGCTTTCAAGTCCTCTTGGCAGCCTTACTTCAGTCTATTTTTGGACGATAGCTGTCATTTATAACTCTGCAGGTTTGTGAATTACAGTGCCCCTGAGCTCCTTTCTTCAACTCGCTTTCTTTTGAGCTGGCCGCAACACCGCAGGATGGCTTCAGGCCCTAATCTGGTTCCGGCACGGCACGCTGAGCCTTTGGTTAATTCCTCTTCCTGGTGGGAAATGAGAGTTAAATTTGCCCGTCCAGACACCTCCAGCTAGCCTCTCATTGGTTCTCGCTATTCCTGTTCATCTTCCGCAGAAATTGCAAACTGGGCCAAACAGGAGGTTAAAGGGACTGACTCTCCAAGTGGGGAGAGTGTTAGTAAAGCGTCTGGAATGTTGCACCCGAGTACCAGGGGAGGAAAACTGAGACATATTTGAACACGTCTCCCGATCACATGGTTGATCATACTTGGGTTCCACATGCCTGTTTTAGCTGAAGGAAGAATACCTTAAACCTGGGTAGTTGAAAGCCGTGGAATGGGTACCATGCAATATGACTTCAAAGGGTCTTCATTTGCTCACCGAACCTCTCCAATCCTATCACTGTTGCGTTTATGCCCCTGTACACATGCTTGATTCTCTTTCGGAGACATAGCAATCCATAGGTTTTAAGATACTTACAAGTCAGGTACATTCTTAGGCGTTTAATATGTGGTGTTGAGTCCATTTCGTTGAGCAAGGAGTAGCTCTTGTCTATTCCATATTTGGCTTAAGGAACTTTATCTGTGCTCATTTCAATCTCTGGTTTTATGCAGCACCCCAACTCACCTTTACCCTTAAGCAAGCATAAGTTGTCTTTCTAAATTTGAGACCCTGTTCTGTTCTGTAATTCAGTTCCTGTGTAGCCAAGTTTCCATTCCGTGTATTACTGATATCTTATGATGTTTCTTTTTCTGTGTGACTTACTTCAGTTAGAATCATCATACCTGAATCCACTCATTGTGCTGCTAAGGGTCTGATGACATAGATTTCATTGCTGAGTGATATTGCTTTGTAAGTGAATACCACAACTTCTTTATCCATTTTTCACTTTCTGCGATGTTGAACTTGTACTGTAAACGAGGTTCTTGTAAACAGAGCCGTTCCAAACTTTGGGGTGGCTGTGTCTTTTTGATTTTAATTTCCCTAAGCTATAGGACCATAAGTGGAAGTGCCCTAGGTTCTGTTGCTTTGTTTTTTAGATGTTTCAGGAAACACCATACACTTCTCCCGAGTGGTTGTTGGCAATTTACATCCCGCCCATCAGCAATAACAAGGCTCCCAGTTCTCCATGGCCTGTCCTGCCTTTCTGGATTTTACACTTTTTTCAGATGGCCCTTTTGACCGGGGGGAAGTGAGACTTCCTTGTAGTGCAGATTTCCTTTGCAAGCTTGCTTGGTTGGCCAAAAAGGGCATATGCGTTTTTTCCTGAATATATTCAGGAAAAAACGCATACGCCCTTTTTGGCCAAGTGCATCATTGTGGACGTTCTGCCTCTTTTCCTATGCTTTCAATGCAATTCCAGTCTACCTCCTGAAATCGGTTTCCTGCAATTCTGCCCCGCTTTCAAGTCCTCTTGGCAGCCTTACTTCAGTCTATTTTTGGACGATAGCTGTCATTTATAACTCTGCAGGTTTGTGAATTACAGTGCCCCTGAGCTCCTTTCTTCAACTTGCTTTCTTGTGACCTGGCCGCAACACCGCAGGCTGGATTCAGGCCCTAATCTGGTTCTGGCATGGCACGCTGAGCCTTTGGTTATTTCCTCTTCCTGGTGGGAAATGAGAGTTAAATTTGCCCGTCCAGACACCTCCAGCTAGTCTCTCATTGGTTCTCGCTATTCCTGTTCATCTTCCGCAGAAATTGCAAACTGGGCCAAACAGGAGGTTAAAGGCGCTGACTCTCCAAGTGGGGAGAGTGTTAGTAAAGCGTCTGGAATGTTGCACCCGAGTACCAGGGGAGGAAAACTGAGACATATTTGAACACGTCTCCCGTTCACATGGTTGATCATACTTGGGTTCCACATGCATGTTTTAGCTGAAGGAAGAATACCTTAAACCTGGAGAGTTAAGACCCGTGCAATGGGTACCATGCAATATGACTTCAAAGGGTCTTCATTTGCTCACCGAACCTCTCCAATCCTATCACTGCTGCGTTTATGCCCCTGTACACATGCTTGATTCTCTTTCGGAGACATAGCAATCCATAGGTTTTAAGATACTTACTAGTCAGGTACATTCTTAGGCGTTTAATATGCGGTGTTGAGTCCATTTCATTGAGCAAGGAGTAGCTCTTGTCTATTCCATATTTGACTTAAGGAACTTTATCTGTGCTCATTTCAATCTCTGGTTTTATGCATCACCCCAACTCAACTTTACCCTTAAGCAAGCATAAGTTGGTTTTCTAAATTTGAGACCCTGTTCTGTTCTGTAATTCAGTTCCTGTGTAGCCAAGTTTACATTCCGTGTATTACTGATATCTTATGATGTTTCTTTTTCTGTGTGACTTATTTCAGTTAGAATCATCATACCTGAATCCACTCATTGTGATGCTAAGGGCCTGATGACATAGAATTCATTGCTGAGTGATATTGCTTTGTAAGTAAATACCACAACTTCTTTATCCATTTTTCACTTTCTGCGATGTTGAACTTGTACTGTAAACGAGGTTCTTGTAAACAGAGCCGTTCCAAACTTTGGGGTGGCTGTGTCTTTTTGATTTTAATTTCCCTAAGCTATAGGACCATAAGTGGAAGTGCCCTAGGCTCTGTTGCTTTGTTTTTTAGATGTTTCAGGAAACACCATACACTTCTCCCAAGTGTCTGTTGGCAATTTACATCCCGCCCATCAGCATAACAAGGCTCCCAGTTCTCAATGGCCTGTTCCCTTTCTGGATTTCACACTTTTTTCAGATGGCCCTTTTGACCGGGGGGAAGTGAGACTTCATTGTAGTGCAGATTTCCTTTGCAAGCTTGCTTGGTTGGCCAAAAAGGGCGTATGCGTTTTTTCCTGAATATATTCAGGAAAAAACGCATACGCCCTTTTTGGCCAAGTGCATCATTGTGGACGTTCTGCCTCTTTTCCTATGCTTTCAATGCAATTCCAGTCTACCTCCTGAAATCGGTTTCCTGTAATTCTGCCCCGCTTTCAAGTCCTCTTGGCAGCCTTACTTCAGTCTATTTTTGGACGATAGCTGTCATTTATAACTCTGCAGGTTTGTGAATTACAGTGCCCCTGAGCTCCTTTCTTCAACTCGCTTTCTTTTGAGCTGGCCGCAACACCGCAGGATGGCTTCAGGCCCTAATCTGGTTCCGGTACGGCACGCTGAGCCTTTGGTTATTTCCTCTTCCTGATGGGAAATGAGAGTTAAATTTGCCCGTCCAGACACCTCCAGCTAGTCTCTCATTGGTTCTCGCTATTCCTGTTCATCTTCCGCAGAAATTGCAAACTGGGTCAAACAGGAGGTTAAAGGCGCTGACTCTCCAAGTGGGGAGAGTGTTAGTAAAGCGTCTGGAATGTTGCACCCGAGTACCAGGGGAGTAAAAGTGAGACATATTTGAACACGTCTCCCGTTCACATGGTTGATCATACTTGGGTTCCACATGCATGTTTTAGCTGAAGGAAGAATACCTTAAACCTGGAGAGTTGAGACCCGTGTAATGGGTACCATGCAATATGACTTCAAAGGGTCTTCATTTGCTCACCGAACCTCTCCAATCCTATCACTGCTGCGTTTATGCCCCTGTACACACGCTTGATTCTCTTTTGGAGACATAGCAATCCATAGGTTTTAAGATACTTACTAGTCAGGTACATTCTTAGGCGTTTAATATGCGGTGTTGAGTCCATTTCGTTGAGCAAGGAGTAGCTCTTGTCTATTCCATATTTGGCTTAAGGAACTTTATCTGTGCTCATTTCAATCTCTGGTTTTATGCAGCACCCCAACTCACCTTTCCCCTTAAGCAAGCATAAGTTGGTTTTCTAAATTTGAGACCCTGTTCTGTTCTGTAATTCAGTTCCTGTGTAGCCAAGTTTACATTCCGTGTATTAGTGATATCTTATGATGTTTCTTTTTCTGTGTGACTTATTTCAGTTAGAATCATCGTACCTGAATCCACTCATTATGCTGTTACGGGCATGATGACATAGATTGCATTGCTGAGTGATACTGCATTGTACGTAAGTACCACAAGTTCTTTATCCATTTTTCACTTTCTGTGATATTGAACTTGTATGGTAAACGAGGTTCTTGTAAACGGAGGCGTCCCAAACTTTGGGGTGGCTGTGTCTTTTTGATTTTAATTTCCCTAAGCTATAGGACCATAAGTGGAAGTGCCCTAGGCTCTGTTGCTTTGTTTTTTAGATGTTTCAGGAAACACCATACACTTCTCCCCAGTGGTTGTTGGCAATTTACATCCCGCCCATCAGCATAACAAGGCTCCCAGTTGTCCATGGCCTGTTCTGCCTTTCAGGATTTTACACTTTTTTCAGATGGCCCTTTTCACCGGGGGGAAGTGAGACTTCATTGTAGTGCAGATTTCCTTTGCAAGCTTGCTTGGTTGGCCAAAAAGGGCGTATGCGTTTTTTCCTGAATATATTCAGGAAAAAACGCATACGCCCTTTTTGGCCAAGTGCATCATTGTGGACGTTCTGCCTCTTTTCCTATGCTTTCAATGCAATTCCAGTCTACCTCCTGAAATCGGTTTCCTGCAATTCTGCCCCGCTTTCAAGTCCTCTTGGCAGCCTTACTTCAGTCTATTTTTGGACGATAGCTGTCATTTATAACTCTGCAGGTTTGTGAATTACAGTGCCCCTGAGCTCCTTTCTTCAACTTGCTTTCTTGTGACCTGGCCGCAACACCGCAGGCTGGCTTCAGGCCCTAATCTGGTTCCGGCACGGCACGCTCAGCCTTTAGTTATTTCCTCTTCCTGGTGGGAAATGAGAGTTAAATTTGCCCGTCCAGACACCTCCAGCTAGCCTCTCATTGGTTCTCGCTATTCCTGTTCATCTTCCGCAGAAATTGCAAACTGGGCCAAACAGGAGGTTAAAGGCGCTGACTCTCCAAGTGGGGAGAGTGTTAGTAAAGCGTCTGGAATGTTGCACCCGAGTACCAGGGGAGGAAAACTGAGACATATTTGAACACGTCTCCCGTTCACATGGTTGATCATACTTGGGTTCCACATGCATGTTTTAGCTGAAGGAAGAATACCTTAAACCTGGAGAGTTAAGACCCGTGTAATGGGTACCATGCAATATGACTTCAAAGGGTCTTCATTTGCTCACCGAACCTCTCCAATCCTATCACTGCTGCGTTTATGCCCCTGTACACATGCTTGATTCTCTTTCGGAGACATAGCAATCCATAGGTTTTAAGATACTTACTAGTCAGGTACATTCTTAGGCGTTTAATATGCGGTGTTGAGTCCATTTCGTTGAGCAAGGAGTAGCTCTTGTCTATTCCATATTTGGCTTAAGGAACTTTATCTGTGCTCATTTCAATCTCTGGTTTTATGCAGCACCCCAACTCACCTTTCCCCTTAAGCAAGCATAAGTTATTTTTCTAAATTTGAGACCCTGTTCTGTTCTGTAATTCAGTTCCTGTGTAGCCAAGTTTACATTCCGTGTATTACTGATATCTTATGATGTTTCTTTTTCTGTGTGACTTACTTCAGTTAGAATCATCATACCTGAATCCACTCATTTTGCTGCTAAGGGCCTGATGACACATATTTCATTGCTGAGTGATATTGCTTTGTAAGTAAATACCACAACTTCTTTATCCATTTTTCACTTTCTGCGATGTTGAACTTGTACTGTAAACGAGGTTCTTGTAAACAGAGCCGTTCCAAACTTTGGGGTGGCTGTGTCTTTTTGATTTTAATTTCCCTAAGCTATAGGACCATAAGTGGAAGTGCCCTAGGTTCTATTGCTTTGTTTTTTAGATGTTTCAGGAAACACCATACACTTCTCCCGAGTGGTTGTTGGCAATTTACATCCCGCCCATCAGCATAACAAGGCTCCCAGTTCTCCATGGCCTGTCCTGCCTTTCTGGATTTTACACTTTTTTCAGATGGCCCTTTTGACCGGGGGGAAGTGAGACTTCATTGTAGTGCAGATTTCCTTTGCAAGCCTGCTTGGTTGGCCAAAAAGGGCATATGCGTTTTTTCCTGAATATATTCAGGAAAAAACGCATACGCCCTTTTTGGCCAAGTGCATCATTGTGGACGTTCTGCCTCTTTTCCTATGCTTTCAATGCAATTCCAGTCTACCTCCTGAAATCGGTTTCCTGCAATTCTGCCCCGCTTTCAAGTCCTCTTGGCAGCCTTACTTCAGTCTATTTTTGGACGATAGCTGTCATTTATAAGTCTGCAGGTTTGTGAATTACAGTGCCCCTGAGCTCCTTTCTTCAACTCGCTTTCTTTTGAGCTGGCCGCAACACCGCAGGATGGCTTTAGGCCCTAATCTGGTTCCAGTACGGCACGCTGAGCCTTTGGTTATTTCCTCTTCCTGGTGGGAAATGAGAGTTAAATTTGCCCGTCCAGACACCTCCAGCTAGCCTCTCATTGGTTCTCGCTATTCCTGTTCATCTTCCGCAGAAATTGCAAACTGGGCCAAACAGGAGGTTAAAGGGACTGACTCTCCAAGTCGGGAGAGTGTTAGTAAAGCGTCTGGAATGTTGCACCTGAGTACCAGGGGAGGAAAACTGAGACATATTTGAACACGTCTCCCGTTCACATGGTTGATCATACTCTGGGTTCCACATGCATGTTTTAGCTGAAGGAAGAATACCTTAAACCTGGAGAGTTGAGACCCATGTAATGGGTACCATGCAATATGACTTCAAAGGGTCTTCATTTGCTCACCGAACCTCTCCAATCCTATCACTGCTGCGTTTATTCCCCTGTACACACGCTTGATTCTCTTTTGGAGACATAGCAATCCATAGGTTTTAAGATACTTACTAGTCAGGTACATTCTTAGGGGTTTAATATGGGGTTTTGAGTCCATTTTGTTGAGCAAGGAGTAGCTCTTGTCTATTCCATATTTGGCTTAAGGAACTTTATCTGTGCTCATTTCAATCTCTGGTTTTATGCAGCACCCCAACTCACCTTTCCCCTTAAGCAAGCATAAGTTGGTTTTCTAAATTTGAGACCCTGTTCTGTTCTGGAATGCAGTTCCTGTGTAGCCAAGTTTACATTCCGTGTATTAGAGATATCTTATGATGTTTCTTTTTCTGTGTGACTTATTTCAGTTAGAATCATCGTACCTGAATCCCCTCATTATGCTGCTACGGGCCTGATGAAATAGATTTCATTGCTGAGAGATAATGCATTGTACGTAAGTACCACAAGTTCTTTATCCATTTTTCACTTTCTGCGATGTTGAACTTGTACTGTAAACGAGGTTCTTGTAAACAGAGGCGTCCCAAACTTTGGGGTGGCTGTGTCTTTTTGATTTTAATTTCCCTAAGCTATAGGACCATAAGTGGAAGTGCCCTAGCCTCTGTTGCTTTGTTTTTTAGATGTTTCAGTAAACACCATACACTTCTCCCAAGTGTCTGTTGGCAATTTACATCCCGCCCATCAGCATAACAAGGCTCCCAGTTCTCCATGGCTTGTCCTGCCTTTCTGGATTTTACACTTTTTTCAGATGGCCCTTTTGACCGGGGGGAAGTGAGACTTCATTGTAGTGCAGATTTCCTTTGCAAGCTTGCTTGGTTGGCCAAAAAGGGCGTATGCGTTTTTTCCTGAATATATTCAGGAAAAAACGCATACGCCCTTTTTGGCCAAGTGCATCATTGTGGACGTTCTGCCTCTTTTCCTATGCTTTCAATGCAATTCCAGTCTACCTCCTGAAATCGGTTTCCTGCAATTCTGCCCCGCTTTCAAGTCCTCTTGGCAGCCTTACTTCAGTCTATTTTTGGACGATAGCTGTCATTTATAACTCTGCAGGTTTGTGAATTACAGTGCCCCTGAGCTCCTTTCTTCAACTCGCTTTCTTTTGAGCTGGCCGCAACACCGCAGGATGGCTTCAGGCCCTAATCTGGTTCCGGTATGGCACGCTGAGCCTTTGGTTATTTCCTCTTCCTGGTGGGTAATGAGAGTTAAATTTGCCCGTCCAGACACCTCCAGCTAGCCTCTCATTGGTTCTCGCTATTCCTGTTCATCTTCCGCAGAAATTGCAAACTGGGCCAAACAGGAGGTTAAAGGACTGACTCTCCAAGTCGGGAGAGTGTTAGTAAAGCGTCTGGAATGTTGCACCCGAGTACCAGGGTACGAAAACTGAGACATATTTGAACACGTCTCCCGATCACATGGTTGATCATACTCTAGGTTCCACATGCATGTTTTAGCTGAAGGAAGAATACCTTAAACCTGGGTAGTTGAAACCCGTGGAATGGGTACCATGCAATATGTCTTCAAAGGGTCTTCCTTTGCTCACCGAACCTCTCCAATCCTATCACTGCTGCGTTTATGCCCCTGTACACATGCTTGATTCTCTTTCGGAGACATAGCAATCCATAGGTTTTAAGATACTTACTAGTCAGGTACATTCTTAGGCGTTTAATATGCGGTGTTGAGTCCATTTCATTGAGCAAGGAGTAGCTCTTGTCTATTCCATATTTGGCTTAAGGAACTTTATCTGTGCTCATTTCAATCTCTGGTTTTATGCAGCACCCCAACTCACCTTTCCCCTTAAGCAAGCATAAGTTGGTTTTCTAAATTTGAGACCCTGTTCTGTTCTGTAATTCAGTTCCTGTGTAGCCAAGTTTACATTCCGTGTATTACTGATATCTTATGATGTTTCTTTTTCTGTGTGACTTACTTCAGTTAGAATCATCATACCTGAATCCACTCATTGTGCTGCTAAGGGCCTGATGACACAGATTTCATTGCTGAGTGATATTGCTTTGTAAGTAAATACCACAACTTCTTTATCCATTTTTCACTTTCTGCGATGTTGAACTTGTACTGTAAACGAGGTTCTTGTAAACAGAGCCGTTCCAAACTTTGGGGTGGCTGTGTCTTTTTGATTTTAATTTCCCTAAGCTATAGGACCATAAGTGGAAGTGCCCTAGGTTCTGATGCTTTGTTTTTTAGATGTTTCAGGAAACACCATACACTTCTCCCGAGTGTCTGTTGGCAATTTACATCCCGCCCATCAGCATAACAAGGCTCCCAGTTCTCCATGGCCTGTCCTGCCTTTCTGGATTTTACACTTTTTTCAGATGGCCCTTTTGACCGGGGGGAAGTGAGACTTCATTGTAGTTCAGATTTCCTTTGCAAGCTTGCTTGGTTGGCCAAAAAGGGCGTATAGGTTTTTTCCTGAATATATTCAGGAAAAAACGCATACGCCCTTTTTGGCCAAGTGCATCATTGTGGACGTTCTGCCTCTTTTCCTATGCTTTCAATGCAATTCCAGTCTACCTCCTGAAATCGGTTTCCTGCAATTCTGCCCCGCTTTCAAGTCCTCTTGACAGCCTTACTTCAGTATATTTTTGGACGATAGCTGTCATTTATAACTCTGCAGGTTTGTGAATTACAGTGCCCCTGAGCTCCTTTCTTCAACTCGCTTTCTTGTGACCTGGCCGCAACACCGCCGGATGTCTTCAGGCCCTAATCTGGTTCCGGTACGGCACGCTGAGCCTTTGGTTATTTCCTCTTCCTGGTGGGTAATGAGAGTTAAATTTGCCCGTCCAGACACCTCCAGCTAGCCTCTCATTGGTTCTCGCTATTCCTGTTCATCTTCCGCAGAAATTGCAAACTGGGCCAAACAGGAGGTTAAAGGCGCTGACTCTCCAAGTGCGGAGAGTGTTAGTAAAGCGTCTGGAATGTTGCACCCGAGTACCAGGGGAGGAAAACTGAGACATATTTGAACACGTCTCCCGTTCACATGGTTGATCATACTTGGGTTCCACATGCATGTTTTAGCTGAAGGAAGAATACCTTAAACCTGGAGAGTTGAGACCCGTGTAATGGGTACCATGCAATATGACTTCAAAGAGTCTTCATTTGCTCACCGAACCTCTCCAATCCTATCACTGCTGCTTTTATGCCCCTGTACACACGCTTGATCCTCTGTGGAGACATAGCAATCCATAGGTTTTAAGATACTTACTAGTCAGGTACATTCTTAGGCGTTTAATATGCGGTGTTGAGTCCATTTCGTTGAGCAAGGAGTAGCTCTTGTCTATACCATATTTGGCTTAAGGAACTTTATCTGTGCCCATTTCAATCTCTGGTTTTATGCAGCACCCCAACGCACCTTTCCCCTTAAGCAAGCATAAGTTGGTTTTCTAAATTTGAGACACTGTTCTGTTTTGGAATTCAGTTCCTGTGTAGCCAAGTTTACATTCCGTGTATTACTGATATCTTATGATGTTTCTTTTTCTGTGTGACTTATTTCAGTTAGAATCATCGTACCTGAATCCACTCATTGTGCTGCTAAGGGCCTGATGACACAGATTTCATTGCTGAGTGATATTGCTTTGTAAGTAAATACCACAACTTCTTTATCCATTTTTCACTTTCTGCGATGTTGAACTTGTACTGTAAACGAGGTTCTTGTAAACAGAGCCGTTCCAAACTTTGGGGTGGCTGTGTCTTTTTGATTTTAATTTCCCTAAGCTATAGGACCATAAGTGGAAGTGCCCTAGGTTCTGTTGCTTTGTTTTTTACATGTTTCAGGAAACACCATACACTTCTCCCGAGTGGTTGTTGGCAATTTACATCCCGCCCATCAGCATAACAAGGCTCCCAGTTCTCCATGGCCTGTCTTGCCTTTCTGGATTTTACACTTTTTTCAGATGGCCCTTTTGACCGGGGGGAAGTGAGACTTCATTGTAGTGCAGATTTCCTTTGCAAGCTTGCTTGGTTGGCCAAAAAGGGCGTATGCGTTTTTTCCTGAATATATTCAGGAAAAAACGCATACGCCCTTTTTGGCCAAGTGCATCATTGTGGACGTTCTGCCTCTTTTCCTATGCTTTCAATGCAATTCCAGTCTACCTCCTGAAATCGCTTTCCTGCAATTCTGCCCCGCTTTCAAGTCCTCTTGGCAGCCTTACTTCAGTCTATTTTTGGACGATAGCTGTCATTTATAACTCTGCAGGTTTGTGAATTACAGTGCCCCTGATCTCCTTTCTTCAACTCGCTTTCTTTTGAGCTGGCCGCAACACCGCAGGATGCCTTCAGGCCCTAATCTGGTTCCGGTACGGCACGCTGAGCCTTTGGTTATTTCCTCTTCCTGGTGGGAAATGAGAGTTAAATTTGCCCGTCCAGACACCTCCAGCTAGCCTCTCATTGGTTCTCGCTATTCCTGTTCATCTTCCGCAGAAATTGCAAACTGGGCCAAACAGGAGGTTAAAGGCGCTGACTCTCCAAGTGGGGAGAGTGTTAGTAAAGCATCTGGAATGTTGCATCCGAGTACCAGGGGAGGAAAACTGAGACATATTTGAACACGTCTCCCGTTCACATGGTTGATCATACTTGGGTTCCACATGCATGTTTTAGCTGAAGGAAGAATACCTTAAACCTGGAGAGTTGAGACCCGTGTAATGGGTACCATGCAATATGACTTCAAAGGGTCTTCATTTGCTCACCGAACCTCTCCAATCCTATCACTGCTGCGTTTATGCCCCTGTACACATGCTTGATTCTCTTTCGGAGACATAGCAATCCATAGGTTTTAAGATACTTACAAGTCAGGTACATTCTTAGGCGTTTAATATGCGGTGTTGAGTCCATTTCGTTGAGCAAGGAGTAACTCTTGTCTATTCCATATTTGGCTTAAGGAACTTTATCTGTGCTCATTTCAATCTCTGGTTTTATGCAGCACCCCAACTCACCTTTACCCTTAAGCAAGCATAAGTTGTTTTTCTAAATTTGAGACCCTGTTCTGTTCTGTAATTCAGTTCCTGTGTAGCCAAGTTTCCATTCCGTGTATTACTGATATCTTATGATGTTTCTTTTTCTGTGTGACTTATTTCAGTTAGAATCATCATACCTGAATCCACTCATTGTGCTGCTAAGGGCCTGATGACATAGATTTCATTGCTGAGTTATATTGCTTTGTAAGTGAATACCACAACTTCTTTATCCATTTTTCACTTTCTGCGATGTTGAACTTGTACTGTAAACGAGGTTCTTGTAAACAGAGCCGTTCCAAACTTTGGGGTGGCTGTGTCTTTTTGATTTTAATTTCCCTAAGCTATAGGACCATAAGTGGAAGTGCCCTAGGCTCTGTTGCTTTGTTTTTTAGATGTTTCAGGAAACACCATACACTTCTCCCAAGTGTCTGTTGGCAATTTACATCCCGCCCATCAGCATAACAAGGCTCCCAGTTCTCAATTGCCTGTTGCCTTTCTGGATTTTACACTTTTTTCAGATGGCCCTTTTGACCGGGGGGAAGTGAGACTTCATTGTAGTGCAGATTTCCTTTGCAAGCTTGCTTGGTTGGCCAAAAAGGGCGTATGCGTTTTTTCCTGAATATATTCAGGAAAAAACGCATACGCCCTTTTTGGCCAAGTGCATCATTGTGGACGTTCTGCCTCTTTTCCTATGCTTGCAATGCAATTCCAGTCTACCTCCTGAAATCGGTTTCCTGCAATTCTGCCCCGCTTTCAAGTCCTCTTGGCAGCCTTACTTCAGTCTATTTTTGGACGATAGCTGTCATTTATAACTCTGCAGGTTTGTGAATTACAGTGCCCCTGAGCTCCTTTCTTCAACTCGCTTTCTTGTGACCTGGCCGCAACACCGCAGGATGGCTTCAGGCCCTAATCTGGTTCCGGTACGGTACGCTCAGCCTTTGGTTATTTCCTCTTCCTGGTGGGAAATGAGAGTTAAATTTGCCCGTCCAGACACCTCCAGCTAGCCTCTCATTGGTTCTCGCTATTCCTGTTCATCTTCCGCAGAAATTGCAAACTGGGCCAAACAGGAGGTTAAAGGCGCTGACTCTCCAAGTGGGGAGAGTGTTAGTAAAGCGTCTGGAATGTTGCACCCGAGTACCAGGGGAGGAAAACTGAGACATATTTGAACACGTCTCCCGTTCACATGGTTGATCATACTTGGGTTCCACATGCATGTTTTAGCTGAAGGAAGAATACCTTAAACCTGGAGAGTTGAGACCCGTGTAATGGGTACCATGCAATATGACTTCAAAGTGTCTTCATTTGCTCACCGAACCTCTCCAATCCTATCACTGCTGCGTTTATGCCCCTGTACACATGCTTGATTCTCTTTCGGAGACATAGCAATCCATAGGTTTTACGATACTTACTAGTCAGGTACATTCTTAGGCGTTTAATATGCGGTGTTGAGTCCATTTCGTTGAGCAAGGAGTAGCTCTTGTCTATTCCATATTTGGCTTAAGGAACTTTATCTGTGCTCATTTCAATCTCTGGTTTTATGCAGCACCCCAACTCACCTTTACCCTTAAGCAAGCATAAGTTGGTTTTCTAAATTTGAGACCCTGTTCTGTTCTGTAATTCAGTTCCTGTGTAGCCAAGTTTACATTCCGTGTATTACTGATATCTTATGATGTTTCTTTTTCTGTGTGACTTATTTCAGTTAGAATCATCATACCTGAATCCACTCATTGTGCTGCTAAGGGCCTGATGACATAGATTTCATTGCTGAGTGATATTGCTTTGTAAGTAAATACCACAACTTCTTTATCCATTTTTCACTTTCTGCGATGTTAAACTTGTACTGTAAACGAGGTTCTTGTAGACAGAGGCGTCCCAAACTTTGGGGTGGCTGTGTCTTTTTGATTTTAATTTCCCTAAGCTATAGGACCATAAGTGGCAGTGCCCTAGGCTCTGTTGCTTTGTTTTTTAGATGTTTCAGGAAACACCATACACTTCTCCCGAGTGTCTGTTGGCAATTTACATCCCGCCCATCAGCATAACAAGGCTCCCAGTTCTCCATGGCCTGTCCTGCCTTTCTGGATTTTACACTTTTTTCAGATGGCCCTTTTGACCGGGGGGAAGTGAGACTTCATTGTAGTGCAGATTTCCTTTGCAAGCTTGCTTGGTTGGCCAAAAAGGGCGTATGCGTTTTTTCCTGAATATATTCAGGAAAAAACGCATACGCCCTTTTTGGCCAAGTGCATCATTGTGGACGTTCTGCCTCTTTTCCTATGCTTTCAATGCAATTCCAGTCTACCTCCTGAAATCGGTTTCCTGCAATTCTGCCCCGCTTTCAAGTCGTCTTGGCAGCCTTACTTCAGTCTATTTTTGGAAGATAGCTGTCATTTATAACTCTGCAGGTTTGTGAATTACAGTGCCCCTGAGCTCCTTTCTTCAACTCGCTTTCTTGTGACCTGGCCGCAACACCGCAGGATGGCTTCAGGCCCTAATCTGGTTCCGGCCCGGCACGCTGAGCCTTTGGTTAATTCCTCTTCCTGGTGGGAAATGAGAGTTAAATTTGCCCGTCCAGACACCTCCAGCTAGCCTCTCATTGGTTCTCGCTATTCCTGTTCATCTTCCGCAGAAATTGCAAACTGGGCCAAACAGGAGGTTAAAGGCGCTGACTCTCCAAGTGGGGAGAGTGTTAGTAAAGCGTCTGGAATGTTGCACCCGAGTACCAGGGGAGGAAAACTGAGACATATTTGAACACGTCTCCCGTTCACATGGTTGATCATACTTGGGTTCCACATGCATGTTTTAGCTGAAGGAAGAATACCTTAAACCTGGAGAGTTGAGACCCGTGTAATGGGTACCATGCAATATGACTTCAAAGGGTCTTCATTTGCTCACCGAACCTCTCCAATCCTATCACTGCTGCGTTTATGCCCCTGTACACATGCTTGATTCTCTTTCGGAGACATAGCAATCCATAGGTTTTACGATACTTACTAGTCAGGTACATTCTTAGGCGTTTAATATGCGGTGTTGAGTCCATTTCGTTGAGCAAGGAGTAGCTCTTGTCTATTCCATATTTGACTTAAGGAACTTTATCTGTGCTCATTTCAATCTCTGGTTTTATGCAGCACCCCAACTCACCTTTCCCCTTAAGCAAGCATAAGTTGGTTTTCTAAATTTGAGACCCTGTTCTGTTCTGTAATTCAGTTCCTGTGTAGCCAAGTTTACATTCCGTGTATTACTGATATCTTATGATGTTTCTTTTTCTGTGTGACTTAGTTCAGTTAGAATCATCATACCTGAATCCACTCATTGTGATGTTAAGGGCCTGATGACATAGATTTCATTGCTGAGTGATATTGCTTTGTAAGTAAATACCACAACTTCTTTATCCATTTTTCACTTTCTGCGATGTTGAACTTGTACTGTAAACGAGGTTCTTGTAAACAGAGGCGTCCCAAACTTTGGGGTGGCTGTGTCTTTTTGATTTTAATTTCCCTAAGCTATAGGACCATATGTGGCAGTGCCCTAGGCTCTGTTGCTTTGTTTTTTAGATGTTTCAGGAAACACCATACACTTCTCCGGAGTGTCTGTTGGCAATTTACATCCCGCCCATCAGCATAACAAGGCTCCCAGTTCTCCATGGCCTGTCCTGCCTTTCTGGATTTTACACTTTTTTCAGATGGCCCTTTTGACCGGGGGGAAGTGAGACTTCATTGTAGTGCAGATTTCCTTTGCAAGCTTGCTTGGTTGGCCAAAAAGGGCGTATGCGTTTTTTCCTGAATATATTCAGGAAAAAACGCATACGCCCTTTTTGGCCAAGTGCATCATTGTGGACGTTCTGCCTCTTTTCCTATGCTTTCAATGCAATTCCAGTCTACCTCCTGAAATCGGTTTCCTGCAATTCTGCCCCGCTTTCAAGTCCTCTTGGCAGCCTTACTTCAGTCTATTTTTGGACGATAGCTGTCATTTATAACTCTGCAGGTTTGTGAATTACAGTGCCCCTGAGCTCCTTTCTTCAACTCGCTTTCTTGTGACCTGGCCGCAACACCGCAGGATGGCTTCAGGCCCTAATCTGGTTCCGGCCCGGCACTCTGAGCCTTTGGTTAATTCCTCTTCCTGGTGGGAAATGAGAGTTAAATTTGCCCGTCCAGACACCTCCAGCTAGCCTCTCATTGGTTCTCGCTATTCCTGTTCATCTTCCGCAGAAATTGCAAACTGGGCCAAACAGGAGGTTAAAGGGACTGACTCTCCAAGTGGGGAGAGTGTTAGTAAAGCATCTGGAATGTTGCACCCGAGTACCAGGGGAGTAAAACTGAGACATATTTGAACACGTCTCCCGATCACATGGTTGATCATACTCTAGGTTCCATATGCATATTTTAGCTGAAGGAAGAATACCTTAAACCTGGGTAGTTGAAACCCGTGGAATGGGTACCATGCAATATGACTTCAAAGGGTCTTCATTTGCTCACCGAACCTCTCCAATCCTATCACTGCTGCGTTTATGCCCCTGTACACATGCTTGATTCTCTTTTGGAGACATAGCAATCCATAGGTTTTAAGATACTTACAAGTCAGGTACATTCTTAGGCGTTTAATATGCGGTGTTGAGTCCATTTCGTTGAGCAAGGAGTAGTTCTTGTCTATTCCATATTTGGCTTAAGGAACTTTATCTGTGCTCATTTCAATCTCTGGTTTTATGCAGCACCCCAACTCACCTTTACCCTTAAGCAAGCATAAGTTGTTTTTCTAAATTTGAGACCCTGTTCTGTTCTGTAATTCAGTTCCTGTGTAGCCAAGTTTCCATTCCGTGTATTACTGATATCTTATGATGTTTCTTTTTCTGTGTGACTTATTTCAGTTAGAATCATCATACCTGAATCCACTCATTGTGCTGCTAAGGGCCTGATGACATAGATTTCATTGCTGAGTGATATTGCTTTGTAAGTGAATACCACAACTTCTTTCTCCATTTTTCACTTTCTGCGATGTTGAACTTGTACTGTAAACGAGGTTCTTGTAAACAGAGCCGTTCCACACTTTGGGGTGGCTGTGTCTTTTTGATTTTAATTTCCCTAAGCTATAGGACCATAAGTGGAAGTGCCCTAGGCTCTGTTGCTTTGTTTTTTAGATGTTCCAGGAAATACCATACACTTCTCCCAAGTGTTTGTTGGCAATTTACATCCCGCCCATCAGCATAACAAGGCTCCCAGTTCTCAATGGCCTGTTGCCTTTCTGGATTTTACACTTTTTTCAGATGGCCCTTTTGACCGGGGGGAAGTGAGACTTCATTGTAGTGCAGATTTCCTTTGCAAGCTTGCTTGGTTGGCCAAAAAGGGCGTATGCGTTTTTTCCTGAATATATTCAGGAAAAAACGCATACGCCCTTCTTGGCCAAGTGCATCATTGTGGACGTTCTGCCTCTTTTCCTATGCTTTCAATGCAATTCCAGTCTACCTCCTGAAATCGGTTTCCTGCAATTCTGCCCCGCTTTCAAGTCCTCTTGGCAGCCTTACTTCAGTCTATTTTTGGACGATAGCTGTCATTTATAACTCTGCAGGTTTGTGAATTACAGTGCTCCTGAGCTCCTTTCTTCAACTCGCTTTCTTGTGACCTGGCCGCAACACCGCAGGATGGCTTCAGGCCCTAATCTGGTTCCGGCCCGGCATGCTGAGCCTTTGGATAATTCCTCTTCCTGGTGGGAAATGAGAGTTAAATTTGCCCGTCCAGACACCTCCAGCTAGCCTCTCATTGGTTCTCGCTATTCCTGTTCATCTTCCGCAGAAATTGCAAACTGGGCCAAACAGGAGGTTAAAGGCACTGACTCTCCAAGTGGGGAGAGTGTTAGTAAAGCATCTGGAATGTTGCACCCGAGTACCAGGGGAGGAAAACTGAGACATATTTGAACACGTCTCCCGATCACATGGTTGATCATACTCTAGGTTCCACATGCATGTTTTAGCTGAAGGAAGAATACCTTAAACCTGGGTAGTTGAAACCCGTGGAATGGGTACCATGCAATATGACTTCAAAGGGTCTTCATTTGCTCACCGAACCTCTCCAATCCTATCACTGCTGCGTTTATGCCCCTGTACACATGCTTGATTCTCTTTCGGAGACATAGCAATCCATAGGTTTTACGATACTTACTAGTCAGGTACATTCTTAGGCGTTTAATATGCGGTGTTGAGTCCATTTCGTTGAGCAAGGAGTAGCTCTTGTCTATTCCATATTTGACTTAAGGAACTTTATCTGTGCTCATTTCAATCTCTGGTTTTATGCAGCACCCCAACTCACCTTTACCCTTAAGCAAGCATAAGTTGGTTTTCTAAATTTGAGACCCTGTTCTGTTCTGTAATTCAGTTCCTGTGTAGCCAAGTTTACATTCCGTGTATTACTGATATCTTATGATGTTTCTTTTTCTGTGTGACTTAGTTCAGTTAGAATCATCATACCTGAATCCAGTCATTGTGATGTTAAGGGCCTGATGACATAGATTTCATTGCTGAGTGATATTGCTTTGTAAGTAAATACCACAACTTCTTTATCCATTTTTCACTTTCTGCGATGTTGAACTTGTACTGTAAACGAGGTTCTTGTAAACAGAGGCGTCCCAAACTTTGGGGTGGCTGTGTCTTTTTGATTTTAATTTCCCTAAGCTATAGGACCATATGTGGCAGTGCCCTAGGCTCTGTTGCTTTGTTTTTTAGATGTTTCAGGAAACACCATACACTTCTCCGGAGTGTCTGTTGGCAATTTACATCCCGCCCATCAGCATAACAAGGCTCCCAGTTCTCCATGGCCTGTCCTGCCTTTCTGGATTTTACACTTTTTTCAGATGGCCCTTTTGACCGGGGGGAAGTGAGACTTCATTGTAGTGCAGATTTCCTTTGCAAGCTTGCTTGGTTGGCCAAAAAGGGCGTATGCGTTTTTTCCTGAATATATTCAGGAAAAAACGCATACGCCCTTTTTGGCCAAGTGCATCATTGTGGACGTTCTGCCTCTTTTCCTATGCTTTCAATGCAATTCCAGTCTACCTCCTGAAATCGGTTTCCTGCAATTCTGCCCCGCTTTCAAGTCCTCTTGGCAGCCTTACTTCAGTCTATTTTTGGACGATAGCTGTCATTTATAACTCTGCAGGCTTGTGAATTACAGTGCCCCTGAGCTCCTTTCTTCAACTCGCTTTCTTGTGACCTGGCCGCAACACCGCAGGATGGCTTCAGGCCCTAATCTGGTTCCGGCCCGGCACTCTGAGCCTTTGGTTAATTCCTCTTCCTGGTGGGAAATGAGAGTTAAATTTGCCCGTCCAGACACCTCCAGCTAGCCTCTCATTGGTTCTCGCTATTCCTGTTCATCTTCCGCAGAAATTGCAAACTGGGCCAAACAGGAGGTTAAAGGGACTGACTCTCCAAGTGGGGAGAGTGTTAGTAAAGCATCTGGAATGTTGCACCCGAGTACCAGGGGAGTAAAACTGAGACATATTTGAACACGTCTCCCGATCACATGGTTGATCATACTCTAGGTTCCATATGCATATTTTAGCTGAAGGAAGAATACCTTAAACCTGGGTAGTTGAAACCCGTGGAATGGGTACCATGCAATATGACTTCAAAGGGTCTTCATTTGCTCACCGAACCTCTCCAATCCTATCACTGCTGCGTTTATGCCCCTGTACACATGCTTGATTCTCTTTCGGAGACATAGCAATCCATAGGTTTTACGATACTTACTAGTCAGGTACATTCTTAGGCGTTTAATATGCGGTGTTGAGTCCATTTCGTTGAGCAAGGAGTAGCTCTTGTCTATTCCATATTTGACTTAAGGAACTTTATCTGTGCTCATTTCAATCTCTGGTTTTATGCAGCACCCCAACTCACCTTTACCCTTAAGCAAGCATAAGTTGGTTTTCTAAATTTGAGACCCTGTTCTGTTCTGTAATTCAGTTCCTGTGTAGCCAAGTTTACATTCCGTGTATTACTGATATCTTATGATGTTTCTTTTTCTGTGTGACTTAGTTCAGTTAGAATCATCATACCTGAATCCACTCATTGTGATGTTAAGGGCCTGATGACATAGATTTCATTGCTGAGTGATATTGCTTTGTAAGTAAATACCACAACTTCTTTATCCATTTTTCACTTTCTGCGATGTTGAACTTGTACTGTAAACGAGGTTCTTGTAAACAGAGCCGTTCCAAACTTTGGGGTGGCTGTGTCTTTTTGATTTTAATTTCCGTAAGCTATAGGACCATAAGTTGAAGTGCCCTAGGTTCTGTTGCTTTGTTTTTTAGATGTTTCAGGAAACACCATACACTTCTCCCGAGTGGTTGTTGGCAATTTACATCCCGCCCATCAGCATAACAAGGCTCCCAGTTCTCCATGGCCTGTCCTGCCTTTCTGGATTTTACACTTTTTTCAGATGGCCCTTTTGACCGGGGGGAAGTGAGACTTCATTGTAGTGCAGATTTCCTTTGCAAGCTTGCTTGGTTGGCCAAAAAGGGCGTATGCGTTTTTTCCTGAATATATTCAGGAAAAAACGCATACGCCCTTTTTGGCCAAGTGCATCATTGTGGACGTTCTGCCTCTTTTCCTATGCTTTCAATGCAATTCCAGTCTACCTCCTGAAATCGGTTTCCTGCAATTCTGCCCCGCTTTCAAGTCCTCTTGGCAGCCTTACTTCAGTCTATTTTTGGACGATAGCTGTCATTTATAACTCTGCAGGTTTGTGAATTACAGTGCCCCTGAGCTCCTTTCTTCAACTCGCTTTCTTGTGACCTGGCCGCAACACCGCAGGATGGCTTCAGGCCCTAATCTGGTTCCGGCCCGGCACTCTGAGCCTTTGGTTAATTCCTCTTCCTGGTGGGAAATGAGAGTTAAATTTGCCCGTCCAGACACCTCCAGCTAGCCTCTCATTGGTTCTCGCTATTCCTGTTCATCTTCCGCAGAAATTGCAAACTGGGCCAAACAGGAGGTTAAAGGGACTGACTCTCCAAGTGGGGAGAGTGTTAGTAAAGCATCTGGAATGTTGCACCCGAGTACCAGGGGAGTAAAACTGAGACATATTTGAACACGTCTCCCGATCACATGGTTGATCATACTCTAGGTTCCATATGCATATTTTAGCTGAAGGAAGAATACCTTAAACCTGGGTAGTTGAAACCCGTGGAATGGGTACCATGCAATATGACTTCAAAGGGTCTTCATTTGCTCACCGAACCTCTCCAATCCTATCACTGCTGCGTTTATGCCCCTGTACACATGCTTGATTCTCTTTCGGAGACATAGCAATCCATAGGTTTTAAGATACTTACAAGTCAGGTACATTCTTAGGCGTTTAATATGCGGTGTTGAGTCCATTTCGTTGAGCAAGGAGTAGTTCTTGTCTATTCCATATTTGGCTTAAGGAACTTTATCTGTGCTCATTTCAATCTCTGGTTTTATGCAGCACCCCAACTCACCTTTACCCTTAAGCAAGCATAAGTTGTTTTTCTAAATTTGAGACCCTGTTCTGTTCTGTAATTCAGTTCCTGTGTAGCCAAGTTTCCATTCCGTGTATTACTGATATCTTATGATGTTTCTTTTTCTGTGTGACTTATTTCAGTTAGAATCATCATACCTGAATCCACTCATTGTGCTGCTAAGGGCCTGATGACATAGATTTCATTGCTGAGTGATATTGCTTTGTAAGTGAATACCACAACTTCTTTCTCCATTTTTCACTTTCTGCGATGTTGAACTTGTACTGTAAACGAGGTTCTTGTAAACAGAGCCGTTCCAAACTTTGGGGTGGCTGTGTCTTTTTGATTTTAATTTCCCTAAGCTATAGGACCATAAGTGGAAGTGCCCTAGGCTCTGTTGCTTTGTTTTTTAGATGTTCCAGGAAATACCATACACTTCTCCCAAGTGTCTGTTGGCAATTTACATCCCGCCCATCAGCATAACAAGGCTCCCAGTTCTCAATGGCCTGTTGCCTTTCTGGATTTTACACTTTTTTCAGATGGCCCTTTTGACCGGGGGGAAGTGAGACTTCATTGTAGTGCAGATTTCCTTTGCAAGCTTGCTTGGTTGGCCAAAAAGGGCGTATGCGTTTTTTCCTGAATATATTCAGGAAAAAACGCATACGCCCTTTTTGGCCAAGTGCATCATTGTGGACGTTCTGCCTCTTTTCCTATGCTTTCAATGCAATTCCAGTCTACCTCCTGAAATCGGTTTCCTGCAATTCTGCCCCGCTTTCAAGTCCTCTTGGCAGCCTTACTTCAGTCTATTTTTGGACGATAGCTGTCATTTATAACTCTGCAGGTTTGTGAATTACAGTGCTCCTGAGCTCCTTTCTTCAACTCGCTTTCTTGTGACCTGGCCGCAACACCGCAGGATGGCTTCAGGCCCTAATCTGGTTCCGGCCCGGCATGCTGAGCCTTTGGATAATTCCTCTTCCTGGTGGGAAATGAGAGTTAAATTTGCCCGTCCAGACACCTCCAGCTAGCCTCTCATTGGTTCTCGCTATTCCTGTTCATCTTCCGCAGAAATTGCAAACTGGGCCAAACAGGAG
The DNA here is from genome assembly GCF_951394435.1 of Stenella coeruleoalba. Classification (NCBI taxonomy): domain Eukaryota; kingdom Metazoa; phylum Chordata; class Mammalia; order Artiodactyla; family Delphinidae; genus Stenella; species Stenella coeruleoalba. The sequence continues at coordinate 376,785 of NW_027646004.1, read as the reverse complement.
GTTAAAGGCACTGACTCTCCAAGTGGGGAGAGTGTTAGTAAAGCATCTGGAATGTTGCACCCGAGTACCAGGGGAGGAAAACTGAGACATATTTGAACACGTCTCCCGATCACATGGTTGATCATACTCTAGGTTCCACATGCATGTTTTAGCTGAAGGAAGAATACCTTAAACCTGGGTAGTTGAAACCCGTGGAATGGGTACCATGCAATATGACTTCAAAGGGTCTTCATTTGCTCACCGAACCACTCCAATCCTATCACTGCTGCGTTTATGCCCCTGTACACATGCTTGATTCTCTTTCGGAGACTTAGCAATCCATAGGTTTTAAGATACTTACTAGTCAGGTACATTCTTAGGCGTTTAATATGCGGTGTTGAGTCCATTTCGTTGAGCAAGGAGTAGCTCTTGTCTATTCCATATTTGACTTAAGGAACTTTATCTGTGCTCATTTCAATCTCTGGTTTTATGCAGCACCCCAACTCACCTTTACCCTTAAGCAAGCATAAGTTGGTTTTGTAAATTTGAGACCCTGTTCTGTTCTGTAATTCAGTTCCTGTGTAGCCAAGTTTACATTCCATGTATTACTGATATCTTATGATGTTTCTTTTTCTGTGTGACTTACTTCAGTTAGAATCATCATACCTGAATCCACTCATTGTGCTGCTAAGGGCCTAATGACACAGATTTCATTGCTGAGTGATATTGCTTTGTAAGTAAATACCACAACTTCTTTATCCATTTTTCACTTTCTGCGATGTTGAACTTGTACTGTAAACGAGGTTCTTGTAAACAGAGCCGTTCCAAACTTTGGGGTGGCTGTGTCTTTTAGATTTTAATTTCCCTAAGCTATAGGACCATAAGTGGAAGTGCCCTAGGTTCTGTTGCTTTGTTTTTTAGATGTTTCAGGAAACACCATACACTTCTCCCGAGTGGTTGTTGGCAATTTACATCCCACCCATCAGCATAACAAGGCTCCCAGTTCTCCATGGCCTGTCCTGCCTTTCTGGATTTTACACTTTTTTCAGATGGCCCTTTTGACCGGGGGGAAGTGAGACTTCATTGTAGTGCAGATTTCCTTTGCAAGCTTGCTTGGTTGGCCAAAAAGAGCGTATGCGTTTTTTCCTGAATATATTCAGGAAAAAACGCATACGCCCTTTTTGGCCAAGTGCATCATTGTGGACGTTCTGCCTCTTTTCCTATGCTTTCAATGCAATTCCAGTCTACCTCCTGAAATCGGTTTCCTGCAATTCTGCCCCGCTTTCAAGTCCTCTTGGCAGCCTTACTTCAGTCTATTTTTGGACGATAGCTGTCATTTATAACTCTGCAGGTTTGTGAATTACAGTGCCCCTGAGCTCCTTTCTTCAACTCGCTTTCTTTTCAGCTGGCCGCAACACCGCAGGATGGCTTCAGGCCCTAATCTGGTTCCGGCCCGGCACTCTGAGCCTTTGGTTAATTCCTCTTCCTGGTGGGAAATGAGAGTTAAATTTGCCCGTCCAGACACCTCCAGCTAGCCTCTCATTGGTTCTCGCTATTCCTGTTCATCTTCCGCAGAAATTGCAAACTGGGCCAAACAGGAGGTTAAAGGCACTGACTCTCCAAGTGGGGAGAGTGTTAGTAAAGCATCTGGAATGTTGCACCCGAGTACCAGGGGAGGAAAACTGAGACATATTTGAACACGTCTCCCGATCACATGGTTGATCATACTCTAGGTTCCACATGCATGTTTTAGCTGAAGGAAGAATACCTTAAACCTGGGTAGTTGAAACCCGTGGAATGGGTACCATGCAATATGACTTCAAAGGGTCTTCATTTGCTCACCGAACCTCTCCAATCCTATCACTGCTGCGTTTATGCCCCTGTACACATGCTTGATTCTCTTTCGGAGACATAGCAATCCATAGGTTTTAAGATACTTACTAGTCAGGTACATTCTTAGGCGTTTAATATGCGGTGTTGAGTCCATTTCGTTGAGCAAGGAGTAGCTCTTGTCTATTCCATATTTGACTTAAGGAACTTTATCTGTGCTCATTTCAATCTCTGGTTTTATGCAGCACCCCAACTCACCTTTACCCTTAAGCAAGCATAAGTTGGTTTTCTAAATTTGAGACCCTGTTCTGTTCTGTAATTCAGTTCCTGTGTAGCCAAGTTTACATTCCATGTATTACTGATATCTTATGATGTTTCTTTTTCTGTGTGACTTACTTCAGTTAGAATCATCATACCTGAATCCACTCATTGTGCTGCTAAGGGCCTGATGACACAGATTTCATTGCTGAGTGATATTGCTTTGTAAGTAAATACCACAACTTCTTTATCCATTTTTCACTTTCTGCGATGTTGAACTTGTACTGTAAACGAGGTTCTTGTAAACAGAGCCGTTCCAAACTTTGGGGTGGCTGTGTCTTTTAGATTTTAATTTCCCTAAGCTATAGGACCATAAGTGGAAGTGCCCTAGGTTCTGTTGCTTTGTTTTTTAGATGTTTCAGGAAACACCATACACTTCTCCCGAGTGGTTGTTGGCAATTTACATCCCGCCCATCAGCATAACAAGGCTCCCAGTTCTCCATGGCCTGTCCTGCCTTTCTGGATTTTACACTTTTTTCAGATGGCCCTTTTGACCGGGGGGAAGTGAGACTTCATTGTAGTGCAGATTTCCTTTGCAAGCTTGCTTGGTTGGCCAAAAAGGGCGTATGCGTTTTTTCCTGAATATATTCAGGAAAAAACGCATACGCCCTTTTTGGCCAAGTGCATCATTGTGGACGTTCTGCCTCTTTTCCTATGCTTTCAATGCAATTCCAGTCTACCTCCTGAAATCGGTTTCCTGCAATTCTGCCCCGCTTTCAAGTCCTCTTGGCAGCCTTACTTCAGTCTATTTTTGGACGATAGCTGTCATTTATAACTCTGCAGGTTTGTGAATTACAGTGCCCCTGAGCTCCTTTCTTCAACTCGCTTTCTTTTGAGCTGGCCGCAACACCGCAGGATGGCTTCAGGCCCTAATCTGGTTCCGGCCCGGCACGCTGAGCCTTTGGTTAATTCCTCTTCCTGGTGGGAAATGAGAGTTAAATTTGCCCGTCCAGACACCTCCAGCTAGCCTCTCATTGGTTCTCGCTATTCCTGTTCATCTTCCGCAGAAATTGCAAACTGGGCCAAACAGGAGGTTAAAGGGACTGACTCTCCAAGTGAGGAGAGTGTTAGTAAAGCATCTGGAATGTTGCACCCGAGTACCAGGGGAGGAAAACTGAGACATATTTGAACACGTCTCCCGATCACATGGTTGATCATACTCTAGGTTCCATATGCATGTTTTAGCTGAAGGAAGAATACCTTAAACCTGGGTAGTTGAAACCCGTGGAATGGGTACCATGCAATATGACTTCAAAGGGTCTTCATTTGCTCACCGAACCTCTCCAATCCTATCACTGCTGCGTTTATGCCCCTGTACACATGCTTGATTCTCTTTCGGAGACATAGCAATCCATAGGTTTTAAGATACTTACTAGTCAGGTACATTCTTAGGCGTTTAATATGCGGTGTTGAGTCCATTTCGTTGAGCAAGGAGTAGCTCTTGTCTATTCCATATTTGACTTAAGGAACTTTATCTGTGCTCATTTCAATCTCTGGTTTTATGCAGCACCCCAACTCACCTTTACCCTTAAGCAAGCATAAGTTGGTTTTCTAAATTTGAGACCCTGTTCTGTTCTGTAATTCAGTTCCTGTGTAGCCAAGTTTACATTCCGTGTATTACTGATATCTTATGATGTTTCTTTTTCTGTGTGACTTACTTCAGTTAGAATCATCATACCTGAATCCACTCATTGTGCTGCTAAGGGCCTGATGACACATATTTCATTGCTGAGTGATATTGCTTTGTAAGTAAATACCACAACTTCTTTATCCATTTTTCACTTTCTGCGATGTTGAACTTGTACTGTAAACGAGGTTCTTGTAAACAGAGGCGTCCCAAACTTTGGGGTGGCTGTGTCTTTTTGATTTTAATTTCCCTAAGCTATAGGACCATAAGTGGCAGTGCCCTAGGCTCTGTTGCTTTGTTTTTTAGATGTTTCAGGAAACACCATACACTTCTCCCGAGTGTCTGTTGGCAATCTACATCCCGCCCATCAGCATAACAAGGCTCCCAGTTCTCCATGGCCTGTCCTGCCTTTCTGGATTTTACACTTTTTTCAGATGGCCCTTTTGACCGGGGGGAAGTGAGACTTCATTGTAGTGCAGATTTCCTTTGCAAGCTTGCTTGGTTGGCCAAAAAGGGCGTATGCGTTTTTTCCTGAATATATTCAGGAAAAAACGCATACGCCCTTTTTGGCCAAGTGCATCATTGTGGACGTTCTGCCTCTTTTCCTATGCTTTCAATGCAATTCCAGTCTACCTCCTGAAATCGGTTTCCTGCAATTCTGCCCCGCTTTCAAGTCCTCTTGGCAGCCTTACTTCAGTCTATTTTTGGACGATAGCTGTCATTTATAACTCTGCAGGTTTGTGAATTACAGTGCCCCTGAGCTCCTTTCTTCAACTCGCTTTCTTTTGAGCTGGCCGCAACACCGCAGGATGGCTTCAGGCCCTAATCTGGTTCCGGCCCGGCACGCTGAGCCTTTGGTTAATTCCTCTTCCTGGTGGGAAATGAGAGTTCAATTTGCCCGTCCAGACACCTCCAGCTAGCCTCTCATTGGTTCTCGCTATTCCTGTTCATCTTCCGCAGAAATTGCAAACTGGGCCAAACAGGAGGTTAAAGGGACTGACTCTCCAAGTGGGGAGAGTGTTAGTAAAGCATCTGGAATGTTGCACCCGAGTACCAGGGGAGGAAAACTGAGACATATTTGAACACGTCTCCCGATCACATGGTTGATCATACTCTAGGTTCCATATGCATGTTTTAGCTGAAGGAAGAATACCTTAAACCTGGGTAGTTGAAACCCGTGGAATGGGTACCATGCAATATGACTTCAAAGGGTCTTCATTTGCTCACCGAACCTCTCCAATCCTATCACTGCTGCGTTTATGCCCCTGTACACATGCTTGATTCTCTTTCGGAGACATAGCAATCCATAGGTTTTAAGATACTTACAAGTCAGGTACATTCTTAGGCGTTTAATATGCGGTGTTGAGTCCATTTCGTTGAGCAAGGAGTAGCTCTTGTCTATTCCATATTTGGTTTAAGGAACTTTATCTGTGCTCATTTCAATCTCTGGTTTTATGCAGCACCCCAACTCACCTTTACCCTTAAGCAAGCATAAGTTGTTTTTCTAAATTCGAGACCCTGTTCTGTTCTGTAATTCAGTTCCTGTGTAGCCAAGTTTCCATTCCGTGTATTACTGATATCTTATGATGTTTCTTTTTCTGTGTGACTTATTTCAGTTAGAATCATCATACCTGAATCCACTCATTGTGCTGCTAAGGGCCTGATGACATAGATTTCATTGCTGAGTGATATTGCTTTGTAAGTGAATACCACAACTTCTTTCTCCATTTTTCACTTTCTGCGATGTTGAACTTGTACTGTAAACGAGGTTCTTGTAAACAGAGCCGTTCCAAACTTTGGGGTGGCTGTGTCTTTTTGATTTTAATTTCCCTAAGCTATAGGACCATAAGTGGAAGTGCCCTAGGCTCTGTTGCTTTGTTTTTTAGATGTTTCAGGAAACACCATACACTTCTCCCAAGTGTCTGTTGGCAATTTACATCCCGCCCATCAGCATAACAAGGCTCCCAGTTCTCAATGGCCTGTTGCCTTTCTGGATTTTACACTTTTTTCAGATGGCCCTTTTGACCGGGGGGAAGTGAGACTTCATTGTAGTGCAGATTTCCTTTGCAAGCTTGCTTGGTTGGCCAAAAAGGGCGTATGCGTTTTTTCCTGAATAGATTCAGGAAAAAACGCATACGCCCTTCTTGGCCAAGTGCATCATTGTGGACGTTCTGCCTCTTTTCCTATGCTTTCAATGCAATTCCAGTCTACCTCCTGAAATCGGTTTCCTGCAATTCTGCCCCGCTTTCAAGTCCTCTTGGCAGCCTTACTTCAGTCTATTTTTGGACGATAGCTGTCATTTATAACTCTGCAGGTTTTTGAATTACAGTGCTCCTGAGCTCCTTTCTTCAACTCGATTTCTTGTGACCTGGCCGCAACACCGCAGGATGGCTTCAGGCCCTAATCTGGTTCCGGCCCGGCATGCTGAGCCTTTGGTTAATTCCTCTTCCTGGTGGGAAATGAGAGTTAAATTTGCCCGTCCAGACACCTCCAGCTAGCCTCTCATTGGTTCTCGCTATTCCTGTTCATCTTCCGCAGAAATTGCAAACTGGGCCAAACAGGAGGTTAAAGGCACTGACTCTCCAAGTGGGGAGAGTGTTAGTAAAGCGTCTGGAATGTTGCACCCGAGTACCAGGGGAGGAAAACTGAGACATATTTGAACACGTCTCCCGATCACATGGTTGATCATCCTCTAGGTTCCACATGCATGTTTTAGCTGAAGGAAGAATACCTTAAACCTGGGTAGTTGAAACCCGTGGAATGGGTACCATGCAATATGACTTCAAAGGGTCTTCATTTGCTCACCGAACCACTCCAATCCTATCACTGCTGCCTTTATGCCCCTGTACACATGCTTGATTCTCTTTCGGAGACATAGCAATCCATAGGTTTTAAGATACTTACTAGTCAGGTACATTCTTAGGCGTTTAATATGGGGTGTTGAGTCCATTTCGTTGAGCAAGGAGTAGCTCTTGTCTATTCCATATTTGGCTTAAGGAACTTTATCTGTGCTCATTTCAATCTCTGGTTTTATGCAGCACCCCAACTCACCTTTACCCTTAAGCAAGAATAAGTTGGTTTTCTAAATTTGAGACCCTGTTCTGTTCTGTAATTCAGTTCCTGTGTAGCCAAGTTTCCATTCCGTGTATTACTGATATCTTATGATGTTTCTTTTTCTGTGTGACTTATTTCAGTTAGAATCATCATACCTGAATCCACTCATTGTGCTGCTAAGGGCCTGATGACACAGATTTCATTGCTGAGTGATATTGCTTTGTAAGTAAATACCACAACTTCTTTATCCATTTTTCACTTTCTGCGATGTTGAACTTGTACTGTAAATGAGGTTCTTGTAAACAGAGGCGTCCCAAACTTTGGGGTGGCTGTGTCTTTTAGATTTTAATTTCCCTAAGCTATAGGACCATAAGTGGAAGTGCCCTAGGTTCTGTTGCTTTGTTTTTTAGATGTTTCAGGAAACACCATACACTTCTCCCGAGTGGTTGTTGGCAATTTACATCCCGCCCATCAGCATAACAAGGCTCCCAGTTCTCCATGGCCTGTCCTGCCTTTCTGGATTTTACACTTTTTTCAGATGGCCCTTTTGACCGGGGGGAAGTGAGACTTCATTGTAGTGCAGATTTCCTTTGCAAGCTTGCTTGGTTGGCCAAAAAGGGCGTATGCGTTTTTTCCTGAATATATTCAGGAAAAAACGCATACGCCCTTTTTGGCCAAGTGCATCATTGTGGACGTTCTGCCTCTTTTCCTATGCTTTCAATGCAATTCCAGTCTACCTCCTGAAATCGGTTTCCTGCAATTCTGCCCCGCTTTCAAGTCCTCTTGGCAGCCTTACTTCAGTCTATTTTTGGACGATAGCTGTCATTTATAACTCTGCAGGTTTGTGAATTACAGTGCCCCTGAGCTCCTTTCTTCAACTTGCTTTCTGTGACCTGGCCGCAACACCGCAGGATGGCTTCAGGCCCTAATCTGGTTCTGGCACGGCACGCTGAGCCTTTGGTTATTTCCTCTTCCTGGTGGGAAATGAGAGTTAAATTTGCCCGTCCAGACACCTCCAGCTAGCCTCTCATTGGTTCTCGCTATTCCTGTTCATCTTCCGCAGAAATTGCAAACTGGGCCAAACAGGAGGTTAAAGGCGCTGACTCTCCAAGTGCGGAGAGTGTTAGTAAAGCGTCTGGAATGTTGCACCCGAGTACCAGGGGAGGAAAACTGAGACATATTTGAACACGTCTCCCGTTAACATGGTTGATCATACTTGGGTTCCACATGCATGTTTTAGCTGAAGGAAGAATACCTTAAACCTGGAGAGTTAAGACCCGTGTAATGGGTACCATGCAATATGACTTCAAAGGGTCTTCATTTGCTCACCGAACCTCTCCAATCCTATCACTGCTGCGTTTATGCCCCTGTACACATGCTTGATTCTCTTTCGGAGTCATAGCAATCCATAGGTTTTAAGATACTTACAAGTCAGGTACATTCTTAGGCGTTTAATATGCGGTGTTGAGTCCATTTCGTTGAGCAAGGAGTAGCTCTTGTCTATTCCATATTTGGTTTAAGGAACTTTATCTGTGCTCATTTCAATCTCTGGTTTTATGCAGCACCCCAACTCACCTTTACCCTTAAGCAAGCATTAGTTGTTTTTCTAAATTCGAGACCCTGTTCTGTTCTGTAATTCAGTTCCTGTGTAGCCAAGTTTCCATTCCATGTATTACTGATATCTTATGATGTTTCTTTTTCTGTGTGACTTATTTCAGTTAGAATCATCATACCTGAATCCACTCATTGTGCTGCTAAGGGCCTGATGACATAGATTTCATTGCTGAGTGATATTGCTTTGTAAGTGAATACCACAACTTCTTTCTCCATTTTTCACTTTCTGCGATGTTGAACTTGTACTGTAAATGAGGTTCTTGTAAACAGAGCCGTTCCAAACTTTGGGGTGGCTGTGTCTTTTTGATTTTAATTTCCGTAAGCTATAGGACCATAAGTGGAAGTGCCCTAGGCTCTGTTGCTTTGTTTTTTAGATGTTTCAGGAAACACCATACACTTCTCCCAAGTGTCTGTTGGCAATTTACATCCCGCCCATCAGCATAACAAGGCTCCCAGTTCTCAATGGCCTGTTTCCTTTCTGGATTTTACACTTTTTTCAGATGGCCCTTTTGACCGGGGGGAAGTGAGACTTCATTGTAGTGCAGATTTCCTTTGCAAGCTTGCTTGGTTGGCCAAAAAGGGCGTATGCGTTTTTTCCTGAATATATTCAGGAAAAAACGCATACGCCCTTCTTGGCCAAGTGCATCATTGTGGACGTTCTGCCTCTTTTCCTATGCTTTCAATGCAATTCCAGTCTACCTCCTGAAATCGGTTTCCTGCAATTCTGCCCCGCTTTCAAGTCCTCTTGGCAGCCTTACTTCAGTCTATTTTTGGACGATAGCTGTCATTTATAACTCTGCAGGTTTGTGAATTACAGTGCTCCTGAGCTCCTTTCTTCAACTCGCTTTCTTGTGACCTGGCCGCAACACCGCAGGATGGCTTCAGGCCCTAATCTGCTTCCGGCCCGGCATGCTGAGCCTTTGGTTAATTCCTCTTCCTGGTGGGAAATGAGAGTTAAATTTGCCCGTCCAGACACCTCCAGCTAGCCTCTCATTGGTTCTCGCTATTCCTGTTCATCTTCCGCAGAAATTGCAAACTGGGCCAAACAGGAGGTTAAAGGCACTGACTCTCCAAGTGGGGAGAGTGTTAGTAAAGCGTCTGGAATGTTGCACCCGAGTACCAGGGGAGGAAAACTGAGACATATTTGAACACGTCTCCCGATCACATGGTTGATCATACTCTAGGTTCCACATGCATGTTTTAGCTGAAGGAAGAATACCTTAAACCTGGGTAGTTGAAACCCGTGGAATGGGTACCATGCAATATGACTTCAAAGGGTCTTCATTTGCTCACCGAACCACTCCAATCCTATCACTGCTGCCTTTATGCCCCTGTACACATGCTTGATTCTCTTTCGGAGACATAGCAATCCATAGGTTTTAAGATACTTACTAGTCAGGTACATTCTTAGGCGTTTAATATGGGGTGTTGAGTCCATTTCGTTGAGCAAGGAGTAGCTCTTGTCTATTCCATATTTGGCTTAAGGAACTTTATCTGTGCTCATTTCAATCTCTGGTTTTATGCAGCACCCCAACTCACCTTTACCCTTAAGCAAGAATAAGTTGGTTTTCTAAATTTGAGACCCTGTTCTGTTCTGTAATTCAGTTCCTGTGTAGCCAAGTTTCCGTTCCGTGTATTACTGATATCTTATGATGTTTCTTTTTCTGTGTGACTTAGTTCAGTTAGAATCATCATACCTGAATCCACTCATTGTGCTGCTAAGGGCCTGATGACACAGATTTCATTGCTGAGTGATATTGCTTTGTAAGTAAATACCACAACTTCTTTATCCATTTTTCACTTTCTGCGATGTTGAACTTGTACTGTAAACGAGGTTCTTGTAAACAGAGGCGTCCCAAACTTTGGGGTGGCTGTGTCTTTTAGATTTTAATTTCCCTAAGCTATAGGACCATAAGTGGAAGTGCCCTAGGTTCTGTTGCTTTGTTTTTTAGATGTTTCAGGAAACACCATACACTTCTCCCGAGTGGTTGTTGGCAATTTACATCCCGCCCATCAGCATAACAAGGCTCCCAGTTCTCCATGGCCTGTCCTGCCTTTCTGGATTTTACACTTTTTTCAGATGGCCCTTTTGACCGGGGGAAAGTGAGACTTCATTGTAGTGCAGATTTCCTTTGGAAGCTTGCTTGGTTGGCCAAAAAGGGCGTATGCGTTTTTTCCTGAATATATTCAGGAAAAAACGCATACGCCCTTTTTGGCCAAGTGCATCATTGTGGACGTTCTGCCTCTTTTCCTATGCTTTCAATGCAATTCCAGTCTACCTCCTGAAATCGGTTTCCTGCAATTCTGCCCCGCTTTCAAGTCCTCTTGGCAGCCTTACTTCAGTCTATTTTTGGATGATAGCTGTCATTTATAACTCTGCAGGTTTGTGAATTACAGTGCCCCTGAGCTCCTTTCTTCAACTTGCTTTCTTGTGACCTGGCCGCAACACCGCAGGATGGCTTCAGGCCCTAATCTGGTTCCGGCACGGCACGCTGAGCCTTTGGTTATTTCCTCTTCCTGGTGGGAAATGAGAGTTAAATTTGCCCGTCCAGACACCTCCAGCTAGCCTCTCATTGGTTCTCGCTATTCCTGTTCATCTTCCGCAGAAATTGCAAACTGGGCCAAACAGGAGGTTAAAGGGACTGACTCTCCAAGTGGGGAGAGTGTTAGTAAAGCGTCTGGAATGTTGCACCCGAGTACCAGGGGAGGAAAACTGAGACATATTTGAACACGTCTCCCGTTCACATGGTTGATCATACTTGGGTTCCACATGCATGTTTTAGCTGAAGGAAGAATACCTTAAACCTGGAGAGTTGAGACCCGTGTAATGGGTACCATGCAATATGACTTCAAAGGGTCTTCATTTGCTCACCGAACCTCTCCAATCCTATCACTGCTGCGTTTATGCCCCTGTACACATCCTTGATTCTCTTTCGGAGACATAGCAATCCATAGGTTTTAAGATACTTACTAGTCAGGTACATTCTTAGGCGTTTAATATGCGGTGTTGAGTCCATTTCGTTGAGCAAGGAGTAGCTCTTGTCTATTCCATATTTGACTTAAGGAACTTTATCTGTGCTCATTTCAATCTCTGGTTTTATGCAGCACCCCAACTCACCTTTACCCTTAAGCAAGCATAAGTTGGTTTTCTAAATTTGAGACCCTGTTCTGTTCTGTAATTCAGTTCCTGTGTAGCCAAGTTTACATTCCGTGTATTACTCATATCTTATGATGTTTCTTTTTCGGTGTGACTTACTTCAGTTAGAATCATCATACCTGAATCCACTCATTGTGCTGCTAAGGGCCTGATGACACATATTTCATTGCTGAGTGATATTGCTTTGTAAGTAAATACCACAACTTCTTTATCCATTTTTCACTTTCTGTGATGTTGAACTTGTACTGTAAACGAGGTTCTTGTAAACAAAGGCGTCCCAAACTTTGGGGTGGCTGTGTCATTTTGATTTTAATTTCCCTAAGCTATAGGACCATAAGTGGCAGTGCCCTAGGCTCTGTTGCTTTGTTTTTTAGATGTTTCAGGAAACACCATACACTTCTCCCGAGTGTCTGTTGGCAATTTACATCCCGCCCATCAGCATAACAAGGCTCCCAGTTCTCCATGGCCTGTCCTGCCTTTCTGGATTTTACACTTTTTTCAGATGGCCCTTTTGACCGGGGGGAAGTGAGACTTCATTGTAGTGCAGATTTCCTTTGCAAGCTTGCTTGGTTGGCCAAAAAGGGCGTATGCGTTTTTTCCTGAATATATTCAGGAAAAAACGCATACGCCCTTTTTGGCCAAGTGCATCATTGTGGACGTTCTGCCTCTTTTCCTATGCTTTCAATGCAATTCCAGTCTACCTCCTGAAATCGGTTTCCTGCAATTCTGCCCCGCTTTCAAGTCCTCTTGGCAGCCTTACTTCAGTCTATTTTTGGACGATAGCTGTCATTTATAACTCTGCAGGTTTGTGAATTACAGTGCCCCTGAGCTCCTTTCTTCAACTCGCTTTCTTGTGACCTGGCCGCAACACCGCAGGATGGCTTCAGGCCCTAATCTGGTTCCGGCCCGGCACGTTGAGCCTTTGGTTAATTCCTCTTCCTGGTGGGAAATGAGAGTTAAATTTGCCCGTCCAGACACCTCCAGCTAGCCTCTCATTGGTTCTCGCTATTCCTGTTCATCTTCCGCAGAAATTGCAAACTGGGCCAAACAGGAGGTTAAAGGCGCTAACTCTCCAAGTGGGGAGAGTGTTAGTAAAGCGTCTGGAATGTTGCACCCGAGTACCAGGGGAGGAAAACTGAGACATATTTGAACACGTCTCCCGTTCACATGGTTGATCATACTTGGGTTCCACATGCATGTTTTAGCTGAAGGAAGAATACCTTAAACCTGGAGAGTTGAGACCCGTGTAATGGGTACCATGCAATATGACTTCAAAGGGTCTTCATTTGCTCACCGAACCTCTCCAATCCTATCACTGCTGCGTTTATGCCCCTGTACACATGCTTGATTCTCTTTTGGAGACATAGCAATCCATAGGTTTTACGATACTTACTAGTCAGGTACATTCTTAGGCGTTTAATATGCGGTGTTGAGTCCATTTCGTTGAGCAAGGAGTAGCTCTTGTCTATTCCATATTTGACTTAAGGAACTTTATCTGTGCTCATTTCAATCTCTGGTTTTATGCAGCACCCCAACTCACCTTTACCCTTAAGCAAGCATAAGTTGGTTTTCTAAATTTGAGACCCTGTTCTGTTCTGTAATTCAGTTCCTGTGTAGCCAAGTTTCCATTCCGTGTATTACTGATATCTTATGATGTTTCTTTTTCTGTGTGACTTATTTCAGTTAGAATCATCATACCTGAATCCACTCATTGTGATGCTAAGGGCCTGATGACATAGATTTCATTGCTGAGTGATATTGCTTTGTAAGTAAATACCACAATTTCTTTATCCATTTTTCACTTTCTGCGATGTTGAACTTGTACTGTAAACGAGGTTCTTGTAAACAGAGGCGTCCCAAACTTTGGGGTGGCTGTGTCTTTTTGATTTTAATTTCCCTAAGCTATAGGACCATAAGTGGCAGTGCCCTAGGCTCTGTTGCTTTGTTTTGTAGATGTTTCAGGAAACACCATACACTTCTCCCGAGTGTCTGTTGGCAATTTACATCCCGCCCATCAGCATAACAAGGCTCCCAGTTCTCCATGGCCTGTCCTGCCTTTCTGGATTTTACACTTTTTTCAGATGGCCCTTTTGACCGGGGGGAAGTGAGACTTCATTGTAGTGCAGATTTCCTTTGCAAGCTTGCTTGGTTGGCCAAAAAGGGCGTATGCGTTTTTTCCTGAATATATTCAGGAAAAAACGCATACGCCCTTTTTGGCCAAGTGCATCATTGTGGACGTTCTGCCTCTTTTCCTATGCTTGCAATGCAATTCCAGTCTACCTCCTGAAATCGGTTTCCTGCAATTCTGCCCCGCTTTCAAGTCCTCTTGGCAGCCTTACTTCAGTCTATTTTTGGACGATAGCTGTCATTTATAACTCTGCAGGTTTGTGAATTACAGTGCCCCTGAGCTCCTTTCTTCAACTCGCTTTCTTGTGACCTGGCCGCAACACCGCAGGATGGCTTCAGGCCCTAATCTGGTTCCGGCCCGGCACGCTGAGCCTTTGGTTAATTCCTCTTCCTGGTGGGAAATGAGAGTTAAATTTGCCCGTCCAGACACCTCCAGCTAGCCTCTCATTGGTTCTCGCTATTCCTGTTCATCTTCCGCAGAAATTGCAAACTGGGCCAAACAGGAGGTTAAAGGCGCTGACTCTCCAAGTGGGGAGAGTGTTAGTAAAGCGTCTGGAATGTTGCACCCGAGTACCAGGGGAGGAAAACTGAGACATATTTGAACACGTCTCCCGTTCACATGGTTGATCATACTTGGGTTCCACATGCATGTTTTAGCTGAAGGAAGAATACCTTAAACCTGGAGAGTTGAGACCCGTGTAATGGGTACCATGCAATATGACTTCAAAGGGTCTTCATTTGCTCACCGAACCTCTCCAATCCTATCACTGCTGCGTTTATGCCCCTGTACACATGCTTGATTCTCTTTCGGAGACATAGCAATCCATAGGTTTTACGATACTTACTAGTCAGGTACATTCTTAGGCGTTTAATATGCGGTGTTGAGTCCATTTCGTTGAGCAAGGAGTAGCTCTTGTTTATTCCATATTTGACTTAAGGAACTTTATCTGTGCTCATTTCAATCTCTGGTTTTATGCAGCACCCCAACTCACCTTTACCCTTAAGCAAGCATAAGTTGGTTTTCTAAATTTGAGACCCTGTTCTGTTCTGTAATTCAGTTCCTGTGTAGCCAAGTTTACATTCCGTGTATTACTGATATCTTATGATGTTTCTTTTTCTGTGTGACTTATTTCAGTTAGAATCATCATACCTGAATCCACTCATTGTGATGCTAAGGGCCTGATGACATAGATTTCATTGCTGAGTGATATTGCTTTGTAAGTAAATACCACAACTTCTTTATCCATTTTTCACTTTCTGCGATGTTGAACTTGTACTGTAAACGAGGTTCTTGTAAACAGAGGCGTCCCAAACTTTGGGGTGGCTGTGTCTTTTTGATTTTAATTTCCCTAAGCTATAGGACCATAAGTGGCAGTGCCCTAGGCTCTGTTGCTTTGTTTTGTAGATGTTTCAGGAAACACCATACACTTCTCCCAAGTGTCTGTTGGCAATTTACATCCCGCCCATCAGCATAACAAGGCTCCCAGTTCTCCATGGCCTGTCCTGCCTTTCTGGATTTTACACTTTTTTCAGATGGCCCTTTTGACCGGGGGGAAGTGAGACTTCATTGTAGTGCAGATTTCCTTTGCAAGCTTGCTTGGTTGGCCAAAAAGGGCGTATGCGTTTTTTCCTGAATATATTCAGGAAAAAACGCATACGCCCTTTTTGGCCAAGTGCATCATTGTGGACGTTCTGCCTCTTTTCCTATGCTTTCAATGCAATTCCAGTCTACCTCCTGAAATCGGTTTCCTGCAATTCTGCCCCGCTTTCAAGTCCTCTTGGCAGCCTTACTTCAGTCTATTTTTGGACGATAGCTGTCATTTATAACTCTGCAGGTTTGTGAATTACAGTGCCCCTGAGCTCCTTTCTTCAACTCGCTTTCTTTTGAGCTGGCCGCAACACCGCAGGATGGCTTCAGGCCCTAATCTGGTTCCGGCCCGGCACGCTGAGCCTTTGGTTAATTCCTCTTCCTGGTGGGAAATGAGAGTTAAATTTGCCCGTCCAGACACCTCCAGCTAGCCTCTCATTGGTTCTCGCTATTCCTGTTCATCTTCCGCAGAAATTGCAAACTGGGCCAAACAGGAGGTTAAAGGCGCTGACTCTCCAAGTGGGGAGAGTGTTAGTAAAGCGTCTGGAATGTTGCACCCGAGTACCAGGGGAGGAAAACTGAGACATATTTGAACACGTCTCCCGTTCACATGGTTGATCATACTTGGGTTCCACATGCATGTTTTAGCTGAAGGAAGAATACCTTAAACCTGGAGAGTTGAGACCCGTGTAATGGGTACCATGCAATATGACTTCAAAGGGTCTTCATTTGCTCACCGAACCTCTCCAATCCTATCACTGCTGCGTTTATGCCCCTGTACACATGCTTGATTCTCTTTCGGAGACATAGCAATCCATAGGTTTTACGATACTTACTAGTCAGGTACATTCTTAGGCGTTTAATATGCGGTGTTGAGTCCATTTCGTTGAGCAAGGAGTAGCTCTTGTCTATTCCATATTTGACTTAAGGAACTTTATCTGTGCTCATTTCAATCTCTGGTTTTATGCAGCACCCCAACTCACCTTTACCCTTAAGCAAGCATAAGTTGGTTTTCTAAATTTGAGACCCTGTTCTGTTCTGTAATTCAGTTCCTGTGTAGCCAAGTTTACATTCCGTGTATTACTGATATCTTATGATGTTTCTTTTTCTGTGTGACTTATTTCAGTTAGAATCATCATACCTGAATCCACTCATTGTGCTGCTAAGGGCCTGATGACACATATTTCATTGCTGAGTGATATTGCTTTGTAAGTAAATACCACAACTTCTTTATCCATTTTTCACTTTCTGCGATGTTGAACTTGTACTGTAAACGAGGTTCTTGTAAACAGAGGCGTCCCAAACTTTGGGGTGGCTGTGTTTTTTTGATTTTAATTTCCCTAAGCTATAGGACCATAAGTGGCAGTGCCCTAGGCTCTGTTGCTTTGTTTTGTAGATGTTTCAGGAAACACCATACACTTCTCCCAAGTGTCTGGTGGCAATTTACATCCCGCCCATCAGCATAACAAGGCTCCCAGTTCTCCATGGCCTGTCCTGCCTTTCTGGATTTTACACTTTTTTCAGATGGCCCTTTTGTCCGGGGGGAAGTGAGACTTCATTGTAGTGCAGATTTCCTTTGCAAGCTTGCTTGGTTGGCCAAAAAGTGCGTATGCGTTTTTTTCCTGAATATATTCAGGAAAAAACGCATACGCCCTTTTTGGCCAAGTGCATCATTGTGGACGTTCTGCCTCTTTTCCTATGCTTTCAATGCAATTCCAGTCTACCTCCTGAAATCGGTTTCCTGCAATTCTGCCCCGCTTTCAAGTCCTCTTGGCAGCCTTACTTCAGTCTATTTTTGGACGATAGCTGTCATTTATAACTCTGCAGGTTTGTGAATTACAGTGCCCCTGAGCTCCTTTCTTCAACTCGCTTTCTTGTGACCTGGCCGCAACACCGCAGGATGGCTTCAGGCCCTAATCTGGTTCCGGCCCGGCACGCTGAGCCTTTGGTTAATTCCTCTTCCTGGTGGGAAATGAGAGTTAAATTTGCCCGTCCAGACACCTCCAGCTAGCCTCTCATTGGTTCTCGCTATTCCTGTTCATCTTCCGCAGAAATTGCAAACTGGGCCAAACAGGAGGTTAAAGGCGCTGACTCTCCAAGTGGGGAGAGTGTTAGTAAAGCGTCTGGAATGTTGCACCCGAGTACCAGGGGAGGAAAACTGAGACATATTTGAACACGTCTCCCGTTCACATGGTTGATCATACTTGGGTTCCACATGCATGTTTTAGCTGAAGGAAGAATACCTTAAACCTGGAGAGTTGAGACCCGTGTAATGGGTACCATGCAATATGACTTCAAAGGGTCTTCATTTGCTCACCGAACCTCTCCAATCCTATCACTGCTGCGTTTATGCCCCTGTACACATGCTTGATTCTCTTTCGGAGACATAGCAATCCATAGGTTTTACGATACTTACTAGTCAGGTACATTCTTAGGCGTTTAATATGCGGTGTTGAGTCCATTTCGTTGAGCAAGGAGTAGCTCTTGTCTATTCCATATTTGACTTAAGGAACTTTATCTGTGCTCATTTCAATCTCTGGTTTTATGCAGCACCCCAACTCACCTTTACCCTTAAGCAAGCATAAGTTGGTTTTCTAAATTTGAGACCCTGTTCTGTTCTGTAATTCAGTTCCTGTGTAGCCAAGTTTACATTCCGTGTATTACTGATATCTTATGATGTTTCTTTTTCTGTGTGACTTATTTCAGTTAGAATCATCATACCTGAATCCACTCATTGTGATGCTAAGGGCCTGATGACATAGATTTCATTGCTGAGTGATATTGCTTTGTAAGTAAATACCACAACTTCTTTATCCATTTTTCACTTTCTGCGATGTTGAACTTGTACTGTAAACGAGGTTCTTGTAAACAGAGGCGTCCCAAACTTTGGGGTGGCTGTGTCTTTTTGATTTTAATTTCCCTAAGCTATAGGACCATAAGTGGCAGTGCCCTAGGCTCTGTTGCTTTGTTTTGTAGATGTTTCAGGAAACACCATACACTTCTCCCGAGTGTCTGTTGGCAATTTACATCCCGCCCATCAGCATAACAAGGCTCCCAGTTCTCCATGGCCTGTCCTGCCTTTCTGGATTTTACACTTTTTTCAGATGGCCCTTTTGACCGGGGGGAACTGAGACTTCATTGTAGTGCAGATTTCCTTTGCAAGCTTGCTTGGTTGGCCAAAAAGGGCGTATGCGTTTTTTCCTGAATATATTCAGGAAAAAACGCATACGCCCTTTTTGGCCAAGTGCATCATTGTGGACGTTCTGCCTCTTTTCCTATGCTTTCAATGCAATTCCAGTCTACCTCCTGAAATCGGTTTCCTGCAATTCTGCCCCGCTTTCAAGTCCTCTTGGCAGCCTTACTTCAGTCTATTTTTGGACGATAGCTGTCATTTATAACTCTGCAGGTTTGTGAATTACAGTGCCCCTGAGCTCCTTTCTTCAACTCGCTTTCTTGTGACCTGGCCGCAACACCGCAGGATGGCTTCAGGCCCTAATCTGGTTCCGGCCCGGCACGCTGAGCCTTTGGTTAATTCCTCTTCCTGGTGGGAATAGAGAGTTAAATTTGCCCGTCCAGACACCTCCAGCTAGCCTCTCATTGGTTCTCGCTATTCCTGTTCATCTTCCGCAGAAATTGCAAACTGGGCCAAACAGGAGGTTAAAGGCGCTGACTCTCCAAGTGGGGAGAGTGTTAGTAAAGCGTCTGGAATGTTGCACCCGAGTACCAGGGGAGGAAAACTGAGACATATTTGAACACGTCTCCCGTTCACATGGTTGATCATACTTGGGTTCCACATGCATGTTTTAGCTGAAGGAAGAATACCTTAAACCTGGAGAGTTGAGACCCGTGTAATGGGTACCATGCAATATGACTTCAAAGGGTCTTCATTTGCTCACCGAACCTCTCCAATCCTATCACTGCTGCGTTTATGCCCCTGTACACATGCTTGATTCTCTTTCGGAGACATAGCAATCCATAGGTTTTACGATACTTACTAGTCAGGTACATTCTTAGGCGTTTAATATGCGGTGTTGAGTCCATTTCGTTGAGCAAGGAGTAGCTCTTGTCTATTCCATATTTGACTTAAGGAACTTTATCTGTGCTCATTTCAATCTCTGGTTTTATGCAGCACCCCAACTCACCTTTACCCTTAAGCAAGCATAAGTTGGTTTTCTAAATTTGAGACCCTGTTCTGTTCTGTAATTCAGTTCCTGTGTAGCCAAGTTTACATTCCGTGTATTACTGATATCTTATGATGTTTCTTTTTCTGTGTGACTTATTTCAGTTAGAATCATCATACCTGAATCCACTCATTGTGCTGCTAAGGGCCTGATGACACATATTTCATTGCTGAGTGATATTGCTTTGTAAGTAAATACCACAACTTCTTTATCCATTTTTCACTTTCTGCGATGTTGAACTTGTACTGTAAACGAGGTTCTTGTAAACAGAGGCGTCCCAAACTTTGGGGTGGCTGTGTCTTTTTGATTTTAATTTCCCTAAGCTATAGGACCATAAGTGGCAGTGCCCTAGGCTCTGTTGCTTTGTTTTGTAGATGTTTCAGGAAACACCATACACTTCTCCCAAGTGTCTGGTGGCAATTTACATCCCGCCCATCAGCATAACAAGGCTCCCAGTTCTCCATGGCCTGTCCTGCCTTTCTGGATTTTACACTTTTTTCAGATGGCCCTTTTGTCCGGGGGGAAGTGAGACTTCATTGTAGTGCAGATTTCCTTTGCAAGCTTGCTTGGTTGGCCAAAAAGTGCGTATGCGTTTTTTTCCTGAATATATTCAGGAAAAAACGCATACGCCCTTTTTGGCCAAGTGCATCATTGTGGACGTTCTGCCTCTTTTCCTATGCTTTCAATGCAATTCCAGTCTACCTCCTGAAATCGGTTTCCTGCAATTCTGCCCCGCTTTCAAGTCCTCTTGGCAGCCTTACTTCAGTCTATTTTTGGACGATAGCTGTCATTTATAACTCTGCAGGTTTGTGAATTACAGTGCCCCTGAGCTCCTTTCTTCAACTCGCTTTCTTGTGACCTGGCCGCAACACCGCAGGATGGCTTCAGGCCCTAATCTGGTTCCGGCCCGGCACGCTGAGCCTTTGGTTAATTCCTCTTCCTGGTGGGAAATGAGAGTTAAATTTGCCCGTCCAGACACCTCCAGCTAGCCTCTCATTGGTTCTCGCTATTCCTGTTCATCTTCCGCAGAAATTGCAAACTGGGCCAAACAGGAGGTTAAAGGCGCTGACTCTCCAAGTGGGGAGAGTGTTAGTAAAGCGTCTGGAATGTTGCACCCGAGTACCAGGGGAGGAAAACTGAGACATATTTGAACACGTCTCCCGTTCACATGGTTGATCATACTTGGGTTCCACATGCATGTTTTAGCTGAAGGAAGAATACCTTAAACCTGGAGAGTTGAGACCCGTGTAATGGGTACCATGCAATATGACTTCAAAGGGTATTCATTTGCTCACCGAACCTCTCCAATCCTATCACTGCTGCGTTTATGCCCCTGTACACATGCTTGATTCTCTTTCGGAGACATAGCAATCCATAGGTTTTACGATACTTACTAGTCAGGTACATTCTTAGGCGTTTAATATGCGGTGTTGAGTCCATTTCGTTGAGCAAGGAGTAGCTCTTGTCTATTCCATATTTGACTTAAGGAACTTTATCTGTGCTCATTTCAATCTCTGGTTTTATGCAGCACCCCAACTCACCTTTACCCTTAAGCAAGCATAAGTTGGTTTTCTAAATTTGAGACCCTGTTCTGTTCTGTAATTCAGTTCCTGTGTAGCCAAGTTTACATTCCGTGTATTACTGATATCTTATGATGTTTCTTTTTCTGTGTGACTTATTTCAGTTAGAATCATCATACCTGAATCCACTCATTGTGATGCTAAGGGCCTGATGACATAGATTTCATTGCTGAGTGATATTGCTTTGTAAGTAAATACCACAACTTCTTTATCCATTTTTCACTTTCTGCGATGTTGAACTTGTACTGTAAACGAGGTTCTTGTAAACAGAGGCGTCCCAAACTTTGGGGTGGCTGTGTCTTTTTGATTTTAATTTCCCTAAGCTATAGGACCATAAGTGGCAGTGCCCTAGGCTCTGTTGCTTTGTTTTTTAGATGTTTCAGGAAACACCATACACTTCTCCTGAGTGTCTGTTGGCAATTTACATCCCGCCCATCAGCATAACAAGGCTCCCAGTTCTCCATGGCCTGTCCTGCCTTTCTGGATTTTACACTTTTTTCAGATGGCCCTTTTGACCGGGGGGAACTGAGACTTCATTGTAGTGCAGATTTCCTTTGTAAGCTTGCTTGGTTGGCCAAAAAGGGCGTATGCGTTTTTTCCTGAATATATTCAGGAAAAAACGCATACGCCCTTTTTGGCCAAGTGCATCATTGTGGACGTTCTGCCTCTTTTCCTATGCTTTCAATGCAATTCCAGTCTACCTCCTGAAATCGGTTTCCTGCAATTCTGCCCCGCTTTCAAGTCCTCTTGGCAGCCTTACTTCAGTCTATTTTTGGACGATAGCTGTCATTTATAACTCTGCAGGTTTGTGAATTACAGTGCCCCTGAGCTCCTTTCTTCAACTCGCTTTCTTGTGACCTGGCCGCAACACCGCAGGATGGCTTCAGGCCCTAATCTGGTTCCGGCCCGGCACGCTGAGCCTTTGGTTAATTCCTCTTCCTGGTGGGAAATGAGAGTTAAATTTGCCCGTCCAGACACCTCCAGCTAGCCTCTCATTGGTTCTCGCTATTCCTGTTCATCTTCCGCAGAAATTGCAAACTGGGCCAAACAGGAGGTTAAAGGCGCTGACTCTCCAAGTGGGGAGAGTGTTAGTAAAGCGTCTGGAATGTTGCACCCGAGTACCAGGGGAGGAAAACTGAGACATATTTGAACACGTCTCCCGTTCACATGGTTGATCATACTTGGGTTCCACATGCATGTTTTAGCTGAAGGAAGAATACCTTAAACCTGGAGAGTTGAGACCCGTGTAATGGGTACCATGCAATATGACTTCAAAGGGTCTTCATTTGCTCACCGAACCTCTCCAATCCTATCACTGCTGCGTTTATGCCCCTGTACACATGCTTGATTCTCTTTCGGAGACATAGCAATCCATAGGTTTTACGATACTTACTAGTCAGGTACATTCTTAGGCGTTTAATATGCGGTGTTGAGTCCATTTCGTTGAGCAAGGAGTAGCTCTTGTCTATTCCATATTTGACTTAAGGAACTTTATCTGTGCTCATTTCAATCTCTGGTTTTATGCAGCACCCCAACTCACCTTTCCCCTTAAGCAAGCATAAGTTGTTTTTCTAAATTTGAGACCCTGTTCTGTTCTGTAATTCAGTTCCTGTGTAGCCAAGTTTACATTCCGTGTATTACTGATATCTTATGATGTTTCTTTTTCTGTGTGACTTATTTCAGTTAGAATCATCATACCTGAATCCACTCATTGTGATGCTAAGGGCCTGATGACATAGATTTCATTGCTGAGTGATATTGCTTTGTAAGTAAATACCACAACTTCTTTATCCATTTTTCACTTTCTGCGATGTTGAACTTGTACTGTAAACGAGGTTCTTGTAAACAGAGGCGTCCCAAACTTTGGGGTGGCTGTGTCTTTTTGATTTTAATTTCCCTAAGCTATAGGACCATAAGTGGCAGTGCCCTAGGCTCTGTTGCTTTGTTTTTTAGATGTTTCAGGAAACACCATACACTTCTCCCGAGTGTCTGTTGGCAATTTACATGCCGCCCATCAGCATAACAAGGCTCCCAGTTCTCCATGGCCTGTCCTGCCTTTCTGGATTTTACACTTTTTTCAGATGGCCCTTTTGACCGGGGGAAGTGAGACTTCATTGTAGTGCAGATTTCCTTTGCAAGCTTGCTTGGTTGGCCAAAAAGGGCGTATGCGTTTTTTCCTGAATATATTCAGGAAAAAACGCATACGCCCTTTTTGGCCAAGTGCATCATTGTGGACGTTCTGCCTCTTTTCCTATGCTTTCAATGCAATTCCAGTCTACCTCCTGAAATCGGTTTCCTGCAATTCTGCCCCGCTTTCAAGTCCTCTTGGCAGCCTTACTTCAGTCTATTTTTGGACGATAGCTGTCATTTATAACTCTGCAGGTTTGTGAATTACAGTGCCCCTGAGCTCCTTTCTTCAACTCGCTTTCTTGTGACCTGGCCGCAACACCGCAGGATGGCTTCAGGCCCTAATCTGGTTCCGGCCCGGCACGCTGAGCCTTTGGTTAATTCCTCTTCCTGGTGGGAAATGAGAGTTAAATTTGCCCGTCCAGACACCTCCAGCTAGCCTCTCATTGGTTCTCGCTATTCCTGTTCATCTTCCGCAGAAATTGCAAACTGGGCCAAACAGGAGGTTAAAGGCGCTGACTCTCCAAGTGGGGAGAGTGTTAGTAAAGCGTCTGGAATGTTGCACCCGAGTACCAGGGGAGGAAAACTGAGACATATTTGAACACGTCTCCCGTTCACATGGTTGATCATACTTGGGTTCCACATGCATGTTTTAGCTGAAGGAAGAATACCTTAAACCTGGAGAGTTGAGACCCGTGTAATGGGTACCATGCAATATGACTTCAAAGGGTCTTCATTTGCTCACCGAACCTCTCCAATCCTATCACTGCTGCGTTTATGCCCCTGTACACATGCTTGATTCTCTTTCGGAGACATAGCAATCCATAGGTTTTACAATACTTACTAGTCAGGTACATTCTTAGGCGTTTAATATGCGGTGTTGAGTCCATTTCGTTGAGCAAGGAGTAGCTCTTGTCTATTCCATATTTGACTTAAGGAACTTTATCTGTGCTCATTTCAATCTCTGGTTTTATGCAGCACCCCAACTCACCTTTACCCTTAAGCAAGCATAAGTTGGTTTTCTAAATTTGAGACCCTGTTCTGTTCTGTAATTCAGTTCCTGTGTAGCCAAGTTTCCATTCCGTGTATTACTGATATCTTATGATGTTTCTTTTTCTGTGTGACTTATTTCAGTTAGAATCATCATACCTGAATCCACTCATTGTGATGCTAAGGGCCTGATGACATAGATTTCATTGCTGAGTGATATTGCTTTGTAAGTAAATACCACAACTTCTTTATCCATTTTTCACTTTCTGCGATGTTGAACTTGTACTGTAAACGAGGTTCTTGTAAACAGAGGCGTCCCAAACTTTGGGGTGGCTGTGTCTTTTTGATTTTAATTTCCCTAAGCTATAGGACCATAAGTGGCAGTGCCCTAGGCTCTGTTGCTTTGTTTTTTAGATGTTTCAGGAAACACCATACACTTCTCCCGAGTGTCTGTTGGCAATTTACATCCCGCCCATCAGCATAACAAGGCTCCCTGTTCTCCATGGCCTGTCCTGCCTTTCTGGATTTTACACTTTTTTCAGATGGCCCTTTTGACCGGGGGGAAGTGAGACTTCATTGTAGTGCAGATTTCCTTTGCAAGCTTGCTTGGTTGGCCAAAAAGGGCGTATGCGTTTTTTACTGAATATATTCAGGAAAAAACGCATACGCCCTTTTTGGCCAAGTGCATCATTGTGGATGTTCTGCCTCTTTTCCTATGCTTTCAATGCAATTCCAGTCTACCTCCTGAAATCGGTTTCCTGCAATTCTGCCCCGCTTTCAAGTCCTCTTGGCAGCCTTACTTCAGTCTATTTTTGGACGATAGCTGTCATTTATAACTCTGCAGGTTTGTGAATTACAGTGCCCCTGAGCTCCTTTCTTCAACTCGCTTTCTTGTGACCTGGCCGCAACACCGCAGGATGGCTTCAGGCCCTAATCTGGTTCCGGCCCGGCATGCTGAGCCTTTGGTTAATTCCTCTTCCTGGTGGGAAATGAGAGTTAAATTTGCCCGTCCAGACACCTCCAGCTAGCCTCTCATTGGTTCTCGCTATTCCTGTTCATCTTCCGCAGAAATTGCAAACTGGGCCAAACAGGAGGTTAAAGGGACTGACTCTCCAAGTGGGGAGAGTGTTAGTAAAGCGTCTGGAATGTTGCACCCGAGTACCAGGGGAGGAAAACTGAGACATATTTGAACACGTCTCCCGATCACATGGTTGATCATCCTCTAGGTTCCACATGCATGTTTTAGCTGAAGGAAGAATACCTTAAACCTGGGTAGTTGAAACCCGTGGAATGGGTACCATGCAATATGACTTCAAAGGGTCTTCATTTGCTCACCGAACCTCTCCAATCCTATCACTGCTGCGTTTATGCCCCTGTACACATGCTTGATTCTCTTTCGGAGACATAGCAATCCATAGGTTTTAAGATACTTACTAGTCAGGTACATTCTTAGGCGTTTAATATGCGGTGTTGAGTCCATTTCGTTGAGCAAGGAGTAGCTCTTGTCTATTCCATATTTGGCTTAAGGAACTTTATCTGTGCTCATTTCAATCTCTGGTTTTATGCAGCACCCCTACTCACCTTTACCCTTAAGCAAGAATAAGTTGGTTTTCTAAATTTGAGACCCTGTTCTGTTCTGTAATTCAGTTCCTGTGTAGCCAAGTTTACATTCCGTGTATTACTGATATCTTATGATGTTTCTTTTTCTGTGTGACTTATTTCAGTTAGAATCATCATACCTGAATCCACTCATTGTGCTGCTAAGGGCCTGATGACACAGATTTCATTGCTGAGTGATATTGCTTTGTAAGTAAATACCACAACTTCTTTATCCATTTTTCACTTTCTGCGATGTTGAACTTGTACTGTAAACGAGGTTCTTGTAAACAGAGGCGTCCCAAACTTTGGGGTGGCTGTGTCTTTTTGATTTTAATTTCCCTAAGCTATAGGACCATAAGTGGAAGTGCCCTAGGTTCTGTTGCTTTGTTTTTTAGATGTTTCAGGAAACACCATACACTTCTCCCGAGTGGTTGTTGGCAATTTACATCCCGCCCATCAGCATAACAAGGCTCCCAGTTCTCCATGGCCTGTCCTGCCTTTCTGGATTTTACACTTTTTTCAGATGGCCCTTTTGACCGGGGGGAAGTGAGACTTCATTGTAGTGCAGATTTCCTTTGCAAGCTTGCTTGGTTGGCCAAAAAGGTCGTATGCGTTTTTTCCTGAATATATTCAGGAAAAAACGCATACGCCCTTTTTGGCCAAGTGCATCATTGTGGACGTTCTGCCTCTTTTCCTATGCTTTCAATGCAATTCCAGTCTACCTCCTGAAATCGGTTTCCTGCAATTCTGCCCCGCTTTCAAGTCCTCTTGGCAGCCTTACTTCAGTCTATTTTTGGACGATAGCTGTCATTTATAACTCTGCAGGTTTGTGAATTACAGTGCCCCTGAGCTCCTTTCTTCAACTCGCTTTCTTTTGAGCTGGCCGCAACACCGCAGGATGGCTTCAGGCCCTAATCTGGTTCCGGTACGGCACGCTGAGCCTTTGGTTATTTCCTCTTCCTGGTGGGAAATGAGAGTTAAATTTGCCCGTCCAGACACCTCCAGCTAGCCTCTCATTGGTTCTCGCTATTCCTGTTCATCTTCCGCAGAAATTGCAAACTGGGCCAAACAGGAGGTTAAAGGCGCTGACTCTCCAAGTGGGGAGAGTGTTAGTAAAGCGTCTGGAATGTTGCACCCGAGTACCAGGGGAGGAAAACTGAGACATATTTGAACACGTCTCCCGTTCACATGGTTGATCATACTTGGGTTCCACATGCATGTTTTAGCTGAAGGAAGAATACCTTAAACCTGGAGAGTTGAGACCCGTGTAATGGGTACCATGCAATATGACTTCAAAGGGTCTTCATTTGCTCACCGAACCTCTCCAATCCTATCACTGCTGCGTTTATGCCCCTGTACACATGCTTGATTCTCTTTTGGAGACATAGCAATCCATAGGTTTTACGATACTTACTAGTCAGGTACATTCTTAGGCGTTTAATATGCGGTGTTGAGTCCATTTCGTTGAGCAAGGAGTAGCTCTTGTCTATTCCATATTTGACTTAAGGAACTTTATCTGTGCTCATTTCAATCTCTGGTTTTATGCAGCACCCCAACTCACCTTTACCCTTAAGCAAGCATAAGTTGGTTTTCTAAATTTGAGACCCTGTTCTGTTCTGTAATTCAGTTCCTGTGTAGCCAAGTTTCCATTCCGTGTATTACTGATATCTTATGATGTTTCTTTTTCTGTGTGACTTATTTCAGTTAGAATCATCATACCTGAATCCACTCATTGTGCTGCTAAGGGCCTGATGACATAGATTTCATTGCTGAGTGATATTGCTTTGTAAGTAAATACCACAACTTCTTTATCCATTTTTCACATTCTGCGATGTTGAACTTGTACTGTAAACGAGGTTCTTGTAAACAGAGGCGTCCCAAACTTTGGGGTGGCTGTGTGTTTTTGATTTTAATTTCCCTAAGCTATAGGACCATAAGTGGCAGTGCCCTAGGCTCTGTTGCTTTGTTTTTTAGATGTTTCAGGAAACACCATACACTTCTCCCGAGTGTCTGTTGGCAATTTACATCCCGCCCATCAGCATAACAAGGCTCCCAGTTCTCCATGGCCTGTCCTGCCTTTCTGGATTTTACACTTTTTTCAGATGGCCCTTTTGACC
This sequence comes from Stenella coeruleoalba, assembly GCF_951394435.1. NCBI lineage: Eukaryota > Metazoa > Chordata > Mammalia > Artiodactyla > Delphinidae > Stenella > Stenella coeruleoalba. The sequence goes on along the minus strand of NW_027646004.1, from coordinate 348,897 downwards.
GGGGGGAAGTGAGACTTCATTGTAGTGCAGATTTCCTTTGCAAGTTTGCTTGGTTGGCCAAAGAGGGCGTATGCGTTTTTTCCTGAATATATTCAGGAAAAAACGCATACGCCCTTTTTGGCCAAGTGCATCATTGTGGACGTTCTGCCTCTTTTCCTATGCTTTCAATGCAATTCCAGTCTACCTCCTGAAATCGGTTTCCTGCAATTCTGCCCCGCTTTCAAGTCCTCTTGGCAGCCTTACTTCAGTCTATTTTTGGACGATAGCTGTCATTTATAACTCTGCAGGTTTGTGAATTACAGTGCCCCTGAGCTCCTTTCTTCAACTCGCTTTCTTGTGACCTGGCCGCAACACCGCAGGATGGCTTCAGGCCCTAATCTGGTTCCGGCCCAGCACGCTGAGCCTTTGGTTATTTCCTCTTCCTGGTGGGAAATGAGAGTTAAATTTGCCCGTTCAGACACCTCCAGCTAGTCTCTCATTGGTTCTCGCTATTCCTGTTCATCTTCCGCAGAAATTGCAAACTGGGCCAAACAGGAGGTTAAAGGCGCTGACTCTCCAAGTGGGGAGAGTGTTAGTAAAGCTTCTGGAATGTTGCACCCGAGTACCAGGGGAGGAAACTGAGACATATTTGAACACGTCTCCCGTTCACATGGTTGATCATACTCTGGGTTCCATATGCATGTTTTAGCTGAAGGAAGAATACCTTAAACCTGGAGAGTTAAGACCCGTGTAATGGGTACCATGCAATATGACTTCAAAGGGTCTTCATTTGCTCACCGAACCTCTCCAATCCTATCACTGCTGCGTTTATGCCCCTGTACACATGCTTGATTCTCTTTCGGAGACATAGCAATCCATAGGTTTTAAGATACTTACTAGTCAGGTACATTCTTAGGCGTTTAATATGCGGTGTTGAGTCCATTTCGTTGAGCAAGGAGTAGCTCTTGTCTATTCCATATTTGACTTAAGGAACTTTATCTGTGCTCATTTCAATCTCTGGTTTTATGCAGCACCCCAACTCACCTTTACCCTTAAGCAAGCATAAGTTGGTTTTCTAAATTTGAGACCCTGTTCTGTTCTGTAATTCAGTTCCTGTGTAGCCAAGTTTACATTCCGTGTATTACTGATATCTTATGATGTTTCTTTTTCTGTGTGACTTACTTCAGTTAGAATCATCATACCTGAATCCACTCATTGTGCTGCTAAGGGCCTGATGACACAGATTTCATTGCTGAGTGATATTGCTTTGTAAGTAAATACCACAACTTCTTTATCCATTTTTCACTTTCTGCGATGTTGAACTTGTACTGTAAACGAGGTTCTTGTAAACAGAGCCGTTCCAAACTTTGGGGTGGCTGTGTCTTTTTGATTTTAATTTTCCTAAGCTATAGGACCATAAGTGGAAGTGCCCTAGGTTCTGTTGCTTTGTTTTTTAGATGTTTCAGGAAACACCATACACTTCTCCCAAGTGTCTGTTGGCAATTTACATCCCGCCCATCAGCATAACAAGGCTCCCAGTTCTCAATGGCCTGTTGCCTTTCTGGATTTTACACTTTTTACAGATGGCCCTTTTGACCGGGGGGAAGTGAGACTTCATTGTAGTGCAGATTTCCTTTGCAAGCTTGCTTGGTTGGCCAAAAAGGGCGTATGCGTTTTTTCCTGAATATATTCAGGAGAAAACGCATACGCCCTTTTTGGCCAAGTGCATCATTGTGGACGTTCTGCCTCTTTTCCTATGCTTTCAATGCAATTCCAGTCTACCTCCTGAAATCGGTTTCCTGCAATTCTGCCCCGCTTTCAAGTCCTCTTGGCAGCCTTACTTCAGTCTATTTTTGGACGATAGCTGTCATTTATAACTCTGCAGGTTTGTGAATTACAGTGCCCCTGAGCTCCTTTCTTCAACTCGCTTTCTTTTGAGCTGGCCGCAACACCGCAGGATGGCTTCAGGCCCTAATCTGGTTCCGGTACGGCACGCTGAGCCTTTGGTTATTTCCTCTTCCTGGTGGGAAATGAGAGTTAAATTTGCCCGTCCAGACACCTCCAGCTAGCCTCTCATTGGTTCTCGCTATTCCTGTTCATCTTCCGCAGAAATTGCAAACTGGGCCAAACAGGAGGTTAAAGGCGCTGACTCTCCAAGTGGGGAGAGTGTTAGTAAAGCGTCTGGAATGTTGCACCCGAGTACCAGGGGAGGAAAACTGAGACATATTTGAACACGTCTCCCGTTCACATGGTTGATCATACTTGGGTTCCACATGCATGTTTTAGCTGAAGGAAGAATACCTTAAACCTGGAGAGTTGAGACCCGTGTAATGGGTACCATGCAATATGACTTCAAAGGGTCTTCATTTGCTCACCGAACCTCTCCAATCCTATCACTGCTGCGTTTATGCCCCTGTACACATGCTTGATTCTCTTTTGGAGACATAGCAATCCATAGGTTTTACGATACTTACTAGTCAGGTACATTCTTAGGCGTTTAATATGCGGTGTTGGGTCCATTTCGTTGAGCAAGGAGTAGCTCTTGTCTATTCCATATTTGACTTAAGGAACTTTATCTGTGCTCATTTCAATCTCTGGTTTTATGCAGCACCCCAACTCACCTTTACCCTTAAGCAAGCATAAGTTGGTTTTCTAAATTTGAGACCCTGTTCTGTTCTGTAATTCAGTTCCTGTGTAGCCAAGTTTACATTCCATGTATTACTGATATCTTATGATGTTTCTTTTTCTGTGTGACTTATTTCAGTTAGAATCATCATACCTGAATCCACTCATTGTGCTGTTAAGGGCCTGATGACATAGATTTCATTGCTGAGTGATATTGCTTTGTAAGTAAATACCACAACTTCTTTATCCATTTTTCACTTTCTGCGATGTTGAACTTGTACTGTAAACGAGGTTCTTGTAAACAGAGGCGTCCCAAACTTTGGGGTGGCTGTGTCTTTTTGATTTTAATTTCCCTAAGCTATAGGACCATAAGTGGCAGTGCCCTAGGCTCTGTTGCTTTGTTTTTTAGATGTTTCAGGAAACACCATACACTTCTCCCGAGTGTCTGTTGGCAATTTACATCCCGCCCATCAGCATAACAAGGCTCCCAGTTCTCCATGGCCTGTCCTGCCTTTCTGGATTTTACACTTTTTTCAGATGGCCCTTTTGACCGGGGAGAAGTGAGACTTCATTGTAGTGCAGATTTCCTTTGCAAGCTTGCTTGGTTGGCCAAAAAGGGCGTATGCGTTTTTTCCTGAATATATTCAGGAAAAAACGCATACGCCCTTTTTGGCCAAGTGCATCATTGTGGACGTTCTGCCTCTTTTCCTATGCTTTCAATGCAATTCCAGTCTACCTCCTGAAATCGGTTTCCTGCAATTCTGCCCCGCTTTCAAGTCCTCTTGGCAGCCTTACTTCAGTCTATTTTTGGACGATAGCTGTCATTTATAACTCTGCAGGTTTGTGAATTACAGTGCCCCTGAACTCCTTTCTTCAACTCGCTTTCTTGTGACCTGGCCGCAACACCGCAGGATGGCTTCAGGCCCTAATCTGGTTCCGGCCCGGCACGCTGAGCCTTTGGTTATTTCCTCTTCCTGGTGGGAAATGAGAGTTAAATTTGCCCGTCCAGACACCTCCAGCTAGCCTCTCATTGGTTCTCGCTATTCCTGTTCATCTTCCGCAGAAATTGCAAACTGGGCCAAACAGGAGGTTAAAGGCGCTGACTCTCCAAGTGGGGAGAGTGTTAGTAAAGCGTCTGGAATGTTGCACCCGAGTACCAGGGGAGGAAAACTGAGACATATTTGAACACGTCTCCCGTTCACATGGTTGATCATACTCTGGGTTCCATATGCATGTTTTAGCTGAAGGAAGAATACCTTAAACCTGGAGAGTTAAGACCCGTGTAATGGGTACCATGCAATATGACTTCAAAGGGTCTTCATTTGCTCACCGAACCTCTCCAATCCTATCACTGCTGCGTTTATGCCCCTGTACACATGCTTGATTCTCTTTCGGAGACATAGCAATCCATAGGTTTTAAGATACTTACTAGTCAGGTACATTCTTAGGCGTTTAATATGCGGTGTTGAGTCCATTTCGTTGAGCAAGGAGTAGCTCTTGTCTATTCCATATTTGACTTAAGGAACTTTATCTGTGCTCATTTCAATCTCTGGTTTTATGCAGCACCCCAACTCACCTTTACCCTTAAGCAAGCATAAGTTGGTTTTCTAAATTTGAGACCCTGTTCTGTTCTGTAATTCAGTTCCTGTGTAGCCAAGTTTCCATTCCGTGTATTACTGATATCTTATGATGTTTCTTTTTCTGTGTGACTTACTTCAGTTAGAATCATCATACCTGAATCCACTCATTGTGCTGCTAAGGGCCTGATGACACAGATTTCATTGCTGAGTGATATTGCTTTGTAAGTAAATACCACAACTTCTTTATCCATTTTTCACTTTCTGTGATGTTGAAATTGTACTGTAAACGAGGTTCTTGTAAACAGAGCCGTTCCAAACTTTGGGGTGGCTGTGTCTTTTTGATTTTAATTTTCCTAAGCTTGAGGACCATAAGTGGAAGTGCCCTAGGCAATGTTGCTTTGTTTTTTAGATGTTTCAGGAAACACCATACACTTCTCCCAAGTGTCTGTTGGCAATTTACATCCCGCCCATCAGCATAACAAGGCTCCCAGTTCTCAATGGCCTGTTGACTTTCTGGATTTTACACTTTTTACAGATGGCCCTTTTGACCGGGGGGAAGTGAGACTTCATTGTAGTGCAGATTTCCTTTGCAAGCTTGCTTGGTTGGCCAAAAAGGGCGTATGCGTTTTTTCCTGAATATATTCAGGAAAAAACGCATACGCCCTTTTTGGCCAAGTGCATCATTGTGGACGTTCTGCCTCTTTTCCTATGCTTTCAATGCAATTCCAGTCTACCTCCTGAAATCGGTTTCCTGCAATTCTGCCCCGCTTTCAAGTCCTCTTGGCAGCCTTACTTCAGTCTATTTTTGGACGATAGCTGTCATTTATAACTCTGCAGGTTTGTGAATTACAGTGCCCCTGAGCTCCTTTCTTCAACTCGCTTTCTTGTGACCTGGCCGCAACACCGCAGGATGGCTTCAGGCCCTAATCTGGTTCCGGCCCGGCATGCTGAGCCTTTGGTTAATTCCTCTTCCTGGTGGGAAATGAGAGTTAAATTTGCCCGTCCAGACACCTCCAGCTAGCCTCTCATTGGTTCTCGCTATTCCTGTTCATCTTCCGCAGAAATTGCAAACTGGGCCAAACAGGAGGTTAAAGGGACTGACTCTCCAAGTGGGGAGAGTGTTAGTAAAGCGTCTGGAATGTTGCACCCGAGTACCAGGGGAGGAAAACTGAGACATATTTGAACACGTCTCCCGATCACATGGTTGATCATACTCTAGGTTCCACATGCATGTTTTAGCTGAAGGAAGAATACCTTAAAACTGGGTAGTTGAAACCCGTGGAATGGGTACCATGCAATATGACTTCAAAGGGTCTTCATTTGCTCACCGAACCTCTCCAATCCTATCACTGCTGCGTTTATGCCCCTGTACACATGCTTGATTCTCTTTCGGAGACATAGCAATCCATAGGTTTTAAGATACTTACTAGTCAGGTACATTCTTAGGCGTTTAATATGGGGTGTTGAGTCCATTTCGTTGAGCAAGGAGTAGCTCTTGTCTATTCCATATTTGGCTTAAGGAACTTTATCTGTGCTCATTTCAATCTCTGGTTTTATGCAGCACCCCTACTCACCTTTACCCTTAAGCAAGAATAAGTTGGTTTTCTAAATTTGAGACCCTGTTCTGTTCTGTAATTCAGTTCCTGTGTAGCCAAGTTTACATTCCGTGTATTACTGATATCTTATGATGTTTCTTTTTCTGTGTGACTTATTTCAGTTAGAATCATCATACCTGAATCCACTCATTGTGCTGCTAAGGGCCTGATGACACAGATTTCATTGCTGAGTGATATTGCTTTGTAAGTAAATACCACAACTTATTTATTCATTTTTCACTTTCTGCGATGTTGAACTTGTACTGTAAACGAGGTTCTTGTAAACAGAGGCGTCCCAAACTTTGGGGTGGCTGTGTCTTTTTGATTTTAATTTCCCTAAGCTATAGGACCATAAGTGGAAGTGCCCTAGGTTCTGTTGCTTTGTTTTTTAGATGTTTCAGGAAACACCATACAATTCTCCCGAGTGGTTGTTGGCAATTTACATCCCGCCCATCAGCATAACAAGGCTCCCAGTTCTCCATGGCCTGTCCTGCCTTTCTGGATTTTACACTTTTTTCAGATGGCCCTTTTGACCGGGGGGAAGTGAGACTTCATTGTAGTGCAGATTTCCTTTGCAAGCTTGCTTGGTTGGCCAAAAAGGGCGTATGCGTTTTTTCCTGAATATATTCAGGAAAAAACGCATACGCCCTTTTTGGCCAAGTGCATCATTGTGGACGTTCTGCCTCTTTTCCTATGCTTGCAATGCAGTTCCAGTCTACCTCCTGAAATCGGTTTCCTGCAATTCTGCCCCGCTTTCAAGTCCTCTTGGCAGCCTTACTTCAGTCTATTTTTGGACGATAGCTGTCATTTATAACTCTGCAGGTTTGTGAATTACAGTGCCCCTGAGCTCCTTTCTTCAACTCGCTTTCTTTTGAGCTGGCCGCAACACCGCAGGATGGCTTCAGGCCCTAATCTGGTTCCGGCACGGCACGCTCAGCCTTTGGTTAATTCCTCTTCCTGGTGGGAAATGAGAGTTAAATTTGCCCGTCCAGACACCTCCAGCTAGCCTCTCATTGGTTCTCGCTATTCCTGTTCATCTTCCGCAGAAATTGCAAACTGGGCCAAACAGGAGGTTAAAGGCGCTGACTCTCCAAGTGGGGAGAGTGTTAGTAAAGCGTCTGGAATGTTGCACCCGAGTACCAGGGGAGGAAAACTGAGACATATTTGAACACGTCTCCCGTTCACATGGTTGATCATACTTGGGTTCCACATGCATGTTTTAGCTGAAGGAAGAATACCTTAAACCTGGAGAGTTGAGACCCGTGTAATGGGTACCATGCAATATGACTTCAAAGGGTCTTCATTTGCTCACCGAACCTCTCCAATCCTATCACTGCTGCGTTTATGCCCCTGTACACATGCTTGATTCTCTTTTGGAGACATAGCAATCCATAGGTTTTACGATAGTTACTAGTCAGGTACATTCTTAGGCGTTTAATATGCGGTGTTGAGTCCATTTCGTTGAGCAAGGAGTAGCTCTTGTCTATTCCATATTTGACTTAAGGAACTTTATCTGTGCTCATTTCAATCTCTGGTTTTATGCAGCACCCCAACTCACCTTTACCCTTAAGCAAGCATAAGTTGGTTTTCTAAATTTGAGACCCTGTTCTGTTCTGTAATTCAGTTCCTGTGTAGCCAAGTTTACATTCTGTGTATTACTGATATCTTATGATGTTTCTTTTTCTGTGTGACTTATTTCAGTTAGAATCATCATACCTGAATCCACTCATTGTGCTGCAAAGGGCCTGATGACATAGATTTCATTGCTGAGTGATATTGCTTTGTAAGTAAATACCACAACTTCTTTATCCATTTTTCACTTTCTGCGATGTTGAACTTGTACTGTAAACGAGGTTCTTGTAAACAGAGGCGTCCCAAACTTTGGGGTGGCTGTGTCTTTTTGATTTTAATTTCCCTAAGCTATAGGACCATAAGTGGCAGTGCCCTAGGCTCTGTTGCTTTGTTTTTTAGATGTTTCAGGAAACACCATACACTTCTCCCGAGTGTCTGTTGGCAATTTACATCCCGCCCATCAGCATAACAAGGCTCCCAGTTCTCCATGGCCTGTCCTGCCTTTCTGGATTTTACACTTTTTTCAGATGGCCCTTTTGACCGGGGGGAAGTGAGACTTCATTGTAGTGCAGATTTCCTTTGCAAGCTTGCTTGGTTGGCCAAAAAGGGCGTATGCGTTTTTTCCTGAATATATTCAGGAAAAAACGCATACGCCCTTTTTGGCCAAGTGCATCATTGTGGACGTTCTGCCTCTTTTCCTATGCTTTCAATGCAATTCCAGTCTACCTCCTGAAATCGGTTTCCTGCAATTCTGCCCCGCTTTCAAGTCCTCTTGGCAGCCTTACTTCAGTCTATTTTTGGACGATAGCTGTCATTTATAACTCTGCAGGTTTGTGAATTACAGTGCCCCTGAGCTCCTTTCTTCAACTCGCTTTCTTGTGACCTGGCCGCAACACCGCAGGATGGCTTCAGGCCCTAATCTGGTTCCGGCCCGGCACGCTGAGCCTTTGGTTATTTCCTCTTCCTGGTGGGAAATGAGAGTTAAATTTGCCCGTCCAGACACCTCCAGCTAGTCTCTCATTGGTTCTCGCTATTCCTGTTCATCTTCCGCAGAAATTGCAAACTGGGCCAAACAGGAGGTTAAAGGCGCTGACTCTCCAAGTGGAGAGAGTGTTAGTAAAGCGTCTGGAATGTTGCATCCGAGTACCAGGGGAGGAAAACTGAGACATATTTGAACACGTCTCCCGTTCACATGGTTGATCATACTTGGGTTCCACATGCATGTTTTAGCTGAAGGAAGAATACCTTAAACCTGGAGAGTTAAGACCCGTGTAATGGGTACCATGCAATATGACTTCAAAGGGTCTTCATTTGCTCACCGAACCTCTCCAATCTTATCATTGCTGCGTTTATGCCCCTGTACACATGCTTGATTCTCTTTCGGAGACATAGCAATCCATAGGTTTTAAGATACTTACTAGTCAGGTACATTCTTAGGCGTTTAATATGCGGTGTTGAGTCCATTTCGTTGAGCAAGGAGTAGCTCTTGTCTATTCCATATTTGACTTAAGGAACTTTATCTGTGCTCATTTCAATCTCTGGTTTTATGCAGCACCCCAACTCACCTTTACCCTTAAGCAAGCATAAGTTGGTTTTCTAAATTTGAGACCCTGTTCTGTTCTGTAATTCAGTTCCTGTGTAGCCAAGTTTACATTCCGTGTATTACTGATATCTTATGATGTTTCTTTTTCTGTGTGACTTACTTCAGTTAGAATCATCATACCTGAATCCACTCATTGTGCTGCTAAGGGCCTGATGACACAGATTTCATTGCTGAGTGATATTGCTTTGTAAGTAAATACCACAACTTCTTTATCCATTTTTCACTTTCTGCGATGTTGAACTTGTACTGTAAACGAGGTTCTTGTAAACAGAGGCGTCCCAAACTTTGGGGTGGCTGTGTCTTTTTGATTTTAATTTCCCTAAGCTATAGGACCATAAGTGGAAGTGCCCTAGGTTCTGTTGCTTTGTTTTTTAGATGTTTAAGGAAACACCATACACTTCTCCTGAGTGGTTGTTGGCAATTTACATCCCGCCCATCAGCATAACAAGGCTCCCAGTTCTCCATGGCCTGTCCTGCCTTTCTGGATTTTACACTTTTTTCAGATGGCCCTTTTGAACGGGGGGAAGTGAGACTTCATTGTAGTGCAGATTTCCTTTGCAACCTTGCTTGGTTGGCCAAAAAGGGCGTATGCGTTTTTTCCTGAATATATTCAGGAAAAAACGCATACGCCCTTTTTGGCCAAGTGCATCATTGTGGACGTTCTGCCTCTTTTCCTATGCTTTCAATGCAATTCCAGTCTACCTCCTGAAATCGGTTTCCTGCAATTCTGCCCCGCTTTCAAGTCCTCTTGGCAGCCTTACTTCAGTCTATTTTTGGACGATAGCTGTCATTTATAACTCTGCATGTTTGTGAATTACAGTGCCCCTGAGCTCCTTTCTTCAACTCGCTTTCTTTTGAGCTGGCCGCAACACTGCAGGATGGCTTCAGGCCCTAATCTGGTTCCGGTACGGCACGCTGAGCCTTTGGTTATTTCCTCTTCCTGGTGGGAAATGAGAGTTAAATTTGCCCGTCCAGACACCTCCAGCTAGCCTCTCATTGGTTCTCGCTATTCCTGTTCATCTTCCGCAGAAATTGCAAACTGGGCCAAACAGGAGGTTAAAGGGACTGACTCTCCAAGTGGGGAGAGTGTTAGTAAAGCGTCTGGAATGTTGCACCCGAGTACCAGGGGAGGATAACTGAGACATATTTGAACACGTCTCCCGTTCACATGGTTGATCATACTTGGGTTCCACATGCATGTTTTAGCTGAAGGAAGAATACCTTAAACCTGGAGAGTTGAGACCCGTGTAATGGGTACCATGCAATATGACTTCAAAGGGTCTTCATTTGCTCACCGAACCTCTCCAATCCTATCACTGCTGCGTTTATGCCCCTGTACACATGCTTGATTCTCTTTCGGAGACATAGCAATCCATAGGTTTTCCGATACTTACTAGTCAGGTACATTCTTAGGCGTTTAATATGCGGTGTTGAGTCCATTTCGTTGAGCAAGGAGTAGCTCTTGTCTATTCCATATTTGACTTAAGGAACTTTATCTGTGCTCATTTCAATCTCTGGTTTTATGCAGCACCCCAACTCACCTTTACCCTTAAGCAAGCATAAGTTGGTTTTCTAAATTTGAGACCCTGTTCTGTTCTGTAATTCAGTTCCTGTGTAGCCAAGTTTACATTCCGTGTATTACTGATATCTTATGATGTTTCTTTTTCTGTGTGACTTATTTCAGTTAGAATCATCATACCTGAATCCACTCATTGTGATGCTAAGGGCCTGATGACATAGATTTCATTGCTGAGTGATATTGCTTTGTAAGTAAATACCACAACTTCTTTATCCATTTTTCACTTTCTGCGATGTTGAACTTGTACTGTAAACGAGGTTCTTGTAAACAGAGGCGTCCCAAACTTTGGGGTGGCTGTGTCTTTTTGATTTTAATTTCCCTAAGCTATAGGACCATAAGTGGCAGTGCCCTAGGCTCTGTTGCTTTGTTTTTTAGATGTTTCAGGAAACACCATACACTTCTCCCGAGTGGTTGTTGGCAATTTACATCCCGCCCATCAGCATAACAAGGCTCCCAGTTCTCCATGGCCTGTCCTGCCTTTCTGGATTTTACACTTTTTTCAGATGGCCCTTTTGACCAGGGGGAAGTGAGACTTCATTGTAGTGCAGATTTCCTTTGCAAGCTTGCTTGGTTGGCCAAAAAGGGCGTATGCGTTTTTTCCTGAATATATTCAGGAAAAAACGCATACGCCCTTTTTGGCCAAGTGCATCATTGTGGACGTTCTGCCTCTTTTCCTATGCTTTCAATGCAATTCCAGTCTACCTCCTGAAATCGGTTTCCTGCAATTCTGCCCCGCTTTCAACTCCTCTTGGCAACCTTACTTCAGTCTATTTTTGGACGATAGCTGTCATTTATACCTCTGCAGGTTTGTGAATTACAGTGCCCCTGAGCTCCTTTCTTCAACTCGCTTTCTTTTGAGCTGGCCACAACACCGCAGGATGGCTTCAGGCCCTAATCTGGTTCCGGCCCGGCACGCTGAGCCTTTGGTTATTTCTTCTTCCTGGTGGGAAATGAGAGTTAAATTTGCCCGTCCAGACACCTCCAGCTAGCCTCTCATTGGTTCTCGCTATTCCTGTTCATCTTCCGCAGAAATTGCAAACTGGGCCAAACAGGAGGTTAAAGGCGCTGACTCTCCAAGTGGGGAGAGTGTTAGTAAAGCGTCTGGAATGTTGCACCCGAGTACCAGGGGAGGAAAACTGAGACATATTTGAACATGTCTCCCGTTCACATGGTTGATCATACTTGGGTTCCACATGCATGTTTTAGCTGAAGGAAGAATACCTTAAACCTGGAGAGTTGAGACCCGTGTAATGGGTACCATGCAATATGACTTCAAAGGGTCTTCATTTGCTCACCGAACCTCTCCAATCCTATCACTGCTGCGTTTATGCCCCTGTACACATGCTTGATTCTCTTTCGGAGACATAGCAATCCATAGGTTTTCCGATACTTACTAGTCAGGTACATTCTTAGGCGTTTAATATGCGGTGTTGAGTCCATTTCGTTGAGCAAGGAGTAGCTCTTGTCTATTCCATATTTGACTTAAGGAACTTTATCTGTGCTCATTTCAATCTCTGGTTTTATGCAGCACCCCAACTCACCTTTACCCTTAAGGAAGCATAAGTTGGTTTTCTAAATTTGAGACCCTGTTCTGTTCTGTAATTCAGTTCCTGTGTAGCCAAGTTTACATTCCGTGTATTACTGATATCTTATGATGTTTCTTTTTCTGTGTGACTTATTTCAGTTAGAATCATCATACCTGAATCCACTGATTGTGATGCTAAGGGCCTGATGACATAGATATCATTGCTGAGTGATATTGCTTTGTAAGTAAATACCACAACTTCTTTATCCATTTTTCACTTTCTGCGATGTTGAACTTGTACTGTAAACGAGGTTCTTGTAAACAGAGGCGTCCCAAACTTTGGGGTGGCTGTGTCTTTTTGATTTTAATTTCCCTAAGCTATAGGACCATAAGTGGAAGTGCCCTAAGCTCTGTTGCTTTGTTTTTTAGATGTTTCAGGAAACACCATACACTTCTCCGGAGTGGTTGTTGGCAATTTACATCCCGCCCATCAGCATAACAAGGCTCCCAGTTCTCCATGGCCTGTCCTGCCTTTCTGGATTTTACACTTTTTTCAGACGGCCCTTTTGACCGGGGGGAAGTGAGACTTCATTGTAGTGCAGATTTCCTTTGCAAGCTTGCTTGGTTGGCCAAAAAGGGCGTATGCGTTTTTTCCTGAATATATTCAGGAAAAAACGCATACGCCCTTTTTGGCCAAGTGCATCATTGTGGACGTTCTGCCTCTTTTCCTATGCTTTCAATGCAATTCCAGTCTACCTCCTGAAATCGGTTTCCTGCAATTCTGCCCCGCTTTCAAGTCCTCTTGGCAGCCTTACTTCAGTCTATTTTTGGACGATAGCTGTCATTTATAACTCTGCAGGTTTGTGAATTACAGTGCCCCTGAGCTCCTTTCTTCAACTCGCTTTCTTGTGACCTGGCCGCAACACCGCAGGATGGCTTCAGGCCCTAATCTGGTTCCGGTACGGCACGCTGAGCCTTTGGTTATTTCCTCTTCCTGGTGGGAAATGAGAGTTAAATTTGCCCGTCCAGACACCTCCAGCTAGCCTCTCATTGGTTCTCGCTATTCCTGTTCATCTTCCGCAGAAATTGCAAACTGGGCCAAACAGGAGGTTAAAGGCGCTGACTCTCCAAGTGGGGAGAGTGTTAGTAAAGCGTCTGGAATGTTGCACCCGAGTACCAGGGGAGGAAAACTGAGACATATTTGAACACGTCTCCCGATCACATGGTTGATCATACTCTAGGTTCCACATGCATGTTTTAGCTGAAGGAAGAATACCTTAAACCTGGAGAGTTGAGACCCGTGTAATGGGTACCATGCAATATGACTTCAAAGGGTCTTCATTTGCTCACCGAACCTCTCCAATCCTATCACTGCTGCGTTTATGCCCCTGTACACATGCTTGATTCTCTTTCGGAGACATAGCAATCCATAGGTTTTACGATACTTACTAGTCAGGTACATTCTTAGGCGTTTAATATGCGGTGTTGAGTCCATTTCGTTGAGCAAGGAGTAGCTCTTGTCTATTCCATATTTGACTTAAGGAACTTTATCTGTGCTCATTTCAATCTCTGGTTTTATGCAGCACCCCAACTCACCTTTACCCTTAAGCAAGCATAAGTTGGTTTTCTAAATTTGAGACCCTGTTCTGTTCTGTAATTCAGTTCCTGTGTAGCCAAGTTTACATTCCGTGTATTACTGATATCTTATGATGTTTCTTTTTCTGTGTGACTTATTTCAGTTAGAATCATCATACCTGAATCCACTCATTGTGATGCTAAGGGCCTGATGACATAGATTTCATTGCTGAGTGATATTGCTTTGTAAGTAAATACCACAACTTCTCTATCCATTTTTCACTTTCTGCGATGTTGAACTTGTACTGTAAACGAGGTTCTTGTAAACAGAGGCGTCCCAAACTTTGGGGTGGCTGTGTCTTTTTGATTTTAATTTCCCTAAGCTATAGGACCATAAGTGGCAGTGCCCTAGGCTCTGTTGCTTTGTTTTTTAGATGTTTCAGGAAACACCATACACTTCTCCCGAGTGTCTGTTGGCAATTTACATCCCGCCCATCAGCATAACAAGGCTCCCAGTTCTCCATGGCCTGTCCTGCCTTTCTGGATTTTACACTTTTTTCAGATGGCCCTTTTGACCGGGGGGAACTGAGACTTCATTGTAGTGCAGATTTCCTTTGCAAGCTTGCTTGGTTGGCCAAAAAGGGCGTATGCGTTTTTTCCTGAATATATTCAGGAAAAAACGCATACGCCCTTTTTGGCCAAGTGCATCATTGTGGACGTTCTGCCTCTTTTCCTATGCTTTCAATGCAATTCCAGTCTACCTCCTGAAATCGGTTTCCTGCAATTCTGCCCCGCTTTCAAGTCCTCTTGGCAGCCTTACTTCAGTCTATTTTTGGACGATAGCTGTCATTTATAACTCTGCAGGTTTGTGAATTACAGTGCCCCTGAGCTCCTTTCTTCAACTCGCTTTCTTGTGACCTGGCCGCAACACCGCAGGATGGCTTCAGGCCCTAATCTGGTTCCGGCCCGGCACGCTGAGCCTTTGGTTAATTCCTCTTCCTGGTGGGAAATGAGAGTTAAATTTGCCCGTCCAGACACCTCCAGCTAGCCTCTCATTGGTTCTCGCTATTCCTGTTCATCTTCCGCAGAAATTGCAAACTGGGCCAAACAGGAGGTTAAAGGCGCTGACTCTCCAAGTGGGGAGAGTGTTAGTAAAGCGTCTGGAATGTTGCACCCGAGTACCAGGGGAGGAAAACTGAGACATATTTGAACACGTCTCCCGTTCACATGGTTGATCATACTTGGGTTCCACATGCATGTTTTAGCTGAAGGAAGAATACCTTAAACCTGGAGAGTTGAGACCCGTGTAATGGGTACCATGCAATATGACTTCAAAGGGTCTTCATTTGCTCACCGAACCTCTCCAATCCTATCACTGCTGCGTTTATGCCCCTGTACACATGCTTGATTCTCTTTCGGAGACATAGCAATCCATAGGTTTTACGATACTTACTAGTCAGGTACATTCTTAGGCGTTTAATATGCGGTGTTGAGTCCATTTCGTTGAGCAAGGAGTAGCTCTTGTCTATTCCATATTTGACTTAAGGAACTTTATCTGTGCTCATTTCAATCTCTGGTTTTATGCAGCACCCCAACTCACCTTTACCCTTAAGCAAGCATAAGTTGGTTTTCTAAATTTGAGACCCTGTTCTGTTCTGTAATTCAGTTCCTGTGTAGCCAAGTTTCCATTCCGTGTATTACTGATATCTTATGATGTTTCTTTTTCTGTGTGACTTATTTCAGTTAGAATCATCATACCTGAATCCACTCATTGTGATGCTAAGGGCCTGATGACATAGATTTCATTGCTGAGTGATATTGCTTTGTAAGTAAATACCACAACTTCTTTATCCATTTTTCACTTTCTGCGATGTTGAACTTGTACTGTAAACGAGGTTCTTGTAAACAGAGGCGTCCCAAACTTTGGGGTGGCTGTGTCTTTTTGATTTTAATTTCCCTAAGCTATAGGACCATAAGTGGCAGTGCCCTAGGCTCTGTTGCTTTGTTTTTTAGATGTTTCAGGAAACACCATACACTTCTCCCGAGTGTCTGTTGGCAATTTACATCCCGCCCATCAGCATAACAAGGCTCCCAGTTCTCCATGGCCTGTCCTGCCTTTCTGGATTTTACACTTTTTTCAGATGGCCCTTTTGACCGGGGGGAAGTGAGACTTCATTGTAGTGCAGATTTCCTTTGCAAGCTTGCTTGGTTGGCCAAAAAGGGCGTATGCGTTTTTTCCTGAATATATTCAGGAAAAAACGCATACGCCCTTTTTGGCCAAGTGCATCATTGTGGACGTTCTGCCTCTTTTCCTATGCTTTCAATGCAATTCCAGTCTACCTCCTGAAATCGGTTTCCTGCAATTCTGCCCCGCTTTCAAGTCCTCTTGGCAGCCTTACTTCAGTCTATTTTTGGACGATAGCTGTCATTTATAACTCTGCAGGTTTGTGAATTACAGTGCCCCTGAGCTCCTTTCTTCAACTAGCTTTCTTGTGACCTGGCCGCAACACCGCAGGATGGCTTCAGGCCCTAATCTGGTTCCGGCCCGGCACGCTGAGCCTTTGGTTAATTCCTCTTCCTGGTGGGAAATGAGAGTTAAATTTGCCCGTCCAGACACCTCCAGCTAGCCTCTCATTGGTTCTCGCTATTCCTGTTCATCTTCCGCAGAAATTGCAAACTGGGCCAAACAGGAGGTTAAAGGCGCTGACTCTCCAAGTGGGGAGAGTGTTAGTAAAGCGTCTGGAATGTTGCACCCGAGTACCAGGGGAGGAAAACTGAGACATATTTGAACACGTCTCCCGTTCACATGGTTGATCATACTTGGGTTCCACATGCATGTTTTAGCTGAAGGAAGAATACCTTAAACCTGGAGAGTTGAGACCCGTGTAATGGGTACCATGCAATATGACTTCAAAGGGTCTTCATTTGCTCACCGAACCTCTCCAATCCTATCACTGCTGCGTTTATGCCCCTGTACACATGCTTGATTCTCTTTCGGAGACATAGCAATCCATAGGTTTTACGATACTTACTAGTCAGGTACATTCTTAGGCGTTTAATATGCGGTGTTGAGTCCATTTCGTTGAGCAAGGAGTAGCTCTTGTCTATTCCATATTTGACTTAAGGAACTTTATCTGTGCTCATTTCAATCTCTGGTTTTATGCAGCACCCCAACTCACCTTTACCCTTAAGCAAGCATAAGTTGGTTTTCTAAATTTGAGACCCTGTTCTGTTCTGTAATTCAGTTCCTGTGTAGCCAAGTTTCCATTCCGTGTATTACTGATATCTTATGATGTTTCTTTTTCTGTGTGACTTATTTCAGTTAGAATCATCATACCTGAATCCACTCATTGTGATGCTAAGGGCCTGATGACATAGATTTCATTGCTGAGTGATATTGCTTTGTAAGTAAATACCACAACTTCTTTATCCATTTTTCACTTTCTGCGATGTTGAACTTGTACTGTAAACGAGGTTCTTGTAAACAGAGGCGTCCCAAACTTTGGGGTGGCTGTGTCTTTTTGATTTTAATTTCCCTAAGCTATAGGACCATAAGTGGCAGTGCCCTAGGCTCTGTTGCTTTGTTTTTTAGATGTTTCAGGAAACACCATACACTTCTCCCGAGTGTCTGTTGGCAATTTACATCCCGCCCATCAGCATAACAAGGCTCCCAGTTCTCCATGGCCTGTCCTGCCTTTCTGGATTTTACACTTTTTTCAGATGGCCCTTTTGACCGGGGGGAAGTGAGACTTCATTGTAGTGCAGATTTCCTTTGCAAGCTTGCTTGGTTGGCCAAAAAGGGCGTATGCGTTTTTTCCTGAATATATTCAGGAAAAAACGCATACGCCCTTTTTGGCCAAGTGCATCATTGTGGACGTTCTGCCTCTTTTCCTATGCTCTCAATGCAATTCCAGTCTACCTCCTGAAATCGGTTTCCTGCAATTCTGCCCCGCTTTCAAGTCCTCTTGGCAGCCTTACTTCAGTCTATTTTTGGACGATAGCTGTCATTTATAACTCTGCAGGTTTGTGAATTACAGTGCCCCTGAGCTCCTTTCTTCAACTCGCTTTCTTGTGACCTGGCCGCAACACCGCAGGATGGCTTCAGGCCCTAATCTGGTTCCGGCCCGGCACGCTGAGCCTTTGGTTAATTCCTCTTCCTGGTGGGAAATGAGAGTTAAATTTGCCCGTCCAGACACCTCCAGCTAGCCTCTCATTGGTTCTCGCTATTCCTGTTCATCTTCCGCAGAAATTGCAAACTGGGCCAAACAGGAGGTTAAAGGCGCTGACTCTCCAAGTGGGGAGAGTGTTAGTAAAGCGTCTGGAATGTTGCACCCGAGTACCAGGGGAGGAAAACTGAGACATATTTGAACACGTCTCCCGTTCACATGGTTGATCATACTTGGGTTCCACATGCATGTTTTAGCTGAAGGAAGAATACCTTAAACCTGGAGAGTTGAGACCCGTGTAATGGGTACCATGCAATATGACTTCAAAGGGTCTTCATTTGCTCACCGAACCTCTCCAATCCTATCACTGCTGCGTTTATGCCCCTGTACACATGCTTGATTCTCTTTCGGAGACATAGCAATCCATAGGTTTTACGATACTTACTAGTCAGGTACATTCTTAGGCGTTTAATATGCGGTGTTGAGTCCATTTCGTTGAGCAAGGAGTAGCTCTTGTCTATTCCATATTTGACTTAAGGAACTTTATCTGTGCTCATTTCAATCTCTGGTTTTATGCAGCACCCCAACTCACCTTTACCCTTAAGCAAGCATAAGTTGGTTTTCTAAATTTGAGACCCTGTTCTGTTCTGTAATTCAGTTCCTGTGTAGCCAAGTTTACATTCCGTGTATTACTGATATCTTATGATGTTTCTTTTTCTGTGTGACTTATTTCAGTTAGAATCATCATACCTGAATCCACTGATTGTGATGCTAAGGGCCTGATGACATAGATTTCATTGCTGAGTGATATTGCTTTGTAAGTAAATACCACAACTTCTTTATCCATTTTTCACTTTCTGCGATGTTGAACTTGTACTGTAAACGAGGTTCTTGTAAACAGAGGCGTCCCAAACTTTGGGGTGGCTGTGTCTTTTTGATTTTAATTTCCCTAAGCTATAGGACCATAAGTGGCAGTGCCCTAGGCTCTGTTGCTTTGTTTTTTAGATGTTTCAGGAAACACCATACACTTCTCCCGAGTGTCTGTTGGCAATTTACATCCCGCCCATCAGCATAACAAGGCTCCCAGTTCTCCATGGCCTGTCCTGCCTTTCTGGATTTTACACTTTTTTCAGATGGCCCTTTTGACCGGGGGGAAGTGAGACTTCATTGTAGTGCAGATTTCCTTTGCAAGCTTGCTTGGTTGGCCAAAAAGGGCGTATGCGTTTTTTCCTGAATATATTCAGGAAAAAACGCATACGCCCTTTTTGGCCAAGTGCATCATTGTGGACGTTCTGCCTCTTTTCCTATGCTTTCAATGCAATTCCAGTCTACCTCCTGAAATCGGTTTCCTGCAATTCTGCCCCGCTTTCAAGTCCTCTTGGCAGCCTTACTTCAGTCTATTTTTGGACGATAGCTGTCATTTATAACTCTGCAGGTTTGTGAATTACAGTGCCCCTGAGCTCCTTTCTTCAACTCGCTTTCTTGTGACCTGGCCGCAACACCGCAGGATGGCTTCAGGCCCTAATCTGGTTCCGGCCCGGCACGCTGAGCCTTTGGTTAATTCCTCTTCCTGGTGGGAAATGAGAGTTAAATTTGCCCGTCCAGACACCTCCAGCTAGCCTCTCATTGGTTCTCGCTATTCCTGTTCATCTTCCGCAGAAATTGCAAACTGGGCCAAACAGGAGGTTAAAGGCGCTGACTCTCCAAGTGGGGAGAGTGTTAGTAAAGCGTCTGGAATGTTGCACCCGAGTACCAGGGGAGGAAAACTGAGACATATTTGAACACGTCTCCCGTTCACATGGTTGATCATACTTGGGTTCCACATGCATGTTTTAGCTGAAGGAAGAATACCTTAAACCTGGAGAGTTGAGACCCGTGTAATGGGTACCATGCAATATGACTTCAAAGGGTCTTCATTTGCTCACCGAACCTCTCCAATCCTATCACTGCTGCGTTTATGCCCCTGTACACATGCTTGATTCTCTTTCGGAGACATAGCAATCCATAGGTTTTACGATACTTACTAGTCAGGTACATTCTTAGGCGTTTAATATGCGGTGTTGAGTCCATTTCGTTGAGCAAGGAGTAGCTCTTGTCTATTCCATATTTGACTTAAGGAACTTTATCTGTGCTCATTTCAATCTCTGGTTTTATGCAGCACCCCAACTCACCTTTACCCTTAAGCAAGCATAAGTTGGTTTTCTAAATTTGAGACCCTGTTCTGTTCTGTAATTCAGTTCCTGTGTAGCCAAGTTTCCATTCCGTGTATTACTGATATCTTATGATGTTTCTTTTTCTGTGTGACTTATTTCAGTTAGAATCATCATACCTGAATCCACTCATTGTGATGCTAAGGGCCTGATGACATAGATTTCATTGCTGAGTGATATTGCTTTGTAAGTAAATACCACAACTTCTTTATCCATTTTTCACTTTCTGCGATGTTGAACTTGTACTGTAAACGAGGTTCTTGTAAACAGAGGCGTCCCAAACTTTGGGGTGGCTGTGTCTTTTTGATTTTAATTTCCCTAAGCTATAGGACCATAAGTGGCAGTGCCCTAGGCTCTGTTGCTTTGTTTTGTAGATGTTTCAGGAAACACCATACACTTCTCCCAAGTGTCTGTTGGCAATTTACATCCCGCCCATCAGCATAACAAGGCTCCCAGTTCTCCATGGCCTGTCCTGCCTTTCTGGATTTTACACTTTTTTCAGATGGCCCTTTTGACCGGGGGGAAGTGAGACTTCATTGTAGTGCAGATTTCCTTTGCAAGCTTGCTTGGTTGGCCAAAAAGGGCGTATGCGTTTTTTCCTGAATATATTCAGGAAAAAACGCATACGCCCTTTTTGGCCAAGTGCATCATTGTGGACGTTCTGCCTCTTTTCCTATGCTTTCAATGCAATTCCAGTCTACCTCCTGAAATCGGTTTCCTGCAATTCTGCCCCGCTTTCAAGTCCTCTTGGCAGCCTTACTTCAGTCTATTTTTGGACGATAGCTGTCATTTATAACTCTGCAGGTTTGTGAATTACAGTGCCCCTGAGCTCCTTTCTTCAACTCGCTTTCTTGTGACCTGGCCGCAACACCGCAGGATGGCTTCAGGCCCTAATCTGGTTCCGGCCCGGCACGCTGAGCCTTTGGTTAATTCCTCTTCCTGGTGGGAAATGAGAGTTAAATTTGCCCGTCCAGACACCTCCAGCTAGCCTCTCATTGGTTCTCGCTATTCCTGTTCATCTTCCGCAGAAATTGCAAACTGGGCCAAACAGGAGGTTAAAGGCGCTGACTCTCCAAGTGGGGAGAGTGTTAGTAAAGCGTCTGGAATGTTGCACCCGAGTACCAGGGGAGGAAAACTGAGACATATTTGAACACGTCTCCCGTTCACATGGTTGATCATACTTGGGTTCCACATGCATGTTTTAGCTGAAGGAAGAATACCTTAAACCTGGAGAGTTGAGACCCGTGTAATGGGTACCATGCAATATGACTTCAAAGGGTCTTCATTTGCTCACCGAACCTCTCCAATCCTATCACTGCTGCGTTTATGCCCCTGTACACATGCTTGATTCTCTTTCGGAGACATAGCAATCCATAGGTTTTACGATACTTACTAGTCAGGTACATTCTTAGGCGTTTAATATGCGGTGTTGAGTCCATTTCGTTGAGCAAGGAGTAGCTCTTGTCTATTCCATATTTGACTTAAGGAACTTTATCTGTGCTCATTTCAATCTCTGGTTTTATGCAGCACCCCAACTCACCTTTACCCTTAAGCAAGCATAAGTTGGTTTTCTAAATTTGAGACCCTGTTCTGTTCTGTAATTCAGTTCCTGTGTAGCCAAGTTTACATTCCGTGTATTACTGATATCTTATGATGTTTCTTTTTCTGTGTGACTTATTTCAGTTAGAATCATCATACCTGAATCCACTGATTGTGATGCTAAGGGCCTGATGACATAGATTTCATTGCTGAGTGATATTGCTTTGTAAGTAAATACCACAACTTCTTTATCCATTTTTCACTTTCTGCGATGTTGAACTTGTACTGTAAACGAGGTTCTTGTAAACAGAGGCGTCCCAAACTTTGGGGTGGCTGTGTCTTTTTGATTTTAATTTCCCTAAGCTATAGGACCATAAGTGGCAGTGCCCTAGGCTCTGTTGCTTTGTTTTGTAGATGTTTCAGGAAACACCATACACTTCTCCCGAGTGTCTGTTGGCAATTTACATCCCGCCCATCAGCATAACAAGGCTCCCAGTTCTCCATGGCCTGTCCTGCCTTTCTGGATTTTACACTTTTTTCAGATGGCCCTTTTGACCGGGGGGAAGTGAGACTTCATTGTAGTGCAGATTTCCTTTGCAAGCTTGCTTGGTTGGCCAAAAAGGGCGTATGCGTTTTTTCCTGAATATATTCAGGAAAAAACGCATACGCCCTTTTTGGCCAAGTGCATCATTGTGGACGTTCTGCCTCTTTTCCTATGCTTTCAATGCAATTCCAGTCTACCTCCTGAAATCGGTTTCCTGCAATTCTGCCCCGCTTTCAAGTCCTCTTGGCAGCCTTACTTCAGTCTATTTTTGGACGATAGCTGTCATTTATAACTCTGCAGGTTTGTGAATTACAGTGCCCCTGAGCTCCTTTCTTCAACTCGCTTTCTTGTGACCTGGCCGCAACACCGCAGGATGGCTTCAGGCCCTAATCTGGTTCCGGCCCGGCACGCTGAGCCTTTGGTTAATTCCTCTTCCTGGTGGGAAATGAGAGTTAAATTTGCCCGTCCAGACACCTCCAGCTAGCCTCTCATTGGTTCTCGCTATTCCTGTTCATCTTCCGCAGAAATTGCAAACTGGGCCAAACAGGAGGTTAAAGGCGCTGACTCTCCAAGTGGGGAGAGTGTTAGTAAAGCGTCTGGAATGTTGCACCCGAGTACCAGGGGAGGAAAACTGAGACATATTTGAACACGTCTCCCATTCACATGGTTGATCATACTTGGGTTCCACATGCATGTTTTAGCTGAAGGAAGAATACCTTAAACCTGGAGAGTTGAGACCCGTGTAATGGGTACCATGCAATATGACTTCAAAGGGTCTTCATTTGCTCACCGAACCTCTCCAATCCTATCACTGCTGCGTTTATGCCCCTGTACACATGCTTGATTCTCTTTCGGAGACATAGCAATCCATAGGTTTTACGATACTTACTAGTCAGGTACATTCTTAGGCGTTTAATATGCGGTGTTGAGTCCATTTCGTTGAGCAAGGAGTAGCTCTTGTCTATTCCATATTTGACTTAAGGAACTTTATCTGTGCTCATTTCAATCTCTGGTTTTATGCAGCACCCCAACTCACCTTTACCCTTAAGCAAGCATAAGTTGGTTTTCTAAATTTGAGACCCTGTTCTGTTCTGTAATTCAGTTCCTGTGTAGCCAAGTTTCCATTCCGTGTATTACTGATATCTTATGATGTTTCTTTTTCTGTGTGACTTATTTCAGTTAGAATCATCATACCTGAATCCACTGATTGTGATGCTAAGGGCCTGATGACATAGATTTCATTGCTGAGTGATATTGCTTTGTAAGTAAATACCACAACTTCTTTATCCATTTTTCACTTTCTGCGATGTTGAACTTGTACTGTAAACGAGGTTCTTGTAAACAGAGGCGTCCCAAACTTTGGGGTGGCTGTGTCTTTTTGATTTTAATTTCCCTAAGCTATAGGACCATAAGTGGCAGTGCCCTAGGCTCTGTTGCTTTGTTTTTTAGATGTTTCAGGAAACACCATACACTTCTCCCGAGTGTCTGTTGGCAATTTACATCCCGCCCATCAGCATAACAAGGCTCCCAGTTCTCCATGGCCTGTCCTGCCTTTCTGGATTTTACACTTTTTTCAGATGGCCCTTTTGACCGGGGGGAAGTGAGACTTCATTGTAGTGCAGATTTCCTTTGCAAGCTTGCTTGGTTGGCCAAAAAGGGCGTATGCGTTTTTTCCTGAATATATTCAGGAAAAAACGCATACGCCCTTTTTGGCCAAGTGCATCATTGTGGACGTTCTGCCTCTTTTCCTATGCTTTCAATGCAATTCCAGTCTACCTCCTGAAATCGGTTTCCTGCAATTCTGCCCCGCTTTCAAGTCCTCTTGGCAGCCTTACTTCAGTCTATTTTTGGACGATAGCTGTCATTTATAACTCTGCAGGTTTGTGAATTACAGTGCCCCTGAGCTCCTTTCTTCAACTCGCTTTCTTGTGACCTGGCCGCAACACCGCAGGATGGCTTCAGGCCCTAATCTGGTTCCGGCCCGGCACGCTGAGCCTTTGGTTAATTCCTCTTCCTGGTGGGAAATGAGAGTTAAATTTGCCCGTCCAGACACCTCCAGCTAGCCTCTCATTGGTTCTCGCTATTCCTGTTCATCTTCCGCAGAAATTGCAAACTGGGCCAAACAGGAGGTTAAAGGCGCTGACTCTCCAAGTGGGGAGAGTGTTAGTAAAGCGTCTGGAATGTTGCACCCGAGTACCAGGGGAGGAAAACTGAGACATATTTGAACACGTCTCCCGTTCACATGGTTGATCATACTTGGGTTCCACATGCATGTTTTAGCTGAAGGAAGAATACCTTAAACCTGGAGAGTTGAGACCCGTGTAATGGGTACCATGCAATATGACTTCAAAGGGTCTTCATTTGCTCACCGAACCTCTCCAATCCTATCACTGCTGCGTTTATGCCCCTGTACACATGCTTGATTCTCTTTCGGAGACATAGCAATCCATAGGTTTTACGATACTTACTAGTCAGGTACATTCTTAGGCGTTTAATATGCGGTGTTGAGTCCATTTCGTTGAGCAAGGAGTAGCTCTTGTCTATTCCATATTTGACTTAAGGAACTTTATCTGTGCTCATTTCAATCTCTGGTTTTATGCAGCACCCCAACTCACCTTTACCCTTAAGCAAGCATAAGTTGGTTTTCTAAATTTGAGACCCTGTTCTGTTCTGTAATTCAGTTCCTGTGTAGCCAAGTTTCCATTCCGTGTATTACTGATATCTTATGATGTTTCTTTTTCTGTGTGACTTATTTCAGTTAGAATCATCATACCTGAATCCACTCATTGTGATGCTAAGGGCCTGATGACATAGATTTCATTGCTGAGTGATATTGCTTTGTAAGTAAATACCACAACTTCTTTATCCATTTTTCACTTTCTGCGATGTTGAACTTGTACTGTAAACGAGGTTCTTGTAAACAGAGGCGTCCCAAACTTTGGGGTGGCTGTGTCTTTTTGATTTTAATTTCCCTAAGCTATAGGACCATAAGTGGCAGTGCCCTAGGCTCTGTTGCTTTGTTTTGTAGATGTTTCAGGAAACACCATACACTTCTCCCAAGTGTCTGTTGGCAATTTACATCCCGCCCATCAGCATAACAAGGCTCCCAGTTCTCCATGGCCTGTCCTGCCTTTCTGGATTTTACACTTTTTTCAGATGGCCCTTTTGACCGGGGGGAAGTGAGACTTCATTGTAGTGCAGATTTCCTTTGCAAGCTTGCTTGGTTGGCCAAAAAGGGCGTATGCGTTTTTTCCTGAATATATTCAGGAAAAAACGCATACGCCCTTTTTGGCCAAGTGCATCATTGTGGACGTTCTGCCTCTTTTCCTATGCTTTCAATGCAATTCCAGTCTACCTCCTGAAATCGGTTTCCTGCAATTCTGCCCCGCTTTCAAGTCCTCTTGGCAGCCTTACTTCAGTCTATTTTTGGACGATAGCTGTCATTTATAACTCTGCAGGTTTGTGAATTACAGTGCCCCTGAGCTCCTTTCTTCAACTCGCTTTCTTGTGACCTGGCCGCAACACCGCAGGATGGCTTCAGGCCCTAATCTGGTTCCGGCCCGGCACGCTGAGCCTTTGGTTAATTCCTCTTCCTGGTGGGAAATGAGAGTTAAATTTGCCCGTCCAGACACCTCCAGCTAGCCTCTCATTGGTTCTCGCTATTCCTGTTCATCTTCCGCAGAAATTGCAAACTGGGCCAAACAGGAGGTTAAAGGCGCTGACTCTCCAAGTGGGGAGAGTGTTAGTAAAGCGTCTGGAATGTTGCACCCGAGTACCAGGGGAGGAAAACTGAGACATATTTGAACACGTCTCCCGTTCACATGGTTGATCATACTTGGGTTCCACATGCATGTTTTAGCTGAAGGAAGAATACCTTAAACCTGGAGAGTTGAGACCCGTGTAATGGGTACCATGCAATATGACTTCAAAGGGTCTTCATTTGCTCACCGAACCTCTCCAATCCTATCACTGCTGCGTTTATGCCCCTGTACACATGCTTGATTCTCTTTCGGAGACATAGCAATCCATAGGTTTTACGATACTTACTAGTCAGGTACATTCTTAGGCGTTTAATATGCGGTGTTGAGTCCATTTCGTTGAGCAAGGAGTAGCTCTTGTCTATTCCATATTTGACTTAAGGAACTTTATCTGTGCTCATTTCAATCTCTGGTTTTATGCAGCACCCCAACTCACCTTTACCCTTAAGCAAGCATAAGTTGGTTTTCTAAATTTGAGACCCTGTTCTGTTCTGTAATTCAGTTCCTGTGTAGCCAAGTTTACATTCCGTGTATTACTGATATCTTATGATGTTTCTTTTTCTGTGTGACTTATTTCAGTTAGAATCATCATACCTGAATCCACTGATTGTGATGCTAAGGGCCTGATGACATAGATTTCATTGCTGAGTGATATTGCTTTGTAAGTAAATACCACAACTTCTTTATCCATTTTTCACTTTCTGCGATGTTGAACTTGTACTGTAAACGAGGTTCTTGTAAACAGAGGCGTCCCAAACTTTGGGGTGGCTGTGTCTTTTTGATTTTAATTTCCCTAAGCTATAGGACCATAAGTGGCAGTGCCCTAGGCTCTGTTGCTTTGTTTTGTAGATGTTTCAGGAAACACCATACACTTCTCCCGAGTGTCTGTTGGCAATTTACATCCCGCCCATCAGCATAACAAGGCTCCCAGTTCTCCATGGCCTGTCCTGCCTTTCTGGATTTTACACTTTTTTCAGATGGCCCTTTTGACCGGGGGGAAGTGAGACTTCATTGTAGTGCAGATTTCCTTTGCAAGCTTGCTTGGTTGGCCAAAAAGGGCGTATGCGTTTTTTCCTGAATATATTCAGGAAAAAACGCATACGCCCTTTTTGGCCAAGTGCATCATTGTGGACGTTCTGCCTCTTTTCCTATGCTTTCAATGCAATTCCAGTCTACCTCCTGAAATCGGTTTCCTGCAATTCTGCCCCGCTTTCAAGTCCTCTTGGCAGCCTTACTTCAGTCTATTTTTGGACGATAGCTGTCATTTATAACTCTGCAGGTTTGTGAATTACAGTGCCCCTGAGCTCCTTTCTTCAACTCGCTTTCTTGTGACCTGGCCGCAACACCGCAGGATGGCTTCAGGCCCTAATCTGGTTCCGGCCCGGCACGCTGAGCCTTTGGTTAATTCCTCTTCCTGGTGGGAAATGAGAGTTAAATTTGCCCGTCCAGACACCTCCAGCTAGCCTCTCATTGGTTCTCGCTATTCCTGTTCATCTTCCGCAGAAATTGCAAACTGGGCCAAACAGGAGGTTAAAGGCGCTGACTCTCCAAGTGGGGAGAGTGTTAGTAAAGCGTCTGGAATGTTGCACCCGAGTACCAGGGGAGGAAAACTGAGACATATTTGAACACGTCTCCCGTTCACATGGTTGATCATACTTGGGTTCCACATGCATGTTTTAGCTGAAGGAAGAATACCTTAAACCTGGAGAGTTGAGACCCGTGTAATGGGTACCATGCAATATGACTTCAAAGGGTCTTCATTTGCTCACCGAACCTCTCCAATCCTATCACTGCTGCGTTTATGCCCCTGTACACATGCTTGATTCTCTTTCGGAGACATAGCAATCCATAGGTTTTACGATACTTACTAGTCAGGTACATTCTTAGGCGTTTAATATGCGGTGTTGAGTCCATTTCGTTGAGCAAGGAGTAGCTCTTGTCTATTCCATATTTGACTTAAGGAACTTTATCTGTGCTCATTTCAATCTCTGGTTTTATGCAGCACCCCAACTCACCTTTACCCTTAAGCAAGCATAAGTTGGTTTTCTAAATTTGAGACCCTGTTCTGTTCTGTAATTCAGTTCCTGTGTAGCCAAGTTTCCATTCCGTGTATTACTGATATCTTATGATGTTTCTTTTTCTGTGTGACTTATTTCAGTTAGAATCATCATACCTGAATCCACTCATTGTGATGCTAAGGGCCTGATGACATAGATTTCATTGCTGAGTGATATTGCTTTGTAAGTAAATACCACAACTTCTTTATCCATTTTTCACTTTCTGCGATGTTGAACTTGTACTGTAAACGAGGTTCTTGTAAACAGAGGCGTCCCAAACTTTGGGGTGGCTGTGTCTTTTTGATTTTAATTTCCCTAAGCTATAGGACCATAAGTGGCAGTGCCCTAGGCTCTGTTGCTTTGTTTTGTAGATGTTTCAGGAAACACCATACACTTCTCCCAAGTGTCTGTTGGCAATTTACATCCCGCCCATCAGCATAACAAGGCTCCCAGTTCTCCATGGCCTGTCCTGCCTTTCTGGATTTTACACTTTTTTCAGATGGCCCTTTTGACCGGGGGGAAGTGAGACTTCATTGTAGTGCAGATTTCCTTTGCAAGCTTGCTTGGTTGGCCAAAAAGGGCGTATGCGTTTTTTCCTGAATATATTCAGGAAAAAACGCATACGCCCTTTTTGGCCAAGTGCATCATTGTGGACGTTCTGCCTCTTTTCCTATGCTTTCAATGCAATTCCAGTCTACCTCCTGAAATCGGTTTCCTGCAATTCTGCCCCGCTTTCAAGTCCTCTTGGCAGCCTTACTTCAGTCTATTTTTGGACGATAGCTGTCATTTATAACTCTGCAGGTTTGTGAATTACAGTGCCCCTGAGCTCCTTTCTTCAACTCGCTTTCTTGTGACCTGGCCGCAACACCGCAGGATGGCTTCAGGCCCTAATCTGGTTCCGGCCCGGCACGCTGAGCCTTTGGTTAATTCCTCTTCCTGGTGGGAAATGAGAGTTAAATTTGCCCGTCCAGACACCTCCAGCTAGCCTCTCATTGGTTCTCGCTATTCCTGTTCATCTTCCGCAGAAATTGCAAACTGGGCCAAACAGGAGGTTAAAGGCGCTGACTCTCCAAGTGGGGAGAGTGTTAGTAAAGCGTCTGGAATGTTGCACCCGAGTACCAGGGGAGGAAAACTGAGACATATTTGAACACGTCTCCCGTTCACATGGTTGATCATACTTGGGTTCCACATGCATGTTTTAGCTGAAGGAAGAATACCTTAAACCTGGAGAGTTGAGACCCGTGTAATGGGTACCATGCAATATGACTTCAAAGGGTCTTCATTTGCTCACCGAACCTCTCCAATCCTATCACTGCTGCGTTTATGCCCCTGTACACATGCTTGATTCTCTTTCGGAGACATAGCAATCCATAGGTTTTACGATACTTACTAGTCAGGTACATTCTTAGGCGTTTAATATGCGGTGTTGAGTCCATTTCGTTGAGCAAGGAGTAGCTCTTGTCTATTCCATATTTGACTTAAGGAACTTTATCTGTGCTCATTTCAATCTCTGGTTTTATGCAGCACCCCAACTCACCTTTACCCTTAAGCAAGCATAAGTTGGTTTTCTAAATTTGAGACCCTGTTCTGTTCTGTAATTCAGTTCCTGTGTAGCCAAGTTTACATTCCGTGTATTACTGATATCTTATGATGTTTCTTTTTCTGTGTGACTTATTTCAGTTAGAATCATCATACCTGAATCCACTGATTGTGATGCTAAGGGCCTGATGACATAGATTTCATTGCTGAGTGATATTGCTTTGTAAGTAAATACCACAACTTCTTTATCCATTTTTCACTTTCTGCGATGTTGAACTTGTACTGTAAACGAGGTTCTTGTAAACAGAGGCGTCCCAAACTTTGGGGTGGCTGTGTCTTTTTGATTTTAATTTCCCTAAGCTATAGGACCATAAGTGGCAGTGCCCTAGGCTCTGTTGCTTTGTTTTGTAGATGTTTCAGGAAACACCATACACTTCTCCCGAGTGTCTGTTGGCAATTTACATCCCGCCCATCAGCATAACAAGGCTCCCAGTTCTCCATGGCCTGTCCTGCCTTTCTGGATTTTACACTTTTTTCAGATGGCCCTTTTGACCGGGGGGAAGTGAGACTTCATTGTAGTGCAGATTTCCTTTGCAAGCTTGCTTGGTTGGCCAAAAAGGGCGTATGCGTTTTTTCCTGAATATATTCAGGAAAAAACGCATACGCCCTTTTTGGCCAAGTGCATCATTGTGGACGTTCTGCCTCTTTTCCTATGCTTTCAATGCAATTCCAGTCTACCTCCTGAAATCGGTTTCCTGCAATTCTGCCCCGCTTTCAAGTCCTCTTGGCAGCCTTACTTCAGTCTATTTTTGGACGATAGCTGTCATTTATAACTCTGCAGGTTTGTGAATTACAGTGCCCCTGAGCTCCTTTCTTCAACTCGCTTTCTTGTGACCTGGCCGCAACACCGCAGGATGGCTTCAGGCCCTAATCTGGTTCCGGCCCGGCACGCTGAGCCTTTGGTTAATTCCTCTTCCTGGTGGGAAATGAGAGTTAAATTTGCCCGTCCAGACACCTCCAGCTAGCCTCTCATTGGTTCTCGCTATTCCTGTTCATCTTCCGCAGAAATTGCAAACTGGGCCAAACAGGAGGTTAAAGGCGCTGACTCTCCAAGTGGGGAGAGTGTTAGTAAAGCGTCTGGAATGTTGCACCCGAGTACCAGGGGAGGAAAACTGAGACATATTTGAACACGTCTCCCATTCACATGGTTGATCATACTTGGGTTCCACATACATGTTTTAGCTGAAGGAAGAATACCTTAAACCTGGAGAGTTGAGACCCGTGTAATGGGTACCATGCAATATGACTTCAAAGGGTCTTCATTTGCTCACCGAACCTCTCCAATCCTATCACTGCTGCGTTTATGCCCCTGTACACATGCTTGATTCTCTTTCGGAGACATAGCAATCCATAGGTTTTACGATACTTACTAGTCAGGTACATTCTT
Organism: Stenella coeruleoalba; assembly: GCF_951394435.1. Taxonomy (NCBI): domain Eukaryota; kingdom Metazoa; phylum Chordata; class Mammalia; order Artiodactyla; family Delphinidae; genus Stenella; species Stenella coeruleoalba. Next base: position 318,004 of record NW_027646004.1, on the reverse strand, counting down.
AGGCTTTTAATATGCGGTGTTGAGTCCATTTCGTTGAGCAAGGAGTAGCTCTTGTCTATTCCATATTTGACTTAAGGAACTTTATCTGTGCTCATTTCAATCTCTGGTTTTATGCAGCACCCCAACTCACCTTTACCCTTAAGCAAGCATAAGTTGGTTTTCTAAATTTGAGACCCTGTTCTGTTCTGTAATTCAGTTCCTGTGTAGCCAAGTTTCCATTCCGTGTATTACTGATATCTTATGATGTTTCTTTTTCTGTGTGACTTATTTCAGTTAGAATCATCATACCTGAATCCACTCATTGTGATGCTAAGGGCCTGATGACATAGATTTCATTGCTGAGTGATATTGCTTTGTAAGTAAATACCACAACTTCTTTATCCATTTTTCACTTTCTGCGATGTTGAACTTGTACTGTAAACGAGGTTCTTGTAAACAGAGGCGTCCCAAACTTTGGGGTGGCTGTGTCTTTTTGATTTTAATTTCCCTAAGCTATAGGACCATAAGTGGCAGTGCCCTAGGCTCTGTTGCTTTGTTTTGTAGATGTTTCAGGAAACACCATACACTTCTCCCAAGTGTCTGTTGGCAATTTACATCCCGCCCATCAGCATAACAAGGCTCCCAGTTCTCCATGGCCTGTCCTGCCTTTCTGGATTTTACACTTTTTTCAGATGGCCCTTTTGACCGGGGGGAAGTGAGACTTCATTGTAGTGCAGATTTCCTTTGCAAGCTTGCTTGGTTGGCCAAAAAGGGCGTATGCGTTTTTTCCTGAATATATTCAGGAAAAAACGCATACGCCCTTTTTGGCCAAGTGCATCATTGTGGACGTTCTGCCTCTTTTCCTATGCTTTCAATGCAATTCCAGTCTACCTCCTGAAATCGGTTTCCTGCAATTCTGCCCCGCTTTCAAGTCCTCTTGGCAGCCTTACTTCAGTCTATTTTTGGACGATAGCTGTCATTTATAACTCTGCAGGTTTGTGAATTACAGTGCCCCTGAGCTCCTTTCTTCAACTCGCTTTCTTGTGACCTGGCCGCAACACCGCAGGATGGCTTCAGGCCCTAATCTGGTTCCGGCCCGGCACGCTGAGCCTTTGGTTAATTCCTCTTCCTGGTGGGAAATGAGAGTTAAATTTGCCCGTCCAGACACCTCCAGCTAGCCTCTCATTGGTTCTCGCTATTCCTGTTCATCTTCCGCAGAAATTGCAAACTGGGCCAAACAGGAGGTTAAAGGCGCTGACTCTCCAAGTGGGGAGAGTGTTAGTAAAGCGTCTGGAATGTTGCACCCGAGTACCAGGGGAGGAAAACTGAGACATATTTGAACACGTCTCCCGTTCACATGGTTGATCATACTTGGGTTCCACATGCATGTTTTAGCTGAAGGAAGAATACCTTAAACCTGGAGAGTTGAGACCCGTGTAATGGGTACCATGCAATATGACTTCAAAGGGTCTTCATTTGCTCACCGAACCTCTCCAATCCTATCACTGCTGCGTTTATGCCCCTGTACACATGCTTGATTCTCTTTCGGAGACATAGCAATCCATAGGTTTTACGATACTTACTAGTCAGGTACATTCTTAGGCGTTTAATATGCGGTGTTGAGTCCATTTCGTTGAGCAAGGAGTAGCTCTTGTCTATTCCATATTTGACTTAAGGAACTTTATCTGTGCTCATTTCAATCTCTGGTTTTATGCAGCACCCCAACTCACCTTTACCCTTAAGCAAGCATAAGTTGGTTTTCTAAATTTGAGACCCTGTTCTGTTCTGTAATTCAGTTCCTGTGTAGCCAAGTTTACATTCCGTGTATTACTGATATCTTATGATGTTTCTTTTTCTGTGTGACTTATTTCAGTTAGAATCATCATACCTGAATCCACTGATTGTGATGCTAAGGGCCTGATGACATAGATTTCATTGCTGAGTGATATTGCTTTGTAAGTAAATACCACAACTTCTTTATCCATTTTTCACTTTCTGCGATGTTGAACTTGTACTGTAAACGAGGTTCTTGTAAACAGAGGCGTCCCAAACTTTGGGGTGGCTGTGTCTTTTTGATTTTAATTTCCCTAAGCTATAGGACCATAAGTGGCAGTGCCCTAGGCTCTGTTGCTTTGTTTTGTAGATGTTTCAGGAAACACCATACACTTCTCCCGAGTGTCTGTTGGCAATTTACATCCCGCCCATCAGCATAACAAGGCTCCCAGTTCTCCATGGCCTGTCCTGCCTTTCTGGATTTTACACTTTTTTCAGATGGCCCTTTTGACCGGGGGGAAGTGAGACTTCATTGTAGTGCAGATTTCCTTTGCAAGCTTGCTTGGTTGGCCAAAAAGGGCGTATGCGTTTTTTCCTGAATATATTCAGGAAAAAACGCATACGCCCTTTTTGGCCAAGTGCATCATTGTGGACGTTCTGCCTCTTTTCCTATGCTTTCAATGCAATTCCAGTCTACCTCCTGAAATCGGTTTCCTGCAATTCTGCCCCGCTTTCAAGTCCTCTTGGCAGCCTTACTTCAGTCTATTTTTGGACGATAGCTGTCATTTATAACTCTGCAGGTTTGTGAATTACAGTGCCCCTGAGCTCCTTTCTTCAACTCGCTTTCTTGTGACCTGGCCGCAACACCGCAGGATGGCTTCAGGCCCTAATCTGGTTCCGGCCCGGCACGCTGAGCCTTTGGTTAATTCCTCTTCCTGGTGGGAAATGAGAGTTAAATTTGCCCGTCCAGACACCTCCAGCTAGCCTCTCATTGGTTCTCGCTATTCCTGTTCATCTTCCGCAGAAATTGCAAACTGGGCCAAACAGGAGGTTAAAGGCGCTGACTCTCCAAGTGGGGAGAGTGTTAGTAAAGCGTCTGGAATGTTGCACCCGAGTACCAGGGGAGGAAAACTGAGACATATTTGAACACGTCTCCCATTCACATGGTTGATCATACTTGGGTTCCACATGCATGTTTTAGCTGAAGGAAGAATACCTTAAACCTGGAGAGTTGAGACCCGTGTAATGGGTACCATGCAATATGACTTCAAAGGGTCTTCATTTGCTCACCGAACCTCTCCAATCCTATCACTGCTGCGTTTATGCCCCTGTACACATGCTTGATTCTCTTTCGGAGACATAGCAATCCATAGGTTTTACGATACTTACTAGTCAGGTACATTCTTAGGCGTTTAATATGCGGTGTTGAGTCCATTTCGTTGAGCAAGGAGTAGCTCTTGTCTATTCCATATTTGACTTAAGGAACTTTATCTGTGCTCATTTCAATCTCTGGTTTTATGCAGCACCCCAACTCACCTTTACCCTTAAGCAAGCATAAGTTGGTTTTCTAAATTTGAGACCCTGTTCTGTTCTGTAATTCAGTTCCTTTGTAGCCAAGTTTCCATTCCGTGTATTACTGATATCTTATGATGTTTCTTTTTCTGTGTGACTTATTTCAGTTAGAATCATCATACCTGAATCCACTCATTGTGATGCTAAGGGCCTGATGACATAGATTTCATTGCTGAGTGATATTGCTTTGTAAGTAAATACCACAACTTCTTTATCCATTTTTCACTTTCTGCGATGTTGAACTTGTACTGTAAACGAGGTTCTTGTAAACAGAGGCATCCCAAACTTTGGGGTGGCTGTGTCTTTTTGATTTTAATTTCCCTAAGCTATAGGACCATAAGTGGCAGTGCCCTAGGCTCTGTTGCTTTGTTTTTTAGATGTTTCAGGAAACACCATACACTTCTCCCGAGTGTCTGTTGGCAATTTACATCCCGCCCATCAGCATAACAAGGCTCCCAGTTCTCCATGGCCTGTCCTGCCTTTCTGGATTTTACACTTTTTTCAGATGGCCCTTTTGACCGGGGGGAAGTGAGACTTCATTGTAGTGCAGATTTCCTTTGCAAGCTTGCTTGGTTGGCCAAAAAGGGCGTATGCGTTTTTTCCTGAATATATTCAGGAAAAAACGCATACGCCCTTTTTGGCCAAGTGCATCATTGTGGACGTTCTGCCTCTTTTCCTATGCTTTCAATGCAATTCCAGTCTACCTCCTGAAATCGGTTTCCTGCAATTCTGCCCCGCTTTCAAGTCCTCTTGGCAGCCTTACTTCAGTCTATTTTTGGACGATAGCTGTCATTTATAACTCTGCAGGTTTGTGAATTACAGTGCCCCTGAGCTCCTTTCTTCAACTCGCTTTCTTGTGACCTGGCCGCAACACCGCAGGATGGCTTCAGGCCCTAATCTGGTTCCGGCCCGGCACGCTGAGCCTTTGGTTAATTCCTCTTCCTGGTGGGAAATGAGAGTTAAATTTGCCCGTCCAGACACCTCCAGCTAGCCTCTCATTGGTTCTCGCTATTCCTGTTCATCTTCCGCAGAAATTGCAAACTGGGCCAAACAGGAGGTTAAAGGTGCTGACTCTCCAAGTGGGGAGAGTGTTAGTAAAGCGTCTGGAATGTTGCACCCGAGTACCAGGGGAGGAAAACTGAGACATATTTGAACACGTCTCCCGTTCACATGGTTGATCATACTTGGGTTCCACATGCATGTTTTAGCTGAAGGAAGAATACCTTAAACCTGGAGAGTTGAGACCCGTGTAATGGGTACCATGCAATATGACTTCAAAGGGTCTTCATTTGCTCACCGAACCTCTCCAATCCTATCACTGTTGCGTTTATGCCCCTGTACACATGCTTGATTCTCTTTCGGAGACATAGCAATCCATAGGTTTTAAGATACTTACTAGTCAGGTACATTCTTAGGCGTTTAATATGCGGTGTTGAGTCCATTTCGTTGAGCAAGGAGTAGCTCTTGTCTATTCCATATTTGACTTAAGGAACTTTATCTGTGCTCATTTCAATCTCTGGTTTTATGCAGCACCCCAACTCACCTTTACCCTTAAGCAAGCATAAGTTGGTTTTCTAAATTTGAGACCCTGTTCTGTTCTGTAATTCAGTTCCTGTGTAGCCAAGTTTACATTCCGTGTATTACTGATATCTTATGATGTTTCTTTTTCTGTGTGACTTATTTCAGTTAGAATCATCATACCTGAATCCACTCATTGTGATGCTAAGGGCCTGATGACATAGATTTCATTGCTGAGTGATATTGCTTTGTAAGTAAATACCACAACTTCTTTATCCATTTTTCACTTTCTGCGATGTTGAACTTGTACTGTAAACGAGGTTCTTGTAAACAGAGGCGTCCCAAACTTTGGGGTGGCTGTGTCTTTTTGATTTTAATTTCCCTAAGCTATAGGACCATAAGTGGAAGTGCCCTAGGCTCTGTTGCTTTGTTTTTTAGATGTTTCAGGAAACACCATACACTTCTCCCGAGTGTCTGTTGGCAATTTACATCCCGCCCATCAGCATAACAAGGCTCCCAGTTCTCCATGGCCTGTCCTGCCTTTCTGGATTTTATACATTTTTCAGATGGCCCTTTTGACCGGGGGGAAGTGAGACTTCATTGTAGTGCAGATTTCCTTTGCAAGCTTGCTTGGTTGGCCAAAAAGGGCGTATGCGTTTTTTCCTGAATATATTCAGGAAAAAACGCATACGCCCTTTTTGGCCAAGTGCATCATTGTGGACGTTCTGCCTCTTTTCCTATGCTTTCAATGCAATTCCAGTCTACCTCCTGAAATCGGTTTCCTGCAATTCTGCCCCGCTTTCAAGTCCTCTTGGCAGCCTTACTTCAGTCTATTTTTGGACGATAGCTGTCATTTATAACTCTGCAGGTTTGTGAATTACAGTGCCCCTGAGCTCCTTTCTTCAACTCGCTTTCTTGTGACCTGGCCGCAACACCGCAGGATGGCTTCAGGCCCTAATCTGGTTCCGGCCCGGCACGCTGAGCCTTTGGTTAATTCCTCTTCCTGGTGGGAATAGAGAGTTAAATTTGCCCGTCCAGACACCTCCAGCTAGCCTCTCATTGGTTCTCGCTATTCCTGTTCATCTTCCGCAGAAATTGCAAACTGGGCCAAACAGGAGGTTAAAGGGACTGACTCTCCAAGTCGGGAGAGTGTTAGTAAAGCGTCTGGAATGTTGCACCCGAGTACCAGGGGAGGAAAACTGAGACATATTTGAACACGTCTCCCGTTCACATGGTTGATCATACTTTGGTTCCACATGCATGTTTTAGCTGAAGGAAGAATACCTTAAACCTGGAGAGTTGAGACCCGTGTAATGGGTACCATGCAATATGACTTCAAAGGGTCTTCATTTGCTCACCGAACCTCTCCAATCCTATCACTGCTGCGTTTATGCCCCTGTACACATGCTTGATTCTCTTTCGGAGACATAGCAATCCATAGATTTTACGATACTTACTAGTCAGGTACATTCTTAGGCGTTTAATATGCGGTGTTGAGTCCATTTCGTTGAGCAAGGAGTAGCTCTTGTCTATTCCATATTTGACTTAAGGAACTTTATCTGTGCTCATTTCAATCTCTGGTTTTATGCAGCACCCCAACTCACCTTTACCCTTAAGCAAGCATAAGTTGGTTTTCTAAATTTGAGACCCTGTTCTGTTCTGTAATTCAGTTCCTGTGTAGCCAAGTTTACATTCCGTGTATTACTGATATCTTCTGATGTTTCTTTTTCTGTGTGACTTATTTCAGTTAGAATCATCATACCTGAATCCACTCATTGTGATGCTAAGGGCCTGATGACATAGATTTCATTGCTGAGTGATATTGCTTTGTAAGTAAATACCACAACTTCTTTATCCATTTTTCACTTTCTGCGATGTTGAACTTGTACTGTAAACGAGGTTCTTGTAAACAGAGGCGTCCCAAACTTTGGGGTGGCTGTGTCTTTTTGATTTTAATTTCCCTAAGCTATAGGACCATAAGTGGCAGTGCCCTAGGCTCTGTTGCTTTGTTTTTTAGATGTTTCAGGAAACACCATACACTTCTCCCGAGTGTCTGTTGGCAATTTACATCCCGCCCATCAGCATAACAAGGCTCCCAGTTCTCCATGGCCTGTCCTGCCTTTCTGGATTTTACACTTTTTTCAGATGGCCCTTTTGACCGGGGGGAAGTGAGACTTCATTGTAGTGCAGATTTCCTTTGCAAGCTTGCTTGGTTGGCCAAAAAGGGCGTATGCGTTTTTTCCTGAATATATTCAGGAAAAAACGCGTACGCCCTTTTTGGCCAAGTGCATCATTGTGGACGTTCTGCCTCTTTTCCTATGCTTTCAATGCAATTCCAGTCTACCTCCTGAAATCGGTTTCCTGCAATTCTGCCCCGCTCTCAAGTCCTCTTGGCAGCCTTACTTCAGTCTATTTTTGGACGATAGCTGTCATTTATAACTCTGCAGGTTTGTGAATTACAGTGCCCCTGAGCTCCTTTCTTCAACTCGCTTTCTTGTGACCTGGCCGCAACACCGCAGGATGGCTTCAGGCCCTAATCTGGTTCCGGCACGGCACGCTGAGCCTTTGGTTAATTCCTCTTCCTGGTGGGAAATGAGAGTTAAATTTGCCCGTCCAGACACCTCCAGCTAGCCTCTCATTGGTTCTCGCTATTCCTGTTCATCTTCCGCAGAAATTGCAAACTGGGCCAAACAGGAGGTTAAAGGCGCTGACTCTCCAAGTGGGGAGAGTGTTAGTAAAGCGTCTGGAATGTTGCACCCGAGTACCAGGGGAGGAAAACTGAGACATATTTGAACACGTCTCCCGTTCACATGGTTGATCATACTTGGGTTCCACATGCATGTTTTAGCTGAAGGAAGAATACCTTAAACCTGGAGAGTTGAGACCCGTGTAATGGGTACCATGCAATATGACTTCAAAGGGTCTTCATTTGCTCACCGAACCTCTCCAATCCTATCACTGCTGCGTTTATGCCCCTGTACACATGCTTGATTCTCTTTCGGAGACATAGCAATCCATAGGTTTTACGATACTTACTAGTCAGGTACATTCTTAGGCGTTTAATATGCGGTGTTGAGTCCATTTCGTTGAGCAAGGAGTAGCTCTTGTCTATTCCATATTTGACTTAAGGAACTTTATCTGTGCTCATTTCAATCTCTGGTTTTATGCAGCACCCCAACTCACCTTTACCCTTAAGCAAGCATAAGTTGGTTTTCTAAATTTGAGACCCTGTTCTGTTCTGTAATTCAGTTCCTGTGTAGCCAAGTTTACATTCCGTGTATTACTGATATCTTATGATGTTTCTTTTTCTGTGTGACTTATTTCAGTTAGAATCATCATACCTGAATCCACTCATTGTGATGCTAAGGGCCTGATGACATAGATTTCATTGCTGAGTGATATTGCTTTGTAAGTAAATACCACAACTTCTTTATCCATTTTTCACTTTCTGCGATTTTGAACTTGTACTGTAAACGAGGTTCTTGTAAACAGAGGCATCCCAAACTTTGGGGTGGCTGTGTCTTTTTGATTTTAATTTCCCTAAGCTATAGGACCATAAGTGGCAGTGCCCTAGGCTCTGTTGCTTTGTTTTTTAGATGTTTCAGGAAACACCATACACTTCTCCCGAGTGTCTGTTGGCAATTTACATCCCGCCCATCAGCATAACAAGGCTCCCAGTTCTCCATGGCCTGTCCTGCCTTTCTGGATTTTACACTTTTTTCAGATGGCCCTTTTGACCGGGGGGAAGTGAGACTTCATTGTAGTGCAGATTTCCTTTGCAAGCTTGCTTGGTTGGCCAAAAAGGGCGTATGCGTTTTTTCCTGAATATATTCAGGAAAAAACGCGTACGCCCTTTTTGGCCAAGTGCATCATTGTGGACGTTCTGCCTCTTTTCCTATGCTTTCAATGCAATTCCAGTCTACCTCCTGAAATCGGTTTCCTGCAATTCTGCCCCGCTTTCAAGTCCTCTTGGCAGCCTTACTTCAGTCTATTTTTGGACGATAGCTGTCATTTATAACTCTGCAGGTTTGTGAATTACAGTGCCCCTGAGCTCCTTTCTTCAACTCGCTTTCTTGTGACCTGGCCGCAACACCGCAGGATGGCTTCAGGCCCTAATCTGGTTCCGGCACGGCACGCTGAGCCTTTGGTTAATTCCTCTTCCTGGTGGGAAATGAGAGTTAAATTTGCCCGTCCAGACACCTCCAGCTAGCCTCTCATTGGTTCTCGCTATTCCTGTTCATCTTCCGCAGAAATTGCAAACTGGGCCAAACAGGAGGTTAAAGGCGCTGACTCTCCAAGTGGGGAGAGTGTTAGTAAAGCGTCTGGAATGTTGCACCCGAGTACCAGGGGAGGAAAACTGAGACATATTTGAACACGTCTCCCGTTCACATGGTTGATCATACTTGGGTTCCACATGCATGTTTTAGCTGAAGGAAGAATACCTTAAACCTGGAGAGTTGAGACCCGTGTAATGGGTACCATGCAATATGACTTCAAAGGGTCTTCATTTGCTCACCGAACCTCTCCAATCCTATCACTGCTGCGTTTATGCCCCTGTACACATGCTTGATTCTCTTTCGGAGACATAGCAATCCATAGGTTTTACGATACTTACTAGTCAGGTACATTCTTAGGCGTTTAATATGCGGTGTTGAGTCCATTTCGTTGAGCAAGGAGTAGCTCTTGTCTATTCCATATTTGACTTAAGGAACTTTATCTGTGCTCATTTCAATCTCTGGTTTTATGCAGCACCCCAACTCACCTTTACCCTTAAGCAAGCATAAGTTGGTTTTCTAAATTTGAGACCCTGTTCTGTTCTGTAATTCAGTTCCTGTGTAGCCAAGTTTACATTCCGTGTATTACTGATATCTTCTGATGTTTCTTTTTCTGTGTGACTTATTTCAGTTAGAATCATCATACCTGAATCCACTCATTGTGATGCTAAGGGCCTGATGACATAGATTTCATTGCTGAGTGATATTGCTTTGTAAGTAAATACCACAACTTCTTTATCCATTTTTCACTTTCTGCGATGTTGAACTTGTACTGTAAACGAGGTTCTTGTAAACAGAGGCGTCCCAAACTTTGGGGTGGCTGTGTCTTTTTGATTTTAATTTCCCTAAGCTATAGGACCATAAGTGGCAGTGCCCTAGGCTCTGTTGCTTTGTTTTTTAGATGTTTCAGGAAACACCATACACTTCTCCCGAGTGTCTGTTGGCAATTTACATCCCGCCCATCAGCATAACAAGGCTCCCAGTTCTCCATGGCCTGTCCTGCCTTTCTGGATTTTACACTTTTTTCAGATGGCCCTTTTGACCGGGGGGAAGTGAGACTTCATTGTAGTGCAGATTTCCTTTGCAAGCTTGCTTGGTTGGCCAAAAAGGGCGTATGCGTTTTTTCCTGAATATATTCAGGAAAAAACGCATACGCCCTTTTTGGCCAAGTGCATCATTGTGGACGTTCTGCCTCTTTTCCTATGCTTTCAATGCAATTCCAGTCTACCTCCTGAAATCGGTTTCCTGCAATTCTGCCCCGCTTTCAAGTCCTCTTGGCAGCCTTACTTCAGTCTATTTTTGGACGATAGCTGTCATTTATAACTCTGCAGGTTTGTGAATTACAGTGCCCCTGAGCTCCTTTCTTCAACTCGCTTTCTTGTGACCTGGCCGCAACACCGCAGGATGGCTTCAGGCCCTAATCTGGTTCCGGCCCGGCACGCTGAGCCTTTGGTTAATTCCTCTTCCTGGTGGGAAATGAGAGTTAAATTTGCCCGTCCAGACACCTCCAGCTAGCCTCTCATTGGTTCTCGCTATTCCTGTTCATCTTCCGCAGAAATTGCAAACTGGGCCAAACAGGAGGTTAAAGGCGCTGACTCTCCAAGTGGGGAGAGTGTTAGTAAAGCGTCTGGAATGTTGCACCCGAGTACCAGGGGAGGAAAACTGAGACATATTTGAACACGTCTCCCGTTCACATGGTTGATCATACTTGGGTTCCACATGCATGTTTTAGCTGAAGGAAGAATACCTTAAACCTGGAGAGTTGAGACCCGTGTAATGGGTACCATGCAATATGACTTCAAAGGGTCTTCATTTGCTCACCGAACCTCTCCAATCCTATCACTGCTGCGTTTATGCCCCTGTACACATGCTTGATTCTCTTTCGGAGACATAGCAATCCATAGGTTTTACGATACTTACTAGGCAGGTACATTCTTAGGCGTTTAATATGCGGTGTTGAGTCCATTTCGTTGAGCAAGGAGTAGCTCTTGTCTATTCCATATTTGGTTTAAGGAACTTTATCTGTGCTCATTTCAATCTCTGGTTTTATGCAGCACCCCAACTCACCTTTACCCTTAAGCAAGCATAAGTTGGTTTTCTAAATTTGAGACCCTGTTCTGTTCTGTAATTCAGTTCCTGTGTAGCCAAGTTTCCATTCCGTGTATTACTGATATCTTATGATGTTTCTTTTTCTGTGTGACTTATTTCAGTTAGAATCATCATACCTGAATCCACTCATTGTGATGCTAAGGGCCTGATGACATAGATTTCATTGCTGAGTGATATTGCTTTGTAAGTAAATACCACAACTTCTTTATCCATTTTTCACTTTCTGCGATGTTGAACTTGTACTGTAAACGAGGTTCTTGTAAACAGAGGCGTCCCAAACTTTGGGGTGGCTGTGTCTTTTTGATTTTAATTTCCCTAAGCTATAGGACCATAAGTGGCAGTGCCCTAGGCTCTGTTGCTTTGTTTTTTAGATGTTTCAGGAAACACCATACACTTCTCCCGAGTGTCTGTTGGCAATTTACATCCCGCCCATCAGCATAACAAGGCTCCCAGTTCTCCATGGCCTGTCCTGCCTTTCTGGATTTTACACTTTTTTCAGATGGCCCTTTTGACCGGGGGGAAGTGAGACTTCATTGTAGTGCAGATTTCCTTTGCAAGCTTGCTTGGTTGGCCAAAAAGGGCGTATGCGTTTTTTCCTGAATATATTCAGGAAAAAACGCATACGCCCTTTTTGGCCAAGTGCATCATTGTGGACGTTCTGCCTCTTTTCCTATGCTTTCAATGCAATTCCAGTCTACCTCCTGAAATCGGTTTCCTGCAATTCTGCCCCGCTTTCAAGTCCTCTTGGCAGCCTTACTTCAGTCTATTTTTGGACGATAGCTGTCATTTATAACTCTGCAGGTTTGTGAATTACAGTGCCCCTGAGCTCCTTTCTTCAACTCGCTTTCTTGTGACCTGGCCGCAACACCGCAGGATGGCTTCAGGCCCTAATCTGGTTCCGGCCCGGCACGCTGAGCCTTTGGTTAATTCCTCTTCCTGGTGGGAAATGAGAGTTAAATTTGCCCGTCCAGACACCTCCAGCTAGCCTCTCATTGGTTCTTGCTATTCCTGTTCATCTTCCGCAGAAATTGCAAACTGGGCCAAACAGGAGGTTAAAGGCGCTGACTCTCCAAGTGGGGAGAGTGTTAGTAAAGCGTCTGGAATGTTGCACCCGAGTACCAGGGGAGGAAAACTGAGACATATTTGAACACGTCTCCCGTTCACATGGTTGATCATACTTGGGTTCCACATGCATGTTTTAGCTGAGGGAAGAATACCTTAAACCTGGAGAGTTGAGACCCGTGTAATGGGTACCATGCAATATGACTTCAAAGGGTCTTCATTTGCTCACCGAACCTCTCCAATCCTATCACTGCTGCGTTTATGCCCCTGTACACATGCTTGATTCTCTTTCGGAGACATAGCAATCCATAGGTTTTACGATACTTACTAGTCAGGTACATTCTTAGGCGTTTAATATGCGGTGTTGAGTCCATTTCGTTGAGCAAGGAGTAGCTCTTGTTTATTCCATATTTGACTTAAGGAACTTTATCTGTGCTCATTTCAATCTCTGGTTTTATGCAGCACCCCAACTCACCTTTACCCTTAAGCAAGCATAAGTTGGTTTTCTAAATTTGAGACCCTGTTCTGTTCTGTAATTCAGTTCCTGTGTAGCCAAGTTTACATTCCGTGTATTACTGATATCTTATGATGTTTCTTTTTCTGTGTGACTTATTTCAGTTAGAATCATCATACCTGAATCCACTCATTGTGATGCTAAGGGCCTGATGACATAGATTTCATTGCTGAGTGATATTGCTTTGTAAGTAAATACCACAACTTCTTTATCCATTTTTCACTTTCTGCGATGTTGAACTTGTACTGTAAACGAGGTTCTTGTAAACAGAGGCGTCCCAAACTTTGGGGTGGCTGTGTCTTTTTGATTTTAATTTCCCTAAGCTATAGGACCATAAGTGGAAGTGCCCTAGGCTCTGTTGCTTTGTTTTTTAGATGTTTCAGGAAACACCATACACTTCTCCCGAGTGTCTGTTGGCAATTTACATCCCGCCCATCAGCATAACAAGGCTCCCAGTTCTCCATGGCCTGTCCTGCCTTTCTGGATTTTACACTTTTTTCAGATGGCCCTTTTGACCGGGGGGAAGTGAGACTTCATTGTAGTGCAGATTTCCTTTGCAAGCTTGCTTGGTTGGCCAAAAAGGGCGTATGCGTTTTTTCCTGAATATATTCAGGAAAAAACGCATACGCCCTTTTTGGCCAAGTGCATCATTGTGGACGTTCTGCCTCTTTTCCTATGCTTTCAATGCAATTCCAGTCTACCTCCTGAAATCGGTTTCCTGCAATTCTGCCCCGCTTTCAAGTCCTCTTGGCAGCCTTACTTCAGTCTATTTTTGGACGATAGCTGTCATTTATAACTCTGCAGGTTTGTGAATTACAGTGCCCCTGAGCTCCTTTCTTCAACTCGCTTTCTTGTGAGCTGGCCGCAACACCGCAGGATGGCTTCAGGCCCTAATCTGGTTCCGGCCCGGCACGCTGAGCCTTTGGTTAATTCCTCTTCCTGGTGGGAAATGAGAGTTAAATTTGCCCGTCCAGACACCTCCAGCTAGCCTCTCATTGGTTCTCGCTATTCCTGTTCATCTTCCGCAGAAATTGCAAACTGGGCCAAACAGGAGGTTAAAGGCGCTGACTCTCCAAGTGGGGAGAGTGTTAGTAAAGCGTCTGGAATGTTGCACCCGAGTACCAGGGGAGGAAAACTGAGACATATTTGAACACGTCTCCCGTTCACATGGTTGATCATACTTGGGTTCCACATGCATGTTTTAGCTGAAGGAAGAATACCTTAAACCTGGAGAGTTGAGACCCGTGTAATGGGTACCATGCAATATGACTTCAAAGGGTCTTCATTTGCTCACCGAACCTCTCCAATCCTATCACTGCTGCGTTTATGCCCCTGTACACATGCTTGATTCTCTTTCGGAGACATAGCAATCCATAGGTTTTACGATACTTACTAGTCAGGTACATTCTTAGGCGTTTAATATGCGGTGTTGAGTCCATTTCGTTGAGCAAGGAGTAGCTCTTGTTTATTCCATATTTGACTTAAGGAACTTTATCTGTGCTCATTTCAATCTCTGGTTTTATGCAGCACCCCAACTCACCTTTACCCTTAAGCAAGCATAAGTTGGTTTTCTAAATTTGAGACCCTGTTCTGTTCTGTAATTCAGTTCCTGTGTAGCCAAGTTTACATTCCGTGTATTACTGATATCTTATGATGTTTCTTTTTCTGTGTGACTTATTTCAGTTAGAATCATCATACCTGAATCCACTCATTGTGATGCTAAGGGCCTGATGACATAGATTTCATTGCTGAGTGATATTGCTTTGTAAGTAAATACCACAACTTCTTTATCCATTTTTCACTTTCTGCGATGTTGAACTTGTACTGTAAACGAGGTTCTTGTAAACAGAGGCGTCCCAAACTTTGGGGTGGCTGTGTCTTTTTGATTTTAATTTCCCTAAGCTATAGGACCATAAGTGGCAGTGCCCTAGGCTCTGTTGCTTTGTTTTTTAGATGTTTCAGGAAACACCATACACTTCTCCCGAGTGTCTGTTGGCAATTTACATCCCGCCCATCAGCATAACAAGGCTCCCAGTTCTCCATGGCCTGTCCTGCCTTTCTGGATTTTACACTTTTTTCAGATGGCCCTTTTGACCGGGGGGAAGTGAGACTTCATTGTAGTGCAGATTTCCTTTGCAAGCTTGCTTGGTTGGCCAAAAAGGGCGTATGCGTTTTTTCCTGAATATATTCAGGAAAAAACGCATACGCCCTTCTTGGCCAAGTGCATCATTGTGGACGTTCTGCCTCTTTTCCTATGCTTTCAATGCAATTCCAGTCTACCTCCTGAAATCGGTTTCCTGCAATTCTGCCCCGCTTTCAAGTCCTCTTGGCAGCCTTACTTCAGTCTATTTTTGGACGATAGCTGTCATTTATAACTCTGCAGGTTTGTGAATTACAGTGCCCCTGAGCTCCTTTCTTCAACTCGCTTTCTTGTGACCTGGCCGCAACACCGCAGGATGGCTTCAGGCCCTAATCTGGTTCCGGCCCGGCACGCTGAGCCTTTGGTTAATTCCTCTTCCTGGTGGGAAATGAGAGTTAAATTTGCCCGTCCAGACACCTCCAGCTAGCCTCTCATTGGTTCTCGCTATTCCTGTTCATCTTCCACAGAAATTGCAAACTGGGCCAAACAGGAGGTTAAATGCACTGACTCTCCAAGTGGGGAGAGTGTTAGTAAAGCGTCTGGAATGTTGCACCCGAGTACCAGGGGAGGAAAACTGAGACATATTTGAACACGTCTCCCATTCACATGGTTGATCATACTTGGGTTCCACATGCATGTTTTAGCTGAAGGAAGAATACCTTAAACCTGGAGAGTTGAGACCCGTGTAATGGGTACCATGCAATATGACTTCAAAGGGTCTTCATTTGCTCACCGAACCTCTCCAATCCTATCACTGCTGCGTTTATGCCCCTGTACACATGCTTGATTCTCTTTCGGAGACATAGCAATCCATAGGTTTTACGATACTTACTAGTCAGGTACATTCTTAGGCGTTTAATATGCGGTGTTGAGTCCATTTCGTTGAGCAAGGAGTAGCTCTTGTCTATTCCATATTTGACTTAAGGAACTTTATCTGTGCTCATTTCAATCTCTGGTTTTATGCAGCACCCCAACTCACCTTTACCCTTAAGCAAGCATAAGTTGGTTTTCTAAATTTGAGACCCTGTTCTGTTCTGTAATTCAGTTCCTGTGTAGCCAAGTTTACATTCCGTGTATTACTGATATCTTATGATGTTTCTTTTTCTGTGTGACTTATTTCAGTTAGAATCATCATACCTGAATCCACTCATTGTGATGCTAAGGGCCTGATGACATAGATTTCATTGCTGAGTGATATTGCTTTGTAAGTAAATACCACAACTTCTTTATCCATTTTTCACTTTCTGCGATGTTGAACTTGTACTGTAAACGAGGTTCTTGTAAACAGAGGCGTCCCAAACTTTGGGGTGGCTGTGTCTTTTTGATTTTAATTTCCCTAAGCTATAGGACCATAAGTGGAAGTGCCCTAGGCTCTGTTGCTTTGTTTTTTAGATGTTTCAGGAAACACCATACACTTCTCCGGAGTGTCTGTTGGCAATTTACATCCCGCCCATCAGCATAACAAGGCTCCCAGTTCTCCATGGCCTGTCCTGCCTTTCTGGATTTTACACTTTTTTCAGATGGCCCTTTTGACCGGGGGGAAGTGAGACTTCATTGTAGTGCAGATTTCCTTTGCAAGCTTGCTTGGTTGGCCAAAAAGGGCGTATGCGTTTTTTCCTGAATATATTCAGGAAAAAACGCATACGCCCTTTTTGGCCAAGTGCATCATTGTGGACGTTCTGCCTCTTTTCCTATGCTTTCAATGCAATTCCAGTCTACCTCCTGAAATCGGTTTCCTGCAATTCTGCCCCGCTTTCAAGTCCTCTTGGCAGCCTTACTTCAGTCTATTTTTGGACGATAGCTGTCATTTATAACTCTGCAGGTTTGTGAATTACAGTGCCCCTGAGCTCCTTTCTTCAACTCGCTTTCTTGTGAGCTGGCCGCAACACCGCAGGATGGCTTCAGGCCCTAATCTGGTTCCGGCCCGGCACGCTGAGCCTTTGGTTAATTCCTCTTCCTGGTGGGAAATGAGAGTTAAATTTGCCCGTCCAGACACCTCCAGCTAGCCTCTCATTGGTTCTCGCTATTCCTGTTCATCTTCCGCAGAAATTGCAAACTGGGCCAAACAGGAGGTTAAAGGCGCTGACTCTCCAAGTGGGGAGAGTGTTAGTAAAGCGTCTGGAATGTTGCACCCGAGTACCAGGGGAGGAAAACTGAGACATATTTGAACACGTCTCCCGTTCACATGGTTGATCATACTTGGGTTCCACATGCATGTTTTAGCTGAAGGAAGAATACCTTAAACCTGGAGAGTTGAGACCCGTGTAATGGGTACCATGCAATATGACTTCAAAGGGTCTTCATTTGCTCACCGAACCTCTCCAATCCTATCACTGCTGCGTTTATGCCCCTGTACACATGCTTGATTCTCTTTCGGAGACATAGCAATCCATAGGTTTTACGATACTTACTAGTCAGGTACATTCTTAGGCGTTTAATATGCGGTGTTGAGTCCATTTCGTTGAGCAAGGAGTAGCTCTTGTTTATTCCATATTTGACTTAAGGAACTTTATCTGTGCTCATTTCAATCTCTGGTTTTATGCAGCACCCCAACTCACCTTTACCCTTAAGCAAGCATAAGTTGGTTTTCTAAATTTGAGACCCTGTTCTGTTCTGTAATTCAGTTCCTGTGTAGCCAAGTTTACATTCCGTGTATTACTGATATCTTATGATGTTTCTTTTTCTGTGTGACTTATTTCAGTTAGAATCATCATACCTGAATCCACTCATTGTGATGCTAAGGGCCTGATGACATAGATTTCATTGCTGAGTGATATTGCTTTGTAAGTAAATACCACAACTTCTTTATCCATTTTTCACTTTCTGCGATGTTGAACTTGTACTGTAAACGAGGTTCTTGTAAACAGAGGCGTCCCAAACTTTGGGGTGGCTGTGTCTTTTTGATTTTAATTTCCCTAAGCTATAGGACCATAAGTGGCAGTGCCCTAGGCTCTGTTGCTTTGTTTTTTAGATGTTTCAGGAAACACCATACACTTCTCCCGAGTGTCTGTTGGCAATTTACATCCCGCCCATCAGCATAACAAGGCTCCCAGTTCTCCATGGCCTGTCCTGCCTTTCTGGATTTTACACTTTTTTCAGATGGCCCTTTTGACCGGGGGGAAGTGAGACTTCATTGTAGTGCAGATTTCCTTTGCAAGCTTGCTTGGTTGGCCAAAAAGGGCGTATGCGTTTTTTCCTGAATATATTCAGGAAAAAACGCATACGCCCTTTTTGGCCAAGTGCATCATTGTGGACGTTCTGCCTCTTTTCCTATGCTTTCAATGCAATTCCAGTCTACCTCCTGAAATCGGTTTCCTGCAATTCTGCCCCGCTTTCAAGTCCTCTTGGCAGCCTTACTTCAGTCTATTTTTGGACGATAGCTGTCATTTATAACTCTGCAGGTTTGTGAATTACAGTGCCCCTGAGCTCCTTTCTTCAACTCGCTTTCTTGTGACCTGGCCGCAACACCGCAGGATGGCTTCAGGCCCTAATCTGGTTCCGGCCCGGCACGCTGAGCCTTTGGTTAATTCCTCTTCCTGGTGGGAAATGAGAGTTAAATTTGCCCGTCCAGACACCTCCAGCTAGCCTCTCATTGGTTCTCGCTATTCCTGTTCATCTTCCGCAGAAATTGCAAACTGGGCCAAACAGGAGGTTAAAGGCGCTGACTCTCCAAGTGGGGAGAGTGTTAGTAAAGCGTCTGGAATGTTGCACCCGAGTACCAGGGGAGGAAAACTGAGACATATTTGAACACGTCTCCCGTTCACATGGTTGATCATACTTGGGTTCCACATGCATGTTTTAGCTGAAGGAAGAATACCTTAAACCTGGAGAGTTGAGACCCGTGTAATGGGTACCATGCAATATGACTTCAAAGGGTCTTCATTTGCTCACCGAACCTCTCCAATCCTATCACTGCTGCGTTTATGACCCTGTACACATGCTTGATTCTCTTTCGGAGACATAGCAATCCATAGGTTTTACGATACTTACTAGGCAGGTACATTCTTAGGCGTTTAATATGCGGTGTTGAGTCCATTTCGTTGAGCAAGGAGTAGCTCTTGTCTATTCCATATTTGGTTTAAGGAACTTTATCTGTGCTCATTTCAATCTCTGGTTTTATGCAGCACCCCAACTCACCTTTACCCTTAAGCAAGCATAAGTTGGTTTTCTAAATTTGAGACCCTGTTCTGTTCTGTAATTCAGTTCCTGTGTAGCCAAGTTTCCATTCCGTGTATTACTGATATCTTATGATGTTTCTTTTTCTGTGTGACTTATTTCAGTTAGAATCATCATACCTGAATCCACTCATTGTGATGCTAAGGGCCTGATGACATAGATTTCATTGCTGAGTGATATTGCTTTGTAAGTAAATACCACAACTTCTTTATCCATTTTTCACTTTCTGCGATGTTGAACTTGTACTGTAAACGAGGTTCTTGTAAACAGAGGCGTCCCAAACTTTGGGGTGGCTGTGTCTTTTTGATTTTAATTTCCCTAAGCTATAGGACCATAAGTGGCAGTGCCCTAGGCTCTGTTGCTTTGTTTTTTAGATGTTTCAGGAAACACCATACACTTCTCCCGAGTGTCTGTTGGCAATTTACATCCCGCCCATCAGCATAACAAGGCTCCCAGTTCTCCATGGCCTGTCCTGCCTTTCTGGATTTTACACTTTTTTCAGATGGCCCTTTTGACCGGGGGGAAGTGAGACTTCATTGTAGTGCAGATTTCCTTTGCAAGCTTGCTTGGTTGGCCAAAAAGGGCGTATGCGTTTTTTCCTGAATATATTCAGGAAAAAACGCATACGCCCTTTTTGGCCAAGTGCATCATTGTGGACGTTCTGCCTCTTTTCCTATGCTTTCAATGCAATTCCAGTCTACCTCCTGAAATCGGTTTCCTGCAATTCTGCCCCGCTTTCAAGTCCTCTTGGCAGCCTTACTTCAGTCTATTTTTGGACGATAGCTGTCATTTATAACTCTGCAGGTTTGTGAATTACAGTGCCCCTGAGCTCCTTTCTTCAACTTGCTTTCTTGTGACCTGGCCGCAACACCGCAGGATGGCTTCAGGCCCTAATCTGGTTCCGGCACGGCACGCTGAGCCTTTGGTTATTTCCTCTTCCTGGGGGGAAATGAGAGTTAAATTTGCCCGTCCAGACACCTCCAGCTAGTCTCTCATTGGTTCTCGCTATTCCTGTTCATCTTCCGCAGAAATTGCAAACTGGGCCAAACAGGAGGTTAAAGGCGCTGACTCTCCAAGTGGGGAGAGTGTTAGTAAAGCGTCTGGAATGTTGCACCCGAGTACCAGGGGAGGAAAACTGAGACATATTTGAACACGTCTCCCGTTAACATGGTTGATCATACTTGGGTTCCACATGCATGTTTTAGCTGAAGGTAGAATACCTTAAACCTGGAGAGTTAAGACCCGTGTAATGGGTACCATGCAATATGACTTCAAAGGGTCTTCATTTGCTCACCGAACCTCTCCAATCCTATCACTGCTGCGTTTATGCCCCTGTACACATGCTTGATTCTCTTTCGGAGACATAGCAATCCATAGGTTTTAAGATACTTACTAGTCAGGTACATTCTTAGGCGTTTAATATGCGGTGTTGAGTCCATTTCGTTGAGCAAGGAGTAGCTCTTGTCTATTCCATATTTGACTTAAGGAACTTTATCTGTGCTCATTTCAATCTCTGGTTTTATGCAGCACCCCAACTCACCTTTACCCTTAAGCAAGCATAAGTTGGTTGTCTAAATTTGAGACCCTGTTCTGTTCTGTAATTCAGTTCCTGTGTAGCCAAGTTTCCATTCCGTGTATTACTGATATCTTATGATGTTTCTTTTTCTGTGTGACTTACTTCAGTTAGAATCATCATACCTGAATCCACTCATTGTGCTGCTAAGGGCCTGATGACACATATTTCATTGCTGAGTGATATTGCTTTGTAAGTAAATACCACAACTTCTTTATCCATTTTTCACCTTCTGCGATGTTGAACTTGTACTGTAAACGAGGTTCTTGTAAACAGAGCCGTTCCAAACTTTGGGGTGGCTGTGTCTTTTAGATTTTAATTTCCCTAAGCTATAGGACCATAAGTGGAAGTGCCCTAGGTTCTGTTGCTTTGTTTTTTAGATGTTTCAGGAAACACCATACACTTCTCCCGAGTGGTTGTTGGCAATTTACATCCCGCCCATCAGCATAACAAGGCTCCCAGTTCTCCATGGCCTCTCCTGCCTTTCTGGATTTTACACTTTTTTCAGATGGCCCTTTTGACCGGGGAGAAGTGAGACTTCATTGTAGTGCAGATTTCCTTTGCAAGCTTGCTTGGTTGGCCAAAAAGGGCGTATGCGTTTTTTCCTGAATATATTCAGGAAAAAACGCATACGCCCTTTTTGGCCAAGTGCATCATTGTGGACGTTCTGCCTCTTTTCCTATGCTTTCAGTGCAATTCCAGTCTACCTCCTGAAATTGGTTTCCTGCAATTCTGCCCCGCTTTCAAGTCCTCTTGGCAGCCTTACTTCAGTCTATTTTTGGACGATAGCTGTCATTTATAACTCTGCAGGTTTGTGAATTACAGTGTCCCTGAGCTCCTTTCTTCAACTCGCTTTCTTTTGAGCTGGCCGCAACACCGCTGGGTGGCTTCAGGCCCTAATCTGGTTCCGGTACGGCACGCTGAGCCTTTGGTTATTTCCTCTTCCTGGTGGGAAATGAGAGTTAAATTTGCCCGTCCAGACACCTCCAGCTAGCCTCTCATTGGTTCTCGCTATTCCTGTTCATCTTCCGCAGAAATTGCAAACTGGGCCAAACAGGAGGTTAAAGGCGCTGACTCTCCAAGTGGGGAGAGTGTTAGTAAAGCGTCTGGAATGTTGCACCCGAGTACCAGGGGAGGAAAACTGAGACATATTTGAACACGTCTCCCGTTCACATGGTTGATCATACTTGGGTTCCACATGCATGTTTTAGCTGAAGGAAGAATACCTTAAACCTGGAGAGTTAAGACCCGTGTAATGGGTACCATGCAATATGACTTCAAAGGGTCTTCATTTGCTCACCGAACCTCTCCAATCCTATCACTGCTGCGTTTATGCCCCTGTACACATGCTTGATTCTCTTTTGGAGACATAGCAATCCATAGGTTTTACGATACTTACTAGTCAGGTACATTCTTAGGCGTTTAATATGCGGTGTTGAGTCCATTTCGTTGAGCAAGGAGTAGCTCTTGTCTATTCCATATTTGACTTAAGGAACTTTATCTGTGCTCATTTCAATCTCTAGTTTTATGCAGCACCCCAACTCACCTTTACCCTTAAGCAAGCATAAGTTGGTTTTCTAAATTTGAGACCCTGTTCTGTTCTGTAATTCAGTTCCTGTGTAGACAAGTTTACATTCTGTGTATTACTGATATCTTATGATGTTTCTTTTTCTGTGTGACTTATTTCAGTTAGAATCATCATACCTGAATCCACTCATTGTGATGCTAAGGGCCTGATGACATAGATTTCATTGCTGAGTGATATTGCTTTGTAAGTAAATACCACAACTTCTTTATCCATTTTTCACTTTCTGCGATGTTGAACTTGTACTGTAAACTAGGTTCTTGTAAACAGAGGCGTCCCAAACTTTGGGGGGGCTGTGTCTTTTTGATTTTAATTTCCCTAAGCTATAGGACCATAAGTGGCAGTGCCCTAGGCTCTGTTGCTTTGTTTTTTAGATGTTTCAGGAAACACCATACACTTCTCCCGAGTATCTGTTGGCAATTTACATCCCGCCCATCAGCATAACAAGGCTCCCAGTTCTCCATGGCCTGTCCTGCCTTTCTGGATTTTACACTTTTTTCAGATGGCCCTTTTGACCGGGGGGAAGTGAGACTTCATTGTAGTGCAGATTTCCTTTGCAAGCTTGCTTGGTTGGCCAAAAAGGGCGTATGCGTTTTTTCCTGAATATATTCAGGAAAAAACGCATACGCCCTTCTTGGCCAAGTGCATCATTGTGGACGTTCTGCCTCTTTTCCTATGCTTTCAATGCAATTCCAGTCTACCTCCTGAAATCGGTTTCCTGCAATTCTGCCCCGCTTTCAAGTCCTCTTGGCAGCCTTACTTCAGTCTATTTTTGGACGATAGCTGTCATTTATAACTCTGCAGGTTTGTGAATTACAGTGCCCCTGAGCTCCTTTCTTCAACTCGCTTTCTTGTGACCTGGCCGCAACACCGCAGGATGGCTTCAGGCCCTAATCTGGTTCCGGCACGGCACGCTGAGCCTTTGGTTATTTCCTCTTCCTGGTGGGAAATGAGAGTTAAATTTGCCCGTCCAGACACCTCCAGCTAGTCTCTCATTGGTTCTCGCTATTCCTGTTCATCTTCCGCAGAAATTGCAAACTGGGCCAAACAGGAGGTTAAAGGCGCTGACTCTCCAAGTGCGGAGAGTGTTAGTAAAGCGTCTGGAATGTTGCACCCGAGTACCAGGGGAGGAAAACTGAGACATATTTGAACACGTCTCCCGTTCACATGGTTGATCATACTTGGGTTCCACATGCATGTTTTAGCTGAAGGAAGAATACCTTAAACCTGGGTAGTTGAAACCCGTGTAATGGGTACCATGCAATATGACTCAAAGGGTCTTCATTTGCTCACCGAACCTCTCCAATCCTATCACTGCTGCGTTTATGCCCCTGTACACATGCTTGATTCTCTTTCGGAGACATAGCAATCCATAGGTTTTAAGATACTTACTAGTCAGGTACATTCTTAGGCGTTTAATATGCGGTGTTGAGTCCATTTCGTTGAGCAAGGAGTAGCTCTTGTCTATTCCATATTTGACTTAAGGAACTTTATCTGTGCTCATTTCAATCTCTGGTTTTATGCAGCACCCCAACTCACCTTTACCCTTAAGCAAGCATAAGTTGGTTTTCTAAATTTGAGACCCTGTTCTGTTCTGTAATTCAGTTCCTGTGTAGCCAAGTTTACATTCTGTGTATTACTGATATCTTATGATGTTTCTTTTTCTGTGTGACTTATTTCAGTTAGAATCATCATACCTGAATCCACTCATTGTGATGCTAAGGGCCTGATGACATAGATTTCATTGCTGAGTGATATTGTTTTGTAAGTAAATACCACAACTTCTTTATCCATTTTTCACTTTCTGCGATGTTGAACTTGTACTGTAAACGAGGTTCTTGTAGACAGAGGCGTCCCAAACTTTGGGGTGGCTGTGTCTTTTTGATTTTAATTTCCCTAAGCTATAGGACCATAAGTGGCAGTGCCCTAGGCTCTGTTGCTTTGTTTTTTAGATGTTTCAGGAAACACCATACACTTCTCCCGAGTGTCTGTTGGCAATTTACATCCCGCCCATCAGCATAACAAGGCTCCCAGTTCTCCATGGCCTGTCCTGCCTTTCTGGATTTTACACTTTTTTCAGATGGCCCTTTTGACCGGGGGGAAGTGAGACTTCATTGTAGTGCAGATTTCCTTTGCAAGCTTGCTTGGTTGGCCAAAAAGGGCGTATGCGTTTTTTCCTGAATATATTCAGGAAAAAACGCATACGCCCTTCTTGGCCAAGTGCATCATTGTGGACGTTCTGCCTCTTTTCCTATGCTTTCAATGCAATTCCAGTCTACCTCCTGAAATCGGTTTCCTGCAATTCTGCCCCGCTTTCAAGTCCTCTTGGCAGCCTTACTTCAGTCTATTTTTGGACGATAGCTGTCATTTATAACTCTGCAGGTTTGTGAATTACAGTGCCCCTGAGCTCCTTTCTTCAACTCGCTTTCTTGTGACCTGGCCGCAACACCGCAGGATGGCTTCAGGCCCTAATCTGGTTCCGGCACGGCACGCTGAGCCTTTGGTTATTTCCTCTTCCTGGTGGGAAATGAGAGTTAAATTTGCCCGTCCAGACACCTCCAGCTAGCCTCTCATTGGTTCTCGCTATTCCTGTTCATCTTCCGCAGAAATTGCAAACTGGGCCAAACAGGAGGTTAAAGGCGCTGACTCTCCAAGTGGGGAGAGTGTTACTAAAGCGTCTGGAATGTTGCACCCGAGTACCAGGGGAGGAAAACTGAGACATATTTGAATACGTCTCCCGTTCACATGGTTGATCATACTTGGGTTCCACATGCATGTTTTAGCTGAAGGAAGAATACCTTAAACCTGGAGAGTTAAGACCCGTGTAATGGGTACCATGCAATATGACTTCAAAGGGTCTTCATTTGCTCACCGAACCTCTCCAATCCTATCACTGCTGCGTTTATGCCCCTGTACACATGCTTGATTCTCTTTCGGAGACATAGCAATCCATAGGTTTTAAGATACTTACTAGTCAGGTACATTCTTAGGCGTTTAATATGCGGTGTTGAGTCCATTTCGTTGAGCAAGGAGTAGCTCTTGTCTATTCCATATTTGACTTAAGGAACTTTATCTGTGCTCATTTCAATCTCTAGTTTTATGCAGCACCCCAACTCACCTTTACCCTTAAGCAAGCATAAGTTGGTTTTCTAAATTTGAGACCCTGTTCTGTTCTGTAATTCAGTTCCTGTGTAGACAAGTTTACATTCTGTGTATTACTGATATCTTATGATGTTTCTTTTTCTGTGTGACTTATTTCAGTTAGAATCATCATACCTGAATCCACTCATTGTGATGCTAAGGGCCTGATGACATAGATTTCATTGCTGAGTGATATTGCTTTGTAAGTAAATACCACAACTTCTTTATCCATTTTTCACTTTCTGCGATGTTGAACTTGTACTGTAAACGAGGTTCTTGTAAACAGAGGCGTCCCAAACTTTGGGGGGGCTGTTTTTTTTTGATTTTAATTTCCCTAAGCTATAGGACCATAAGTGGCAGTGCCCTAGGCTCTGTTGCTTTGTTTTTTAGATGTTTCAGGAAACACCATACACTTCTCCCGAGTGTCTGTTGGCAATTTACATCCCGCCCATCAGCATAACAAGGCTCCCAGTTCTCCATGGCCTGTCCTGCCTTTCTGGATTTTACACTTTTTTCAGATGGCCCTTTTGACCGGGGGGAAGTGAGACTTCATTGTAGTGCAGATTTCCTTTGCAAGCTTGCTTGGTTGGCCAAAAAGGGCGTATGCGTTTTTTCCTGAATATATTCAGGAAAAAACGCATACGCCCTTCTTGGCCAAGTGCATCATTGTGGACGTTCTGCCTCTTTTCCTATGCTTTCAATGCAATTCCAGTCTACCTCCTGAAATCGGTTTCCTGCAATTCTGCCCCGCTTTCAAGTCCTCTTGGCAGCCTTACTTCAGTCTATTTTTGGACGATAGCTGTCATTTATAACTCTGCAGGTTTGTGAATTACAGTGCCCCTGAGCTCCTTTCTTCAACTCGCTTTCTTGTGACCTGGCCGCAACACCGCAGGATGGCTTCAGGCCCTAATCTGGTTCCGGCACGGCACGCTGAGCCTTTGGTTATTTCCTCTTCCTGGTGGGAAATGAGAGTTAAATTTGCCCGTCCAGACACCTCCAGCTAGTCTCTCATTGGTTCTCGCTATTCCTGTTCATCTTCCGCAGAAATTGCAAACTGGGCCAAACAGGAGGTTAAAGGCGCTGACTCTCCAAGTGCGGAGAGTGTTAGTAAAGCGTCTGGAATGTTGCACCCGAGTACCAGGGGAGGAAAACTGAGACATATTTGAACACGTCTCCCGTTCACATGGTTGATCATACTTGGGTTCCACATGCATGTTTTAGCTGAAGGAAGAATACCTTAAACCTGGAGAGTTAAGACCCGTGTAATGGGTACCATGCAATATGACTCAAAGGGTCTTCATTTGCTCACCGAACCTCTCCAATCCTATCACTGCTGCGTTTATGCCCCTGTACACATGCTTGATTCTCTTTCGGAGACATAGCAATCCATTGGTTTTAAGATACTTACTAGTCAGGTACATTCTTAGGCGTTTAATATGCGGTGTTGAGTCCATTTCGTTGAGCAAGGAGTAGCTCTTGTCTATTCCATATTTGACTTAAGGAACTTTATCTGTGCTCATTTCAATCTCTGGTTTTATGCAGCACCCCAACTCACCTTTACCCTTAAGCAAGCATAAGTTGGTTTTCTAAATTTGAGACCCTGTTCTGTTCTGTAATTCAGTTCCTGTGTAGCCAAGTTTACATTCTGTGTATTACTGATATCTTATGATGTTTCTTTTTCTGTGTGACTTATTTCAGTTAGAATCATCATACCTGAATCCACTCATTGTGATGCTAAGGGCCTGATGACATAGATTTCATTGCTGAGTGATATTGTTTTGTAAGTAAATACCACAACTTCTTTATCCATTTTTCACTTTCTGCGATGTTGAACTTGTACTGTAAACGAGGTTCTTGTAGACAGAGGCGTCCCAAACTTTGGGGTGGCTGTGTCTTTTTGATTTTAATTTCCCTAAGCTATAGGACCATAAGTGGCAGTGCCCTAGGCTCTGTTGCTTTGTTTTTTAGATGTTTCAGGAAACACCATACACTTCTCCCGAGTGTCTGTTGGCAATTTACATCCCGCCCATCAGCATAACAAGGCTCCCAGTTCTCCATGGCCTGTCCTGCCTTTCTGGATTTTACACTTTTTTCAGATGGCCCTTTTGACCGGGGGGAAGTGAGACTTCATTGTAGTGCAGATTTCCTTTGCAAGCTTGCTTGGTTGGCCAAAAAGGGCGTATGCGTTTTTTCCTGAATATATTCAGGAAAAAACGCATACGCCCTTCTTGGCCAAGTGCATCATTGTGGACGTTCTGCCTCTTTTCCTATGCTTTCAATGCAATTCCAGTCTACCTCCTGAAATCGGTTTCCTGCAATTCTGCCCCGCTTTCAAGTCCTCTTGGCAGCCTTACTTCAGTCTATTTTTGGACGATAGCTGTCATTTATAACTCTGCAGGTTTGTGAATTACAGTGCCCCTGAGCTCCTTTCTTCAACTCGCTTTCTTGTGACCTGGCCGCAACACCGCAGGATGGCTTCAGGCCCTAATCTGGTTCCGGCACGGCACGCTGAGCCTTTGGTTATTTCCTCTTCCTGGTGGGAAATGAGAGTTAAATTTGCCCGTCCAGACACCTCCAGCTAGTCTCTCATTGGTTCTCGCTATTCCTGTTCATCTTCCGCAGAAATTGCAAACTGGGCCAAACAGGAGGTTAAAGGCGCTGACTCTCCAAGTGGGGAGAGTGTTAGTAAAGCGTCTGGAATGTTGCACCCGAGTACCAGGGGAGGAAAACTGAGACATATTTGAATACGTCTCCCGTTCACATGGTTGATCATACTTGGGTTCCACATGCATGTTTTAGCTGAAGGAAGAATACCTTAAACCTGGAGAGTTAAGACCCGTGTAATGGGTACCATGCAATATGACTTCAAAGGGTCTTCATTTGCTCACCGAACCTCTCCAATCCTATCACTGCTGCGTTTATGCCCCTGTACACATGCTTGATTCTCTTTCGGAGACATAGCAATCCATAGGTTTTAAGATACTTACTAGTCAGGTACATTCTTAGGCGTTTAATATGCGGTGTTGAGTCCATTTCGTTGAGCAAGGAGTAGCTCTTGTCTATTCCATATTTGACTTAAGGAACTTTATCTGTGCTCATTTCAATCTCTGGTTTTATGCAGCACCCCAACTCACCTTTACCCTTAAGCAAGCATAAGTTGGTTTTCTAAATTTGAGACCCTGTTCTGTTCTGTAATTCAGTTCCTGTGTAGCCAAGTTTACATTCCGTGTATTACTGATATCTTATGATGTTTCTTTTTCTGTGTGACTTACTTCAGTTAGAATCATCATACCTGAATCCACTCATTGTGCTGCTAAGGGCCTGATGACACAGATTTCATTGCTGAGTGATATTGCTTTGTAAGTAAATACCACAACTTCTTTATCCATTTTTCACTTTCTGCGATGTTGAACTTGTACTGTAAACGAGGTTCTTGTAAACAGATGCGTCCCAAACTTTGGGGTGGCTGTGTCTTTTTGATTTTAATTTCCCTAAGCTATAGGACCATAAGTGGCAGTGCCCTAGGCTCTGTTGCTTTGTTTTTTAGATGTTTCAGGAAACACCATACACTTCTCCCGAGTGTCTGTTGGCAATTTACATCCCGCCCATCAGCATAACAAGGCTCCCAGTTCTCCATGGCCTGTCCTGCCTTTCTGGATTTTACACTTTTTTGAGATGGCCCTTTTGACCGGGGGGAAGTGAGACTTCATTGTAGTGCAGATTTCCTTTGCAAGCTTGCTTGGTTGGCCAAAAAGGGCGTATGCGTTTTTTCCTGAATATATTCAGGAAAAAACGCATACGCCCTTTTTGGCCAAGTGCATCATTGTGGACGTTCTGCCTCTTTTCCTATGCTTTCAATGCAATTCCAGTCTACCTCCTGAAATCGGTTTCCTGCAATTCTGCCCCGCTTTCAAGTCCTCTTGGCAGCCTTACTTCAGTCTATTTTTGGACGATAGCTGTCATTTATAACTCTGCAGGTTTGTGAATTACAGTGCCCCTGAGCTCCTTTCTTCAACTCGCTTTCTTGTGACCTGGCCGCAACACCGCAGGATGGCTTCAGGCCCTAATCTGGTTCCGGCCCGGCACGCTGAGCCTTTGGTTAATTCCTCTTCCTGGTGGGAAATGAGAGTTAAATTTGCCCGTCCAGACACCTCCAGCTAGCCTCTCATTGGTTCTCGCTATTCCTGTTCATCTTCCGCAGAAATTGCAAACTGGGCCAAACAGGAGGTTAAAGGGACTGACTCTCCAAGTGGGGAGAGTGTTAGTAAAGCGTCTGGAATGTTGCACCCGAGTACCAGGGGAGGAAAACTGAGACATATTTGAACACGTCTCCCGATCACATGGTTGATCATACTCTAGGTTCCATATGCATGTTTTAGCTGAAGGAAGAATACCTTAAACCTGGGTAGTTGAAACCCGTGGAATGGGTTCCATGCAATATGACTTCAAAGGGTCTTCATTTGCTCACCGAACCTCTCCAATCCTATCACTGCTGCGTTTATGCCCCTGTACACATGCTTGATTCTCTTTCAGAGACATAGCAATCCATAGGTTTTAAGATACTTACAAGTCAGGTACATTCTTAGGCGTTTAATATGCGGTGTTGAGTCCATTTCGTTGAGCAAGGATTGGCTCTTGTCTATTCCATATTTGGCTTAAGGAACTTTATCTGTGCTCATTTCAATCTCTGGTTTTATGCAGCACCCCAACTCACCTTTACCCTTAAGCAAGCATAAGTTGGTTTTCTAAATTTGAGACCCTGTTCTGTTCTGTAATTCAGTTCCTGTGTAGCCAAGTTTCCATTCCGTGTATTACTGATATCTTATGATGTTTCTTTTTCTGTGTGACTTATTTCAGTTAGAATCATCATACCTGAATCCACTCATTGTGCTGCTAAGGGCCTGATGACATAGATTTCATTGCTGAGTGATATTGCTTTGTAAGTGAATACCACAACTTCTTTATCCATTTTTCACTTTCTGCGATGTTGAACTTGTACTGTAAACGAGGTTCTTGTAAACAGAGCCGTTCCAAACTTTGGGGTGGCTGTGTCTTTTTGATTTTAATTTCCCTAAGCTATAGGACCATAAGTGGAAGTGCCCTAGGCTCTGTTGCTTTGTTTTTTAGATGTTTCAGGAAACACCATACACTTCTCCCAAGTGTCTGTTGGCAATTTACATCCCGCCCATCAACATAACAAGGCTCCCAGTTCTCAATGGCCTGTTGCCTTTCTGGATTTTACACTTTTTTCAGATGGCCCTTTTGACCGGGGGGAAGTGAGACTTCATTGTAGTGCAGATTTCCTTTGCAAGCTTGCTTGGTTGGCCAAAAAGGGCGTATGCGTTTTTTCCTGAATATATTCAGGAAAAAACGCATACGCCCTTTTTGGCCAAGTGCATCATTGTGGACGTTCTGCCTCTTTTCCTATGCTTTCAATGCAATTCCAGTCTACCTCCTGAAATCGGTTTCCTGTAATTCTGCCCCGCTTTCAAGTCCTCTTGGCAGCCTTACTTCAGTCTATTTTTGGACGATAGCTGTCATTTATAACTCTGCAGGTTTGTGAATTACAGTGCTCCTGAGCTCCTTTCTTCAACTCGCTTTCTTGTGACCTGGCCGCAACACCGCAGGATGGCTTCAGGCCCTAATCTGGTTCCGGCCCGCCCTGCTGAGCCTTTGGTTAATTCCTCTTCCTGGTGGGAAATGAGAGTTAAATTTGCCCGTCCAGACACCTCCAGCTAGTCTCTCATTGGTTCTCGCTATTCCTGTTCATCTTCCGCAGAAATTGCAAACTGGGCCAAACAGGAGGTTAAAGGGACTGACTCTCCAAGTGGGGAGAGTGTTAGTAAAGCGTCTGGAATGTTACACCCGAGTACCAGGGGAGGAAAACTGAGACATATTTGAACACGTCTCCCGATCACATGGTTGATCATACTCTAGGTTCCACATGCATGTTTTAGCTGAAGGAAGAATACCTTAAACCTGGGTAGTTGAAACCCGTGGAATGGGTACCATGCAATATGACTTCAAAGGGTCTTCATTTGCTCACCGAACCTCTCCAATCCTATCACTGCTGCGTTTATGCCCCTGTACACATGCTTGATTCTCTTTCGGAGACATAGCAATCCATAGGTTTTAAGATACTTACTAGTCAGGTACATTCTTAGGCGTTTAATATGGGGTGTTGAGTCCATTTCGTTGAGCAAGGAGTAGCTCTTGTCTATTCCATATTTGGCTTAAGGAACTTTATCTGTGCTCATTTCAATCTCTGGTTTTATGCAGCACCCCAACTCACCTTTACCCTTAAGCAAGAATAAGTTGGTTTTCTAAATTTGAGACCCTGTTCTGTTCTGTAATTCAGTTCCTGTGTAGCCAAGTTTCCATTCCGTGTATTACTGATATCTTATGATGTTTCTTTTTCTGTGTGACTTATTTCAGTTAGAATCATCATACCTGAATCCACTCATTGTGCTGCTAAGGGCCTGATAACACAGATTTCATTGCTGAGTGATATTGCTTTGTAAGTAAATACCACAACTTCTTTATCCATTTTTCACTTTCTGCGATGTTGAACTTGTACTGTAAACGAGGTTCTTGTAAACAGAGCCGTTCCAAACTTTCGGGTGGCTGTGTCTTTTTGATTTTAATTTCCCTAAGCTATAGGACCATAAGTGGAAGTGCTCTAGGTTCTGTTGCTTTGTTTTTTACATGTTTCAGGAAACACCATACACTTCTCCCGAGTGGTTGTTGGCAATTTACATCCCGCCCATCAGCATAACAAGGCTCCCAGTTCTCCATGGCCTGTCCTGCCTTTCTGGATTTTACACTTTTTTCAGATGGCCCTTTTGACCGGGGGGAAGTGAGACTTCATTGTAGTGCAGATTTCCTTTGCAAGCTTGCCTGGTTGGCCAAAAAGGGCGTATGCGTTTTTTCCTGAATATATTCAGGAAAAAACGCATACGCCCTTTTTGGCCAAGTGCATCATTGTGGACGTTCTGCCTCTTTTCCTATGCTTTCAATGCAATTCCAGTCTACCTCCTGAAATCGGTTTCCTGCAATTCTGCCCCGCTTTCAAGTCCTCTTGGCAGCCTTACTTCA
This sequence comes from Stenella coeruleoalba, assembly GCF_951394435.1. Lineage (NCBI taxonomy): Eukaryota > Metazoa > Chordata > Mammalia > Artiodactyla > Delphinidae > Stenella > Stenella coeruleoalba. The sequence continues at coordinate 285,493 of NW_027646004.1, read as the reverse complement.
GTCTATTTTTGGACGATAGCTGTCATTTATAACTCTGCAGGTTTGTGAATTACAGTGCCCCTGAGCTCCTTTCTTCAACTCGCTTTCTTGTGACCTGGCCGCAACACCGCAGGATGGCTACAGGCCCTAATCTGGTTCCAGCACGGCACGCTGAGCCTTTGGTTAATTCCTCTTCCTGGTGGGAAATGAGAGTTAAATTTGCCCGTCCAGACACCTCCAGCTAGTCTCTCATTGGTTCTCGCTATTCCTGTTCATCTTCCGCAGAAATTGCAAACTGGGCCAAACAGGAGGTTAAAGGGACTGACTCTCCAAGTCGGGAGAGTGTTAGTAAAGCGTCTGGAATGTTGCACCCGAGTACCAGGGTACGAAAACTGAGACATATTTGAACACGTCTCCCGATCACATGGTTGATCATACTCTAGGTTCCACATGCATGTTTTAGCTGAAGGACGAATACCTTAAACCTGGGTAGTTGAAAGCCGTGGAATGGGTACCATGCAATATGACTTCAAAGGGTCTTCATTTGCTCACCGAACCTCTCCAATCCTATCACTGCTGCGTTTATGCCCCTGTACACATGCTTGATTCTCTTTCAGAGACACAGCAATCCATAGGTTTTAAGATACTTACTAGTCAGGTACATTCTTAGGCGTTTAATATGCGGTGTTGAGTCCATTTCGTTGAGCAAGGAGTAGCTCTTGTCTATTCCATATTTGACTTAAGGAACTTTATCTGTGCTCATTTCAATCTCTGGTTTTATGCAGCACCCCAACTCACCTTTACCCTTAAGCAAGCATAAGTTGTTTTTCTAAATTTGAGACCCTGTTCTGTTCTGTAATTCAGTTCCTGTGTAGCCAAGTTTACATTCCGTGTATTAGTGATATCTTATGATGTTTCTTTTTCTGTGTGACTTACTTCAGTTAGAATCATCATACCTGAATCCACTCATTGTGCTGCTAAGGGCCTGATGACATAGATTTCACTGCTGAGTGATATTGCTTTGTAAGTAAATACCACAACTTCTTTATCCATTTTTCACTTTCTGCGATGTTGAACTTGTACTGTAAACGAGGTTCTTGTAAACAGAGCCGTTCCAAACTTTGGGGTGGCTGTGTCTTTTTGATTTTAATTTCCGTAAGCTATAGGACCATAAGTGGAAGTGCCCTAGGTTCTGTTGCTTTGTTTTTTAGATGTTTCAGGAAACACCATACACTTCTCCCGAGTGGTTGTTGGCAATTTACATCCCGCCCATCAGCATAACAAGGCTCCCAGTTCTCCATGGCCTGTCCTGCCTTTCTGGATTTTACACTTTTTTCAGATGGCCCTTTTGACCGGGGGGAAGTGAGACTTCATTGTAGTGCAGATTTCCTTTGCAAGCTTGCTTGGTTGGCCAAAAAGGGCGTATGCGTTTTTTCCTGAATATATTCAGGAAAAAACGCATACGCCCTTTTTGGCCAAGTGCATCATTGTGGACGTTCTGCCTCTTTTCCTATGCTTTCAATGCAATTCCAGTCTACCTCCTGAAATCGGTTTCCTGCAATTCTGCCCCGCTTTCAAGTCCTCTTGGCAGCCTTACTTCAGTCTATTTTTGGACGATAGCTGTCATTTATAACTCTGCAGGTTTGTGAATTACAGTGCCCCTGAGCTCCTTTCTTCAACTCGCTTTCTTTTGAGCTGGCTGCAACACCGCAGGATGGCTTCAGGCCCTAATCTGGTTCCGGTACGGCACGCTGAGCCTTTGGTTATTTCCTCTTCCTGGTGGGAAATGAGAGTTAAATTTGCCCGTCCAGACACCTCCAGCTAGCCTCTCATTGGTTCTCGCTATTCCTGTTCATCTTCCGCAGAAATTGCAAACTGGGCCAAACAGGAGGTTAAAGGCGCTGACTCTCCAAGTGGGGAGAGTGTTAGTAAAGCGTCTGGAATGTTGCACCCGAGTACCAAGGGAGGAAAACTGAGACATATTTGAACATGTCTCCCGTTCACATGGTTGATCATACTTGGGTTCCACATGCATGTTTTAGCTGAAGGAAGAATACCTTAAACCTGGAGAGTTGAGACCCATGTAATGGGTACCATGCAATATGACTTCAAAGGGTCTTCATTTGCTCACCGAACCTCTCCAATCCTATCACTGCTGCGTTTATGCCCCTGTACACATGCTTGATTCTCTTTTGGAGACATAGCAATCCATAGGTTTTACGATACTTACTAGTCAGGTACATTCTTAGGCGTTTAATATGCGGTGTTGAGTCCATTTCGTTGAGCAAGGAGTAGCTCTTGTCTATTCCATATTTGACTTAAGGAACTTTATCTGTGCTCATTTCAATCTCTGGTTTTATGCAGCACCCCAACTCACCTTTACCCTTAAGCAAGCATAAGTTGGTTTTCTAAATTTGAGACCCTGTTCTGTTCTGTAATTCAGTTCCTGTGTAGCCAAGTTTCCATTCCGTGTATTACTGATATCTTATGATGTTTCTTTTTCTGTGTGACTTATTTCAGTTAGAATCATCATACCTGAATCCACTCATTGTGATGCTAAGGGCCTGATGACATAGATTTCATTGCTGAGTGATATTGCTTTGTAAGTAAATACCACAACTTCTTTATCCATTTTTCACTTTCTGTGATGTTGAACTTGTACTGTAAACGAGGTTCTTGTAAACAGAGGCGTCCCAAACTTTGGGGTGGCTGTGTCTTTTTTATTTTAATTTCCTGAATATATTCAGGAAAAAACGCATACGCCCTTTTTGGCCAAGTGCATCATTGTGGACGTTCTGCCTCTTTTCCTATGCTTTCAATGCAATTCCAGTCTACCTCCTGAAATCGGTTTCCTGCAATTCTGCCCCGCTTTCAAGTCCTCTTGGCAGCCTTACTTCAGTCTATTTTTGGACGATAGCTGTCATTTATAACTCTGCAGGTTTGTGAATTACAGTGCCCCTGAGCTCCTTTCTTCAACTCGCTTTCTCTTGAGCTGGCCGCAACACCGCAGGATGGCTTCAGGCCCTAATCTGGTTCCGGCCCGCCCTGCTGAGCCTTTGGTTAATTCCTCTTCCTGGTGGGAAATGAGAGTTAAATTTGCCCGTCCAGACACCTCCAGCTAGCCTCTCATTGGTTCTCGCTATTCCTGTTCATCTTCCACAGAAATTGCAAACTGGGCCAAACAGGAGGTTAAAGGGACTGACTCTCCAAGTGGGGAGAGTGTTAGTAAAGCGTCTGGAATGTTACACCCGAGTACCAGGGGAGGAAAACTGAGACATATTTGAACACGTCTCCCGATCACATGGTTGATCATACTCTAGGTTCCACATGCATGTTTTAGCTGAAGGAAGAATACCTTAAACCTGGGTAGTTGAAACCCGTGGAATGGGTACCATGCAATATGACTTCAAAGGGTCTTCATTTGCTCACCGAACCTCTCCAATCCTATCACTGCTGCGTTTATGCCCCTGTACACATGCTTGATTCTCTTTCGGAGACATAGCAATCCATAGGTTTTAAGATACTTACTAGTCAGGTACATTCTTAGGCGTTTAATATGGGGTGTTGAGTCCATTTCGTTGAGCAAGGAGTAGCTCTTGTCTATTCCATATTTGGCTTAAGGAACTTTATCTGTGCTCATTTCAATCTCTGGTTTTATGCAGCACCCCAACTCACCTTTACCCTTAAGCAAGAATAAGTTGGTTTTCTAAATTTGAGACCCTGTTCTGTTCTGTAATTCAGTTCCTGTGTAGCCAAGTTTCCATTCCGTGTATTACTGATATCTTATGATGTTTCTTTTTCTGTGTGACTTATTTCAGTTAGAATCATCATACCTGAATCCACTCATTGTGCTGCTAAGGGCCTGATAACACAGATTTCATTGCTGAGTGATATTGCTTTGTAAGTAAATACCACAACTTCTTTATCCATTTTTCACTTTCTGCGATGTTGAACTTGTACTGTAAACGAGGTTCTTGTAAACAGAGCCGTTCCAAACTTTCGGGTGGCTGTGTCTTTTTGATTTTAATTTCCCTAAGCTATAGGACCATAAGTGGAAGTGCTCTAGGTTCTGTTGCTTTGTTTTTTACATGTTTCAGGAAACACCATACACTTCTCCCGAGTGGTTGTTGGCAATTTACATCCCGCCCATCAGCATAACAAGGCTCCCAGTTCTCCATGGCCTGTCCTGCCTTTCTGGATTTTACACTTTTTTCAGATGGCCCTTTTGACCGGGGGGAAGTGAGACTTCATTGTAGTGCAGATTTCCTTTGCAAGCTTGCCTGGTTGGCCAAAAAGGGCGTATGCGTTTTTTCCTGAATATATTCAGGAAAAAACGCATACGCCCTTTTTGGCCAAGTGCATCATTGTGGACGTTCTGCCTCTTTTCCTATGCTTTCAATGCAATTCCAGTCTACCTCCTGAAATCGGTTTCCTGCAATTCTGCCCCGCTTTCAAGTCCTCTTGGCAGCCTTACTTCAGTCTATTTTTGGACGATAGCTGTCATTTATAACTCTGCAGGTTTGTGAATTACAGTGCCCCTGAGCTCCTTTCTTCAACTCGCTTTCTTGTGACCTGGCCGCAACACCGCAGGATGGCTACAGGCCCTAATCTGGTTCCAGCACGGCACGCTGAGCCTTTGGTTAATTCCTCTTCCTGGTGGGAAATGAGAGTTAAATTTGCCCGTCCAGACACCTCCAGCTAGTCTCTCATTGGTTCTCGCTATTCCTGTTCATCTTCCGCAGAAATTGCAAACTGGGCCAAACAGGAGGTTAAAGGGACTGACTCTCCAAGTCGGGAGAGTGTTAGTAAAGCGTCTGGAATGTTGCACCCGAGTACCAGGGTACGAAAACTGAGACATATTTGAACACGTCTCCCGATCACATGGTTGATCATACTCTAGGTTCCACATGCATGTTTTAGCTGAAGGACGAATACCTTAAACCTGGGTAGTTGAAAGCCGTGGAATGGGTACCATGCAATATGACTTCAAAGGGTCTTCATTTGCTCACCGAACCTCTCCAATCCTATCACTGCTGCGTTTATGCCCCTGTACACATGCTTGATTCTCTTTCAGAGACATAGCAATCCATAGGTTTTAAGATACTTACTAGTCAGGTACATTCTTAGGCGTTTAATATGCGGTGTTGAGTCCATTTCGTTGAGCAAGGAGTAGCTCTTGTCTATTCCATATTTGACTTAAGGAACTTTATCTGTGCTCATTTCAATCTCTGGTTTTATGCAGCACCCCAACTCACCTTTACCCTTAAGCAAGCATAAGTTGTTTTTCTAAATTTGAGACCCTGTTCTGTTCTGTAATTCAGTTCCTGTGTAGCCAAGTTTACATTCCGTGTATTAGTGATATCTTATGATGTTTCTTTTTCTGTGTGACTTACTTCAGTTAGAATCATCATACCTGAATCCACTCATTGTGCTGCTAAGGGCCTGATGACATAGATTTCACTGCTGAGTGATATTGCTTTGTAAGTAAATACCACAACTTCTTTATCCATTTTTCACTTTCTGCGATGTTGAACTTGTACTGTAAACGAGGTTCTTGTAAACAGAGCCGTTCCAAACTTTGGGGTGGCTGTGTCTTTTTGATTTTAATTTCCGTAAGCTATAGGACCATAAGTGGAAGTGCCCTAGGTTCTGTTGCTTTGTTTTTTAGATGTTTCAGGAAACACCATACACTTCTCCCGAGTGGTTGTTGGCAATTTACATCCCGCCCATCAGCATAACAAGGATCCCAGTTCTCCATGGCCTGTCCTGCCTTTCTGGATTTTACACTTTTTTCAGATGGCCCTTTTGACCGGGGGGAAGTGAGACTTCATTGTAGTGCAGATTTCCTTTGCAAGCTTGCTTGGTTGGCCAAAAAGGGCGTATGCGTTTTTTCCTGAATATATTCAGGAAAAAACGCATACGCCCTTTTTGGCCAAGTGCATCATTGTGGACGTTCTGCCTCTTTTCCTATGCTTTCAATGCAATTCCAGTCTACCTCCTGAAATCGGTTTCCTGCAATTCTGCCCCGCTTTCAAGTCCTCTTGGCAGCCTTACTTCAGTCTATTTTTGGACGATAGCTGTCATTTATAACTCTGCAGGTTTGTGAATTACAGTGCCCCTGAGCTCCTTTCTTCAACTCGCTTTCTTTTGAGCTGGCTGCAACACCGCAGGATGGCTTCAGGCCCTAATCTGGTTCCGGTACGGCACGCTGAGCCTTTGGTTATTTCCTCTTCCTGGTGGGAAATGAGAGTTAAATTTGCCCGTCCAGACACCTCCAGCTAGCCTCTCATTGGTTCTCGCTATTCCTGTTCATCTTCCGCAGAAATTGCAAACTGGGCCAAACAGGAGGTTAAAGGCGCTGACTCTCCAAGTGGGGAGAGTGTTAGTAAAGCGTCTGGAATGTTGCACCCGAGTACCAAGGGAGGAAAACTGAGACATATTTGAACATGTCTCCCGTTCACATGGTTGATCATACTTGGGTTCCACATGCATGTTTTAGCTGAAGGAAGAATACCTTAAACCTGGAGAGTTGAGACCCATGTAATGGGTACCATGCAATATGACTTCAAAGGGTCTTCATTTGCTCACCGAACCTCTCCAATCCTATCACTGCTGCGTTTATGCCCCTGTACACATGCTTGATTCTCTTTCGGAGACATAGCAATCCATAGGTTTTACGATACTTACTAGTCAGGTACATTCTTAGGCGTTTAATATGCGGTGTTGAGTCCATTTCGTTGAGCAAGGAGTAGCTCTTGTCTATTCCATATTTGACTTAAGGAACTTTATCTGTGCTCATTTCAATCTCTGGTTTTATGCAGCACCCCAACTCACCTTTACCCTTAAGCAAGCATAAGTTGTTTTTCTAAATTTGAGACCCTGTTCTGTTCTGTAATTCAGTTCCTGTGTAGCCAAGTTTCCATTCCGTGTATTACTGATATCTTATGATGTTTCTTTTTCTGTGTGACTTATTTCAGTTAGAATCATCATACCTGAATCCACTCATTGTGATGCTAAGGGCCTGATGACATAGATTTCATTGCTGAGTGATATTGCTTTGTAAGTAAATACCACAACTTCTTTATCCATTTTTCACTTTCTGTGATGTTGAACTTGTACTGTAAACGAGGTTCTTGTAAACAGAGGCGTCCCAAACTTTGGGGTGGCTGTGTCTTTTTTATTTTAATTTCCTGAATATATTCAGGAAAAAACGCATACGCCCTTTTTGGCCAAGTGCATCATTGTGGACGTTCTGCCTCTTTTCCTATGCTTTCAATGCAATTCCAGTCTACCTCCTGAAATCGGTTTCCTGCAATTCTGCCCCGCTTTCAAGTCCTCTTGGCAGCCTTACTTCAGTCTATTTTTGGACGATAGCTGTCATTTATAACTCTGCAGGTTTGTGAATTACAGTGCCCCTGAGCTCCTTTCTTCAACTCGCTTTCTTTTGAGCTGGCCGCAACACCGCAGGATGGCTTCAGGCCCTAATCTGGTTCCGGCCCGCCCTGCTGAGCCTTTGGTTAATTCCTCTTCCTGGTGGGAAATGAGAGTTAAATTTGCCCGTCCAGACACCTCCAGCTAGCCTCTCATTGGTTCTCGCTATTCCTGTTCATCTTCCACAGAAATTGCAAACTGGGCCAAACAGGAGGTTAAAGGGACTGACTCTCCAAGTGGGGAGAGTGTTAGTAAAGCGTCTGGAATGTTACACCCGAGTACCAGGGGAGGAAAACTGAGACATATTTGAACACGTCTCCCGATCACATGGTTGATCATACTCTAGGTTCCACATGCATGTTTTAGCTGAAGGAAGAATACCTTAAACCTGGGTAGTTGAAACCCATGGAATGGGTACCATGCAATATGACTTCAAAGGGTCTTCATTTGCTCACCGAACCTCTCCAATCCTATCACTGCTGCGTTTATGCCCCTGTACACATGCTTGATTCTCTTTCGGAGACATAGCAATCCATAGGTTTTAAGATACTTACTAGTCAGGTACATTCTTAGGCGTTTAATATGGGGTGTTGAGTCCATTTCGTTGAGCAAGGAGTAGCTCTTGTCTATTCCATATTTGGCTTAAGGAACTTTATCTGTGCTCATTTCAATCTCTGGTTTTATGCAGCACCCCAACTCACCTTTACCCTTAAGCAAGAATAAGTTGGTTTTCTAAATTTGAGACCCTGTTCTGTTCTGTAATTCAGTTCCTGTGTAGCCAAGTTTCCATTCCGTGTATTACTGATATCTTATGATGTTTCTTTTTCTGTGTGACTTATTTCAGTTAGAATCATCATACCTGAATCCACTCATTGTGCTGCTAAGGGCCTGATAACACAGATTTCATTGCTGAGTGATATTGCTTTGTAAGTAAATACCACAACTTCTTTATCCATTTTTCACTTTCTGCGATGTTGAACTTGTACTGTAAACGAGGTTCTTGTAAACAGAGCCGTTCCAAACTTTCGGGTGGCTGTGTCTTTTTGATTTTAATTTCCCTAAGCTATAGGACCTTAAGTGGAAGTGCTCTAGGTTCTGTTGCTTTGTTTTTTAGATGTTTCAGGAAACACCATACACTTCTCCCGAGTGGTTGTTGGCAATTTACATCCCGCCCATCAGCATAACAAGGCTCCCAGTTCTCCATGGCCTGTCCTGCCTTTCTGGATTTTACACTTTTTTCAGATGGCCCTTTTGACCGGGGGGAAGTGAGACTTCATTGTAGTGCAGATTTCCTTTGCAAGCTTGCTTGGTTGGCCAAAAAGGGCGTATGCGTTTTTTCCTGAATATATTCAGGAAAAAACGCATACGCCCTTTTTGGCCAAGTGCATCATTGTGGACGTTCTGCCTCTTTTCCTATGCTTTCAATGCAATTCCAGTCTACCTCCTGAAATCGGTTTCCTGCAATTCTGCCCCGCTTTCAAGTCCTCTTGGCAGCCTTACTTCAGTCTATTTTTGGACGATAGCTGTCATTTATAACTCTGCAGGTTTGTGAATTACAGTGCCCCTGAGCTCCTTTCTTCAACTCGCTTTCTTTTGAGCTGGCCGCAACACCGCAGGATGGCTTCAGGCCCTAATCTGGTTCCAGCACGGCACGCTGAGCCTTTGGTTAATTCCTCTTCCTGGTGGGAAATGAGAGTTAAATTTGCCCGTCCAGACACCTCCAGCTAGTCTCTCATTGGTTCTCGCTATTCCTGTTCATCTTCCGCAGAAATTGCAAACTGGGCCAAACAGGAGGTTAAAGGGACTGACTCTCCAAGTCGGGAGAGTGTTAGTAAAGCGTCTGGAATGTTGCACCCGAGTACCAGGGTACGAAAACTGAGACATATTTGAACACGTCTCCCGATCACATGGTTGATCATACTCTAGGTTCCACATGCATGTTTTAGCTGAAGGAAGAATACCTTAAACCTGGGTAGTTGAAAGCCGTGGAATGGGTACCATGCAATATGACTTCAAAGGGTCTTCATTTGCTCACCGAACCTCTCCAATCCTATCACTGCTGCGTTTATGCCCCTGTACACATGCTTGATTCTCTTTCAGAGACATAGCAATCCATAGGTTTTAAGATACTTACTAGTCAGGTACATTCTTAGGCGTTTAATATGCGGTGTTGAGTCCATTTCGTTGAGCAAGGAGTAGCTCTTGTCTATTCCATATTTGACTTAAGGAACTTTATCTGTGCTCATTTCAATCTCTGGTTTTATGCAGCACCCCAACTCACCTTTACCCTTAAGCAAGCATAAGTTGTTTTTCTAAATTTGAGACCCTGTTCTGTTCTGTAATTCAGTTCCTGTGTAGCCAAGTTTACATTCCGTGTATTAGTGATATCTTATGATGTTTCTTTTTCTGTGTGACTTACTTCAGTTAGAATCATCATACCTGAATCCACTCATTGTGCTGCTAAGGGCCTGATGACATAGATTTCATTGCTGAGTGATATTGCTTTGTAAGTAAATACCACAACTTCTTTATCCATTTTTCACTTTCTGCGATGTTGAACTTGTACTGTAAACGAGGTTCTTGTAAACAGAGCCGTTCCAAACTTTGGGGTGGCTGTGTCTTTTTGATTTTAATTTCCGTAAGCTATAGGACCATAAGTTGAAGTGCCCTAGGTTCTGTTGCTTTGTTTTTTAGATGTTTCAGGAAACACCATACACTTCTCCCGAGTGGTTGTTGGCAATTTACATCCCGCCCATCAGCATAACAAGGCTCCCAGTTCTCCATGGCCTGTCCTGCCTTTCTGGATTTTACACTTTTTTCAGATGGCCCTTTTGACCGGGGGGAAGTGAGACTTCATTGTAGTGCAGATTTCCTTTGCAAGCTTGCTTGGTTGGCCAAAAAGGGCGTATGCGTTTTTTCCTGAATATATTCAGGAAAAAACGCATACGCCCTTTTTGGCCAAGTGCATCATTGTGGACGTTCTGCCTCTTTTCCTATGCTTTCAATGCAATTCCAGTCTACCTCCTGAAATCGGTTTCCTGCAATTCTGCCCCGCTTTCAAGTCCTCTTGGCAGCCTTACTTCAGTCTATTTTTGGACGATAGCTGTCATTTATAACTCTGCAGGTTTGTGAATTACAGTGCCCCTGAGCTCCTTTCTTCAACTCGCTTTCTTTTGAGCTGGCCGCAACACCGCAGGATGGCTTCAGGCCCTAATCTGGTTCCGGTACGGCACGCTGAGCCTTTGGTTATTTCCTCTTCCTGGTGGGAAATGAGAGTTAAATTTGCCCGTCCAGACACCTCCAGCTAGCCTCTCATTGGTTCTCGCTATTCCTGTTCATCTTCCGCAGAAATTGCAAACTGGGCCAAACAGGAGGTTAAAGGCGCTGACTCTCCAAGTGGGGAGAGTGTTAGTAAAGCGTCTGGAATGTTGCACCCGAGTACCAGGGGAGGAAAACTGAGACATATTTGAACATGTCTCCCGTTCACATGGTTGATCATACTTGGGTTCCACATGCATGTTTTAGCTGAAGGAAGAATACCATAAACCTGGAGAGTTGAGACCCATGTAATGGGTACCATGCAATATGACTTCAAAGGGTCTTCATTTGCTCACCGAACCTCTCCAATCCTATCACTGCTGCGTTTATGCCCCTGTACACATGCTTGATTCTCTTTCGGAGACATAGCAATCCATAGGTTTTACGATACTTACTAGTCAGGTACATTCTTAGGCGTTTAATATGCGGTGTTGAGTCCATTTCGTTGAGCAAGGAGTAGCTCTTGTCTATTCCATATTTGACTTAAGGAACTTTATCTGTGCTCATTTCAATCTCTGGTTTTATGCAGCACCCCAACTCACCTTTACCCTTAAGCAAGCATAAGTTGGTTTTCTAAATTTGAGACCCTGTTCTGTTCTGTAATTCAGTTCCTGTGTAGCCAAGTTTCCATTCCGTGTATTACTGATATCTTATGATGTTTCTTTTTCTGTGTGACTTATTTCAGTTAGAATCATCATACCTGAATCCACTCATTGTGATGCTAAGGGCCTGATGACATAGATTTCATTGCTGAGTGATATTGCTTTGTAAGTAAATACCACAACTTCTTTATCCATTTTTCACTTTCTGTGATGTTGAACTTGTACTGTAAACGAGGTTCTTGTAAACAGAGGCGTCCCAAACTTTGGGGTGGCTGTGTCTTTTTTATTTTAATTTCCTGAATATATTCAGGAAAAAACGCATACGCCCTTTTTGGCCAAGTGCATCATTGTGGACGTTCTGCCTCTTTTCCTATGCTTTCAATGCAATTCCAGTCTACCTCCTGAAATCGGTTTCCTGCAATTCTGCCCCGCTTTCAAGTCCTCTTGGCAGCCTTACTTCAGTCTATTTTTGGACGATAGCTGTCATTTATAACTCTGCAGGTTTGTGAATTACAGTGCCCCTGAGCTCCTTTCTTCAACTCGCTTTCTTGTGACCTGGCCGCAACACCGCAGGATGGCTTCAGGCCCTAATCTGGTTCCGGCCCGGCACGCTGAGCCTTTGGTTAATTCCTCTTCCTGGTGGGAAATGAGAGTTAAATTTGCCCGTCCAGACACCTCCAGCTAGCCTCTCATTGGTTCTCGCTATTCCTGTTCATCTTCCGCAGAAATTGCAAACTGAGCCAAACAGGATGTTAAAGGGACTGACTCTCCAAGTGGGGAGAGTGTTAGTAAAGCGTCTGGAATGTTGCACCCGAGTACCAGGGGAGGAAAACTGAGACATATTTGAACACGTCTCCCGATCACATGGTTGATCATACTCTAGGTTCCATATGCATGTTTTAGCTGAAGGAAGAATACCTTAAACCTGGGTAGTTGAAACCCGTGGAATGGGTACCATGCAATATGACTTCAAAGGGTCTTCATTTGCTCACCGAACCTCTCCAATCCTATCACTGCTGCGTTTATGCCCCTGTACACATGCTTGATTCTCTTTCAGAGACATAGCAATCCATAGGTTTTAAGATATTTACAAGTCAGGTACATTCTTAGGCGTTTAATATGCGGTGTTGAGTCCATTTCGTTGAGCAAGGAGTAGCTCTTGTCTATTCCATATTTGGCTTAAGGAACTTTATCTGTGCTCATTTCAATCTCTGGTTTTATGCAGCACCCCAACTCACCTTTACCCTTAAGCAAGCATAAGTTGTTTTTCTAAATTTGAGACCCTGTTCTGTTTTGTAATTCAGTTCCTGTGTAGCCAAGTTTCCATTCCGTGTATTACTGATATCTTATGATGTTTCTTTTTCTGTGTGACTTATTTCAGTTAGAATCATCATACCTGAATCCACTCATTGTGCTGCTAAGGGCCTGATGACATAGATTTCATTGCTGAGTGATATTGCTTTGTAAGTGAATACCACAACTTCTTTATCCATTTTTCACTTTCTGCGATGTTGAACTTGTACTGTAAACGAGGTTCTTGTAAACAGAGCCGTTCCAAACTTTGGGGTGGCTGTGTCTTTTTGATTTTAATTTCCCTAAGCTATAGGACCATAAGTGGAAGTGCCCTAGGCTCTGTTGCTTTGTTTTTTAGATGTTTCAGGAAACACCATACACTTCTCCCAAGTGTCTGTTGGCAATTTACATCCCGCCCATCAGCATAACAAGGCTCCCAGTTCTCAATGGCCTGTTGCCTTTCTGGATTTTACACTTTTTTCAGATGGCCCTTTTGACCGGGGGGAAGTGAGACTTCATTGTAGTGCAGATTTCCTTTGCAAGCTTGCTTGGTTGGCCAAAAAGGGCGTATGCGTTTTTTCCTGAATATATTCAGGGAAAAACGCATACGCCCTTTTTGGCCAAGTGCATCATTGTGGACGTTCTGCCTCTTTTCCTATGCTTTCAATGCAATTGCAGTCTACCTCCTGAAATCGGTTTCCTGTAATTCTGCCCCGCTTTCAAGTCCTCTTGGCAGCCTTACTTCAGTCTATTTTTGGACGATAGCTGTCATTTATAACTCTGCAGGTTTGTGAATTACAGTGCTCCTGAGCTCCTTTCTTCAACTCGCTTTCTTGTGACCTGGCCGCAACACCGCAGGATGGCTTCAGGCCCTAATCTGGTTCCGGCCCGCCCTGCTGAGCCTTTGGTTAATTCCTCTTCCTGGTGGGAAATGAGAGTTAAATTTGCCCGTCCAGACACCTCCAGCTAGCCTCTCATTGGTTCTCGCTATTCCTGTTCATCTTCCGCAGAAATTGCAAACTGGGCCAAACAGGAGGTTAAAGGGACTGACTCTCCAAGTGGGGAGAGTGTTAGTAAAGCGTCTGGAATGTTACACCCGAGTACCAGGGGAGGAAAACTGAGACATATTTGAACACGTCTCCCGATCACATGGTTGATCATACTCTAGGTTCCACATGCATGTTTTAGCTGAAGGAAGAATACCTTAAACCTGGGTAGTTGAAACCCGTGGAATGGGTACCATGCAATATGCCTTCAAAGGGTCTTCATTTGCTCACCGAACCTCTCCAATCCTATCACTGCTGCGTTTATGCCCCTGTACACATGCTTGATTCTCTTTCGGAGACATAGCAATCCATAGGTTTTAAGATACTTACTAGTCAGGTACATTCTTAGGCGTTTAATATGGGGTGTTGAGTCCATTTCGTTGAGCAAGGAGTAGCTCTTGTCTATTCCATATTTGGCTTAAGGAACTTTATCTGTGCTCATTTCAATCTCTGGTTTTATGCAGCACCCCAACTCACCTTTACCCTTAAGCAAGAATAAGTTGGTTTTCTAAATTTGAGACCCTGTTCTGTTCTGTAATTCAGTTCCTGTGTAGCCAAGTTTACATTCCGTGTATTACTGATATCTTATGATGTTTCTTTTTCTGTGTGACTTATTTCAGTTAGAATCATCATACCTGAATCCACTCATTGTGCTGCTAAGGGCCTGATAACACAGATTTCATTGCTGAGTGATATTGCTTTGTAAGTAAATACCACAACTTCTTTATCCATTTTTCATTTTCTGCGATGTTGAACTTGTACTCTAAACGAGGTTCTTGTAAAAAGAGGCGTCCCAAACTTTGGGGTGGCTGTGTCTTTTTGATTTTAATTTCCCTAAGCTATAGGACCATAAGTGGAAGTGCCCTAGGTTCTGTTGCTTTGTTTTTTAGATGTTTCAGGAAACACCATACACTTCTCCCGAGTGTCTGTTGGCAATTTACATCCCGCCCATCAGCATAACAAGGCTCCCAGTTCTCCATGGCCTGTCCTGCCTTTCTGGATTTTACACTTTTTTCAGATGGCCCTTTTGACCGGGGGGAAGTGAGACTTCATTGTAGTGCAGATTTCCTTTGCAAGCTTGCTTGGTTGGCCAAAAAGGGCGTATGCGTTTTTTCCTGAATATATTCAGGAAAAAACGCATACGCCCTTCTTGGCCAAGTGCATCATTGTGGACGTTCTGCCTCTTTTCCTATGCTTTCAATGCAATTCCAGTCTACCTCCTGAAATCGGTTTCCTGCAATTCTGCCCCGCTTTCAAGTCCTCTTGGCAGCCTTACTTCAGTCTATTTTTGGACGATAGCTGTCATTTATAACTCTGCAGGTTTGTGAATTACAGTGCCCCTGAGCTCCTTTCTTCAACTCGTTTTCTTGTGACCTGGCCGCAACACCGCAGGATGGCTTCAGGCCCTAATCTGGTTCCGGCACGGCACGCTGAGCCTTTGGTTATTTCCTCTTCCTGGTGGGAAATGAGAGTTAAATTTGCCCGTCCAGACACCTCCAGCTAGTCTCTCATTGGTTCTCGCTATTCCTGTTCATCTTCCGCAGAAATTGCAAACTGGGCCAAACAGGAGGTTAAAGGCGCTGACTCTCCAAGTGGGGAGAGTGTTAGTAAAGCGTCTGGAATGTTGCACCCGAGTACCAGTGGAGGAAAACTGAGACATATTTGAACACGTCTCCCGTTCACATGGTTGATCATACTTGGGTTCCACATGCATGTTTTAGCTGAAGGAAGAATACCTTAAACCTGGAGAGTTGAGACCCGTGTAATGGGTACCATGCAATATGACTTCAAAGGGTCTTCATTTGCTCACCGAACCTCTCCAATCCTATCACTGCTGCGTTTATGCCCCTGTACACATGCTTGATTCTCTTTTGGAGACATAGCAATCCATAGGTTTTACGATACTTACTAGTCAGGTACATTCTTAGGCGTTTAATATGCGGTGTTGAGTCCATTTCGTTGAGCAAGGAGTAGCTCTTGTCTATTCCATATTTGGCCTAAGGAACTTTATCTGTGCTCATTTCAATCTCTGGTTTTATGCAGCACCCCAACTCACCTTTCCCCTTAAGCAAGCATAAGTTGGTTTTCTAAATTTGAGACCCTGTTCTGTTCTGTAATTCAGTTCCTGTGTAGCCAAGTTTCCATTCCGTGTATTACTGATATCTTATGATGTTTCTTTTTCTGTGTGACTTACTTCAGTTAGAATCATCATACCTGAATCCACTCATTGTGCTGCTAAGGGCCTGATGACACAGATTTCATTGCTGAGTGATATTGCTTTGTAAGTAAATACCACAACTTCTTTATCCATTTTTCACTTTCTGCGATGTTGAACTTGTACGGTAAACGAGGTTCTTGTAAACAGAGGCGTCCCAAACTTTGGGGTGGCTGTGTCTTTTTGATTTTAATTTCCCTAAGCTATAGGACCATAAGTGGCAGTGCCCTAGGCTCTGTTGCTTTGTTTTTTAGATGTTTCAGGAAACACCATACACTTCTCCCAAGTGTCTGTTGGCAATTTACATCCCGCCCATCAGCATAACAAGGCTCCCAGTTCTCCATGGCCTGTCCTGCCTTTCTGGATTTTACACTTTTTTCAGATGGCCCTTTTGACCGGGGGGAAGTGAGACTTCATTGTAGTGCAGATTTCCTTTGCAAGCTTGCTTGGTTGGCCAAAAAGGGCGTATGCGTTTTTTCCTGAATATATTCAGGAAAAAACGCATACGCCCTTTTTGGCCAAGTGCATCATTGTGGACGTTCTGCCTCTTTTCCTATGCTTTCAATGCAATTCCAGTCTACCTCCTGAAATCGGTTTCCTGCAATTCTGCCCCGCTTTCAAGTCCTCTTGGCAGCCTTACTTCAGTCTATTTTTGGATGATAGCTGTCATTTATAACTCTGCAGGTTTGTGAATTACAGTGCCCCTGAGCTCCTTTCTTCAACTCGCTTTCTTTTGAGCTGGCCGCAACACCGCAGGATGGCTTCAGGCCCTAATCTGGTTCCGGCACGGCACGCTGAGCCTTTGGTTAATTCCTCTTCCTGGTGGGAAATGAGAGTTAAATTTGCCCGTCCAGACACCTCCAGCTAGCCTCTCATTGGTTCTCGCTATTCCTGTTCATCTTCCGCAGAAATTGCAAACTGGGCCAAACAGGAGGTTAAAGGCGCTGACTCTCCAAGTGGGGAGAGTGTTAGTAAAGCGTCTGGAATGTTGAACCCGAGTACCAGGGTACGAAAACTGAGACATATTTGAACACGTCTCCCGATCACATGGTTGATCATACTCTAGGTTCCACATGCATGTTTTAGCTGAAGGAAGAATACCTTAAACCTGGGTAGTTGAAACCCGTGGAAAAGGTACCATGCAATATGACTTCAAAGGGTCTTCATTTGCTCACCGAACCTCTCCAATCCTATCACTGCTGCGTTTATGCCCCTGTACACATGCTTGATTCTCTTTCGGAGACATAGCAATCCATAGGTTTTAAGATACTTACTAGTCAGGTACATTCTTAGGCGTTTAATATGGGGTTTTGAGTCCATTTCGTTGAGCAAGGAGTAGCTCTTGTCTATTCCATATTTGGCTTAAGGAACTTTATCTGTGCTCATTTCAATCTCTGGTTTTATGCAGCACCCCAACTCACCTTTCCCCTTAAGCAAGCATAAGTTGGTTTTCTAAATTTGAGACCCTGTTCTGTTCTGTAATTCAGTTCCTGTGTAGCCAAGTTTCCATTCCGTGTATTACTGATATCTTATGATGTTTCTTTTTCTGTGTGACTTATTTCAGTTAGAATCATCATACCTGAATCCACTCATTGTGCTGCTAAGGGCCTGATGACATAGATTTCATTGCTGAGTGATATTGCTTTGTAAGTGAATAGCACAACTTCTTTATCCATTTTTCACTTTCTGCGATGTTGAACTTGTACTGTAAACGAGGTTCTTGTAAACAGAGCCGTTCCAAACTTTGGGGTGGCTGTGTCTTTTTGATTTTAATTTCCCTAAGCTATAGGACCATAAGTGGAAGTGCCCTAGGCTCTGTTGCTTTGTTTTTTAGATGTTTCAGGAAACACCATACACTTCTCCCAAGTGTCTGTTGGCAATTTACATCCCGCCCATCAGCATAACAAGGCTCCCAGTTCTCAATGGCCTGTTGCCTTTCTGGATTTTACACTTTTTTCAGATGGCCCTTTTGACCGGGGGGAAGTGAGACTTCATTGTAGTGCAGATTTCCTTTGCAAGCTTGCTTGGTTGGCCAAAAAGGGCGTATGCGTTTTTTCCTGAATATATTCAGGGAAAAACGCATACGCCCTTTTTGGCCAAGTGCATCATTGTGGACGTTCTGCCTCTTTTCCTATGCTTTCAATGCAATTGCAGTCTACCTCCTGAAATCGGTTTCCTGCAATTCTGCCCCGCTTTCAAGTCCTCTTGGCAGCCTTACTTCAGTCTATTTTTGGACGATAGCTGTCATTTATAACTCTGCAGGTTTGTGAATTACAGTGCTCCTGAGCTCCTTTCTTCAACTCGCTTTCTTGTGACCTGGCCGCAACACCGCAGGATGGCTTCAGGCCCTAATCTGGTTCCGGCCCGCCCTGCTGAGCCTTTGGTTAATTCCTCTTCCTGGTGGGAAATGAGAGTTAAATTTGCCCGTCCAGACACCTCCAGCTAGCCTCTCATTGGTTCTCGCTATTCCTGTTCATCTTCCGCAGAAATTGCAAACTGGGCCAAACAGGAGGTTAAAGGGACTGACTCTCCAAGTGGGGAGAGTGTTAGTAAAGCGTCTGGAATGTTACACCCGAGTACCAGGGGAGGAAAACTGAGACATATTTGAACACGTCTCCCGATCACATGGTTGATCATACTCTAGGTTCCACATGCATGTTTTAGCTGAAGGAAGAATACCTTAAACCTGGGTAGTTGAAACCCGTGGAATGGGTACCATGCAATATGACTTCAAAGGGTCTTCATTTGCTCACCGAACCTCTCCAATCCTATCACTGCTGCGTTTATGCCCCTGTACACATGCTTGATTCTCTTTCGGAGACATAGCAATCCATAGGTTTTAAGATACTTACTAGTCAGGTACATTCTTAGGCGTTTAATATGGGGTGTTGAGTCCATTTCGTTGAGCAAGGAGTAGCTCTTGTCTATTCCATATTTGGCTTAAGGAACTTTATCTGTGCTCATTTCAATCTCTGGTTTTATGCAGCACCCCAACTCACCTTTACCCTTAAGCAAGAATAAGTTGGTTTTCTAAATTTGAGACCCTGTTCTGTTCTGTAATTCAGTTCCTGTGTAGCCAAGTTTACATTCCGTGTATTACTGATATCTTATGATGTTTCTTTTTCTGTGTGACTTATTTCAGTTAGAATCATCATACCTGAATCCACTCATTGTGCTGCTAAGGGCCTGATAACACAGATTTCATTGCTGAGTGATATTGCTTTGTAAGTAAATACCACAACTTCTTTATCCATTTTTCATTTTCTGCGATGTTGAACTTGTACTCTAAACGAGGTTCTTGTAAAAAGAGGCGTCCCAAACTTTGGGGTGGCTGTGTCTTTTTGATTTTAATTTCCCTAAGCTATAGGACCATAAGTGGAAGTGCCCTAGGTTCTGTTGCTTTGTTTTTTAGATGTTTCAGGAAACACCATACACTTCTCCCGAGTGTCTGTTGGCAATTTACATCCCGCCCATCAGCATAACAAGGCTCCCAGTTCTCCATGGCCTGTCCTGCCTTTCTGGATTTTACACTTTTTTCAGATGGCCCTTTTGACCGGGGGGAAGTGAGACTTCATTGTAGTGCAGATTTCCTTTGCAAGCTTGCTTGGTTGGCCAAAAAGGGCGTATGCGTTTTTTCCTGAATATATTCAGGAAAAAACGCATACGCCCTTCTTGGCCAAGTGCATCATTGTGGACGTTCTGCCTCTTTTCCTATGCTTTCAATGCAATTCCAGTCTACCTCCTGAAATCGGTTTCCTGCAATTCTGCCCCGCTTTCAAGTCCTCTTGGCAGCCTTACTTCAGTCTATTTTTGGACGATAGCTGTCATTTATAACTCTGCAGGTTTGTGAATTACAGTGCCCCTGAGCTCCTTTCTTCAACTCGTTTTCTTGTGACCTGGCCGCAACACCGCAGGATGGCTTCAGGCCCTAATCTGGTTCCGGCACGGCACGCTGAGCCTTTGGTTATTTCCTCTTCCTGGTGGGAAATGAGAGTTAAATTTGCCCGTCCAGACACCTCCAGCTAGTCTCTCATTGGTTCTCGCTATTCCTGTTCATCTTCCGCAGAAATTGCAAACTGGGCCAAACAGGAGGTTAAAGGCGCTGACTCTCCAAGTGGGGAGAGTGTTAGTAAAGCGTCTGGAATGTTGCACCCGAGTACCAGGGGAGGAAAACTGAGACATATTTGAACACGTCTCCCGTTCACATGGTTGATCATACTTGGGTTCCACATGCATGTTTTAGCTGAAGGAAGAATACCTTAAACCTGGAGAGTTGAGACCCGTGTAATGGGTACCATGCAATATGACTTCAAAGGGTCTTCATTTGCTCACCGAACCTCTCCAATCCTATCACTGCTGCGTTTATGCCCCTGTACACATGCTTGATTCTCTTTCGGAGACATAGCAATCCATAGGTTTTACGATACTTACTAGTCAGGTACATTCTTAGGCGTTTAATATGCGGTGTTGAGTCCATTTCGTTGAGCAAGGAGTAGCTCTTGTCTATTCCATATTTGACTTAAGGAACTTTATCTGTGCTCATTTCAATCTCTGGTTTTATGCAGCACCCCAACTCACCTTTCCCCTTAAGCAAGCATAAGTTGGTTTTCTAAATTTGAGACCCTGTTCTGTTCTGTAATTCAGTTCCTGTGTAGCCAAGTTTACATTCCGTGTATTACTGATATCTTATGATGTTTCTTTTTCTGTGTGACTTACTTCAGTTAGAATCATCATACCTGAATCCACTCATTGTGCTGCTAAGGGCCTGATGACACAGATTTCATTGCTGAGTGATATTGCTTTGTAAGTAAATACCACAACTTCTTTATCCATTTTTCACTTTCTGCGATGTTGAACTTGTACGGTAAACGAGGTTCTTGTAAACAGAGGCGTCCCAAACTTTGGGGTGGCTGTGTCTTTTTGATTTTAATTTCCCTAAGCTATAGGACCATAAGTGGCAGTGCCCTAGGCTCTGTTGCTTTGTTTTTTAGATGTTTCAGGAAACACCATACACTTCTCCCAAGTGTCTGTTGGCAATTTACATCCCGCCCATCAGCATAACAAGGCTCCCAGTTCTCCATGGCCTGTCCTGCCTTTCTGGATTTTACACTTTTTTCAGATGGCCCTTTTGACCGGGGGGAAGTGAGACTTCATTGTAGTGCAGATTTCCTTTGCAAGCTTGCTTGGTTGGCCAAAAAGGGCGTATGCGTTTTTTCCTGAATATATTCAGGAAAAAACGCATACGCCCTTTTTGGCCAAGTGCATCATTGTGGACGTTCTGCCTCTTTTCCTATGCTTTCAATGCAATTCCAGTCTACCTCCTGAAATCGGTTTCCTGCAATTCTGCCCCGCTTTCAAGTCCTCTTGGCAGCCTTACTTCAGTCTATTTTTGGATGATAGCTGTCATTTATAACTCTGCAGGTTTGTGAATTACAGTGCCCCTGAGCTCCTTTCTTCAACTCGCTTTCTTTTGAGCTGGCCGCAACACCGCAGGATGGCTTCAGGCCCTAATCTGGTTCCGGCACGGCACGCTGAGCCTTTGGTTAATTCCTCTTCCTGGTGGGAAATGAGAGTTAAATTTGCCCGTCCAGACACCTCCAGCTAGCCTCTCATTGGTTCTCGCTATTCCTGTTCATCTTCCGCAGAAATTGCAAACTGGGCCAAACAGGAGGTTAAAGGCGCTGACTCTCCAAGTGGGGAGAGTGTTAGTAAAGCGTCTGGAATGTTGAACCCGAGTACCAGGGTACGAAAACTGAGACATATTTGAACACGTCTCCCGATCACATGGTTGATCATACTCTAGGTTCCACATGCATGTTTTAGCTGAAGGAAGAATACCTTAAACCTGGGTAGTTGAAACCCGTGGAAAAGGTACCATGCAATATGACTTCAAAGGGTCTTCATTTGCTCACCGAACCTCTCCAATCCTATCACTGCTGCGTTTATGCCCCTGTACACATGCTTGATTCTCTTTCGGAGACATAGCAATCCATAGGTTTTAAGATACTTACTAGTCAGGTACATTCTTAGGCGTTTAATATGGGGTTTTGAGTCCATTTCGTTGAGCAAGGAGTAGCTCTTGTCTATTCCATATTTGGCTTAAGGAACTTTATCTGTGCTCATTTCAATCTCTGGTTTTATGCAGCACCCCAACTCACCTTTCCCCTTAAGCAAGCATAAGTTGGTTTTCTAAATTTGAGACCCTGTTCTGTTCTGTAATTCAGTTCCTGTGTAGCCAAGTTTCCATTCCGTGTATTAGTGATATCTTATGATGTTTCTTTTTCTGTGTGACTTATTTCAGTTAGAATCATCATACCTGAATCCACTCATTGTGCTGCTAAGGTCCTGATGACACAGATTTCATTCCTTGGTGATATTGCTTTGTAAGTAAATACCACAACTTCTTTATCCATTTTTCACTTTCTGCGATGTTGAACTTGTACTGTAAACGAGGTTCTTGTAAACAGAGCCGTTCCAAACTTTGTGGTGGCTGTGTCTTTTTGATTTTAATTTCCCTAAGCTATAGGACCATAAGTGGAAGTGCCCTAGGCTCTGTTGCTTTGTTTTTTCGATGTTTCAGGAAACACCATACACTTCTCCCAAGCGTCTGTTGGCAATTTACATCCCGCCCATCAGCATAACAAGGCTCCCAGTTCTCCATGGCCTGTCCTGCCTTTCTGGATTTTACACTTTTTTCAGATGGCCCTTTTGACCGGGGGGAAGTGAGACTTCATTGTAGTGCAGATTTCCTTTGCAAGCTTGCTTGGTTGGCCAAAAAGGGCGTATGCGTTTTTTCCTGAATATATTCAGGAAAAAACGCATACGCCCTTTTTGGCCAAGTGCATCATTGTGGACGTTCTGCCTCTTTTCCTATGCTTTCAATGCAATTCCAGTCTACCTCCTGAAATCGGTTTCCTGCAATTCTGCCCCGCTTTCAAGTCCTCTTGGCAGCCTTACTTCAGTCTATTGTTGGACGATAGCTGTCATTTATAACTCTGCAGGTTTGTGAATTACAGTGCCCCTGAGCTCCTTTCTTCAACTCGCTTTCTTGTGAGCTGGCCGCAACACCGCAGGATGGCTTCAGGCCCTAATCTGGTTCCGGCACGGCACGCTGAGCCTTTGGTTATTTCCTCTTCCTGGTGGGAAATGAGAGTTAAATTTGCCCGTCCAGACACCTCCAGCTAGTCTCTCATTGGTTCTCGCTATTCCTGTTCATCTTCCGCAGAAATTGCAAACTGGGCCAAACAGGAGGTTAAAGGGACTGACTCTCCAAGTCGGGAGAGTGTTAGTAAAGCGTCTGGAATGTTGCACCCGAGTACCAGGGTACGAAAACTGAGACATATTTGAACACGTGTCCCGATCACATGGTTGATCATACTCTAGGTTCCACATGCATGTTTTAGCTGAAGGAAGATTACCTAAAACCTGGGTAGTTGAAACCCGTGGAATGGGTACCATGCAATATGACTTCAAAGGGTCTTCATTTGCTCACTGAACCTCTCCAATCCTATCACTGCTGCGTTTATGCCCCTGTACACATGCTTGATTCTCTTTCGGAGACATAGCAATCTATAGGTTTTAAGATACTTACTAGTCAGGTACATTCTTAGGCGTTTAATATGCGGTGTTGAGTCCATTTCGTTGAGCAAGGAGTAGCTCTTGTCTATTCCATATTTGGCTTAAGGAACTTTATCTGTGCTCATTTCAATCTCTGGTTTTATGCAGCACCCCAACTCACCTTTCCCCTTAAGCAAGCATAAGTTGGTTTTCTAAATTTGAGACCCTGTTCTGTTCTGTAATTCAGTTCCTGTGTAGCCAAGTTTCCATTCCGTGTATTAGTGATATCTTATGATGTTTCTTTTTCTGTGTGACTTATTTCAGTTAGAATCATCATACCTGAATCCACTCATTGTGCTGCTAAGGGCCTGATGACATAGATTTCATTGCTGAGTGATACTGCATTGTACGTAAGTACCACAAGTTCTTTATCCATTTTTCACTTTCTGTGATATTGCACTTGTACGGTAAACGAGGTTCTTGTAAACGGAGGCGTCCCAAACTTTGGGGTGGCTGTGTCTTTTTGATTTTAATTTCCCTAAGCTATAGGACCATAAGTGGAAGTGCCCTAGGCTCTGTTGCTTTGTTTTTTAGATGTTTCAGGAAACACCATACACTTCTCCTGAGTGTCTGTTGGCAATTTACATCCCGCCCATCAGCATAACAAGGCTCCCAGTTCTCCATGGCCTGTCCTGCCTTTCTGGATTTTACACTTTTTTCAGATGGCCCTTTTGACCGGGGGGAAGTGAGACTTCATTGTAGTGCAGATTTCCTTTGCAAGTTTGCTTGGTTGGCCAAAGAGGGCGTATGCGTTTTTTCCTGAATATATTCATTAAAAAACGCATACGCCCTTTTTGGCCAAGTGCATCATTGTGGACGTTCTGCCTCTTTTCCTATGCTTTCAATGCAATTCCAGTCTACCTCCTGAAATCTGTTTCCTGCAATTCTGCCCCGTTTTCAAGTCCTCTTGGCAGCCTTACTTCAGTCTATTTTTGGACGATAGTTGTCATTTATAACTCTGCAGGTTTGTGAATTACAGTGCCCCTGAGCTCCTTTCTTCAACTCGCTTTCTTTTGAGCTGGCCGCAACACCGCAGGATGGCTTCAGGCCCTAATCTGGTTCCGGTACGGCACGCTGAGCCTTTGGTTATTTCCTCTTCCTGGTGGGAAATGAGAGTTAAATTTGCCCGTCCAGACACCTCCAGCTAGCCTCTCATTGGTTCTCGCTATTCCTGTTCATCTTCCGCAGAAATTGCAAACTGGGCCAAACAGGAGGTTAAAGGCGCTGACTCTCCAAGTGGGGAGAGTGTTAGTAAAGCGTCTGGAATGTTGCACCCGAGTACCAGGGGAGGAAAACTGAGACATATTTGAACACGTCTCCCGTTCACATGGTTGATCATACTTGGGTTCCACATGCATGTTTTAGCTGAAGGAAGAATACCTTAAACCTGGAGAGTTGAGACCCGTGTAATGGGTACCATGCAATATGACTTCAAAGGGTCTTCATTTGCTCACCGAACCTCTCCAATCCTATCACTGCTGCGTTTATGCCCCTGTACACATGCTTGATTCTCTTTCGGAGACATAGCAATCCATAGGTTTTACGATACTTACTAGTCAGGTACATTCTTAGGCGTTTAATATGCGGTGTTGAGTCCATTTCGTTGAGCAAGGAGTAGCTCTTGTCTATTCCATATTTGACTTAAGGAACTTTATCTGTGCTCATTTCAATCTCTGGTTTTATGCAGCACCCCAACTCACCTTTACCCTTAAGCAAGCATAAGTTGGTTTTCTAAATTTGAGACCCTGTTCTGTTCTGTAATTCAGTTCCTGTGTAGCCAAGTTTACATTCCGTGTATTACTGATATCTTATGATGTTTCTTTTTCTGTGTGACTTACTTCAGTTAGAATCATCATACCTGAATCCACTCATTGTGCTGCTAAGGGCCTGATGACACAGATTTCATTGCTGAGTGATATTGCTTTGTAAGTAAATACCACAACTTCTTTATCCATATTTCACTTTCTGCTATGTTGAACTTGTACGGTAAATGAGGTTCTTGTAAACAGAGGCGTCCCAAACTTTGGGGTGGCTGTGTCTTTTTGATTTTAATTTCCCTAAGCTATAGGACCATAAGTGGCAGTGCCCTAGGCTCTGTTGCTTTGTTTTTTAGATGTTTCAGGAAACACCATACACTTCTTCCGAGTGTCTGTTGGCAATTTACATCCCGCCCATCAGCATAACAAGGCTCCCAGTTCTCCATGGCCTGTCCTGCCTTTCTGGATTTTACACTTTTTTGAGATGGCCCTTTTGACCGGGGGGAAGTGAGACTTCATTGTAGTGCAGATTTCCTTTGCAAGCTTGCTTGGTTGGCCAAAAAGTGCGTATGCGTTTTTTCCTGAATATATTCAGGAAAAAACGCATACGCCCTTTTTGGCCAAGTGCATCATTGTGGACGTTCTGCCTCTTTTCCTATGCTTTCAATGCAATTCCAGTCTACCTCCTGAAATCGGTTTCCTGCAATTCTGCCCCGCTTTCAAGTCCTCTTGGCAGCCTTACTTCAGTCTATTTTTGGACGATAGCTGTCATTTATAACTCTGCAGGTTTGTGAATTACAGTGCCCCTGAGCTCCTTTCTTCAACTTGCTTTCTTGTGACCTGGCCGCAACACCGCAGGATGGCTTCAGGCCCTAATCTGGTTCCGGCACGGCACGCTGAGCCTCTGGTTATTTCCTCTTCCTGGTGGGAAATGAGAGTTAAATTTGCCCGTCCAGACACCTCCAGCTAGTCTCTCATTGGTTCTCGCTATTCCTGTTCATCTTCCGCAGAAATTGCAAACTGGGCCAAACAGGAGGTTAAAGGCGCTGACTCTCCAAGTGGGGAGAGTGTTAGTAAAGCGTCTGGAATGTTGCACCCGAGTACCAGGGGAGGAAAACTGAGGCATATTTGAACACGTCTCCCGATCACATGGTTGATCATACTCTAGGTTCCACATGCATGTTTTAGCTGAAGGAAGAATACCTTAAAACTGGGTAGTAGAAACCCGTGGAATGGGTACCATGCAATATGACTTCAATGGGTCTTCATTTGCTCACCGAACCTCTCCAATCCTATCACTGCTGCGTTTATGCCCCTGTACACATGCTTGATTCTCTTTCGGAGACATAGCAATCCATAGGTTTTAAGATACTTACTAGTCAGGTACATTCTTAGGCGTTTAATATGGGGTTTTGAGTCCATTTCGTTGAGCAAGGAGTAGCTCTTGTCTATTCCATATTTGGCTTAAGGAACTTTATCTGTGCTCATTTCAATCTCTGGTTTTATGCAGCACCCCAACTCACCTTTCCCCTTAAACAAGCATAAGTTGGTTTTCTAAATTTGAGACCCTGTTCTGTTCTGTAATTCAGTTCCTGTGTAGCCAAGTTTCCATTCCGTGTATTACTGATATCTTATGATGTTTCTTTTTCTGTGTGACTTATTTCAGTTAGAATCATCATACCTGAATCCACTCATTGTGCTGCTAAGGGCCTGATGACACAGATTTCATTCCTTGGTGATATTGCTTTGTAAGTAAATACCACAACTTCTTTATCCATTTTTCACTTTCTGCGATGTTGAACTTGTACTGTAAACGAGGTTCTTGTAAACAGAGCCGTTCCAAACTTTGTGGTGGCTGTGTCTTTTTGATTTTAATTTCCCTAAGCTATAGGACCATAAGTGGAAGTGCCCTAGGTTCTGTTGCTTTGTTTTTTAGATGTTTCAGGAAACACCATACACTTCTCCCGAGTGGTTGTTGGCAATTTACATCCCGCCCATCAGCATAACAAGGCTCCCAGTTCTCCATGGCCTGTCCTGCCTTTCTGGATTTTACACTTTTTTCAGATGGCCCTTTTGACCGGGGGGAAGTGAGACTTCATTGTAGTGCAGATTTCCTTTGCAAGCTTGCTTGGTTGGCCAAAAAGGGCGTATGCGTTTTTTCCTGAATATATTCAGGAAAAAACGCATACGCCCTTTTTGGCCAAGTGCATCATTGTGGACGTTCTGCCTCTTTTCCTATGCTTTCAATGCAATTCCAGTCTACCTCCTGAAATCGGTTTCCTGCAATTCTGCCCCGCTTTCAAGTCCTCTTGGCAGCCTTACTTCAGTCTATTGTTGGACGATAGCTGTCATTTATAACTCTGCAGGTTTGTGAATTACAGTGCCCCTGAGCTCCTTTCTTCAACTCGCTTTCTTCTGAGCTGGCCGCAACACCGCAGGATGGCTTCAGGCCCTAATCTGGTTCCGGCACGGCACGCTGAGCCTTTGGTTATTTCCTCTTCCTGGTGGGAAATGAGAGTTAAATTTGCCCGTCCAGACACCTCCAGCTAGTCTCTCATTGGTTCTCGCTATTCCTGTTCATCTTCCGCAGAAATTGCAAACTGTGCCAAACAGGAGGTTAAAGGGACTGACTCTCCAAGTGGGGAGAGTGTTAGTAAAGCGTCTGGAATGTTGCACCCGAGTACCAGGGTACGAAAAGTGAGACATATTTGAACACGTGTCCCGATCACATGGTTGATCATACTCTGGGTTCCACATGCATGTTTTAGCTGAAGGAAGAATACCTAAAACCTGGGTAGTTGAAACCCGTGGAATGGGTACCATGCAATATGACTTCAAAGGGTCTTCATTTGCTCACCGAACCTCTCCAATCCTATCACTGCTGCGTTTATGCCCCTGTACACATGCTTGATTCTCTTTCGGAGACATAGCAATCTATAGGTTTTAAGATACTTACTAGTCAGGTACATTCTTAGGCGTTTAATATGCGGTGTTGAGTCCATTTCGTTGAGCAAGGAGTAGCTCTTGTCTATTCCATATTTGGCTTAAGGAACTTTATCTGTGCTCATTTCAATCTCTGGTTTTATGCAGCACCCCAACTCACCTTTCCCCTTAAGCAAGCATAAGTTGGTTTTCTAAATTTGAGACCCTGTTCTGTTCTGTAATTCAGTTCCTGTGTAGCCAAGTTTCCATTCCGTGTATTACTGATATCTTATGATGTTTCTTTTTCTGTGTGACTTATTTCAGTTAGAATCATCATACCTGAATCCACTCATTGTGCTGCTAAGGGCCTGATGACATAGATTTCATTGCTGAGTGATACTGCATTGTACGTAAGTACCACAAGTTCTTTATCCATTTTTCACTTTCTGTGATATTGCACTTGTACGGTAAACGAGGTTCTTGTAAACGGAGGCGTCCCAAACTTTGGGGTGGCTGTGTCTTTTTGATTTTAATTTCCCTAAGCTATAGGACCATAAGTGGAAGTGCCCTAGGCTCTGTTGCTTTGTTTTTTAGATGTTTCAGGAAACACCATACACTTCTCCTGAGTGTCTGTTGGCAATTTACATCCCGCCCATCAGCATAACAAGGCTCCCAGTTCTCCATGGCCTGTCCTGCCTTTCTGGATTTTACACTTTTTTCAGATGGCCCTTTTGACCGGGGGGAAGTGAGACTTCATTGTAGTGCAGATTTCCTTTGCAAGTTTGCTTGGTTGGCCAAAGAGGGCGTATGCGTTTTTTCCTGAATATATTCAGGAAAAAAAGCATACGCCCTTTTTGGCCAAGTGCATCATTGTGGACGTTCTGCCTCTTTTCCTATGCTTTCAATGCAATTCCAGTCTACCTCCTGAAATCGGTTTCCTGCAATTCTGCCCCGCTTTCAAGTCCTCTTGGCAGCCTTACTTCAGTCTATTTTTGGACGATAGCTGTCATTTATAACTCTGCAGGTTTGTGAATTACAGTGCCCCTGAACTCCTTTCTTCAACTCGCTTTCTTGTGACCTGGCCGCAACACCGCAGGATGTCTTCAGGCCCTAATCTGGTTCTGGCATGGCACGCTGAGCCTTTGGTTAATTCCTCTTCCTGTTGGGAAATGAGAGTTAAATTTGCCCATCCAGAAACATCCAGCTAGTCTCTCATTGATTCTCGCTATTCCTGTTCATCTTCCGCAGAAATTGCAAACTGGGCCAAACAGGAGGTTAAAGGCGCTGACTCTCCAAGTGGGGAGAGTGTTAGTAAAGCGTCTGGAATGTTGCACCCGAGTACCAGGGGAAGAAAACTGAGACATATTTGAACACGTCTCCCGTTCACACGGATGATCATACTCTGGGTTCCACATGCATGTTTTAGCTGAAGGAAGAATACCTTAAACCTGGGTAGTTGAAACCCGTGGAATGGGTACCATGCAATATGACTTCAAAGGGTCTTCATTTGCTCACCGAACCTCTCCAATCCTATCACTGCTGCGTTTATGCCCCTGTACACATGCTTGATTCTCTTTCGGAGACATAGCAATCCATAGGTTTTAAGATACTTACTAGTCAGGTACATTCTTAGGCGTTTAATATGCGGTGTTGAGTCCATTTCGTTGAGCAAGGAGTAGCTCTTGTCTATTCCATATTTGGCTTAAGGAACTTTATCTGTGCTCATTTCAATCTCTGGTTTTATGCAGCACCCCAACTCACCTTTACCCTTAAGCAAGCATAAGTTGGTTTTCTAAATTTGAGACCCTGTTCTGTTCTGTAATTCAGTTCCTGTGTAGCCAAGTTTCCATTCTGTGTATTAGTGATATCTTATGATGTTTCTTTTTCTGTGTGACTTATTTCAGTTAGAATCATCATACCTGAATCCACTCATTGTGCTGCTAAGGGCCTGATGACATAGATTTCATTGCTGAGTGATATTGCTTTGTAAGTAAATACCACAGCTTCTTTATCCATTTTTCATTTTCTGCGATGTTGAACTTGTACTGTAAACGAGGTTCTTGTAAACAGAGGCGTCCCAAACTTTGGGGTGGCTGTGTCTTTTTGATTTTAATTTCCCTAAGCTATAGGACCATAAGTGGAAGTGCCCTAGGCTCTGTTGCTTTGTTTTTTCGATGTTTCAGGAAACACCATACACTTCTCCCGAGTGTCTGTTGGCAATTTACATCCCACCCATCAGCATAACAAGGCTCCCAGTTCTCCATGGCCTGTCCTGCCTTTCTGGATTTTACACTTTTTTCAGATGGCCCTTTTGACCGGGGGGAAGTGAGACTTCATTGTAGTGCAGATTTCCTTTGCAAGCTTGCTTGGTTGGCCAAAAAGGGCGTATGCGTTTTTTCCTGAATATATTCAGGAAAAAACGCATACGCCCTTTTTGGCCAAGTGCATTATTGTGGACGTTCTGCCTCTTTTCCTATGCTTTCAATGCAATTCCAGTCTACCTCCTGAAATCGGTTTCCTGCAATTCTGCCCCGCTTTCAAGTCCTCTTGGCAGCCTTACTTCAGTCTATTTTTGGACGATAGCTGTCATTTATAACTCTGCAGGTTTGTGAATTACAGTGCCCCTGAGCTCCTTTCTTCAACTCGTTTTCTTGTGAGCTGGCTGCAACACCGCTGGATGGCTTCAGGCCCTAATCTGGTTCCGGCACGGCATGCTGAGCCTTTGGTTATTTCCTCTTTCTGGTGGGAAATGAGAGTTAAATTTGCCCGTCCAGACACCTCCAGCTAGTCTCTCATTGGTTCTCCCTATTCCTGTTCATCTTCCGCAGAAATTGCAAACGGGGCCAAACAGGAGGTTAAAGGTGCTGACTCTCCAAGTGGGGAGAGTGTTAGTAAAGCGTCTGGAATGTTGCACCCGAGTACCAGGGGAGGAAAACTGAGACATATTTGAACACGTCTCCCGTTCACACGGTTGATCATACTCGGGTTCCACATGCATGTTTTAGCTGAAGGAAGAATACCTTAAACCTGGAGAGTTGAAACCCGTGTAATGGGTACCATGCAATATGACTTCAAAGGGTCTTCATTTGCTCACTGAACCTCTCCAATCCTATCACTGCTGCGTTTATGCCCCTGTACACACGCTTGATTCTCTTTTGGAGACATAGCAATCCATAGGTTTTAAGATACTTACTAGTCAGGTACATTCTTAGGCGTTTAATATGGGGTGTTGAGTCCATTTCGTTGAGCAAGGAGTAGCTCTTGTCTATTCCATATTTGGCTTAAGGAACTTTATCTGTGCTCATTTCAATCTCTGGTTTTATGCAGCACCCCAACTCACCTTCCCCCTTAAGCAAGCATAAGTTGCTTTTCTAAATTTGAGACCCTGTTCTGTTTTGTAATTCAGTTCATGTGTAGCCAAGTCGACATTCTGTGTATTAATGATACCTTATGATGTTTCTTTTCTGTGTGACTTATTTCAGTTCGAATCATCATACCTGAATCCACTCATTATGTTGCTACAGGCCTGATTACATAGATTTCATTGCTGAGTGATATTGCATTGTACGTAAGTACCACAAGTTCTTTATCCATTTTTCACTTTCTGCGATATTGAACTTGTACCGTAAACGAGGTTCTTGTAAACAGAGCCGTCCCAAACTTTGGGGTGGCTGTGTCTTTTTGATTTTAATTTCCCTAAGCTATAGGACCATAAGTCACAGTGCCCTAGGCTCTGTTGCTTTGTTTTTTCGATGTTTCAGGAAACACCATACACTTCTCCCAAGCGTCTGTTGGCAATTTACATCCCGCCCATCAGCATAACAAGGCTCCCAGTTCTCCATGGCCTGTCCTGCCTTTCTGGATTTTACACTTTTTTCAGATGGCCCTTTTGACCGGGGGGAAGTGAGACTTCATTGTACTGCAGATTTCCTTTGCAAGCTTGCTTGGTTGGCCAAAAAGGGCGTATGCGTTTTTTCCTGAATATATTCAGGAAAAAACGCATACGCCCTTTTTGGCCAAGTGCATCATTGTGGACGTTCTGCCTCTTTTCCTATGCTTTCAATGCAATTCCAGTCTACCTCCTGAAATCGGTTTCCTGCAATTCTGCCCCGCTTTCAAGTCCTCTTGGCAGCCTTACTTCAGTCTATTTTTGGACGATAGCTGTCATTTATAACTTTGCAGGTTTGTGAATTACAGTGCCCCTGAGCTCCTTTCTTCAACTCGCTTTCTTGTGACCTGGCCGCAACACCGCAGGATGGCTTCAGGCCCTAATCTGGTTCCGGCACGGCACGCTGAGCCTTTGGTTAATTCCTCTTCCTGGTGGGAAATGAGAGTTAAATTTGCCCGTCCAGACACCTCCAGCTAGTCTCTCATTGGTTCTCGCTATTCCTGTTCATCTTCCGCAGAAATTGCAAACTGGGCCAAAAAGGAGGTTAAAGGTGCTGACTCTCCAAGTGGGGAGAGTGTTAGTAAAGCGTCTGGAATGTTGCACCCGAGTACCAGGGTACGAAAACTGAGACATATTTGAACACATCTCCCGATCACATGGTTGATCATACTCTGGGTTCCACATGCATGTTTTAGCTGAAGGAAGAATACCTAAAACCTGGGTAGTTGAAACCCGTGGAATGGGTACCATGCAATATGACTTCAAAGGGTCTTCATTTGCTCACCGAACCTCTCCAATCCTATCACTGCTGCGTTTATGCCCCTGTACACATGCTTGATTCTCTTTCAGAGACATAGCAATCCATAGGTTTTAAGATACTTACTAGTCAGGTACATTCTTAGGCGTTTAATATGCGGTGTTGAGTCCATTTCGTTGAGCAAGGAGTAGCTCTTGTCTATTCCATATTTGACTTAAGGAACTTTATCTGTGCTCATTTCAATCTCTGGTTTTATGCAGCACCCCAACTCACCTTTACCCTTAAGCAAGCATAAGTTGTTTTTCTAAATTTGAGACCCTGTTCTGTTCTGTAATTCAGTTCCTGTGTAGCCAAGTTTACATTCCGTGTATTAGTGATATCTTCTGATGTTTCTTTTTCTGTGTGACTTACTTCAGTTAGAATCATCATACCTGAATCCACTCATTGTGCTGCTAAGGGCCTGATGACATAGATTTCACTGCTGAGTGATATTGCTTTGTAAGTAAATACCACAACTTCTTTATCCATTTTTCACTTTCTGCGATGTTGAACTTGTACTGTAAACGAGGTTCTTGTAAACAGAGCCGTTCCAAACTTTGGGGTGGCTGTGTCTTTTTGATTTTAATTTCCGTAAGCTATAGGACCATAAGTGGAAGTGCCCTAGGTTCTGTTGCTTTGTTTTTTAGATGTTTCAGGAAACACCATACACTTCTCCCGAGTGGTTGTTGGCAATTTACATCCCGCCCATCAGCATAACAAGGCTCCCAGTTCTCCATGGCCTGTCCTGCCTTTCTGGATTTTACACTTTTTTCAGATGGCCCTTTTGACCGGGGGGAAGTGAGACTTCATTGTAGTGCAGATTTCCTTTGCAAGCTTGCTTGGTTGGCCAAAAAGGGCGTATGCGTTTTTTCCTGAATATATTCAGGAAAAAACGCATACGCCCTTTTTGGCCAAGTGCATCATTGTGGACGTTCTGCCTCTTTTCCTATGCTTTCAATGCAATTCCAGTCTACCTCCTGAAATCGGTTTCCTGCAATTCTGCCCCGCTTTCAAGTCCTCTTGGCAGCCTTACTTCAGTCTATTTTTGGACGATAGCTGTCATTTATAACTCTGCAGGTTTGTGAATTACAGTGCCCCTGAGCTCCTTTCTTCAACTCGCTTTCTTTTGAGCTGGCTGCAACACCGCAGGATGGCTTCAGGCCCTAATCTGGTTCCGGTACGGCACGCTGAGCCTTTGGTTATTTCCTCTTCCTGGTGGGAAATGAGAGTTAAATTTGCCCGTCCAGACACCTCCAGCTAGCCTCTCATTGGTTCTCGCTATTCCTGTTCATCTTCCGCAGAAATTGCAAACTGGGCCAAACAGGAGGTTAAAGGCGCTGACTCTCCAAGTGGGGAGAGTGTTAGTAAAGCGTCTGGAATGTTGCACCCGAGTACCAAGGGAGGAAAACTGAGACATATTTGAACATGTCTCCCGTTCACATGGTTGATCATACTTGGGTTCCACATGCATGTTTTAGCTGAAGGAAGAATACCTTAAACCTGGAGAGTTGAGACCCATGTAATGGGTACCATGCAATATGACTTCAAAGGGTCTTCATTTGCTCACCGAACCTCTCCAATCCTATCACTGCTGCGTTTATGCCCCTGTACACATGCTTGATTCTCTTTCGGAGACATAGCAATCCATAGGTTTTACGATACTTACTAGTCAGGTACATTCTTAGGCGTTTAATATGCGGTGTTGAGTCCATTTCGTTGAGCAAGGAGTAGCTCTTGTCTATTCCATATTTGACTTAAGGAACTTTATCTGTGCTCATTTCAATCTCTGGTTTTATGCAGCACCCCAACTCACCTTTACCCTTAAGCAAGCATAAGTTGGTTTTCTAAATTTGAGACCCTGTTCTGTTCTGTAATTCAGTTCCTGTGTAGCCAAGTTTCCATTCCGTGTATTACTGATATCTTATGATGTTTCTTTTTCTGTGTGACTTATTTCAGTTAGAATCATCATACCTGAATCCACTCATTGTGATGCTAAGGGCCTGATGACATAGATTTCATTGCTGAGTGATATTGCTTTGTAAGTAAATACCACAACTTCTTTATCCATTTTTCACTTTCTGTGATGTTGAACTTGTACTGTAAACGAGGTTCTTGTAAACAGAGGCGTCCCAAACTTTGGGGTGGCTGTGTCTTTTTTATTTTAATTTCCTGAATATATTCAGGAAAAAACGCATACGCCCTTTTTGGCCAAGTGCATCATTGTGGACGTTCTGCCTCTTTTCCTATGCTTTCAATGCAATTCCAGTCTACCTCCTGAAATCGGTTTCCTGCAATTCTGCCCCGCTTTCAAGTCCTCTTGGCAGCCTTACTTCAGTCTATTTTTGGACGATAGCTGTCATTTATAACTCTGCAGGTTTGTGAATTACAGTGCCCCTGAGCTCCTTTCTTCAACTCGCTTTCTTGTGACCTGGCCGCAACACCGCAGGATGGCTTCAGGCCCTAATCTGGTTCCGGCCCGCCCTGCTGAGCCTTTGGTTAATTCCTCTTCCTGGTGGGAAATGAGAGTTAAATTTGCCCGTCCAGACACCTCCAGCTAGCCTCTCATTGGTTCTCGCTATTCCTGTTCATCTTCCACAGAAATTGCAAACTGGGCCAAACAGGAGGTTAAAGGGTCTGACTCTCCAAGTGGGGAGAGTGTTAGTAAAGCGTCTGGAATGTTACACCCGAGTACCAGGGGAGGAAAACTGAGACATATTTGAACACGTCTCCCGATCACATGGTTGATCATACTCTAGGTTCCACATGCATGTTTTAGCTGAAGGAAGAATACCTTAAACCTGGGTAGTTGAAACCCGTGGTATGGGTACCATGCAATATGACTTCAAAGGGTCTTCATTTGCTCACCGAACCTCTCCAATCCTATCACTGCTGCGTTTATGCCCCTGTACACATGCTTGATTCTCTTTCGGAGACATAGCAATCCATAGGTTTTAAGATACTTACTAGTCAGGTACATTCTTAGGCGTTTAATATGGGGTGTTGAGTCCATTTCGTTGAGCAAGGAGTAGCTCTTGTCTATTCCATATTTGGCTTAAGGAACTTTATCTGTGCTCATTTCAATCTCTGGTTTTATGCAGCACCCCAACTCACCTTTACCCTTAAGCAAGAATAAGTTGGTTTTCTAAATTTGAGACCCTGTTCTGTTCTGTAATTCAGTTCCTGTGTAGCCAAGTTTCCATTCCGTGTATTACTGATATCTTATGATGTTTCTTTTTCTGTGTGACTTATTTCAGTTAGAATCATCATACCTGAATCCACTCATTGTGCTGCTAAGGGCCTGATAACACAGATTTCATTGCTGAGTGATATTGCTTTGTAAGTAAATACCACAACTTCTTTATCCATTTTTCACTTTCTGCGATGTTGAACTTGTACTGTAAACGAGGTTCTTGTAAACAGAGCCGTTCCAAACTTTCGGGTGGCTGTGTCTTTTTGATTTTAATTTCCCTAAGCTATAGGACCATAAGTGGAAGTGCTCTAGGTTCTGTTGCTTTGTTTTTTAGATGTTTCAGGAAACACCATACACTTCTCCCGAGTGGTTGTTGGCAATTTACATCCCGCCCATCAGCATAACAAGGCTCCCAGTTCTCCATGGCCTGTCCTGCCTTTCTGGATTTTACACTTTTTTCAGATGGCCCTTTTGACCGGGGGGAAGTGAGACTTCATTGTAGTGCAGATTTCCTTTGCAAGCTTGCTTGGTTGGCCAAAAAGGGCGTATGCGTTTTTTCCTGAATATATTCAGGAAAAAACGCATACGCCCTTTTTGGCCAAGTGCATCATTGTGGACGTTCTGCCTCTTTTCCTATGCTTTCAATGCAATTCCAGTCTACCTCCTGAAATCGGTTTCCTGCAATTCTGCCCCGCTTTCAAGTCCTCTTGGCAGCCTTACTTCAGTCTATTTTTGGACGATAGCTGTCATTTATAACTCTGCAGGTTTGTGAATTACAGTGCCCCTGAGCTCCTTTCTTCAACTCGCTTTCTTTTGAGCTGGCCGCAACACCGCAGGATGGCTTCAGGCCCTAATCTGGTTCCAGCACGGCACGCTGAGCCTTTGGTTAATTCCTCTTCCTGGTGGGAAATGAGAGTTAAATTTGCCCGTCCAGACACCTCCAGCTAGTCTCTCATTGGTTCTCGCTATTCCTGTTCATCTTCCGCAGAAATTGCAAACTGGGCCAAACAGGAGGTTAAAGGGACTGACTCTCCAAGTCGGGAGAGTGTTAGTAAAGCGTCTGGAATGTTGCACCTGAGTACCAGGGTACGAAAACTGAGACATATTTGAACACGTCTCCCGATCACATGGTTGATCATACTCTAGGTTCCACATGCATGTTTTAGCTGAAGGAAGAATACCTTAAACCTGGGTAGTTGAAAGCCGTGGAATGGGTACCATGCAATATGACTTCAAAGGGTCTTCATTTGCTCACCGAACCTCTCCAATCCTATCACTGCTGCGTTTATGCCCCTGTA
The DNA here is from genome assembly GCF_951394435.1 of Stenella coeruleoalba. Lineage (NCBI taxonomy): Eukaryota > Metazoa > Chordata > Mammalia > Artiodactyla > Delphinidae > Stenella > Stenella coeruleoalba. The sequence continues at coordinate 248,140 of NW_027646004.1, read as the reverse complement.
CACATGCTTGATTCTCTTTCAGAGACATAGCAATCCATAGGTTTTAAGATACTTACTAGTCAGGTACATTCTTAGGCGTTTAATATGCGGTGTTGAGTCCATTTCGTTGAGCAAGGAGTAGCTCTTGTCTATTCCATATTTGACTTAAGGAACTTTATCTGTGCTCATTTCAATCTCTGGTTTTATGCAGCACCCCAACTCACCTTTACCCTTAAGCAAGCATAAGTTGTTTTTCTAAATTTGAGACCCTGTTCTGTTCTGTAATTCAGTTCCTGTGTAGCCAAGTTTACATTCCGTGTATTAGTGATATCTTATGATGTTTCTTTTTCTGTGTGACTTACTTCAGTTAGAATCATCATACCTGAATCCACTCATTGTGCTGCTAAGGGCCTGATGACATAGATTTCATTGCTGAGTGATATTGCTTTGTAAGTAAATACCACAACTTCTTTATCCATTTTTCACTTTCTGCGATGTTGAACTTGTACTGTAAACGAGGTTCTTGTAAACAGAGCCGTCCCAAACTTTGGGGTGGCTGTGTCTTTTTGATTTTAATTTCCGTAAGCTATAGGACCATAAGTGGAAGTGCCCTAGGTTCTGTTGCTTTGTTTTTTAGATGTTTCAGGAAACACCATACACTTCTCCCGAGTGGTTGTTGGCAATTTACATCCCGCCCATCAGCATAACAAGGCTCCCAGTTCTCCATGGCCTGTCCTGCCTTTCTGGATTTTACACTTTTTTCAGATGGCCCTTTTGACCGGGGGGAAGTGAGACTTCATTGTAGTGCAGATTTCCTTTGCAAGCTTGCTTGGTTGGCCAAAAAGGGCGTATGCGTTTTTTCCTGAATATATTCAGGAAAAAACGCATACGCCCTTTTTGGCCAAGTGCATCATTGTGGACGTTCTGCCTCTTTTCCTATGCTTTCAATGCAATTCCAGTCTACCTCCTGAAATCGGTTTCCTGCAATTCTGCCCCGCTTTCAAGTCCTCTTGGCAGCCTTACTTCAGTCTATTTTTGGACGATAGCTGTCATTTATAACTCTGCAGGTTTGTGAATTACAGTGCCCCTGAGCTCCTTTCTTCAACTCGCTTTCTTTTGAGCTGGCTGCAACACCGCAGGATGGCTTCAGGCCCTAATCTGGTTCCGGTACGGCACGCTGAGCCTTTGGTTATTTCCTCTTCCTGGTGGGAAATGAGAGTTAAATTTGCCCGTCCAGACACCTCCAGCTAGCCTCTCATTGGTTCTCGCTATTCCTGTTCATCTTCCGCAGAAATTGCAAACTGGGCCAAACAGCAGGTTAAAGGCGCTGACTCTCCAAGTGGGGAGAGTGTTAGTAAAGCGTCTGGAATGTTGCACCCGAGTACCAGGGGAGGAAAACTGAGACATATTTGAACATGTCTCCCGTTCACATGGTTGATCATACTTGGGTTCCACATGCATGTTTTAGCTGAAGGAAGAATACCATAAACCTGGAGAGTTGAGACCCATGTAATGGGTACCATGCAATATGACTTCAAAGGGTCTTCATTTGCTCACCGAACCTCTCCAATCCTATCACTGCTGCGTTTATGCCCCTGTACACATGCTTGATTCTCTTTCGGAGACATAGCAATCCATAGGTTTTACGATACTTACTAGTCAGGTACATTCTTAGGCGTTTAATATGCGGTGTTGAGTCCATTTCGTTGAGCAAGGAGTAGCTCTTGTCTATTCCATATTTGACTTAAGGAACTTTATCTGTGCTCATTTCAATCTCTGGTTTTATGCAGCACCCCAACTCACCTTTACCCTTAAGCAAGCATAAGTTGGTTTTCTAAATTTGAGACCCTGTTCTGTTCTGTAATTCAGTTCCTGTGTAGCCAAGTTTCCATTCCGTGTATTACTGATATCTTATGATGTTTCTTTTTCTGTGTGACTTATTTCAGTTAGAATCATCATACCTGAATCCACTCATTGTGATGCTAAGGGCCTGATGACATAGATTTCATTGCTGAGTGATATTGCTTTGTAAGTAAATACCACAACTTCTTTATCCATTTTTCACTTTCTGTGATGTTGAACTTGTACTGTAAACGAGGTTCTTGTAAACAGAGGCGTCCCAAACTTTGGGGTGGCTGTGTCTTTTTTATTTTAATTTCCTGAATATATTCAGGAAAAAACGCATACGCCCTTTTTGGCCAAGTGCATCATTGTGGACGTTCTGCCTCTTTTCCTATGCTTTCAATGCAATTCCAGTCTACCTCCTGAAATCGGTTTCCTGCAATTCTGCCCCGCTTTCAAGTCCTCTTGGCAGCCTTACTTCAGTCTATTTTTGGACGATAGCTGTCATTTATAACTCTGCAGGTTTGTGAATTACAGTGCCCCTGAGCTCCTTTCTTCAACTCGCTTTCTTGTGACCTGGCCGCAACACCGCAGGATGGCTTCAGGCCCTAATCTGGTTCCGGCCCGGCACGCTGAGCCTTTGGTTAATTCCTCTTCCTGGTGGGAAATGAGAGTTAAATTTGCCCGTCCAGACACCTCTAGCTAGCCTCTCATTGGTTCTCGCTATTCCTGTTCATCTTCCGCAGAAATTGCAAACTGAGCCAAACAGGATGTTAAAGGGACTGACTCTCCAAGTGGGGAGAGTGTTAGTAAAGCGTCTGGAATGTTGCACCCGAGTACCAGGGGAGGAAAACTGAGACATATTTGAACACGTCTCCCGATCACATGGTTGATCATACTCTAGGTTCCATATGCATGTTTTAGCTGAAGGAAGAATACCTTAAACCTGGGTAGTTGAAACCCGTGGAATGGGTACCATGCAATATGACTTCAAAGGGTCTTCATTTGCTCACCGAACCTCTCCAATCCTATCACTGCTGCGTTTATGCCCCTGTACACATGCTTGATTCTCTTTCAGAGACATAGCAATCCATAGGTTTTAAGATATTTACAAGTCAGGTACATTCTTAGGCGTTTAATATGCGGTGTTGAGTCCATTTCGTTGAGCAAGGAGTAGCTCTTGTCTATTCCATATTTGGCTTAAGGAACTTTATCTGTGCTCATTTCAATCTCTGGTTTTATGCAGCACCCCAACTCACCTTTACCCTTAAGCAAGCATAAGTTGTTTTTCTAAATTTGAGACCCTGTTCTGTTCTGTAATTCAGTTCCTGTGTAGCCAAGTTTCCATTCCGTGTATTACTGATATCTTATGATGTTTCTTTTTCTGTGTGACTTATTTCAGTTAGAATCATCATACCTGAATCCACTCATTGTGCTGCTAAGGGCCTGATGACATAGATTTCATTGCTGAGTGATATTGCTTTGTAAGTGAATACCACAACTTCTTTATCCATTTTTCACTTTCTGCGATGTTGAACTTGTACTGTAAACGAGGTTCTTGTAAACAGAGCCGTTCCAAACTTTGGGGTGGCTGTGTCTTTTTGATTTTAATTTCCCTAAGCTATAGGACCATAAGTGGAAGTGCCCTAGGCTCTGTTGCTTTGTTTTTTAGATGTTTCAGGAAACACCATACACTTCTCCCAAGTGTCTGTTGGCAATTTACATCCCGCCCATCAGCATAACAAGGCTCCCAGTTCTCAATGGCCTGTTGCCTTTCTGGATTTTACACTTTTTTCAGATGGCCCTTTTGACCGGGGGGAAGTGAGACTTCATTGTAGTGCAGATTTCCTTTGCAAGCTTGCTTGGTTGGCCAAAAAGGGCGTATGCGTTTTTTCCTGAATATATTCAGGGAAAAACGCATACGCCCTTTTTGGCCAAGTGCATCATTGTGGACGTTCTGCCTCTTTTCCTATGCTTTCAATGCAATTGCAGTCTACCTCCTGAAATCGGTTTCCTGTAATTCTGCCCCGCTTTCAAGTCCTCTTGGCAGCCTTACTTCAGTCTATTTTTGGACGATAGCTGTCATTTATAACTCTGCAGGTTTGTGAATTACAGTGCTCCTGAGCTCCTTTCTTCAACTCGCTTTCTTGTGACCTGGCCGCAACACCGCAGGATGGCTTCAGGCCCTAATCTGGTTCCGGCCCGCCCTGCTGAGCCTTTGGTTAATTCCTCTTCCTGGTGGGAAATGAGAGTTAAATTTGCCCGTCCAGACACCTCCAGCTAGCCTCTCATTGGTTCTCGCTATTCCTGTTCATCTTCCGCAGAAATTGCAAACTGGGCCAAACAGGAGGTTAAAGGGACTGACTCTCCAAGTGGGGAGAGTGTTAGTAAAGCGTCTGGAATGTTACACCCGAGTACCAGGGGAGGAAAACTGAGACATATTTGAACACGTCTCCCGATCACATGGTTGATCATACTCTAGGTTCCACATGCATGTTTTAGCTGAAGGAAGAATACCTTAAACCTGGGTAGTTGAAACCCGTGGAATGGGTACCATGCAATATGACTTCAAAGGGTCTTCATTTGCTCACCGAACCTCTCCAATCCTATCACTGCTGCGTTTATGCCCCTGTACACATGCTTGATTCTCTTTCGGAGACATAGCAATCCATAGGTTTTAAGATACTTACTAGTCAGGTACATTCTTAGGCGTTTAATATGCGGTGTTGAGTCCATTTCGTTGAGCAAGGAGTAGCTCTTGTCTATTCCATATTTGGCTTAAGGAACTTTATCTGTGCTCATTTCAATCTCTGGTTTTATGCAGCACCCCAACTCACCTTTACCCTTAAGCAAGAATAAGTTGGTTTTCTAAATTTGAGACCCTGTTCTGTTCTGTAATTCAGTTCCTGTGTAGCCAAGTTTACATTCCGTGTATTACTGATATCTTATGATGTTTCTTTTTCTGTGTGACTTATTTCAGTTAGAATCATCATACCTGAATCCACTCATTGTGCTGCTAAGGGCCTGATAACACAGATTTCATTGCTGAGTGATATTGCTTTGTAAGTAAATACCACAACTTCTTTATCCATTTTTCATTTTCTGCGATGTTGAACTTGTACTCTAAACGAGGTTCTTGTAAAAAGAGGCGTCCCAAACATTGGGGTGGCTGTGTCTTTTTGATTTTAATTTCCCTAAGCTATAGGACCATAAGTGGAAGTGCCCTAGGTTCTGTTGCTTTGTTTTTTAGATGTTTCAGGAAACACCATACACTTCTCCCGAGTGTCTGTTGGCAATTTACATCCCGCCCATCAGCATAACAAGGCTCCCAGTTCTCCATGGCCTGTCCTGCCTTTCTGGATTTTACACTTTTTTCAGATGGCCCTTTTGACCGGGGGGAAGTGAGACTTCATTGTAGTGCAGATTTCCTTTGCAAGCTTGCTTGGTTGGCCAAAAAGGGCGTATGCGTTTTTTCCTGAATATATTCAGGAAAAAACGCATACGCCCTTCTTGGCCAAGTGCATCATTGTGGACGTTCTGCCTCTTTTCCTATGCTTTCAATGCAATTCCAGTCTACCTCCTGAAATCGGTTTCCTGCAATTCTGCCCCGCTTTCAAGTCCTCTTGGCAGCCTTACTTCAGTCTATTTTTGGACGATAGCTGTCATTTATAACTCTGCAGGTTTGTGAATTACAGTGCCCCTGAGCTCCTTTCTTCAACTCGTTTTCTTGTGACCTGGCCGCAACACCGCAGGATGGCTTCAGGCCCTAATCTGGTTCCGGCACGGCACGCTGAGCCTTTGGTTATTTCCTCTTCCTGGTGGGAAATGAGAGTTAAATTTGCCCGTCCAGACACCTCCAGCTAGTCTCTCATTGGTTCTCGCTATTCCTGTTCATCTTCCGCAGAAATTGCAAACTGGGCCAAACAGGAGGTTAAAGGCGCTGACTCTCCAAGTGGGGAGAGTGTTAGTAAAGCGTCTGGAATGTTGCACCCGAGTACCAGGGGAGGAAAACTGAGACATATTTGAACACGTCTCCCGTTCACATGGTTGATCATACTTGGGTTCCACATGCATGTTTTAGCTGAAGGAAGAATACCTTAAACCTGGAGAGTTGAGACCCGTGTAATGCGTACCATGCAATATGACTTCAAAGGGTCTTCATTTGCTCACCGAACCTCTCCAATCCTATCACTGCTGCGTTTATGCCCCTGTACACATGCTTGATTCTCTTTTGGAGACATAGCAATCCATAGGTTTTACGATACTTACTAGTCAGGTACATTCTTAGGCGTTTAATATGCGGTGTTGAGTCCATTTCGTTGAGCAAGGAGTAGCTCTTGTCTATTCCATATTTGACTTAAGGAACTTTATCTGTGCTCATTTCAATCTCTGGTTTTATGCAGCACCCCAACTCACCTTTCCCCTTAAGCAAGCATAAGTTGGTTTTCTAAATTTGAGACCCTGTTCTGTTCTGTAATTCAGTTCCTGTGTAGCCAAGTTTACATTCCGTGTATTACTGATATCTTATGATGTTTCTTTTTCTGTGTGACTTACTTCAGTTAGAATCATCATACCTGAATCCACTCATTGTGCTGCTAAGGGCCTGATGACACAGATTTCATTGCTGAGTGATATTGCTTTGTAAGTAAATACCACAACTTCTTTATCCATTTTTCACTTTCTGTGATATTGAACTTGTACAGTAAACGAGGTTCTTGTAAACAGAGGCGTCCCAAACTTTGGGGTGGCTGTGTCTTTTTGATTTTAATTTCCCTAAGCTATAGGACCATAAGTGGAAGTGCCCTAGGCTCTGTTGCTTTGTTTTTTAGATGTTTCAGGAAACACCATACACTTCTCCCGAGTGTCTGTTGGCAATTTACATCCCGCCCATCAGCATAACAAGGCTCCCAGTTGTCCATGGCTTGTCCTGCCTTTCTGGATTTTACACTTTTTTCAGATGGCCCTTTTGACCGGGGGGAAGTGAGACTTCATTGTAGTGCAGATTTCCTTTGCAAGCTTGCTTGGTTGGCCAAAAAGGGCGTATGCGTTTTTTCCTGAATATATTCAGGAAAAAACGCATACGCCCTTTTTGGCCAAGTGCATCATTGTGGACGTTCTGCCGCTTTTCCTATGCTTTCAATGCAATTCCAGTCTACCTCCTGAAATCGGTTTCCTGCAATTCTGCCCCGCTTTCAAGTCCTCTTGGCAGCCTTACTTCAGTCTATTTTTGGACGATAGCTGTCATTTATAACTCTGCAGGTTTGTGAATTACAGTGCCCCTGAGCTCCTTTCTTCAACTCGCTTTCTTGTGACCTGGCCGCAACACCGCAGGATGGCTTCAGGCCCTAATCTGGTTCCAGCACGGCACGCTGAGCCTCTGGTTATTTCCTCTTCCTGGTGGGAAATGAGAGTTAAATTTGCCCGTCCAGACACCTCCAGCTAGTCTCTCATTGGTTCTCGCTATTCCTGTTCATCTTCCGCAGAAATTGCAAACTGGGCCAAACAGGAGGTTAAAGGCGCTGACTCTCCAAGTGGGGAGAGTGTTAGTAAAGCGTCTGGAATGTTGAACCCGAGTACCAGGGTACGAAAACTGAGACATATTTGAACACGTCTCCCGATCACATGGTTGATCATACTCTAGGTTCCACATGCATGTTTTAGCTGAAGGAAGAATACCTTAAACCTGGGTAGTTGAAACCCGTGGAAAAGGTACCATGCAATATGACTTCAAAGGGTCTTCATTTGCTCACCGAACCTCTCCAATCCTATCACTGCTGCGTTTATGCCCCTGTACACATGCTTGATTCTCTTTCGGAGACATAGCAATCCATAGGTTTTAAGATACTTACTAGTCAGGTACATTCTTAGGCGTTTAATATGGGGTGTTGAGTCCATTTCGTTGAGCAAGGAGTAGCTCTTGTCTATTCCATATTTGACTTAAGGAACTTTATCTGTGCTCATTTCAATCTCTGGTTTTATGCAGCACCCCAACTCACCTTTACCCTTAAGCAAGCATAAGTTGGTTTTCTAAATTTGAGACCCTGTTCTGTTCTGTAATTCAGTTCCTGTGTAGCCAAGTTTACATTCCGTGTATTACTGATATCTTATGATGTTTCTTTTTCTGTGTGACTTACTTCAGTTAGAATCATCATACCTGAATCCACTCATTGTGCTGCTAAGGGCCTGATGACATAGATTTCATTGCTGAGTGATATTGATTTGTAAGTAAATACCACAACTTCTTTATCCATTTTTCACTTTCTGCGATGTTGAACTTGTACTGTAAACGAGGTTCTTGTAAACAGAGCCGTTCCAAACTTTGGGGTGGCTGTATCTTTTTGATTTTAATTTCCGTAAGCTATAGGACCATAAGTGGAAGTGCCCTAGGTTCTGTTGCTTTGTTTTTTAGATGTTTCAGGAAACACCATACACTTCTCCCGAGTGGTTGTTGGCAATTTACATCCCGCCCATCAGCATAACAAGGCTCCCAGTTCTCCATGGCCTGTCCTGCCTTTCTGGATTTTACACTTTTTTCAGATGGCCCTTTTGACCGGGGGGAAGTGAGACTTCATTGTAGTGCAGATTTCCTTTGCAAGCTTGCTTGGTTGGCCAAAAAGGGCGTATGCGTTTTTTCCTGAATATATTCAGGAAAAAACGCATACGCCCTTTTTGGCCAAGTGCATCATTGTGGACGTTCTGCCTCTTTTCCTATGCTTTCAATGCAATTCCAGTCTACCTCCTGAAATCGGTTTCCTGCAATTCTGCCCCGCTTTCAAGTCCTCTTGGCAGCCTTACTTCAGTCTATTTTTGGACGATAGCTGTCATTTATAACTCTGCAGGTTTGTGAATTACAGTGCCCCTGAGCTCCTTTCTTCAACTCGCTTTCTTTTGAGCTGGCCGCAACACCGCAGGATGGCTTCAGGCCCTAATCTGGTTCCGGTACGGCACGCTGAGCCTTTGGTTATTTCCTCTTCCTGGTGGGAAATGAGAGTTAAATTTGCCCGTCCAGACACCTCCAGCTAGCCTCTCATTGGTTCTCGCTATTCCTGTTCATCTTCCGCAGAAATTGCAAACTGGGCCAAACAGGAGGTTAAAGGCGCTGACTCTCCAAGTGGGGAGAGTGTTAGTAAAGCGTCTGGAATGTTGCACCCGAGTACCAGGGGAGGAAAACTGAGACATATTTGAACATGTCTCCCGTTCACATGGTTGATCATACTTGGGTTCCACATGCATGTTTTAGCTGAAGGAAGAATACCTTAAACCTGGAGAGTTGAGACCCGTGTAATGGGTACCATGCAATATGACTTCAAAGGGTCTTCATTTGCTCACCGAACCTCTCCAATCCTATCACTGCTGCGTTTATGCCCCTGTACACATGCTTGATTCTCTTTCGGAGACATAGCAATCCATAGGTTTTACGATACTTACTAGTCAGGTACATTTTTAGGCGTTTAATATGCGGTGTTGAGTCCATTTCGTTGAGCAAGGAGTAGCTCTTGTCTATTCCATATTTGACTTAAGGAACTTTATCTGTGCTCATTTCAATCTCTGGTTTTATGCAGCACCCCAACTCACCTTTACCCTTAAGCAAGCATAAGTTGGTTTTCTAAATTTGAGACCCTGTTCTGTTCTGTAATTCAGTTCCTGTGTAGCTAAGTTTACATTCCGTGTATTACTGATATCTTATGATGTTTCTTTTTCTGTGTGACTTACTTCAGTTAGAATCATCATACCTGAATCCACTCATTGTGCTGCTAAGGGCCTGATGACACAGATTTCATTGCTGAGTGATATTGCTTTGTAAGTAAATACCACAACTTCTTTATCCATTTTTCACTTTCTGCGATGTTGAACTTGTACGGTAAACGAGGTTCTTGTAAACAGAGGCGTCCCAAACTTTGGGGTGGCTGTGTCTTTTTGATTTTAATTTCCCTAAGCTATAGGACCATAAGTGGCAGTGCCCTAGGCTCTGTTGCTTTGTTTTTTAGATGTTTCAGGAAACACCATACACTTCTCCCGAGTGTCTGTTGGCAATTTACATCCCGCCCATCAGCATAACAAGGCTCCCAGTTCTCCATGGCCTGTCCTGCCTTTCTGGATTTTACACTTTTTTGAGATGGCCCTTTTGACCGGGGGGAAGTGAGACTTCATTGTAGTGCAGATTTCCTTTGCAAGCTTGCTTGGTTGGCCAAAAAGGGCGTATGCGTTTTTTCCTGAATATATTCAGGAAAAAACGCATACGCCCTTCTTGGCCAAGTGCATCATTGTGGACGTTCTGCCTCTTTTCCTATGCTTTCAATGCAATTCCAGTCTACCTCCTGAAATCGGTGTCCTGCAATTCTGCCCCGCATTCAAGTCCTCTTGGCACCCTTACTTCAGTCTATTTTTGGACGATAGCTGTCATTTATAACTCTGCAGGTTTGTGAATTACAGTGCCCCTGAGCTCCTTTCTTCAACTCGCTTTCTTTTGAGCTGGCCGCAACACCGCAGGATGGCTTCAGGCCCTAATCTGGTTCCGGCACGGCACGCTGAGCCTTTGGTTAATTCCTCTTCCTGGTGGGAAATGAGAGTTAAATTTGCCCGTCCAGACACCTCCAGCTAGCCTCTCATTGGTTCTCGCTATTCCTGTTCATCTTCCGCAGAAATTGCAAACTGTGCCAAACAGGAGGTTAAAGGCGCTGACTCTCCAAGTGGGGAGAGTGTTAGTAAAGCGTCTGGAATGTTGCACCCGAGTACCAGGGTACGAAAACTGAGACATATTTGAACACGTCTCCCCATCACATGGTTGATCATACTCTGGGTTCCACATGCATGTTTTAGCTGAAGGAAGAATACCTAAAACCTGGGTAGTTGAAACCCGTGGAATGGGTACCATGCAATATGACTTCAAAGGGTCTTCATTTGCTCACCGAACCTCTCCAATCCTATCACTGCTGCGTTTATGCCCCTGTACACATGCTTGATTCTCTTTCGGAGACATAGCAATCCATAGGTTTTAAGATACTTACTAGTCAGGTACATTCTTAGGCGTTTAATATGCGGTGTTGAGTCCATTTCGTTGAGCAAGGAGTAGCTCTTGTCTATTCCATATTTGGCTTAAGGAACTTTATCTGTGCTCATTTCAATCTCCGGTTTTATGCAGCACCCCAACTCACCTTTCCCCTTAAGCAAGCATAAGTTGCTTTTCTAAATTTGAGAACCTGTTCTGTTCTGTAATTCAGTTCCTGTGTAGCCAAGTTTACAATCCGTGTATTAGTGATATCTTATGATGTTTCTTTTTCTGTGTGACTTATTTCAGTTAGAATCATCGTACCTGAAATCACTCATTATGCTGCTACGGGCCTGATGACATAGATTTCATTGCTGAGTGATACTGCATTGTATGTAAGTACCACAAGTTCTTTATCCATTTTTCACTTTCTGTGATATTGAACTTGTACAGTAAACGAGGTTCTTGTAAACAGAGGCGTCCCAAACTTTGGGGTGGCTGTGTCTTTTTGATTTTAATTTCCCTAAGCTATAGGACCATAAGTGGAAGTGCCCTAGGCTCTGTTGCTTTGTTTTTTAGATGTTTCAGGAAACACCATACACTTCTTCCGAGTGTCTGTTGGCAATTTACATCCCGCCCATCAGCATAACAAGGCTCCCAGTTGTCCATGGCTTGTCCTGCCTTTCTGGATTTTACACTTTTTTCAGATGGCCCTTTTGACCGGGGGGAAGTGAGACTTCATTGTAGTGCAGATTTCCTTTGCAAGCTTGCTTGGTTGGCCAAAAAGGGCGTATGCGTTTTTTCCTGAATATATTCAGGAAAAAACGCATACGCCCTTTTTGGCCAAGTGCATCATTGTGGACGTTCTGCCGCTTTTCCTATGCTTTCAATGCAATTCCAGTCTACCTCCTGAAATCGGTTTCCTGCAATTCTGCCCCGCTTTCAAGTCCTCTTGGCAGCCTTACTTCAGTCTATTTTTGGACGATAGCTGTCATTTATAACTCTGCAGGTTTGTGAATTACAGTGCCCCTGAGCTCCTTTCTTCAACTTGCTTTCTTGTGACCTGGCCGCAACACCGCAGGATGGCTTCAGGCCCTAATCTGGTTCCAGCACGGCACGCTGAGCCTCTGGTTATTTCCTCTTCCTGGTGGGAAATGAGAGTTAAATTTGCCCGTCCAGACACCTCCAGCTAGTCTCTCATTGGTTCTCGCTATTCCTGTTCATCTTCCGCAGAAATTGCAAACTGGGCCAAACAGGAGGTTAAAGGCGCTGACTCTCCAAGTGGGGAGAGTGTTAGTAAAGCGTCTGGAATGTTGCACCCGAGTACCAGGGGAGGAAAACTGAGGCATATTTGAACACGTCTCCCGATCACATGGTTGATCATACGCTAGGTTCCACATGCATGTTTTAGCTGAAGGAAGAATACCTTAAACCTGGGTAGTAGAAACCCGTGGAATGGGTACCATGCAATATGACTTCAATGGGTCTTCATTTGCTCACCGAACCTCTCCAATCCTATCACTGCTGCGTTTATGCCCCTGTACACATGCTTGATTCTCTTTCGGAGACATAGCAATCCATAGGTTTTAAGATACTTACTAGTCAGGTACATTCTTAGGCGTTTAATATGGGGTTTTGAGTCCATTTCGTTGAGCAAGGAGTAGCTCTTGTCTATTCCATATTTGGCTTAAGGAACTTTATCTGTGCTCATTTCAATCTCTGGTTTTATGCAGCACCCCAACTCACCTTTCCCCTTAAGCAAGCATAAGTTGGTTTTCTAAATTTGAGACCCTGTTCTGTTCTGTAATTCAGTTCCTGTGTAGCCAAGTTTCCATTCCGTGTATTAGTGATATCTTATGATGTTTCTTTTTCTGTGTGACTTATTTCAGTTAGAATCATCATACCTGAATCCACTCATTGTGCTGCTAAGGTCCTGATGACACAGATTTCATTCCTTGGTGATATTGCTTTGTAAGTAAATACCACAACTTCTTTATCCATTTTTCACTTTCTGCGATGTTGAACTTGTACTGTAAACGAGGTTCTTGTAAACAGAGCCGTTCCAAACTTTGTGGTGGCTGTGTCTTTTTGATTTTAATTTCCCTAAGCTATAGGACCATAAGTGGAAGTGCCCTAGGTTCTGTTGCTTTGTTTTTTAGATGTTTCAGGAAACACCATACACTTCTCCCGAGTGGTTGTTGGCAATTTACATCCCGCCCATCAGCATAACAAGGCTCCCAGTTCTCCATGGCCTGTCCTGCCTTTCTGGATTTTACACTTTTTTCAGATGGCCCTTTTGACCGGGGGGAAGTGAGACTTCATTGTAGTGCAGATTTCCTTTGCAAGCTTGCTTGGTTGGCCAAAAAGGGCGTATGCGTTTTTTCCTGAATATATTCAGGAAAAAACGCATACGCCCTTTTTGGCCAAGTGCATCATTGTGGACGTTCTGCCTCTTTTCCTATGCTTTCAATGCAATTCCAGTCTACCTCCTGAAATCGGTTTCCTGCAATTCTGCCCCGCTTTCAAGTCCTCTTGGCAGCCTTACTTCAGTCTATTGTTGGACGATAGCTGTCATTTATAACTCTGCAGGTTTGTGAATTACAGTGCCCCTGAGCTCCTTTCTTCAACTCGCTTTCTTGTGAGCTGGCCGCAACACCGCAGGATGGCTTCAGGCCCTAATCTGGTTCCGGCATGGCACGCTGAGCCTTTGGTTATTTCCTCTTCCTGGTGGGAAATGAGAGTTAAATTTGCCCGTCCAGACACCTCCAGCTAGTCTCTCATTGGTTCTCGCTATTCCTGTTCATCTTCCGCAGAAATTGCAAACTGGGCCAAACAGGAGGTTAAAGGGACTGACTCTCCAAGTCGGGAGAGTGTTAGTAAAGCGTCTGGAATGTTGCACCCGAGTACCAGGGTACGAAAACTGAGACATATTTGAACACGTGTCCCGATCACATGGTTGATCATACTCTAGGTTCCACATGCATGTTTTAGCTGAAGGAAGAATACCTAAAACCTGGGTAGTTGAAACCCGTGGAATGGGTACCATGCAATATGACTTCAAAGGGTCTTCATTTGCTCACTGAACCTCTCCAATCCTATCACTGCTGCGTTTATGCCCCTGTACACATGCTTGATTCTCTTTCGGAGACATAGCAATCTATAGGTTTTAAGATACTTACTAGTCAGGTACATTCTTAGGCGTTTAATATGCGGTGTTGAGTCCATTTCGTTGAGCAAGGAGTAGCTCTTGTCTATTCCATATTTGGCTTAAGGAACTTTATCTGTGCTCATTTCAATCTCTGGTTTTATGCAGCACCCCAACTCACCTTTCCCCTTAAGCAAGCATAAGTTGGTTTTCTAAATTTGAGACCCTGTTCTGTTCTGTAATTCAGTTCCTGTGTAGCCAAGTTTCCATTCCGTGTATTACTGATATCTTATGATGTTTCTTTTTCTGTGTGACTTATTTCAGTTAGAATCATCATACCTGAATCCACTCATTGTGCTGCTAAGGGCCTGATGACACAGATTTCATTGCTGAGTGATACTGCATTGTACGTAAGTACCACAAGTTCTTTATCCATTTTTCACTTTCTGTGATATTGCACTTGTACGGTAAACGAGGTTCTTGTAAACGGAGGCGTCCCAAACTTTGGGGTGGCTGTGTCTTTTTGATTTTAATTTCCCTAAGCTATAGGACCATAAGTGGAAGTGCCCTAGGCTCTGTTGCTTTGTTTTTTAGATGTTTCAGGAAACACCATACACTTCTCCTGAGTGTCTGTTGGCAATTTACATCCCGCCCATCAGCATAACAAGGCTCCCAGTTCTCCATGGCCTGTCCTGCCTTTCTGGATTTTACACTTTTTTCAGATGGCCCTTTTGACCGGGGGGAAGTGAGACTTCATTGTAGTGCAGATTTCCTTTGCAAGTTTGCTTGGTTGGCCAAAGAGGGCGTATGCGTTTTTTCCTGAATATATTCATTAAAAAACGCATACGCCCTTTTTGGCCAAGTGCATCATTGTGGACGTTCTGCCTCTTTTCCTATGCTTTCAATGCAATTCCAGTCTACCTCCTGAAATCTGTTTCCTGCAATTCTGCCCCGCTTTCAAGTCCTCTTGGCAGCCTTACTTCAGTCTATTTTTCGACGATAGTTGTCATTTATAACTCTGCAGGTTTGTGAATTACAGTGCCCCTGAGCTCCTTTCTTCAACTCGCTTTCTTTTGAGCTGGCCGCAACACCGCAGGATGGCTTCAGGCCCTAATCTGGTTCCGGTACGGCACGCTGAGCCTTTGGTTATTTCCTCTTCCTGGTGGGAAATGAGAGTTAAATTTGCCCATCCAGACACCTCCAGCTAGTCTCTCATTGGTTCTTGCTATTCCTGTTCATCTTCCGCAGAAATTGCAAACTGGGCCAAACAGGAGGTTAAAGGCGCTGACTCTCCAAGTGGGGAGAGTGTTAGTAAAGCGTCTGGAATGTTGCACCCGAGTACCAGGGGAGGAAAACTGAGACATATTTGAACATGTCTCCCGTTCACATGGTTGATCATACTCTGGGTTCCACATGCATGTTTTAGCTGAAGGAAGAATACCTAAAACCTGGGTAGTTGAAACCCGTGGAATGGGTACCATGCAATATGACTTCAAAGGGTCTTCATTTGCTCACAGAACCTCTCCAATCCTATCACTGCTGCGTTTATGCCCCTGTACACACGCTTGATTCTCTTTTGGAGACATAGCAATCCATAGGTTTTAAGATACTTACTAGTCAGGTACATTCTTAGGCGTTTAATATGGGGTGTTGAGTCCATTTCGTTGAGCAAGGAGTAGCTCTTGTCTATTCCATATTTGGCTTAAGGAACTTTATCTGTGCTCATTTCAATCTCTGGTTTTATACAGCACCCCAACTCACCTTCCCCGTTAAGCAAGCGTAAGTTGGTTTTCTAAACTTGAGACACTGTTCTGTTTTGTAATTCAGTTCATGTGTAGCCAAGTTCACATTCTGTGTATTAGTGATACCTTATGATGTTTCTTTTCTGTGTGACTTATTTCAGTTCGAATCATCATACCGGAATCCACTCATTATGCTGCTACGGGCCTGATCACATAGATTTCATTGCTGAGTGATATTGCATTGTACGTAAGTACCACAACTTCTTTATCCATTTTTCACTTTCTGCGATATTGAACTTGTACCGTAAACGAGGTTCTTGTAAACAGAGGCGTCCCAAACTTTGGGGTGGCTGTGTCTTTTTGATTTTAATTTCCGTAAGCTATAGGACCATAAGTGGAAGTGCCCTAGGCTCTGTTGCTTTGTTTTTTAGATGTTTCAGGAAACACCATACACTTCTCCCGAGTGTCTGTTGGCAATTTACATCCCGCCCATCAGCATAACAAGGCTCCCAGTTCTCCATGGCCTGTCGTGCCTTTATGGATTCTACACTTTTTTCAGATGGCCCTTTTGACCAGGTGGAAGTGAGACTTCATTGTAGTGCAGATTTCCTTTGCAAGCTTGCTTGGTTGGCCAAAAAGGGCGTATGCGTTTTTTCCTGAATATATTCAGGAAAAAACGCATACGCCCTTTTTGGCCAAGTGCATCATTGTCGAGTTTCTGACTCTCTTCATATGTTTTCAATGCAATTCCAGTCTATCTCCTGAAATCGGTTTCCTGCAATTCTGCCTTGCTTTCAATGCCTCTTCATAGCCTTACCTCAATATATTTTTTAAAAATAGTTGGCCTTTATAACTCTGCAGGTTTTTGAATTGCATTGGCCCTTAGCTCCATTTTTTAGCTCTTATTTTTGTGGTCTTGCCCCGTAACCACAGGATTCCTTGAAGCCCCATTTTTCTTCTGGGGCACCTTGCTGTGCCTTTGGTTAATTCTTCTTACTGATGTGATATTAGAGTGACATGTGCCCATTGAAACCGCTACAGCTAGTTTCTCACTGGTTCCCCCTATTCCCATTCATCCTCTGCACTAACTGCAGACTGTGCGATACCAGAACTTAAAGGCATTGACTCCATGTGGGGATGTTGTTAGTAAAGTGGCTGGAATGTCGATCCGGAGCCCCAGGAGGGGAAAAATGAGGTGCGTTTTAGAAACCTTTCCCGATCATATGGTATACCAGTCGCTGGGTTTCCCAAGCATGGTTTAGCTGTAGGAAGATTCCCTTCAACCTGGAGTGTTGGGACCCTTGGAATGAGTAGCATGAAGTATTGCATTAAACTTTCGGCAGTTGCTCACCAAAGCTCACCAATCCTGTCAGCCCCAAGTGTCCAGCCTTATGTCTTATCCAGCTGTGGGTTTATATGTGGTCAATCCAGGTTGCATCACAGCCCCTGAGCGAATTTTGTAAGAATTTTTCTCTCTTTCATTGTTTCAGCGTTTTGTTTTTAAAATTTATTTCTATAATGGGGTTTAGCTCCTTTTCACTGCTGTGTTTGTGCCGCTCTGCACACACTCGATTCCCTTATGGAGATATATCAATACATGGGTTTTAAGATTCTTATTCCTCAGATATATTTCTCTGCGGTGTATAGGGTGTGTTGAGGCCTGTTCATTGAGCAAGGTGTAGATCTTGTCTAATACCTATTTGGTTTATTGAACGGTATCTGTGCTAATTTCAAACTCTGGTTTTATGCATCACCCCACCTCTCCTTTCCCCTTAAGCTGACATAAGTGTGTTTTCTAAATGTGAGACACTGTTCTGTTCTGTAATTCATTTCTTGTGCAGCCATATTTACCCTCCCTCTATAAGTGATATCTTATGATATGTTTCTTTTTCTGTTTGACTTATTTCAAGTAGTATTATCGGACCTAAATCCACTCTTTATCCTTCTACTAGCCTTATTACATTGATTTCATGGTGAAGAGATATTCCATTGTACATAAGTACCACATCTTCTTTATCCATTGTTCTCTTTCCTGGGATATTTAAGGTGTACTGAAGTTGAGGTTCTTGTAAACAGAGTAGCCCTAAACTGTGGTGTGCTTGTGTCTTGTTGATTTTTAGACTTCCCTAGATATACTCCCATGATTGGAAGTGTCCTATGCTCTGTAGCTCTGTTTTTTAGATGATTTAGGAACCACCATACACTTCTCCAGAGTGGCTCTCGGCAGTTCACACACTGCCCATCAGCGTATAAAGGCTCCCTGTTCTCCATGGCCTGTCCTGCATTTCTGGTTTTTACAATTTTTTAGGATGGCCCTTTTGACCGGTGGGAAGTGAGACTTCTTTGTTGTGCACATTTGCATTGCTTGCTTGCTTCGTTGCCCATAAAGTGCGTATGCGTTTTTTCCTGGATATAATCAGGAAAAAACGCATACGCCCTTTTGGGCCAACTGCATCATTGTCGAAATTCTGCCGCTTTTCATGTGCGTTAAAGACGAGTCCAATCTATCTCTTGAAATCTGTTTCTTGCAATTCTGTCTTGCATTCAGATCCTCTTCTTTGCCTTACCTCAACATATTTTTGGACGTTAGTTTTCATTTGTAACTCTGCAGGTTTGTGAATTGCAGTGACCCTGAGCTCCATTTTTTAAGTTGCTCTTTTGTGAGCTGGCCTCAAACCCGCAGGATTGCTTCAGGCCCTATTTTGGCTCCGGCGAGGCAGGCTGAGCCTTTCTTTAATTCTTATTCTTAATGGGAAATTAGAGTGATATGTGCCCGTCCAAACCCCTACAACTCTTCTGTCATTGGTTCCCCCTCTTCCCGTTCATCCTCCTCACAATTTGCAAAATGTGTGAAACAGAAGTTTAAATGTGCTGATTCTCCAAGTGGGGAGATTCTAAGTAGCGTGGCTGGAATGGTGAACAGGAGCACCAGGAGAGGATAAATGAGGTGCATTTTAGACACATCTCCCGATCACATGGTGTACAGTCCTCTGGGTTTTCCATGCATGTTTTAGCTGTAGGAAGATCCCTTGAACCTGCAGATTTGGGACCCATTGAATGGGTACCAGGTAGTATTACTTTAAAGGGTGTGCATTTCCTCACCCAACCTCACATTTCTCTTAGCGCAAACAGTTTCCAGCCTTATGTCTCATCCTGCTGTGGGTCTAGATGTGTTCAATCCATGTTGCATCACCGTCCCTGAGGAAAAGTTGTAAGAGGTTTTCTCTGTCTCTCTGTCGTTTATTTTTTTCAATTTATTACTATATTGGTTACAGCTGATTTTCAAAGCTCTGTTTCTTGCTGCTGTACATCCACTTGATTCGCGTACAGAGAGACATCAATAAATTCTTTTTCAGATTCTTACCAGTCGTATATATTCTTTTCCGGTGACTTGAGTGTGCTGAGTGCAGTTCTTTTAGCTACCGTGTAGGCCTTGTTGATTATCAGTTTGGTATTTGGAATGGTATCTTTGCTAATTTCAACCTCCTGGATGATGCCTCACCCCTCCCCACCTTTCCCGTTTAGCAGCCTTATGCGTGTTTTCTACATATTTGACTATGTTTTTGTTTTGTAATTTATTTCATGTGTAGCCATTTTGGATTCCACCTTTAAGTGATATCTTATGATATGTGTCTTTTTCTTTTTGAATTCTGTCACTTAGAATGATCATACGTAACTCCTCCGGAGTTGTTACAACTGGCCATATTTCATTGATTTCCAGGCTGAATAATATTCCACTCTACCTAAGTACCACATCTCTATCCATTTTTTCCCTCCAGAGACATTTAAGTTATATCCTAGTCGAGGATCTTTTAAACAGAGAGGGGGTAAACATTGGGGTGCCTGTGTCCTCTCGATTTTTGTTTTTCCCAAGATATACGCCCATGAGTGCAAGTGCCCTATGCTCTGTAGCTCATTGTTTAGATGCTTTAGTAAACACAATACACTTCTCCAGAATGGCCGTTGGCAATATACATTTCCACTATAAGTCTCACAGGGCTCCCTCTTCTCGTTGCCCTGTCCTGCATTTCTGTTGTTTACGCTTTATGAGGATGGCTCTTCTGACTGATGCGAAGTGATATCTTTTGTAGTATTGACTTCCAGTGCCCACCTGTTTGGTTGGCTAAAAAAGTGTATGCCCTTTTCTTGAATATATACAGAAAAGAACGCATACACCCTTTTTGGCCAACTGCAATCTTGGCAATGTTGGCAATGTTCAGCTCCTTTTCTTGTGCTTAATGGCGAGTCCTTTCTACCTCCTCAAATCCCTTTCCTGCCATTCTCCCTTGCTTACAAGTCCTTTTCTCTGACTTTCCTCAAGACATTTTTCAGTGATGGATATTTTCAACTCTGCAGTTTTGTGAATTTTACTGCCCCTGAGTTCCATTGTTCAACTCGTGTTTATGGGAACTGGCCACAAAGCAGCGGGATTTCCTCAAGCCCTATACTGTTTCCATGGGCAACCCTAGCCTTTGGTCAATTCGTCTTCCTGATTGGAAATTAGAGTGACATGTGCCTGTCTGAACACCTAGGACTTGTCTCTCATTGTTCCTCATCCTTCCGCTTCATCCTCTGGACAAATTCCAAACTGTACGCAACAGGATGTTGACAGTGCTGACATCTCCAAGTGGGGAGACTGTTAGTAAAGACGCTGGAGGGGTGAACCCGAGCACCAGGAGATGAGGAGATGAGATGCCTTTTCCAAACTCTTCCCGATCAGACGGTATACCATCCTCTGGGTGTGACAGACATGTTTTAGCAGTAGGAAGAGTCCCATTCATGTAAGGAGAACACCAGGGCTTTTTCAAAATCAGTGTCTCCCCGAAACCCAAACTGGGGAATTTTTTAAGCTACGGCTACACATATGTTCATTAAGGGCCTTGGGAAGTAGGCAGAGTCCAAACTTTAGATGATTGAAGTCTTCAGGGTCAGAAGCACTCACCACCAGCTTCCCTTAGGCTACACTTTAACTGTCATTGATAGATGATGTCAATAAAAATATCTATTCTTTTTCAGATTATTTCCCCTTATAGGTTATTGCAAAATGTTGAGTGTAGTTCCCTGTGCTATACAGTAGTTTCTTGTTGATGATCTATTTTATACATAGCAGTGTGTATGTGTTCATTCCAAACTGTTAATTTATCCCTCCTCCCACCTTTCCCCTTTGGTAATAATAAATTATAAGATTTTATACTTCTCAGAAATGGGGGAGCTGAAAGAGAGGTATCATTTTCAATGGAAAAGCATTTAAAACAAGATTGAAGGTTTAACCAAGATTATTAGCTGTACATCCTTGGAAAGAAATCACTTCGTTTCTCTAATATTGACCTGACAAATAAGACAAACCTTTTCACTGAACTTGCTTATAAAAAGTGATGGAAATATCAAATGGAAGTGTTAAAAACATCTTATTTTACCCGAGCCTTATACACTGTTCTATGTTAACTACAGTTTGGCTCACACATCTGTTCATTGAGGTTACAATAGTCTCAATTTCTGTTACTGATCCTCCAGAGTGGACCCCAACAAGTGTCCCCCTGCCCAGTGTCATTGGGGCCAACAGATCGAGACTGAGTTTGGTTCACAAGCAAAGGAAACTTTATATTTTGATCAGAGAATGGAGAGGTGAGAGCATGCACTACCCCGTGGGCTGTGGGCTGGGCTGCTGTGTAGAGATCCTGTCAGAGTCAGTGGGAGGGAGGGAGGCGGCGGAGCTCTCGAGGGCCGGGTTGGCTGTAGCTCAGGCTCTATATCGTGGAGTCTGCACTGGGCCCCAGGAGCTGAGGTGTCGACCCAGCCATTCTGCACTAGGAAATCTGGTCTGAAGTGCCGGGTGTGGAACCTCTGCATGCGGGACCCTAGGAGCACGTGAAATTAGACAAAGCACAAAGGATAAAAAAGGTTAGACTTGACTTTATTGCCCAGATTCTATTTTTATCTCCCAGGGATTTTTAATGGGCTTTGCTGGGGACAAACCCCTCCTCTGCCTTTTGTCCCGTTCCTCATTCTTGGAGTGCTGAGGGTGCAGACCCTTCTTCTGTAACTGCTGAGTGCTGAGTTGGGAGCCCTCATACCCTGGGGCGAGGGTCAGAGCTTCTCCCCAGCAGCCTCCCGGTGACGTTGATTGTCCCCAGGACACCTGCCTCCCTGCTCGTCCACCTGAGCACCAGCATTGGAAGTGTTATAGATTCTAATGACCTTTAAGGGTCCAGGAAAGAGATGTGCAGAGACGCTGTGGGGGCCGGTTTCACCCCGCCCCACATTTGTTCGGCCACCTTAGGCTGACTGTCTCTGCCAGCCTAGATGCTCTGACCAGTAGTCTGCGCTTTCTTCAGTTAGGCCCCTGAATTAACGTACAAACAGCACCAGGTGTCAGAGCCCTGCCCGCTCAACTCCCAGACAGTCCAGGGTCAGTGGTGACCAAGGACCATGATGGCTACTGAGTCAACAGCCTTTTGAAGTAAACAGGAGTCCAGCCGGTCTTATTGGCCACCATCATCACGGTGTCTGTCGGCTTTTCTATGGTGACAGTGTGGTATACTGTTCCCCCGCCAAGATTATTAGCTCCCCTCTGGGTGCAGTAAGTCCTGCAAGCAGTAGTCTACTCTTTTGGGACACACTCTTGTTGTTTTATGAGAGAAACTCCAGGTCAAGTGATGTTCACACGAGTCGTCATGGTGCCCTGTTGCCCCCGGTTATCTCTCTGGATGTTGGAGTTGGAGGGCCTCCTCACTCGAGGTCGGTGTGCCCACGGAGCGAACCCTGCAACTTCAGGGCATGGTTGGTGGTTAGGATCACCACGTGGGGTCCTTTTCCCTTAGGAGGGAGGTGGCCTTTTGGGCTGCTGATTTCCAGGTTTTTAGATACCGCCAGTATCTTGGCCAGATGTGGCAGTGGGCCAAGCCCCTTAGTGACCGTAGTTTATCCTACCTGGATGGCATTCTTGCATTGTTCCATTTCAAGTGGTCCCAGTTTTTGCACTAATTCTCCAATGGCGATTCACCTTTCACCGGGAATGTAAAGGTCAAAGGGTTTAGCTAAATTAGGGAGTTCCAGGGCAAGGGTCTGAATTGACTGCTCTTTCCATTCTTGAAAGGCCACTTCTGGATTCTATTCAAAAGGATCATCATCTTTTCCTTTCAGTGTTTCATATAGAGGCCCAGCTAGTAGACTGTAGTTAGGGATCCAGAAGCAGCAAACCCTGGCCTCCCCAGGAACCCCTAAGCTGTCTTCTAGTTTTAGAAAGGGGTAAGGCTGAAAATGGTTTCTTCCCTTTCCTGGGATGGGCTTCTCTGACCTTCTGTGAGAATGAAGCCCAGGCAGGTCACCGCAGTCTGTGATATTTGAGCTTTTTCTTGGACAACTTCTATCCTTTATTGGCTTGGTAGTTCAGAGGCCTCCTTAGTAGGGCTGGTGATCAGAATGTCGTCTGCATATTGAAGGAGGGTTTCCTTTTCCAGAGGTAGAACTTTTAGGTCTTTAGCTAAGCTTTCCCCAAAGATGGTGTGGGAATTTTTGCACCCTTGGGGCCAGACGGCCCGGAAGTATTGTTTTAGTTGTATGTTGAGTCCTGCCACTCACAAGCCAAAATTTCTTGTGACTCTGGGACTAATGGAATACAAAAGAAGGCATCATTGAAGACTAATACAGAATACCATGTCCTGGTGGTTGGTAGAATGACCAGCAGGGTGTAGGAATTAGGAGCAACTGGAGGTATATCCTCGGTGGCTTCACTGACTGTCCTGACATCCTTTACCAGGTCCCCAGCAGCCCATGGGGCTCTCGTGGTCAGACCAATCCCAGAATATGGAGCTCACCTGGGCAGGTACCCCACCCCCACCCCAGCCCACGGGGCTCTCGTGGTCAGGCCCCTCCCAGGATACAGAGCTACCCTTGCAGGTACCGTGGCAGGGCTGGGCACACAGGAACCGTGCACATAGCCCTCATTGCAGAGCACCCCCAGCTCACCTGTCGCTCAGAGCTGACACAGAGCACCTCAGAGCAGGACTTGAACTAACAAACAGCAGCTGCGACAGGTCTGTGACCCTGGGCATCACTCCGTGAGGCCTCCCTCCACCTGGTCTTCCAGAGACTTCCACTGCACCCGGGGCACCAGGCCTCTGTCTCCAACCACCACCCACCCCTCCTCTCCCTGACTCCTGGGTTCCTCTCATTAGGAGAGGGTTTTCTTGAAGTTGTCTCCCACTCATGGGCCAGATAAAATGATTAGAAAACAAGCCAAAGCTGCAGCCCCTTGTCTATCCTGACTCTCAGGAGCCCACACCTGTTCCTTGGACCTGGCCGGTTCAGCAAGTTCCATTTTCTGCAACTGTGAGCCCCTGAGGGGTGATGATTGGCTGACCTGGGCAGCCTTACCGTGCCGGCCAGCCCTCCCCAGGTGTGCCTGGGTTGAGATCAATATAAATACCACTCCAGGCAGCAAGAGCCCCTGCAGCCGTGCCTGACGCCATTTTCTCTGCCCTGTCAGCAGTCTCGGGGCTGGGCTGGTGGGAGGGAGTGAGAGGCCACGGCTTTGTGGGTGGCCCAGTGTGAGTGGGGCTCTGCTGGACTTTCTGCAGCAGTTGCCAGGCTGCCACCTGCTAAAGAAGAGGATGTGTCACCCATACCTGCTGCTGGAATTTCTCCCTGGGCAGAGGTGAGGAAGGAAAAAAGCAGTGGGGGCAGGGACAGGACGGGTATCTCAGGCAGGGAAATGGAAATCTTCCAGAAGAGCACCCAGGGCCAGGACCATCCTGGCTGGCCTGCAGGCACCAAGTCGGCCGGCATGCTGTCACTCGTGTGGCTCTATGGCCCTTCCTCTAGGCTTTCAAGTCCTTGTATATATTCAGGTGTTTTACCTGGGACGGGTGGGAATAGTTCAGCAGCAACTGGCCTGGGGCTCAGCTCACGTTTACTCACAGATGCCTCGGCACGGTGCCCCAGCTTTGCAATGAGGACGCTTGTTGCGTGGGGGCTGCTGGCTGAATGGGAGACGATTCCCCACCACTGACCAACTTCAGAATTGTTTACAACTGGAGCAAGTGCCCTGATACGGTTTTCCTCTGTGTAACTGGTGGGTTCTGTGTTTTTTTTCTCTTTTTCGTTTTTGGTTCAAGGTAGATTTTATTCCTCTTTTTTGTATTTACAGATATAAGCATGGAAATAATTTATTCATATAAATACATGTATGTGCAGGGAATAATTGTTTTTTCTGTTTTATTTTTTAAAGTTTACTTCTTTTTAATTTTGAATTTTATTTTATATTTTTATACAGCAGGTTCTTATTGGTTATCTATTTTATACATATAAATGTATACATGCCAATCCCAGTCTCTCAACTCCTCCCACCACCACCCCCCAACAGCTTTCCCCCCTTGTTGTCCATACGTTTGTTGTCTACATCTGTTGCTCTATTTATGCCTTGCAAAATGGTTAATCTGTACAGTTTTTCTAGGTTCCACATATATGCATGAATATACAAGATTTGTTTTTCTCTTTCTGACTTACTTCACTCTGTATGACAGTCTCTAGATCCATCGACGTCTCTACAAATGACCCAATTTCATTCCTTTTCATGGCTGAGTAATATTCCATTTTATATATGTACCACAGCTTTATGCATTCGTCTGTCTGTGGGCATTTAGGTTGCTTCCATTACCTCGATATTGTAAATAGTGATGCAATGAACATTGCGGTGAATGACTCTTTTTGATTTATGGTTTTGTCTGGGTATATGTCCAGTACTGGGATTGCTGTATCATATGGTAATTCTATTGTTAGTTTCTTAAGAAATTCCATATTGTTCTCCATAATGACTGTATCAATTTATATTCCCAACAATAGTGGAAGAGGGTTCCTTTTCTCCACACCCTTTCCAGCATTTTTTGTTTGTAGATTTTCAATGATGCCTATTCTACCAGGTGTGAGGTGATACCTCATTGTTGAATCCATTTCGTTGAGCAAGGGGTAGCTCTTGTCTATTACATATTTGGCTTATGGAATGGTATCTGTGCTAATTTCAAACTCTGCTTTTATGTAGCACCCCAACTCACCTTCCCCCTTAAGCAGGCATAAGTTGGTTTTCTAAACTTGAGACCCTGTTCTGTTTTGTAATTCAGTTCATGTGTAGCCAAGTTCACATTCCGTGTATTAGTGATACCTTATGATGTTTCTTTTTCTGTGTGACTTATTTCACTTAGAATCATCGTGCCTCAATCCACTCATTACGCTGGTACGGGCCTGGTGACATAGATTTCATTGCTGAGTGGTATTCTGTTGTACAGAAGTACCGCAACTTCTTTATCCATTATTTGCTCTCTGGGATATTTAACTTGTGCCGTAGAAGAGATTCCTGTAAAAAGAGCCGTCCCAAATTTTGGGGTTGCTGTGTCTTTTTGATATTAATTTCCCTAAGCTATAGGACCATAAGTGGAAGTGCCCTAGGCTCTGTTGCTTTGTTTTTTAGATGTTTCAGGAAACACCATACACTTCTCCCGAGTGTCTGTTGGCAATTTACATCCCGCCCATCAGCATAACAAGGCTCCCAGTTCTCCATGGCCTGTCCTGCCTTTCTGGATTTTACACTTTTTTCAGATGGCCCTTTTGACCAGGGGGAAGTGAGACTTCATTGTAGTGCAGATTTCCTTTGCAAGCTTGCTTGGTTGGCCAAAAAGGGCGTATGCGTTTTTTCCTGAATATATTCAGGAAAAAACGCATACGCCCTTTTTGGCCAAGTGCATCATTGTGGACGTTCTGCCTCTTTTCCTATGCTTTCAATGCAATTCCAGTCTACCTCCTGAAATCGGTTTCCTGCAATTCTGCCCCGCTTTCAAGTCCTCTTGGCAGCCTTACTTCAGTATATTTTTGGACGATAGCTGTCATTTATAACTCTGCAGATTTGTGAATTACAGTGCCCCTGAGCTCCTTTCTTCAACTCGCTTTCTTGTGACCTGGCCGCCACACCGCAGGATGGCTTCAGGCCCTAATCTGGTTCCGGCACGGCACGCTGAGCCTTTGGTTAATTCCTCATCCTGGTGGGAAATTAGAGTTAAATTTGCCCGTCCAGACACCTCCAGCTAGTCTCTCATTGGTTCTCCCTATTCCTGTTCATCTTCCACAGAAATTGCAAACTGGCCCAAACAGGAGGTTAAAGGTGCTGACTCTCCAAGTCGGGAGAGTGTTAGTAAAGGGTCTGGAATGTTGCACCCGAGTACCAGGGGAGGAAAACTGAGACATATTTGAACACGTCTCCCGTTCACACGGTTGATCGTACTCGGGGTTCCACATGCATGTTTTAGCTGAAGGAAGAATACCTTAAACCTGGAGAGTTGAGACCCGTGTAATGGGTACCATGCAATATGAATTCAAAGGGTCTTCATTTGCTCACCGAACCTCTCCAATCCTATCACTGCTGCGTTCATGCCCCTGTACACATGCTTGATTCTCTTTCGGAGACATAGCAATCCATAGGTTTTAAGATACTTACTAGTCAGGTACATTCTTAGGGGTTTAATATGCGGTGTTGAGTCCATTTCGTTGAGCAAGGAGTAGCTCTTGTCTATTCCATATTTGGCTTAAGTAACTTTATCTGTGCTCTTTTCAATCTCTGGTTTTATGCAGCACCCCAACTCACCTTTCCCCTTAAGCAAGCATAAGTTGGTTTTCTAAATTTGAGACCCTGTTCTGTTCTGTAATTCAGTTCCTGTGTAGCCAAGTTTACATTCCGTGTATTAGTGATATCTTATGATGTTTCTTTTTCTGTGTGACTTATTTCAGTTAGAATCATCATACCTGAATCCACTCATTGTTCTGCTAAGGGCCTGATGACATAGATTTCATTGCTGAGTGATATTGCTTTGTAAGTAAATACCACAACTTCTTTATCCATTTTTCACTTTCTGCGATGTTGAACTTGTACTGTAAACGAGGTTCTTGTAAACGGAGGCGTCCCAAACTTTGGGGTGGCTGTGTCTTTTTGATTTTAATTTCCCTAAGCTATAGGACCATAAGTGGCAGTGCCCTAGGCTCTGTTGCTTTGTTTTTTAGATGTTTCAGGAAACACCATACACTTCTCCCGAGTGTCTGTTGGCAATTTACATCCCGCCCATCAGCATAACAAGGCTCCCAGTTCTCCATGGCCTGTCCTAACTTTCTGGATTTTACACTTTTTTCAGATGGCCCTTTTGACCGGGGGGAAGTGAGACTTCATTGTAGTGCAGATTTCCTTTGCAAGCTTGCTTGGTTGGCCAAAGAGGGCGTATGCGTTTTTTCCTGAATATATTCAGGAAAAAATGCATACGCCCTTTTTGGCCAAGTGCATCATTGTGGACGTTCTGCCTCTTTTCCTATGCTTTCAATGCAATTCCAGTCTACCTCCTGAAATCGGTTTCCTGCAATTCTGCCCCGCTTTCAAGTCCTCTTGGCAGCCTTACTTCAGTCTATTTTTGGACGATAGCTGTCATTTATAACTCTGCAGGTTTGTGAATTACAGTGCCCCTGAGCTCCTTTCTTCAACTCGCTTTCTTGTGACCTGGCCGCAACACCGCAGGATGGCTTCAGGCCCTAATCTGGTTCCGGCACGGCAGGCTGAGCCTTTGGTTATTTCCTCTTCCTGGTGGGAAATGAGAGTTAAATATGCCCGTCCAGACACCTCCAGCTAGTCTCTCATTGGTTCTCGCTATTCCTGTCCATCTTCCGCAGAAATTGCAAACTGGGCCAAACAGGAGGTTAAAGGCGCTGACTCTCCAAGTGGGGAGAGTGTTAGTAAAGCGTCTGGAATGTTGCACCCGAGTACCAGGGGAGGAAAACTGAGACATATTTGAACACGTCTCCCGTTCACATGGTTGATCATACTCTGGGTTCCACATGCAGGTTTTAGCTGAAGGAAGAATACCTTAAACCTGGAGAGTTAAGACCCGTGTAATGGGTACCATGCAATATGACTTCAAAGGGTCTTCATTTGCTCACCGAACCTCTCCAATCCTATCACTGCTGCGTTTATGCCCCTGTACACATGCTTGATTCTCTTTCGGAGACATAGCAATCCATAGGTTTTAAGATACTTACTAGTCAGGTACATTCTTAGGCGTTTAATATGCGGTGTTGAGTCCATTTCGTTGAGCAAGGAGTAGCTCTTGTCTATTCCATATTTGGCTTAAGGAACTTTATCTGTGCTCATTTCAATCTCTGGTTTTATGCAGCACCCCAAATCACCTTTCCCCTTAAGCAAGCATAAGTTGGTTTTCTAAATTTGAGACCCTGTTCTGTTCTGTAATTCAGTTCCTGTGTAGCCAAGTTTACATTCCGTGTATTACTGATATCTTATGATGTTTCTTTTTCTGTGTGACTTATTTCAGTTAGAATCATCATACCTGAATCCACTCATTGTGCTGCTAAGGGCCTGATGACACAGATTTCATTGCTGAGTGATATTGCTTTGTAAGTAAATACCACAACTTCTTTATCCATTTTTCACTTTCTGCGATGTTGAACTTGTACTGTAAACGAGGTTCTTGTAAACAGAGCCGTTCCAAACTTTGGGGTGGCTGTGTCTTTTTCATTTTAATTTCCCTAAGCTATAGGACCATAAGTGGAAGTGCCCTAGGTTCTGTTGCTTTGTTTTTTAGATGTTTCAGGAAACACCATACACTTCTACCAAGTGGTTGTTGGCAATTTACATCCCGCCCATCAGCATAAGAAGGCTCCCAGTTCTCCATGGCCTGTCCTGCCTTTCTGGATTTTACACTTTTTTCAGATGGCCCTTTTGACCGGGGGGAAGTGAGACTTCATTGTAGTGCAGATTTCCTTTGCAAGTTTGCTTGGTTGGCAAAAAAGGGCGTATGCGTTTTTTCCTGAATATATTCAGGAAAAAACGCATACGCCCTTTTTGGCCAAGTGCATCATTGTGGACGTTCTGCCTCTTTTCCTATGCTTTCAATGCATTTCCAGTCTACCTCCTGAAATCGGTTTCCTGCAATTCTGCCCCGCTTTCTAGTTCTCTTGGCAACCTTACTTCAGTATATTTTTGAACGATAGCTGTCATTTATAACTCTGCAGGTTTGTGAATTACAGTGCCCCTGAGCTCCTTTCTTCAACTCGCTTTCTTGTGACCTGGCCGCAACACCGCAGGATGGCTTCAGGCCCTAATCTGGTTCCGGCACGGCACGCTGAGCCTTTGGTTAATTCCTCTTCCTGGTGGGAAATGAGAGTTAAATTTGCCCGTCCAGACACCTCCAGCTAGTCTCCCATTGGTTCTCGCTATTCCTGTTCATCTTCCGCAGAAATTGCAAACTGGGCCAAACAGGAGGTTAAAGGCGCTGACTCTCCAAGTCGGGAGAGTGTTAGTAAAGCGTCTGGAATGTTACACCCTAGTACCAGGGTACAAAAACTGAGACATATTTCAACACGTCTCCCGATCACATGGTTGATCATACTCTAGGTTCCACATGCATGTTTTAGCTAAAGGAAGAATACCTTAAACCTGGAGAATTAAGACCCGTGTAATGGGTACCATGCAATATGACTTCAAAGGGTCTTCATTTGCTCACCGAACCTCTCCAGTCCTATCACTGCTGCGTTTATGCCCCTGTACACATGCTTGATTCTCTTTCGGAGACATAGCAATCCATAGGTTTTAAGATACTTACTAGTCAGGTACATTCTTAGGCGTTTAATATGCGGTGTTGAGTCCATTTCGTTGAGCAAGGAGTAGCTCTTGTCTATTCCAAATTTGGCTTAAGGAACTTTATCTGTGCTCATTTCAATCTCTGGTTTTATGCAGCACCCCAACTCACCTTTCCCCTTAAGCAAGCATAAGTTGGTTTTCTAAATTTGAGACCCTGTTCTGTTTTTTAATTCAGTTCCTGTGTAGCCAAGTTTACATTCCGTGTATTAGTGATATCTTATGATGTTTCTTTTTCTGTGTGACTTATTTCAGTTAGAATCATCATACCTGAATCCACTCATTGTGCTGCTAAGGGCCTGATGACACAGATTTCATTGCTGAGTGATATTGCTTTGTAAGTAAATACCACAACTTCTTTATCCATTTTTCACTTTCTGCGATGTTGAACTTGTACTGTAAACTAGGTTCTTGTAAACAGAGCCGTTCCAAACTTTGGGGTGGCTGTGTCTTTTTGATTTTAATTTCCCTAAGCTATAGGACCATAAGTGGCAGTGCCCTAGGCTCTGTTGCTTTGTTTTTTAGATGTTTCAGGAAACACCATACACTTCTCCCGAGTGTCTGTTGGCAATTTACATCCCGCCCATCAGCATAACAAGGCTCCCAGTTCTCCATGGCCTGTCCTGCCTTTCTGGATTTTACACTTTTTTCAGATGGCCCTTTTGACCGGGGGGAAGTGAGACTTCATTGTAGTGCAGATTTCCTTTGCAAGCTTGCTTGGTTGGCCAAAAAGGGCGTATGCGTTTTTTCCTGAATATATTCAGGAAAAAACGCATACGCCCTTTTTGGCCAAGTGCATCATTGTGGACGTTCTGCCTCTTTTCCTATGCTTTCAATGCAATTCCAGTCTACCTCCTGAATTCGGTTTCCTGCAATTCTGCCCCGCTCTCAAGTCCTCTTGGCAGCCTTACTTCAGTCTATTTTTGGACGATAGCTGTCATTTATAACTCTGCAGGTTTGTGAATTACAGTGCCCCTGAGCTCCTTTCTTCAACTCGCTTTCTTGTGACCTGGCCGCAACACCACAGGATGGCTTCAGGCCATAATCTGGTTCCGGCCCGGCATGCTGAGCCTTTGGTTAATTCCTCTTCCTGGTGGGAAATGAGAGTTAAATTTGCCCGTTCAGACACCTCCAGCTAGTCTCTCATTGGTTCTCGCTATTCCTGTTCATCTTCCACAGAAATTGCAAACTGGCCCAAACAGGAGGTTAAAGGGACTGACTCTCCAAGTCGTGAGAGTGTTAATAAAGCGTCTGGAATGTTGCACCCGAGTACCAGGGGAGGAAAACTGAGACATATTTGAACACGTCTCCCGTTCACATGGTTGATCATACTCTGGGTTCCACATGCATGTTTTAGCTGAAGAAAGAATACCTTAAACCTGGAGAGTTGAGACCCGTGTAATGGGTACCATGCAATATGACTTCAAAGGGTCTTCATTTGCTCACCGAACCTCTCCAATCCTATCACTGCTGCGTTTATGCCCCTGTACACATGCTTGATTCTCTTTTGGAGACATAGCAATCCATAGGTTTTAAGATACTTACTAGTCAGGTACATTCTTAGGCGTTTAATATGCGGTGTTGAGTCCATTTCGTTGAGCAGGGAGTAGCTCTTGTCTATTCCATATTTGGCTTAAGGAACTTTATCTGTGCTCATTTCAATCTCTGGTTTTATGCAGCACCCCAACTCACCTTTCCCCTTAAGCAAGCATAAGTTGCTTTTCTAAATTTGAGACCCTGTTCTGTTTTGGAATTCAGTTCCTCTGTAGCCAAGTTTACATTCCGTGTATTAGTGATATCTTATGATGTTTCTTTTTCTGTGTGACTTATTTCAGTTAGAGTCATCGTACCTGAATCCACTCATTATGCTGCTATGGGCCTGATGACATAGATTTCATTGCTGAGTGATACTGCATTGTACGTAAGTACCACAAGTTCTTTATCCATTTTTCACTTTCTGTGATATTGAACTTGTACGGTAAACGAGGTTCTTGTAAACAGAGGCGTCCCAAACTTTGGGGTGGCTGTGTCTTTTTGATTTTAATTTCCCTAAGCTATAGGACCATAAGTGGAAGTGCCCTAGGCTCTGTTGCTTTGTTTTTTAGATGTTTCAGGAAACACCATACACTTCTCCTGAGTGTCTGTTGGCAATTTACATCCCACCCATCAGCATAACAAGGCTCCCAGTTCTCCATGGCCTGTCCTGCCTTTCTGGATTTTACACTTTTTTCAGATGGCCCTTTTGACCGGGGGGAATTGAGACTTCATTGTAGTGCAGATTTCTTTGCAAGCTTGCTTGGTTGGCCAAAAAGGGCCTATGCGTTTTTTCCTGAATATATTCAGGAAAAAACGCATACGCCCTTTTTGGCCAAGTGCATCATTGTGAACGTTCTGCCTCTTTTCCTATGCTTTCAATGCAATTCCAGTCTACCTCCTGAAATCGGTTTCCTGCAATTCTGCCCCGCTTTCAAGTCCTCTTGGCAGCCTTACTTCAGTCTATTTTTGGACGATAGCTGTCATTTATAACTCTGCAGGTTTGTGAATTACAGTGCCCCTGAGCTCCTTTCTTCAACTCGCTTTCTTTTGAGCTGGCCGCAACACCGCAGGATGTCTTCAGGCTCTAATCTGGTTCTGGCACGGCACGCTGAGCCTTTGGTTAATTCCTCTTCCTGGTGGGAAATGAGAGTTAAATTTGCCCGTTCAGACACCTCCAGCTAGTCTCTCATTGGTTCTCACTATTCCTGTTCATCTTCCACAGAAATTGCAAACTGGGCCAAACAGGAGGTTAAAGGGACTGACTCTCCAAGTCGGGAGAGTGTTAATAAAGCGTCTGGAATGTTGCACCCGAGTACCAGGGGAGGAAAACTGAGACATATTTGAACACGTCTCCCGTTCACATGGTTGATCATACTCTGGGTTCCACATGCATGTTTTAGCTGAAGAAAGAATACCTTAAACCTGGAGAGTTGAGACCCGTGTAATGGGTACCATGCAATATGACTTCAAAGGGTCTTCATTTGCTCACCGAACCTCTCCAATCCTATCACTGCTGCGTTTATGCCCCTGTACACACGCTTGATTCTCTTTTGGAGACATAGCAATCCATAGGTTTTAAGATACTTACTAGTCAGGTACATTCTTAGGCGTTTAATATGCGGTGTTGAGTCCATTTCGTTGAGCAAGGAGTAGCTCTTGTCTATTCCATATTTGGCTTAAGGAACTTTATCTGTGCTCATTTCAATCTCTGGTTTTATGCAGCACCCCAACTCACCTTTCCCCTTAAGCAAGCATAAGTTGCTTTTCTAAATTTGAGACCCTGTTCTGTTTTGGAATTCAGTTCCTCTGTAGCCAAGTTTACATTCCGTGTATTAGTGATATCTTATGATGTTTCTTTTTCTGTGTGACTTATTTCAGTTAGAATCATCGTACCTGAATCCACTCATTATGCTGCTATGGGCCTGATGACATAGATTTCATTGCTGAGTGATACTGCATTGTACGTAAGTACCACAATTTCTTTATCCATTTTTCACTTTCTGTGATATTGAACTTGTACGGTAAACGAGGTTCTTGTAAACGGAGGCGTCCCAAACTTTGGGGTGGCTGTGTCTTTTTGATTTTAATTTCCCTAAGCTATAGGACCATAAGTGGAATTGCCCTAGGCTCTGTTGCTTTGTTTTTTAGATGTTTCAGGAAACACCATACACTTCTCCTGAGTGTCTGTTGGCAATTTACATCCCACCCATCAGCATAACAAGGCTCCCAGTTCTCCATGGCCTTTCCTGCCTTTCTGGATTTTACACTTTTTTCAGATGGCCCTTTTGACCGGGGGGAATTCAGACTTCATTGTAGTGCAGATTTCTTTGCAAGCTTGCTTGGTTGGCCAAAAAGGGCGTATGCGTTTTTTCCTGAATATATTCAGGAAAAAACGCATACGCCCTTTTTGGCCAAGTGCATCATTGTGGACGTTCTGCCTCTTTTCCTATGCTTTCAATGCAATTCCAGTCTACCTCCTGAAATCGGTTTCCTGCAATTCTGCCCCGCTTTCAAGTCCTCTTGGCAGCCTTACTTCAGTCTATTTTTGGACGATAGCTGTCATTTATAACTCTGCAGGTTTGTGAATTACAGTGCCCCTGAGCTCCTTTCTTCAACTCGCTTTCTTTTGAGCTGGCCGCAACACCGCAGGATGTCTTCAGGCTCTAATCTGGTTCTGGCACGGCACGCTGAGCCTTTCGTTAATTCCTCTTCCTGGTGGGAAATGAGAGTTAAATTTGCCCATCCAGACACCTCCAGCTAGTCTCTCATTGGTTCTCGCTATTCCTGTTCATCTTCCACAGAAATTGCAAACTGGGCCAAACAGGAGGTTAAAGGGACTGACTCTGCAAGTGGGGAGAGTGTTAGTAAAGCGTCTGGAATGTTGCACCCGAGTACCAGGGGAGGGAAACTGAGAAATATTTGAACACGTCTCCCGTTCACATGGTTGATCATACTCTGGGTTCCACATGCATGTTTTAGCTGAAGGAAGAATACCTTAAAACTGGAGAGTTGAGACCCGTGGAATGGGTACCATGCAATATGACTTCAAAGGGTCTTCATTTGCTCACCGAACCTCTCCAATCCTATCACTGCTGCGTTTATGCCCCTGTACACATGCTTGATTCTCTTTCGGAGACATAGCAATCCATAGGTTTTAAGATACTTACTAGTCAGGTACATTCTTAGACGTTTAATATGCGGTGTTGAGTCCATTTCGTTGAGCAAGGAGTATCTCTTGTCTATTCCATATTTGGCTTAAGGAACTTTATCTGTGCTCATTTCAATCTCTGGTTTTATGCAGCACCCCAACTCACCTTTCCCCTTAAGCAAGCATAAGTTGTTTTTCTAAATTTGAGACCCTGTTCTGTTCTGTAATTCAGTTCCTGTGTAGCCAAGTTTACATTCTGTGTATTACTGATATCTTATGATGTTTCTTTTTCTGTGTGACTTATTTCAGTTAGAATCATCATACCTGAATCCACTCATTGTGCTGCTAAGGGCCTGATGACACAGATTTCATTGCTGAGTGATATTGCTTTGTAAGTAAATACCACAACTTCTTTATCCATTTTTCACTTTCTGCGATGTTGAACTTGTACTGTAAATGAGGTTCTTGTAAACAGAGGCGTCCCAAACTTTGGGGTGGCTGTGTCTTTTTGATTTTAATTTCCCTAAGCTATAGGACCATAAGTCGCAGTGCCCTAGGCTCTGTTGCTTTGTTTTTTAGATGTTTCAGGAAACACCATACACTTCTCCCGAGTGTCTGTTGGCAATTTACATCCCGCCCATCAGCATAACAAGGCTCCCAGTTCTCAATGGCCTGTTGCCTTTCTGGATTTTACACTTTTTTCAGATGGCCCTTTTGACCGGGGGGAAGTGAGACTTCATTGTAGTGCAGATTTCCTTTGCAAGCTTGTTTGGTTGGCCAAAAACGGCGTATGCGTTTTTTCCTGAATATATTCAGGAAAAAACGCATACGCCCTTTTTGGCCAAGTGCATCATTGTGGACGTTCTGCCTCTTTTCCTATGCTTTCAATGCAATTCCAGTCTAACTCCTGAAATCGGTTTCCTGCAATTCTGCCCCGCTTTCAAGTCCTCTTGGCAGCCTTACTTCAGTCTATTTTTGGACGATAGCTGTCATTTATAACTCTGCAGGTTTGTGAATTACAGTGCCCCTGAGCTCCTTTCTTCAACTCGCTTTCTTGTGACCTGGCCACAACACCGCAGGATGGCTTCAGGCCCTAATCTGGTTCCGGCCCGGCATGCTGAGCCTTTGGTTAATTCCTCTTCCTGGTGGGAAATGAGAGTTAAATTTGCCCGTTCAGACACCTCCAGCTAGTCTCTCATTGGTTCTCGCTATTCCTGTTCATCTTCCACAGAAATTGCAAACTGGGCCAAACAGGAGGTTAAAGGGACTGACTCTCCAAGTCGTGAGAGTGTTAATAAAGCGTCTGGAATGTTGCACCCGAGTACCAGGGGAGGAAAACTGAGACATATTTGAACACGTCTCCCGTTCACATGGTTGATCATACTCTGGGTTCCACATGCATGTTTTAGCTGAAGAAAGAATACCTTAAACCTGGAGAGTTGAGACCCGTGTAATGGGTACCATGCAATATGACTTCAAAGGGTCTTCATTTGCTCACCGAACCTCTCCAATCCTATCACTGCTGCGTTTATGCCCCTGTACACACGCTTGATTCTCTTTTGGAGACATAGCAATCCATAGGTTTTAAGATACTTACTAGTCAGGTACATTCTTAGGCGTTTAATATGCGGTGTTGAGTCCATTTCGTTGAGCAAGGAGTAGCTCTTGTCTATTCCATATTTGGCTTAAGGAACTTTATCTGTGCTCATTTCAATCTCTGGTTTTATGCAGCACCCCAACTCACCTTTCCCCTTAAGCAAGCATAAGTTGCTTTTCTAAATTTGAGACCCGGTTCTGTTTTGGAATTCAGTTCCTCTGTAGCCAAGTTTACATTCCGTGTATTAGTGATATCTTATGATGTTTCTTTTTCTGTGTGACTTATTTCAGTTAGAATCATCGTACCTGAATCCACTCATTATGCTGCTATGGGCCTGATGACATAGATTTCATTGCTGAGTGATACTGCATTGTACGTAAGTACCACAAGTTCTTTATCCATTTTTCACTTTCTGTGATATTGAACTTGTACGGTAAACGAGGTTCTTGTAAACGGAGGCGTCCCAAACTTTGGGGTGGCTGTGTCTTTTTGATTTTAATTTCCCTAAGCTATAGGACCATAAGTCGCAGTGCCCTAGGCTCTGTTGCTTTGTTTTTTAGATGTTTCAGGAAACACCATACACTTCTCCCGAGTGTCTGTTGGCAATTTACATCCCGCCCATCAGCATAACAAGGCTCCCAGTTCTCCATGGCCTGTCCTGCCTTTCTGGATTTTACACTTTTTTCAGATGGCCCTTTTGACCGGGGGGAAGTGAGACTTCATTGTAGTGCAGATTTCCTTTGCAAGCTTGCTTGGTTGGCCAAAAAGGGCGTATGCGTTTTTTCCTGAATATATTCAGGAAAAAACGCATACGCCCTTTTTGGCCAAGTGCATCATTGTGGACGTTCTGCCTCTTTTCCTATGCTTTCAATGCAATTCCAGTCTACCTCCTGAATTCGGTTTCCTGCAATTCTGCCCCGCTCTCAAGTCCTCTTGGCAGCCTTACTTCAGTCTATTTTTGGACGATAGCTGTCATTTATAACTCTGCAGGTTTGTGAATTACAGTGCCCCTGAGCTCCTTTCTTCAACTCGCTTTCTTGTGACCTGGCCGCAACACCGCAGGATGGCTTCAGGCCCTAATCTGGTTCCGGCCCGGCATGCTGAGCCTTTGGTTAATTCCTCTTCCTGGTGGGAAATGAGAGTTAAATTTGCCCGTTCAGACACCTCCAGCTAGTCTCTCATTGGTTCTCGCTATTCCTGTTCATCTTCCACAGAAATTGCAAACTGGGCCAAACAGGAGGTTAAAGGGACTGACTCTCCAAGTCGGGAGAGTGTTAGTAAAGCGTCTGGAATGTTGCACCCGAGTACCAGGGTACGAAAACTGAGACATATTTGAACACGTCTCCCGATCACATGGTTGATCATACTCTGGGTTCCACATGCATGTTTTAGCTGAAGGAAGAATACCTAAAACCTGGGTAGTTGAAACCCGTGGAATGGGTACCATGCAATATGACTTCAAAGGGTCTTCATTTGCTCACCGAACCTCTCCAATCCTATCACTGCTGCGTTTATGCCCCTGTA
The DNA here is from genome assembly GCF_951394435.1 of Stenella coeruleoalba. Lineage (NCBI taxonomy): Eukaryota > Metazoa > Chordata > Mammalia > Artiodactyla > Delphinidae > Stenella > Stenella coeruleoalba. The sequence continues at coordinate 209,958 of NW_027646004.1, read as the reverse complement.
CACATGCTTGATTCTCTTTCGGAGACATAGCAATCTATAGGTTTTAAGATACTTACTAGTCAGGTACATTCTTAGGCGTTTAATATGCGGTGTTGAGTCCATTTCGTTGAGCAAGGAGTAGCTCTTGTCTATTCCATATTTGGCTTAAGGAACTTTATCTGTGCTCATTTCAATCTCTGGTTTTATGCAGCACCCCAACTCACCTTTCCCCTTAAGCAAGCATAAGTTGGTTTTCTAAATTTGAGACCCTGTTCTGTTCTGTAATTCAGTTCCTGTGTAGCCAAGTTTACATTCCGTGTATTACTGATATCTTATGATGTTTCTTTTTCTGTGTGACTTATTTCAGTTAGAATCATCATACCTGAATCCACTCATTGTGCTGCTAAGGGCCTGATGACACAGATTTCATTGCTGAGTGATATTGCTTTGTAAGTAAATACCACAACTTCTTTCTCCATTTTTCACTTTCTGCGATGTTGAACTTGTACTGGAAACGAGGTTCTTGTAAACAGAGGCGTCCCAAACTTTGGGGTGGCTGTGTCTTTTTGATTTTAATTTCCCTAAGCTATAGGACCATAAGTGGAAGTGGCCTAGGCTGTGTTGCTTTGTTTTTTAGATGTTTCAGGAAACACCATACACTTCCCCTGAGTGGTTGTTGGCAATTTACATCCCGCCCTTCAGCATAACAAGGCTCCCAGTTCTCCATGGCCTGTCCTGCCTTTCTGGATTTTACACTTTTTTCAGATGGCCCTTTTGACCGGGGGGAAGTGAGACTTCATTGTAGTGCACATTTCCTTTGCAAGCTTGCTTGGTTGGCCAAAAAGGGCGTATGCGTTTTTTCCTGAATATATTCAGGAAAAAATGCATACGCCCTTTTTGGCCAAGTGCATCATTGTCGAGTTTCTGACTCTCTTCATATGCTTTCAATGCAATTCCAGTCTACCTCCTGAAATCGGTTTCCTGCAATTCTGCCTTGCTTTCAATGCCTCTTCATAGCCTTACCTCAATATATTTTTTAAAAATAGTTGGCCTTTATAACTCTGCAGGTTTTTGAATTGCAGTGGCCCTTAGCTCCATTTTTTAGCTCTTATTTTTGTGGTATTGCCCCATAACCACAGGATTCCTTGAAGCCCTATTTTTCTTCTGGGGCACCTGCTGTGCCTTTGGTTAATTCTTCTTACTGATGTGATATTAGAGTGACATGTGCCCATTGAAACCGCTACAGCTAGTTTCTCACTGGTTCCCCCTATTCCCATTCATCCTCTGCACTAACTGCAGACTGTGCGATACCAGAACTTAAAGGCATTGACTCCATGTGGGGATGTTGTTAGTAAAGCGGCTGGAATGTCGATCCGGAGCCCCAGGAGAGGAAAAATGAGGTGCGTTTTAGAAACCTTTCCCGATCATATGGTATACCAGTCGCTGGGTTTCCCAAGCATGGTTTAGCTGTAGGAAGATTCCCTTCAACCTGGAGTGTTGGGACCCTTGGACTGAGTAGCATGAAGTATTGCATTAAACTTTCGGCAGTTGCTCACCAAAGCTCACCAATCCTGTCAGCCCCAAGTGTCCAGCCTTATGTCTTATCCAGCTGTGGGTTTATATGTGGTCAATCCAGGTTGCATCACAGCCCCTGAGCGAATTTTGTAAGAATTTTTCTCTCTTTCATTGTTTCAGCGTTTTGTTTTTAAAATTTATTTCTATAATGGGGTTTAGCTCATTTTCACTGCTGTGTTTGTGCCGCTCTGCACACACTTGATTCCCTTATGGAGATATATCAATACATGGGTTTTAAGATTCTTATTCCTCAGATATATTTCTCTGCGGTGTATAGGGTGTGTTGAGGCCTGTTCATTGAGCAAGGTGTAGATCTTGTCTAATACCTATTTGGTTTATTGAACGGTATCTGTGCTAATTTCAAACTCTGGTTTTATGCATCACCCCACCTCTCCTTTCCCCTTAAGCTGACATAAGTGTGTTTTCTAAATGTGAGACACTGTTCTGTTCTGTAATTCATTTCTTGTGCAGCCATATTTACCCTCCCTCTATAAGTGATATCTTATGATATGTTTCTTTTTCTGTTTGACTTATTTCAAGTAGTATTATCGGACCTAAATCCACTCTTTATCCTTCTACTAGCCTTATTACATTGATTTCATGGTGAAGAGATATTCCATTGTACATAAGTACCACATCTTCTTTATCCATTGTTCTCTTTCCTGGGATATTTAAGGTGTACTGAAGTTGAGGTTCTTGTAAACAGAGTAGCCCTAAACTGTGGTGTGCTTGTGTCTTGTTGATTTTTAGACTTCCCTAGATATACTCCCATGATTGGAAGTGTCCTATGCTCTGTAGCTCTGTTTTTTAGATGATTTAGGAACCACCATACACTTCTCCAGAGTGGCTCTCGGCAGTTCACACACTGCCCATCAGCGTATAAAGGCTCCCTGTTCTCCATGGCCTGTCCTGCATTTCTGGTTTTTACAATTTTTTAGGATGACCCATTTGACCGGTGGGAAGTGAGACTTCTTTGTTGTGCACATTTGCATTGCTTGCTTGCTTCGTTGCCCATAAAGTGCGTATGCGTTTTTTCCTGGATATAATCAGGAAAAAACGCATACGCCCTTTTGGGCCAACTGCATCATTGTCGAAATTCTGCCGCTTTTCATGTGCGTTAAAGACGAGTCCAATCTATCTCTTGAAATCTGTTTCTTGCAATTCTGTCTTGCATTCAGATCCTCTTCTTTGCCTTACCTCAACATATTTTTGGACGTTAGTTTTCATTTGTAACTCTGCAGGTTTGTGAATTGCAGTGACCCTGAGCTCCATTTTTTAAGTTGCTCTTTTGTGAGCTGGCCTCAAACCCGCAGGATTGCTTCAGGCCCTATTTTGGCTCCGGCGAGGCAGGCTGAGCCTTTCTTTAATTCTTATTCTTAATGGGAAAGTAGAGTGATATGTGCCCGTCCAAACCCCTACAACTCTTCTGTCATTGGTTCCCCCTCTTCCCGTTCATCCTCCTCACAATTTGCAAAATGTGTGAAACAGAAGTTTAAATGTGCTGATTCTCCAAGTGGGGAGATTCTAAGTAGCGTGGCTGGAATGGTGAACAGGAGCACCAGGAGAGGATAAATGAGGTGCATTTTAGACACATCTCCCGATCACATGGTGTACAGTCCTCTGGGTTTTCCATGCATGTTTTAGCTGTAGGAAGATCCCTTGAACCTGCAGATTTGGGACCCATTGAATGGGTACCAGGTAGTATTACTTTAAAGGGTGTGCATTTCCTCACCCAACCTCACATTTCTCTTAGCGCAAACAGTTTCCAGCCTTATGTCTCATCCTGCTGTGGGTCTAGATGTGTTCAATCCATGTTGCATCACCGTCCCTGAGGAAAAGTTGTAAGAGGTTTTCTCTGTCTCTCTGTCGTTTATTTTTTTCAATTTATTACTATATTGGTTACAGCTGATTTTCAAAGCTCTGTTTCTTGCTGCTGTACATCCACTTGATTCACGTACAGAGAGACATCAATAAATTCTTTTTCAGATTCTTACCAGTCGTATATATTCTTTTCCGGTGACTTGAGTGTGCTGAGTGCAGTTCTTTTAGCTACCGTGTAGGCCTTGTTGATTATCAGTTTGGTATTTGGAATGGTATCTTTGCTAATTTCAACCTCCTGGATGATGCCTCACCCCTCCCCACCTTTCCCGTTTAGCAGCCTTATGCGTGTTTTCTACATATTTGACTATGTTTTTGTTTTGTAATTTATTTCATGTGTAGCCATTTTGGATTCCACCTTTAAGTGATATCTTATGATATGTGTCTTTTTCTTTTTGAATTCTGTCACTTAGAATGATCATACGTAACTCCTCCGGAGTTGTTACAACTGGCCATATTTCATTGATTTCCAGGCTGAATAATATTCCACTCTACCTAAGTACCACATCTCTATCCATTTTTTCCCTCCAGAGACATTTAAGTTATATCCTAGTCGAGGATCTTTTAAACAGAGAGGGGGTAAACATTGGGGTGCCTGTGTCCTCTCGATTTTTGTTTTTCCCAAGATATACGCCCATGAGTGCAAGTGCCCTATGCTCTGTAGCTCATTGTTTAGATGCTTTAGTAAACACAATACACTTCTCCAGAATGGCCGTTGGCAATATACATTTCCACTATAAGTCTCACAGGGCTCCCTCTTCTCGTTGCCCTGTCCTGCATTTCTGTTGTTTACGCTTTATGAGGATGGCTCTTCTGACTGATGCGAAGTGATATCTTTTGTAGTATTGACTTCCAGTGCCCACCTGTTTGGTTGGCTAAAAAAGTGTATGCTCTTTTCTTGAATATATACAGAAAAGAACGCATACACCCTTTTTGGCCAACTGCAATCTTGGCAATGTTGGCAATGTTCAGCTCCTTTTCTTGTGCTTAATGGCGAGTCCTTTCTACCTCCTCAAATCCCTTTCCTGCCATTCTCCCTTGCTTACAAGTCCTTTTCTCTGACTTTCCTCAAGACATTTTTCAGTGATGGATATTTTCAACTCTGCAGTTTTGTGAATTTTACTGCCCCTGAGTTCCATTGTTCAACTCGTGTTTATGGGAACTGGCCACAAAGCAGCGGGATTTCCTCAAGCCCTATACTGTTTCCATGGGCAACCCTAGCCTTTGGTCAATTCGTCTTCCTGATTGGAAATTAGAGTGACATGTGCCTGTCTGAACACCTAGGACTTGTCTCTCATTGTTCCTCATCCTTCCGCTTCATCCTCTGGACAAATTCCAAACTGTACGCAACAGGATGTTGACAGTGCTGACATCTCCAAGTGGGGAGACTGTTAGTAAAGACGCTGGAGGGGTGAACCCGAGCACCAGGAGATGAGGAGATGAGATGCCTTTTCCAAACTCTTCCCGATCAGACGATATACCATCCTCTGGGTGTGACAGACATGTTTTAGCAGTAGGAAGAGTCCCATTCATGTAAGGAGAACACCAGGGCTTTTTCAAAATCAGTGTCTCCCCGAAACCCAAACTGGGGAAGTTTTTAAGCTACGGCTACACATATGTTCATTAAGGGCCTTGGGAAGTAGGCAGAGTCCAAACTTTAGATGATTGAAGTCTTCAGGGTCAGAAGCACTCACCACCAGCTTCCCTTAGGCTACACTTTAACTGTCATTGATAGATGATGTCAATAAAAATATCTATTCTTTTTCAGATTATTTCCCCTTATAGGTTATTGCAAAATGTTGAGTGTAGTTCCCTGTGCTATACAGTAGTTCCTTGTTGATGATCTATTTTATACATAGCAGTGTGTATGTGTTCATTCCAAACTGTTAATTTATCCCTCCTCCCACCTTTCCCCTTTGGTAATAATAAATTATAAGATTTTATACTTCTCAGAAATGGGGGAGCTGAAAGAGAGGTATCATTTTCAATGGAAAAGCATTTAAAACAAGATTGAAGGTTTAACCAAGATTATTAGCTGTACATCCTTGGAAAGAAATCACTTCGTTTCTCTAATATTGACCTGACAAATAAGACAAACCTTTTCACTGAACTTGCTTATAAAAAGTGATGGAAATATCAAATGGAAGTGTTAAAAACATCTTATTTTACCCGAGCCTTATACACTGTTCTATGTTAACTACAGTTTGGCTCACACATCTGTTCATTGAGGTTACAATAGTCTCAATTTCTGTTACTGATCCTCCAGAGTGGACCCCAACAAGTGTCCCCCTGCCCAGTGTCATTGGGGCCAACAGATCGAGACTGAGTTTGGTTCACAAGCAAAGGAAACTTTATATTTTGATCAGAGAATGGAGAGGTGAGAGCATGCACTACCCCGTGGGCTGTGGGCTGGGCTGCTGTGTAGAGATCCTGTCAGAGTCAGTGGGAGGGAGGGAGGCGGCGGAGCTCTCGAGGGCCGGGTTGGCTGTAGCTCAGGCTCTATATCGTGGAGTCTGCACTGGGCCCCAGGAGCTGAGGTGTCGACCCAGCCATTCTGCACTAGGAAATCTGGTCTGAAGTGCCAGGTGTGGAACCTCTGCATGCGGGACCCTAGGAGCACGTGAAATTAGACAAAGCACAAAGGATAAAAAAGGTTAGACTTGACTTTATTGCCCAGATTCTATTTTTATCTCCCAGGGATTTTTAATGGGCTTTGCTGGGGACAAACCCCTCCTCTGCCTTTTGTCCCGTTCCTCATTCTTGGAGTGCTGAGGGTGCAGACCCTTCTTCTGTAACTGCTGAGTGCTGAGTTGGGAGCCCTCATACCCTGGGGCGAGGGTCAGAGCTTCTCCCCAGCAGCCTCCCGGTGACGTTGATTGTCCCCAGGACACCTGCCTCCCTGCTCGTCCACCTGAGCACCAGCATTGGAAGTGTTATAGATTCTAATGACCTTTAAGGGTCCAGGAAAGAGATGTGCAGAGACGCTGTGGGGGCCGGTTTCACCCCGCCCCACATTTGTTCGGCCACCTTAGGCTGACTGTCTCTGCCAGCCTAGATGCTCTGACCAGTAGTCTGCGCTTTCTTCAGTTAGGCCCCTGAATTAACGTACAAACAGCACCAGGTGTCAGAGCCCTGCCCGCTCAACTCCCAGACAGTCCAGGGTCAGTGGTGACCAAGGACCATGATGGCTACTGAGTCAACAGCCTTTTGAAGTAAACAGGAGTCCAGCCGGTCTTATTGGCCACCATCATCACGGTGTCTGTCGGCTTTTCTATGGTGACAGTGTGGTATACTGTTCCCCCGCCAAGATTATTAGCTCCCCTCTGGGTGCAGTAAGTCCTGCAAGCAGTAGTCTACTCTTTTGGGACACACTCTTGTTGTTTTATGAGAGAAACTCCAGGTCAAGTGATGTTCACACGAGTCGTCATGGTGCCCTGTTGCCCCCGGTTATCTCTCTGGATGTTGGAGTTGGAGGGCCTCCTCACTCGAGGTCGGTGTGCCCACGGAGCGAACCCTGCAACTTCAGGGCATGGTTGGTGGTTAGGATCACCACGTGGGGTCCTTTTCCCTTAGGAGGGAGGTGGCCTTTTGGGCTGCTGATTTCCAGGTTTTTAGATACCGCCAGTATCTTGGCCAGATGTGGCAGTGGGCCAAGCCCCTTAGTGACCGTAGTTTATCCTACCTGGATGGCATTCTTGCATTGTTCCATTTCAAGTGGTCCCAGTTTTTGCACTAATTCTCCAATGGCGATTCACCTTTCACCGGGAATGTAAAGGTCAAAGGGTTTAGCTAAATTAGGGAGTTCCAGGGCAAGGGTCTGAATTGACTGCTCTTTCCATTCTTGAAAGGCCACTTCTGGATTCTATTCAAAAGGATCATCATCTTTTCCTTTCAGTGTTTCATATAGAGGCCCAGCTAGTAGACTGTAGTTAGGGATCCAGAAGCAGCAAACCCTGGCCTCCCCAGGAACCCCTAAGCTGTCTTCTAGTTTTAGAAAGGGGTAAGGCTGAAAATGGTTTCTTCCCTTTCCTGGGATGGGCTTCTCTGACCTTCTGTGAGAATGAAGCCCAGGCAGGTCACCGCAGTCTGTGATATTTGAGCTTTTTCTTGGACAACTTCTATCCTTTATTGGCTTGGTAGTTCAGAGGCCTCCTTAGTAGGGCTGGTGATCAGAATGTCGTCTGCATATTGAAGGAGGGTTTCCTTTTCCAGAGGTAGAACTTTTAGGTCTTTAGCTAAGCTTTCCCCAAAGATGGTGTGGGAATTTTTGCACCCTTGGGGCCAGACGGCCCGGAAGTATTGTTTTAGTTGTATGTTGAGTCCTGCCACTCACAAGCCAAAATTTCTTGTGACTCTGGGACTAATGGAATACAAAAGAAGGCATCATTGAAGACTAATACAGAATACCATGTCCTGGTGGTTGGTAGAATGACCAGCAGGGTGTAGGAATTAGGAGCAACTGGAGGTATATCCTCGGTGGCTTCACTGACTGTCCTGACATCCTTTACCAGGTCCCCAGCAGCCCATGGGGCTCTCGTGGTCAGACCAATCCCAGAATATGGAGCTCACCTGGGCAGGTACCCCACCCCCACCCCAGCCCACGGGGCTCTCGTGGTCAGGCCCCTCCCAGGATACAGAGCTACCCTTGCAGGTACCGTGGCAGGGCTGGGCACACAGGAACCGTGCACATAGCCCTCATTGCAGAGCACCCCCAGCTCACCTGTCGCTCAGAGCTGACACAGAGCACCTCAGAGCAGGACTTGAACTAACAAACAGCAGCTGCGACAGGTCTGTGACCCTGGGCATCACTCCGTGAGGCCTCCCTCCACCTGGTCTTCCAGAGACTTCCACTGCACCCGGGGCACCAGGCCTCTGTCTCCAACCACCACCCACCCCTCCTCTCCCTGACTCCTGGGTTCCTCTCATTAGGAGAGGGTTTTCTTGAAGTTGTCTCCCACTCATGGGCCAGATAAAATGATTAGAAAACAAGCCAAAGCTGCAGCCCCTTGTCTATCCTGACTCTCAGGAGCCCACACCTGTTCCTTGGACCTGGCCGGTTCAGCAAGTTCCATTTTCTGCAACTGTGAGCCCCTGAGGGGTGATGATTGGCTGACCTGGGCAGCCTTACCGTGCCGGCCAGCCCTCCCCAGGTGTGCCTGGGTTGAGATCAATATAAATACCACTCCAGGCAGCAAGAGCCCCTGCAGCCGTGCCTGACGCCATTTTCTCTGCCCTGTCAGCAGTCTCGGGGCTGGGCTGGTGGGAGGGAGTGAGAGGCCACAGCTTTGTGGGTGGCCCAGTGTGAGTGGGGCTCTGCTGGACTTTCTGCAGCAGTTGCCAGGCTGCCACCTGCTAAAGAAGAGGATGTGTCACCCATACCTGCTGCTGGAATTTCTCCCTGGGCAGAGGTGAGGAAGGAAAAAAGCAGTGGGGGCAGGGACAGGACGGGTATCTCAGGCAGGGAAATGGAAATCTTCCAGAAGAGCACCCAGGGCCAGGACCATCCTGGCTGGCCTGCAGGCACCAAGTCGGCCGGCATGCTGTCACTCGTGTGGCTCTATGGCCCTTCCTCTAGGCTTTCAAGTCCTTGTATATATTCAGGTGTTTTACCTGGGACGGGTGGGAATAGTTCAGCAGCAACTGGCCTGGGGCTCAGCTCACGTTTACTCACAGATGCCTCGGCACGGTGCCCCAGCTTTGCAATGAGGACGCTTGTTGCGTGGGGGCTGCTGGCTGAATGGGAGACGATTCCCCACCACTGACCAACTTCAGAATTGTTTACAACTGGAGCAAGTGCCCTGATACGGTTTTCCTCTGTGTAACTGGTGGGTTCTGTGTTTTTTTTCTCTTTTTCGTTTTTGGTTCAAGGTAGATTTTATTCCTCTTTTTTGTATTTACAGATATAAGCATGGAAATAATTTATTCATATAAATACATGTATGTGCAGGGAATAATTGTTTTTTCTGTTTTATTTTTTAAATTTTATTTCTTTTTAATTTTGAATTTTATTTTATATTTTTATACAGCAGGTTCTTATTGGTTATCTATTTTATACATATAAATGTATACATGCCAATCCCAGTCTCTCAACTCCTCCCACCACCACCCCCCCAACAGCTTTCCCCCCTTGTTGTCCATACGTTTGTTGTCTACATCTGTTGCTCTATTTATGCCTTGCAAAATGGTTAATCTGTACAGTTTTTCTAGGTTCCACATATATGCATGAATATACAAGATTTGTTTTTCTCTTTCTGACTTACTTCACTCTGTATGACAGTCTCTAGATCCATCGACGTCTCTACAAATGACCCAATTTCATTCCTTTTCATGGCTGAGTAATATTCCATTTTATATATGTACCACAGCTTTATGCATTCGTCTGTCTGTGGGCATTTAGGTTGCTTCCATTACCTCGATATTGTAAATAGTGATGCAATGAACATTGCGGTGAATGACTCTTTTTGATTTATGGTTTTGTCTGGGTATATGTCCAGTACTGGGATTGCTGTATCATATGGTAATTCTATTGTTAGTTTCTTAAGAAATTCCATATTGTTCTCCATAATGACTGTATCAATTTATATTCCCAACAATAGTGGAAGAGGGTTCCTTTTCTCCACACCCTTTCCAGCATTTTTTGTTTGTAGATTTTCAATGATGCCTATTCTACCAGGTGTGAGGTGATACCTCATTGTTGAATCCATTTCGTTGAGCAAGGGGTAGCTCTTGTCTATTACATATTTGGCTTATGGAATGGTATCTGTGCTAATTTCAAACTCTGCTTTTATGCAGCACCCCAACTCACCTTCCCCCTTAAGCAGGCATAAGTTGGTTTTCTAAACTTGAGACCCTGTTCTGTTTTGTAATTCAGTTCATGTGTAGCCAAGTTCACATTCCGTGTATTAGTGATACCTTATGATGTTTCTTTTTCTGTGTGACTTATTTCACTTAGAATCATCGTGCCTCAATCCACTCATTACGCTGGTACGGGCCTGGTGACATAGATTTCATTGCTGAGTGGTATTCTGTTGTACAGAAGTACCGCAACTTCTTTATCCATTATTTGCTCTCTGGGATATTTAACTTGTGCCGTAGAAGAGATTCCTGTAAAAAGAGCCGTCCCAAATTTTGGGGTTGCTGTGTCTTTTTGATTTTAATTTCCCTAAGCTATAGGACCATAAGTGGAAGTGCCCTAGGCTCTGTTGCTTTGTTTTTTAGATGTTTCAGGAAACACCATACACTTCTCCTGAGTGGCTGTTGGCAATTTACATCCCTCCCATCAGCATAACAAGGCTCCCAGTTCTCCATGGCCTGTCCTGCCTTTCTGGATTTTACACTTTTTTCAGATGTCCCTTTTGACCGGGGGGAAGTGAGACTTCATTGTAGTGCAGATTTCCTTTGCAAGCTTGCTTGGTTGGCCAAAAAGGGCGTATGCGTTTTTTCCTGAATATATTCAGGAAAAAATACATACGCCCTTTTTGGCCAAGTGCATCATTGTGGACGTTCTGCCTCTTTTCCTATGCTTTCAATGCAATTCCAGTCTACCTCCTGAAATCGGTTTCCTGCAATTCTGCCCCGCTTTCAAGTCCTCTTGGAAGCCTTACTTCAGTCTATTTTTGGACGATAGCTGTCATTTATAACTCTGCAGGTTTGTGAATTACAGTGCCCCTGAGCTCCTTTCTTCAACTCGCTTTCTTGTGACCTGGCCGCAACACCGCAGGATGGCTTCAGGCCCTAATCTGGTTCCGGCCCGGCATGCTGAGCCTTTGTTTAATTCCTCTTCCTGGTGGGAAATGAGAGTTAAATTTGCCCGTCCAGACACCTCCAGCTAGCCTCTCATTGGTTCTCGCTATTCCTGTTCATCTTCCGGAGAAATTGCAAACTGGGCCAAACAGGAATTTAAAGGGACTGACTCTCCAAGTCGGGAGAGTGTTAGTAAAGCGTCTGGAATGTTGCACCCGAGTACCAGGGGAGGAAAACTGAGACATATTTGAACACGTCTCCCGTTCACATGGTTGATCATACTCTGGGATCCACATGCATGTTTTAGCTGAAGGAAGAATACCTTAAACCTGGAGAGTTGAGACCCGTGGAATGGGTACCATGCAATATGACTTCAAAGGGTCTTCATTTGCTCACCGAACCTCTCCAATCCTATCACTGCTGCGTTTATGCCCCTGTACACACGCTTGATTCTCTTTTGGAGACATAGCAATCCATAGGTTTTAAGATACTTACTAGTCAGGTACATTCTTAGGCGTTTAATATGGGGTTTTGAGTCCATTTCGTTGAGCAAGGAGTAGCTCTTGTCTATTCCATATTTGGCTTAAGGAACTTTATCTGTGCTCATTTCAATCTCTGGTTTTATGCAGCAACCCAACTCACCTTTTCCCTTAAGCAAGCATAAGGTGGTTTTCTAAATTTGAGACCCTGTTCTGTTTTGGAATGCAGTTCCTGTGTAGCCAAGTTTACATTCCGTGTATTACTGATATCTTATGATGTTTCTTTTTCTGTGTGACTTATTTCATTTAGAATCATCATAACTGAATCCACTCATTGTGCTGCTAAGGGCCTGATGACACAGATTTCATTGCTGAGTGATATTGCTTTGTAAGTAAATACCACAACTTCTTTATCCATTTTTCACTTTCTGCGATGTTGAACTTGTACTGTAAACGAGGTTCTTGTAAACAGAGCCGTTCCAAACTTTGGGGTGGCTGTGTCTTTTTGATTTTAATTTCCCTAAGCTATAGGACCATAAGTGGAAGTGCCCTAGGTTCTGTTGCTTTGTTTTTTAGATGTTTCAGGAAACACCATACACTTCTCCCGAGTGGTTGTTGGCAATTTACATCCCGCCCATCAGCATAACAAGGCTCCCAGTTCTCCATGGCCTGTCCTGCCTTTCTGGATTTTACACTTTTTTCAGATGGCCCTTTTGACCGGGGGGAAGTGAGACTTCATTGTAGTGCAGATTTCCTTTGCAAGCTTGCTTGTTTGGCCAAAAAGGGCGTATGCGTTTTTTCCTGAATATATTCAGGAAAAAACGCATACGCCCTTTTTGGCCAAGTGCATCATTGTGGACGTTCTGCCTCTTTTCCTATGCTTTCAATGCAATTCCAGTCTACCTTCTGAAATCGGTTTCTTGCAATTCTGCCCCGCTTTCAAGTCCTCTTGGCAGCCTTACTTCAGTCTATTTTTGGACGATAGCTGTCATTTATAACTCTGCAGGTTTGTGAATTACAGTGCCCCTGAGCTCCTTTCTTCAACTCGCTTTCTTTTGAGCTGGCCGCAACACCGCAGGATGGCTTCAGGCCCTAATCTGGTTCCGTTATGGCACGCTGAGCATTTGGTTATTTCCTCTTCCTGGTGGGAAATGAGAGTTAAATTTGCCCGTCCAGACACCTCCAGCTAGCCTCTCATTGGTTCTTGCTATTCCTGTTCATCTTCCGCAGAAATTGCAAACTGGGCCAAACAGGAGGTTAAAGGGACTGACTCGCCAAGTGGGTAGAGTGTTAGTAAAGCGTCTGGAATGTTGCACCCGAGTACCAGGGTACGAAAACTGAGACATATTTGAACACGTCTCCCGATCACATGGTTGATCATACTCTAGGTTCCACATGCATGTTTTAGCTGAAGGAAGAATACCTTAAACCTGGGGAGTTGAAACCCGTGGAATGGGTACCATGCAATATGACTTCAAAGGATCTTCATTTGCTCACGGACCTCTCCAATCCTATCACTGCTGCGTTTATGACCCTGTACACATGCTTGATTCTCTTTCGGAGACATAGCAATCCATAGGTTTTAAGATACTTACTAGTCAGGTACATTCTTAGACGTTTAATATGCGGTGTTGAGTCCATTTCGTTGAGCAAGGAGTAGCTCTTGTCTATTCCATATTTGGCTTAAGGAACTTTATCTGTGCTCATTTCAATCTCTGGTTTTATGCAGCACCCCAACTCACCTTTACCCTTAAGCAAGCATAAGTTGGTTTTCTAAATTTGAGACCCTGTTCTGTTCTGTAATTCAGTTCCTGTGTAGCCAAGTTTATATTCCGTGTATTACTGATATCTTCTGATGTTTCTTTTTCTGTGTGACTTATTTCAGTTAGAATCATCATACCTGAATCCACTCATTGTGCTGCTAAGGGCCTGATGACATAGATTTCATTGCTGAGTGATATTGCTTTGTAAGTAAATACCACAACTTCTTTCTCCATTTTTCACTTTCTGCGATGTTGAACTTGTAGTGTAAATGAGGTTCTTGTAAACAGAGGCGTCCCAAACTTTGGGGTGGCTGTGTCTTTTTGATTTTAATTTCCCTAAGCTATAGGACCATAAGTGGAAGTGCCCTAGGTTCTGTTGCTTTGTTTTTTAGATGTTTCAGGAAACACCATACACTTCTCCCGTGTGTCTGTTGGCAATTTACATCCTGCCCATCAGCATAACAAGGCTCCCAGTTCTCCATGGCCTGTCCTGCCTTTCTGGATTTTACACTTTTTTCAGATTGCCCTTTTGACCGGGGGGAAGTGAGACTTCATTGTAGTGCAGATTTCCTTTGCAAGCTTGCTTGGTTGGCCAAAAAGGGCGTATGCGTTTTTCCCTGAATATATTCAGGAAAAAATACATACGCCCTTTTTGGCCAAGTGCATCATTGTGGACGTTCTGCCTCTTTTCCTATGCTTTCAATGCAATTCCAGTCTACCTCCTGAAATCGGTTTCCTGCAATTCTGCCCCGCTTTCAAGTCCTCTTGGCAGCCTTACTTCAGTCTATTTTTGGACGATAGCTGTCATTTATAACTCTGCAGGTTTGTGAATTACAGTGCCCCTGAGCTCCTTTCTTCAACTCGCTTTCTTGTGACCTGGCCGCAACACCGCAGGATGGCTTCAGGCCCTAATCTGGTTCCGGCCCGGCACGCTGAGCCTTTGGTTAATTCCTCTTCCTGGTGGGAAATGAGAGTTAAATTTGCCCGTCCAGACACCTCCAGCTAGCCTCTCATTGGTTCTCGCTATTCCTGTTCATCTTCCGCAGAAATTGCAAACTGGGCCAAACAGGAGGTTAAAGGCGCTGACTCTCCAAGTGGGGAGAGTGTTAGTAAAGCGTCTGGAATGTTGCACCCGAGTACCAGGGGAGGAAAACTGAGACATATTTGAACACGTCTCCCGTTCACATGGTTGATCATACTTGGGTTCCACATGCATGTTTTAGCTGAAGGAAGAATACCTTAAACCTGGAGAGTTAAGACCCGTGTAAAGGGTACCATGCAATATGACTTCAAAGGGTCTTCATTTGCTCACCGAACATCTCCAATCCTATCACTGCTGCGTTTATTCCCCTGTACACATGCTTGATTCTCTTTCGGAGACATAGCAATCCCTAGGTTTTAAGATACTTACTAGTCAGGTACATTCTTAGGAGTTTAATATGCGGTGTTGAGTCCATTTCGTTGAGCAAGGAGTAGCTCTTGTCTATTCCATATTTGGCTTAAGGAACTTTATCTGTGCTCATTTCAATCTCTGGTTTTATGCAGCACCCCAACTCACCTTTACCCTTAAGCAAGCATAAGTTGGTTTTCTAAATTTGAGACCCTGTTCTGTTCTGTAATTCAGTTCCTGTGTAGCCAAGTTTATATTCCGTGTATTACTGATATCTTCTGATGTTTCTTTTTCTGTGTGACTTATTTCAGTTAGAATCATCATACCTGAATCCACTCATTGTGCTGCTAAGGGCCTGATGACATAGATTTCATTGCTGAGTGATATTGCTTTGTAAGTAAATACCACAACTTCTTTCTCCATTTTTCACTTTCTGCGATGTTGAACTTGTAGTGTAAATGAGGTTCTTGTAAACAGAGGCGTCCCAAACTTTGGGGTGGCTGTGTCTTTTTGATTTTAATTTCCCTAAGCTATAGGACCATAAGTGGAAGTGCCCTAGGTTCTGTTGCTTTGTTTTTTAGATGTTTCAGGAAACACCATACACTTCTCCCGTGTGTCTGTTGGCAATTTACATCCTGCCCATCAGCATAACAAGGCTCCCAGTTCTCCATGGCCTGTCCTGCCTTTCTGGATTTTACACTTTTTTCAGATTGCCCTTTTGACCGGGGGGAAGTGAGACTTCATTGTAGTGCAGATTTCCTTTGCAAGCTTGCTTGGTTGGCCAAAAAGGGCGTATGCGTTTTTCCCTGAATATATTCAGGAAAAAATACATACGCCCTTTTTGGCCAAGTGCATCATTGTGGACGTTCTGCCTCTTTTCCTATGCTTTCAATGCAATTCCAGTCTACCTCCTGAAATCGGTTTCCTGCAATTCTGCCCCGCTTTCAAGTCCTCTTGGCAGCCTTACTTCAGTCTATTTTTGGACGATAGCTGTCATTTATAACTCTGCAGGTTTGTGAATTACAGTGCCCCTGAGCTCCTTTCTTCAACTCGCTTTCTTGTGACCTGGCCGCAACACCGCAGGATGGCTTCAGGCCCTAATCTGGTTCCGGCCCGGCACGCTGAGCCTTTGGTTAATTCCTCTTCCTGGTGGGAAATGAGAGTTAAATTTGCCCGTCCAGACACCTCCAGCTAGCCTCTCATTGGTTCTCGCTATTCCTGTTCATCTTCCGCAGAAATTGCAAACTGGGCCAAACAGGAGGTTAAAGGCGCTGACTCTCCAAGTGGGGAGAGTGTTAGTAAAGCGTCTGGAATGTTGCACCCGAGTACCAGGGGAGGAAAACTGAGACATATTTGAACACGTCTCCCGTTCACATGGTTGATCATACTTGGGTTCCACATGCATGTTTTAGCTGAAGGAAGAATACCTTAAACCTGGAGAGTTAAGACCCGTGTAAAGGGTACCATGCAATATGACTTCAAAGGGTCTTCATTTGCTCACCGAACATCTCCAATCCTATCACTGCTGCGTTTATTCCCCTGTACACATGCTTGATTCTCTTTCGGAGACATAGCAATCCCTAGGTTTTAAGATACTTACTAGTCAGGTACATTCTTAGGAGTTTAATATGCGGTGTTGAGTCCATTTCGTTGAGCAAGGAGTAGCTCTTGTCTATTCCATATTTGGCTTAAGGAACTTTATCTGTGCTCATTTCAATCTCTGGTTTTATGCAGCACCCCAACTCACCTTTCCCCTTAAGCAAGCATAAGTTGGTTTTCTAAATTTGAGACCCTGTTCTGTTCTGTAATTCAGTTCCTGTGTAGCCAAGTTTACATTCCGTGTATTACTGATATCTTATGATGTTTCTTTTTCTGTGTGACTTATTTCAGTTAGAATCATCATACCTGAATCCACTCATTGTGCTGCTAAGGGCCTGATGACACAGATTTCATTGCTGAGTGATATTGCTTTGTAAGTAAATACCACAACTTCTTTCTCCATTTTTCACTTTCTGCGATGTTGAACTTGTACTGTAAACGAGGTTCTTGTAAACAGAGCCGTTCGAAACTTTGGGGTGGCTGTGTCTTTTTGATTTTAATTTCCCTAAGCTATAGGACCATAAGTGGAAGTGCCCTAGGTTCTGTTGCTTTGTTTTTTAGATGTTTCAGGAAACACCATACACTTCTCCCGAGTGCTTGTTGGCAATTTACATCCCGCCCATCAGCATAACAAGGCTCCCAGTTCTCCATGGCCTGTCCTGCCTTTCTGGATTTTACACTTTTTTCAGATGGCCCATTTGACCAGGGGGAAGTGAGACTTCATTGTAGTGCAGATTTCCTTTGCAAGCTTGCTTGGTTGGCCAAAAAGGGCGTATGCGTTTTTTCCTGAATATATTCAGGATAAAACGCATACGCCCTTTTTGGCCAAGTGCATCATTGTGGACGTTCTGCCTCTTTTCCTATGCTTTCAATGCAATTCCAGTCTACCTCCTGAAATCGGTTTCCTGCAATTCTGCCCTGCTTTCAAGTCCTCTTGGCAGCCTTACTTCAGTATATTTTTGGACGATAGCTGTCATTTATAACTCTGCAGGTTTGTGAATTACAGTGCCCCTGAGCTCCTTTCTTCAACTCGCTTTCTTGTGACCTGGCCGCAACACCGCAGGATGGCTTCAGGCCCTAATCTGGTTCCGGCCCGGCATGCTGAGCCTTTGTTTAATTCCTCTTCCTGGTGGGAAATGAGAGTTAAATTTGCCCGTCCAGACACCTCCAGCTAGCCTCTCATTGGTTCTCGCTATTCCTGTTCATCTTCCGGAGAAATTGCAAACTGGGCCAAACAGGAATTTAAAGGGACTGACTCTCCAAGTCGGGAGAGTGTTAGTAAAGCGTCTGGAATGTTGCACCCGAGTACCAGGGGAGGAAAACTGAGACATATTTGAACACGTCTCCCGTTCACATGGTTGATCATACTCTGGGTTCCACATGCATGTTTTAGCTGAAGGAAGAATACCTTAAACCTGGAGAGTTGAGACCCGTGGAATGGGTACCATGCAATATGACTTCAAAGGGTCTTCATTTGCTCACCGAACCTCTCCAATCCTATCACTGCTGCGTTTATGCCCCTGTACACATGCTTGATTCTCTTTTGGAGACATAGCAATCCATAGGTTTTAAGATACTTACTAGTCAGGTACATTCTTAGGCGTTTAATATGGGGTTTTGAGTCCATTTCGTTGAGCAAGGAGTAGCTCTTGTCTATTCCATATTTGGCTTAAGGAACTTTATCTGTGCTCATTTCAATCTCTGGTTTTATGCAGCAACCCAACTCACCTTTCCCCTTAAGCAAGCATAAGGTGGTTTTCTAAATTTGAGACCCTGTTCTGTTTTGGAATGCAGTTCCTGTGTAGCCAAGTTTACATTCCGTGTATTACTGATATCTTATGATGTTTCTTTTTCTGTGTGACTTATTTCATTTAGAATCATCATAACTGAAACCACTCATTGTGCTGCTAAGGGCCTGATGACACAGATTTCATTGCTGAGTGATATTGCTTTGTAAGTAAATACCACAACTTCTTTATCCATTTTTCACTTTCTGCGATGTTGAACTTGTACTGTAAACGAGGTTCTTGTAAACAGAGCTGTTCCAAACTTTGGGGTGGCTGTGTCTTTTTGATTTTAATTTCCCTAAGCTATAGGACCATAAGTGGAAGTGCCCTAGGTTCTGTTGCTTTGTTTTTTAGATGTTTCAGGAAACACCATACACTTCTCCCGAGTGGTTGTTGGCAATTTACATCCCGCCCATCAGCATAACAAGGCTCCCAGTTCTCCATGGCCTGTCCTGCCTTTCTGGATTTTACACTTTTTTCAGATGGCCCTTTTGACCGGGGGGAAGTGAGACTTCATTGTAGTGCAGATTTCCTTTGCAAGCTTGCTTGTTTGGCCAAAAAGGGCGTATGCGTTTTTTCCTGAATATATTCAGGAAAAAACGCATACGCCCTTTTTGGCCAAGTGCATCATTGTGGACGTTCTGCCTCTTTTCCTATGCTTTCAATGCAATTCCAGTCTACCTTCTGAAATCGGTTTCTTGCAATTCTGCCCCGCTTTCAAGTCCTCTTGGCAGCCTTACTTCAGTCTATTTTTGGACGATAGCTGTCATTTATAACTCTGCAGGTTTGTGAATTACAGTGCCCCTGAGCTCCTTTCTTCAACTCGCTTTCTTCTGAGCTGGCCGCAACACCGCAGGATGGCTTCAGGCCCTAATCTGGTTCCGGTATGGCACGCTGAGCATTTGGTTATTTCCTCTTCCTGGTGGGAAATGAGAGTTAAATTTGCCCGTCCAGACACCTCCAGCTAGCCTCTCATTGGTTCTTGCTATTCCTGTTCATCTTCCGCAGAAATTGCAAACTGGGCCAAACAGGAGGTTAAAGGGACTGACTCGCCAAGTGGGTAGAGTGTTAGTAAAGCGTCTGGAATGTTGCACCCGAGTACCAGGGTACGAAAACTGAGACATATTTGAACACGTCTCCCGATCACATGGTTGATCATACTCTAGGTTCCACATGCATGTTTTAGCTGAAGGAAGAATACCTTAAACCTGGGGAGTTGAAACCCGTGGAATGGGTACCATGCAATATGACTTCAAAGGGTCTTCATTTGCTCACGGACCTCTCCAATCCTATCACTGCTGCGTTTATGACCCTGTACACATGCTTGATTCTCTTTCGGAGACATAGCAATCCATAGGTTTTAAGATACTTACTAGTCAGGTACATTCTTAGACGTTTAATATGCGGTGTTGAGTCCATTTCGTTGAGCAAGGAGTAGCTCTTGTCTATTCCATATTTGGCTTAAGGAACTTTATCTGTGCTCATTTCAATCTCTGGTTTTATGCAGCACCCCAACTCACCTTTCCCCTTAAGCAAGCATAAGTTGGTTTTCTAAATTTGAGACCCTGTTCTGTTCTGTAATTCAGTTCCTGTGTAGCCAAGTTTACATTCCGTGTATTACTGATATCTTATGATGTTTCTTTTTCTGTGTGACTTACTTCAGTTAGAATCATCATACCTGAATCCACTCATTGTGCTGCTAAGGGCCTGATGACACAGATTTCATTGCTGAGTGATATTGCTTTGTAAGTAAATACCACAACTTCTTTATCCATTTTTCACTTTCTGTGATATTGAACTTGTACAGTAAACGAGGTTCTTGTAAACAGAGGCGTCCCAAACTTTGGGGTGGCTGTGTCTTTTTGATTTTAATTTCCCTAAGCTATAGGACCATAAGTGGAAGTGCCCTAGGCTCTGTTGCTTTGTTTTTTAGATGTTTCAGGAAACACCATACACTTCTCCCGAGTGTCTGTTGGCAATTTACATCCCGCCCATCAGCATAACAAGGCTCCCAGTTGTCCATGGCTTGTCCTGCCTTTCTGGATTTTACACTTTTTTCAGATGGCCCTTTTGACCGGGGGGAAGTGAGACTTCATTGTAGTGCAGATTTCCTTTGCAAGCTTGCTTGGTTGGCCAAAAAGGGCGTATGCGTTTTTTCCTGAATATATTCAGGAAAAAACGCATACGCCCTTTTTGGCCAAGTGCATCATTGTGGACGTTCTGCCGCTTTTCCTATGCTTTCAATGCAATTCCAGTCTACCTCCTGAAATCGGTTTCCTGCAATTCTGCCCCGCTTTCAAGTCCTCTTGGCAGCCTTACTTCAGTCTATTTTTGGACGATAGCTGTCATTTATAACTCTGCAGGTTTGTGAATTACAGTGCCCCTGAGCTCCTTTCTTCAACTCGCTTTCTTGTGACCTGGCCGCAACACCGCAGGATGGCTTCAGGCCCTAATCTGGTTCCAGCACGGCACGCTGAGCCTCTGGTTATTTCCTCTTCCTGGTGGGAAATGAGAGTTAAATTTGCCCGTCCAGACACCTCCAGCTAGTCTCTCATTGGTTCTCGCTATTCCTGTTCATCTTCCGCAGAAATTGCAAACTGGGCCAAACAGGAGGTTAAAGGCGCTGACTCTCCAAGTGGGGAGAGTGTTAGTAAAGCGTCTGGAATGTTGAACCCGAGTACCAGGGTACGAAAACTGAGACATATTTGAACACGTCTCCCGATCACATGGTTGATCATACTCTAGGTTCCACATGCATGTTTTAGCTGAAGGAAGAATACCTTAAACCTGGGTAGTTGAAACCCGTGGAAAAGGTACCATGCAATATGACTTCAAAGGGTCTTCATTTGCTCACCGAACCTCTCCAATCCTATCACTGCTGCGTTTATGCCCCTGTACACATGCTTGATTCTCTTTCGGAGACATAGCAATCCATAGGTTTTAAGATACTTACTAGTCAGGTACATTCTTAGGCGTTTAATATGGGGTGTTGAGTCCATTTCGTTGAGCAAGGAGTAGCTCTTGTCTATTCCATATTTGACTTAAGGAACTTTATCTGTGCTCATTTCAATCTCTGGTTTTATGCAGCACCCCAACTCACCTTTACCCTTAAGCAAGCATAAGTTGGTTTTCTAAATTTGAGACCCTGTTCTGTTCTGTAATTCAGTTCCTGTGTAGCCAAGTTTACATTCCGTGTATTACTGATATCTTATGATGTTTCTTTTTCTGTGTGACTTACTTCAGTTAGAATCATCATACCTGAATCCACTCATTGTGCTGCTAAGGGCCTGATGACATAGATTTCATTGCTGAGTGATATTGATTTGTAAGTAAATACCACAACTTCTTTATCCATTTTTCACTTTCTGCGATGTTGAACTTGTACTGTAAACGAGGTTCTTGTAAACAGAGCCGTTCCAAACTTTGGGGTGGCTGTATCTTTTTGATTTTAATTTCCGTAAGCTATAGGACCATAAGTGGAAGTGCCCTAGGTTCTGTTGCTTTGTTTTTTAGATGTTTCAGGAAACACCATACACTTCTCCCGAGTGGTTGTTGGCAATTTACATCCCGCCCATCAGCATAACAAGGCTCCCAGTTCTCCATGGCCTGTCCTGCCTTTCTGGATTTTACACTTTTTTCAGATGGCCCTTTTGACCGGGGGGAAGTGAGACTTCATTGTAGTGCAGATTTCCTTTGCAAGCTTGCTTGGTTGGCCAAAAAGGGCGTATGCGTTTTTTCCTGAATATATTCAGGAAAAAACGCATACGCCCTTTTTGGCCAAGTGCATCATTGTGGACGTTCTGCCTCTTTTCCTATGCTTTCAATGCAATTCCAGTCTACCTCCTGAAATCGGTTTCCTGCAATTCTGCCCCGCTTTCAAGTCCTCTTGGCAGCCTTACTTCAGTCTATTTTTGGACGATAGCTGTCATTTATAACTCTGCAGGTTTGTGAATTACAGTGCCCCTGAGCTCCTTTCTTCAACTCGCTTTCTTTTGAGCTGGCCGCAACACCGCAGGATGGCTTCAGGCCCTAATCTGGTTCCGGTACGGCACGCTGAGCCTTTGGTTATTTCCTCTTCCTGGTGGGAAATGAGAGTTAAATTTGCCCGTCCAGACACCTCCAGCTAGCCTCTCATTGGTTCTCGCTATTCCTGTTCATCTTCCGCAGAAATTGCAAACTGGGCCAAACAGGAGGTTAAAGGCGCTGACTCTCCAAGTGGGGAGAGTGTTAGTAAAGCGTCTGGAATGTTGCACCCGAGTACCAGGGGAGGAAAACTGAGACATATTTGAACATGTCTCCCGTTCACATGGTTGATCATACTTGGGTTCCACATGCATGTTTTAGCTGAAGGAAGAATACCTTAAACCTGGAGAGTTGAGACCCGTGTAATGGGTACCATGCAATATGACTTCAAAGGGTCTTCATTTGCTCACCGAACCTCTCCAATCCTATCACTGCTGCGTTTATGCCCCTGTACACATGCTTGATTCTCTTTCGGAGACATAGCAATCCATAGGTTTTACGATACTTACTAGTCAGGTACATTTTTAGGCGTTTAATATGCGGTGTTGAGTCCATTTCGTTGAGCAAGGAGTAGCTCTTGTCTATTCCATATTTGACTTAAGGAACTTTATCTGTGCTCATTTCAATCTCTGGTTTTATGCAGCACCCCAACTCACCTTTACCCTTAAGCAAGCATAAGTTGGTTTTCTAAATTTGAGACCCTGTTCTGTTCTGTAATTCAGTTCCTGTGTAGCTAAGTTTACATTCCGTGTATTACTGATATCTTATGATGTTTCTTTTTCTGTGTGACTTACTTCAGTTAGAATCATCATACCTGAATCCACTCATTGTGCTGCTAAGGGCCTGATGACACAGATTTCATTGCTGAGTGATATTGCTTTGTAAGTAAATACCACAACTTCTTTATCCATTTTTCACTTTCTGCGATGTTGAACTTGTACGGTAAACGAGGTTCTTGTAAACAGAGGCGTCCCAAACTTTGGGGTGGCTGTGTCTTTTTGATTTTAATTTCCCTAAGCTATAGGACCATAAGTGGCAGTGCCCTAGGCTCTGTTGCTTTGTTTTTTAGATGTTTCAGGAAACACCATACACTTCTCCCGAGTGTCTGTTGGCAATTTACATCCCGCCCATCAGCATAACAAGGCTCCCAGTTCTCCATGGCCTGTCCTGCCTTTCTGGATTTTACACTTTTTTGAGATGGCCCTTTTGACCGGGGGGAAGTGAGACTTCATTGTAGTGCAGATTTCCTTTGCAAGCTTGCTTGGTTGGCCAAAAAGGGCGTATGCGTTTTTTCCTGAATATATTCAGGAAAAAACGCATACGCCCTTCTTGGCCAAGTGCATCATTGTGGACGTTCTGCCTCTTTTCCTATGCTTTCAATGCAATTCCAGTCTACCTCCTGAAATCGGTGTCCTGCAATTCTGCCCCGCATTCAAGTCCTCTTGGCACCCTTACTTCAGTCTATTTTTGGACGATAGCTGTCATTTATAACTCTGCAGGTTTGTGAATTACAGTGCCCCTGAGCTCCTTTCTTCAACTCGCTTTCTTTTGAGCTGGCCGCAACACCGCAGGATGGCTTCAGGCCCTAATCTGGTTCCGGCACGGCACGCTGAGCCTTTGGTTAATTCCTCTTCCTGGTGGGAAATGAGAGTTAAATTTGCCCGTCCAGACACCTCCAGCTAGCCTCTCATTGGTTCTCGCTATTCCTGTTCATCTTCCGCAGAAATTGCAAACTGTGCCAAACAGGAGGTTAAAGGCGCTGACTCTCCAAGTGGGGAGAGTGTTAGTAAAGCGTCTGGAATGTTGCACCCGAGTACCAGGGTACGAAAACTGAGACATATTTGAACACGTCTCCCCATCACATGGTTGATCATACTCTGGGTTCCACATGCATGTTTTAGCTGAAGGAAGAATACCTAAAACCTGGGTAGTTGAAACCCGTGGAATGGGTACCATGCAATATGACTTCAAAGGGTCTTCATTTGCTCACCGAACCTCTCCAATCCTATCACTGCTGCGTTTATGCCCCTGTACACATGCTTGATTCTCTTTCGGAGACATAGCAATCCATAGGTTTTAAGATACTTACTAGTCAGGTACATTCTTAGGCGTTTAATATGCGGTGTTGAGTCCATTTCGTTGAGCAAGGAGTAGCTCTTGTCTATTCCATATTTGGCTTAAGGAACTTTATCTGTGCTCATTTCAATCTCCGGTTTTATGCAGCACCCCAACTCACCTTTCCCCTTAAGCAAGCATAAGTTGCTTTTCTAAATTTGAGAACCTGTTCTGTTCTGTAATTCAGTTCCTGTGTAGCCAAGTTTACAATCCGTGTATTAGTGATATCTTATGATGTTTCTTTTTCTGTGTGACTTATTTCAGTTAGAATCATCGTACCTGAAATCACTCATTATGCTGCTACGGGCCTGATGACATAGATTTCATTGCTGAGTGATACTGCATTGTATGTAAGTACCACAAGTTCTTTATCCATTTTTCACTTTCTGTGATATTGAACTTGTACAGTAAACGAGGTTCTTGTAAACAGAGGCGTCCCAAACTTTGGGGTGGCTGTGTCTTTTTGATTTTAATTTCCCTAAGCTATAGGACCATAAGTGGAAGTGCCCTAGGCTCTGTTGCTTTGTTTTTTAGATGTTTCAGGAAACACCATACACTTCTTCCGAGTGTCTGTTGGCAATTTACATCCCGCCCATCAGCATAACAAGGCTCCCAGTTGTCCATGGCTTGTCCTGCCTTTCTGGATTTTACACTTTTTTCAGATGGCCCTTTTGACCGGGGGGAAGTGAGACTTCATTGTAGTGCAGATTTCCTTTGCAAGCTTGCTTGGTTGGCCAAAAAGGGCGTATGCGTTTTTTCCTGAATATATTCAGGAAAAAACGCATACGCCCTTTTTGGCCAAGTGCATCATTGTGGACGTTCTGCCGCTTTTCCTATGCTTTCAATGCAATTCCAGTCTACCTCCTGAAATCGGTTTCCTGCAATTCTGCCCCGCTTTCAAGTCCTCTTGGCAGCCTTACTTCAGTCTATTTTTGGACGATAGCTGTCATTTATAACTCTGCAGGTTTGTGAATTACAGTGCCCCTGAGCTCCTTTCTTCAACTTGCTTTCTTGTGACCTGGCCGCAACACCGCAGGATGGCTTCAGGCCCTAATCTGGTTCCAGCACGGCACGCTGAGCCTCTGGTTATTTCCTCTTCCTGGTGGGAAATGAGAGTTAAATTTGCCCGTCCAGACACCTCCAGCTAGTCTCTCATTGGTTCTCGCTATTCCTGTTCATCTTCCGCAGAAATTGCAAACTGGGCCAAACAGGAGGTTAAAGGCGCTGACTCTCCAAGTGGGGAGAGTGTTAGTAAAGCGTCTGGAATGTTGCACCCGAGTACCAGGGGAGGAAAACTGAGGCATATTTGAACACGTCTCCCGATCACATGGTTGATCATACGCTAGGTTCCACATGCATGTTTTAGCTGAAGGAAGAATACCTTAAAACTGGGTAGTAGAAACCCGTGGAATGGGTACCATGCAATATGACTTCAATGGGTCTTCATTTGCTCACCGAACCTCTCCAATCCTATCACTGCTGCGTTTATGCCCCTGTACACATGCTTGATTCTCTTTCGGAGACATAGCAATCCATAGGTTTTAAGATACTTACTAGTCAGGTACATTCTTAGGCGTTTAATATGGGGTTTTGAGTCCATTTCGTTGAGCAAGGAGTAGCTCTTGTCTATTCCATATTTGGCTTAAGGAACTTTATCTGTGCTCATTTCAATCTCTGGTTTTATGCAGCACCCCAACTCACCTTTCCCCTTAAGCAAGCATAAGTTGGTTTTCTAAATTTGAGACCCTGTTCTGTTCTGTAATTCAGTTCCTGTGTAGCCAAGTTTCCATTCCGTGTATTAGTGATATCTTATGATGTTTCTTTTTCTGTGTGACTTATTTCAGTTAGAATCATCATACCTGAATCCACTCATTGTGCTGCTAAGGTCCTGATGACACAGATTTCATTCCTTGGTGATATTGCTTTGTAAGTAAATACCACAACTTCTTTATCCATTTTTCACTTTCTGCGATGTTGAACTTGTACTGTAAACGAGGTTCTTGTAAACAGAGCCGTTCCAAACTTTGTGGTGGCTGTGTCTTTTTGATTTTAATTTCCCTAAGCTATAGGACCATAAGTGGAAGTGCCCTAGGTTCTGTTGCTTTGTTTTTTAGATGTTTCAGGAAACACCATACACTTCTCCCGAGTGGTTGTTGGCAATTTACATCCCGCCCATCAGCATAACAAGGCTCCCAGTTCTCCATGGCCTGTCCTGCCTTTCTGGATTTTACACTTTTTTCAGATGGCCCTTTTGACCGGGGGGAAGTGAGACTTCATTGTAGTGCAGATTTCCTTTGCAAGCTTGCTTGGTTGGCCAAAAAGGGCGTATGCGTTTTTTCCTGAATATATTCAGGAAAAAACGCATACGCCCTTTTTGGCCAAGTGCATCATTGTGGACGTTCTGCCTCTTTTCCTATGCTTTCAATGCAATTCCAGTCTACCTCCTGAAATCGGTTTCCTGCAATTCTGCCCCGCTTTCAAGTCCTCTTGGCAGCCTTACTTCAGTCTATTGTTGGACGATAGCTGTCATTTATAACTCTGCAGGTTTGTGAATTACAGTGCCCCTGAGCTCCTTTCTTCAACTCGCTTTCTTGTGAGCTGGCCGCAACACCGCAGGATGGCTTCAGGCCCTAATCTGGTTCCGGCACGGCACGCTGAGCCTTTGGTTATTTCCTCTTCCTGGTGGGAAATGAGAGTTAAATTTGCCCGTCCAGACACCTCCAGCTAGTCTCTCATTGGTTCTCGCTATTCCTGTTCATCTTCCGCAGAAATTGCAAACTGGGCCAAACAGGAGGTTAAAGGGACTGACTCTCCAAGTCGGGAGAGTGTTAGTAAAGCGTCTGGAATGTTGCACCCGAGTACCAGGGTACGAAAACTGAGACATATTTGAACACGTGTCCCGATCACATGGTTGATCATACTCTAGGTTCCACATGCATGTTTTAGCTGAAGGAAGAATACCTAAAACCTGGGTAGTTGAAACCCGTGGAATGGGTACCATGCAATATGACTTCAAAGGGTCTTCATTTGCTCACTGAACCTCTCCAATCCTATCACTGCTGCGTTTATGCCCCTGTACACATGCTTGATTCTCTTTCGGAGACATAGCAATCTATAGGTTTTAAGATACTTACTAGTCAGGTACATTCTTAGGCGTTTAATATGCGGTGTTGAGTCCATTTCGTTGAGCAAGGAGTAGCTCTTGTCTATTCCATATTTGGCTTAAGGAACTTTATCTGTGCTCATTTCAATCTCTGGTTTTATGCAGCACCCCAACTCACCTTTCCCCTTAAGCAAGCATAAGTTGGTTTTCTAAATTTGAGACCCTGTTCTGTTCTGTAATTCAGTTCCTGTGTAGCCAAGTTTCCATTCCGTGTATTACTGATATCTTATGATGTTTCTTTTTCTGTGTGACTTATTTCAGTTAGAATCATCATACCTGAATCCACTCATTGTGCTGCTAAGGGCCTGATGACACAGATTTCATTGCTGAGTGATACTGCATTGTACGTAAGTACCACAAGTTCTTTATCCATTTTTCACTTTCTGTGATATTGCACTTGTACGGTAAACGAGGTTCTTGTAAACGGAGGCGTCCCAAACTTTGGGGTGGCTGTGTCTTTTTGATTTTAATTTCCCTAAGCTATAGGACCATAAGTGGAAGTGCCCTAGGCTCTGTTGCTTTGTTTTTTAGATGTTTCAGGAAACACCATACACTTCTCCTGAGTGTCTGTTGGCAATTTACATCCCGCCCATCAGCATAACAAGGCTCCCAGTTCTCCATGGCCTGTCCTGCCTTTCTGGATTTTACACTTTTTTCAGATGGCCCTTTTGACCGGGGGGAAGTGAGACTTCATTGTAGTGCAGATTTCCTTTGCAAGTTTGCTTGGTTGGCCAAAGAGGGCGTATGCGTTTTTTCCTGAATATATTCATTAAAAAACGCATACGCCCTTTTTGGCCAAGTGCATCATTGTGGACGTTCTGCCTCTTTTCCTATGCTTTCAATGCAATTCCAGTCTACCTCCTGAAATCTGTTTCCTGCAATTCTGCCCCGCTTTCAAGTCCTCTTGGCAGCCTTACTTCAGTCTATTTTTGGACGATAGTTGTCATTTATAACTCTGCAGGTTTGTGAATTACAGTGCCCCTGAGCTCCTTTCTTCAACTCGCTTTCTTTTGAGCTGGCCGCAACACCGCAGGATGGCTTCAGGCCCTAATCTGGTTCCGGTACGGCACGCTGAGCCTTTGGTTATTTCCTCTTCCTGGTGGGAAATGAGAGTTAAATTTGCCCATCCAGACACCTCCAGCTAGTCTCTCATTGGTTCTTGCTATTCCTGTTCATCTTCCGCAGAAATTGCAAACTGGGCCAAACAGGAGGTTAAAGGCGCTGACTCTCCAAGTGGGGAGAGTGTTAGTAAAGCGTCTGGAATGTTGCACCCGAGTACCAGGGGAGGAAAACTGAGACATATTTGAACATGTCTCCCGTTCACATGGTTGATCATACTCTGGGTTCCACATGCATGTTTTAGCTGAAGGAAGAATACCTAAAACCTGGGTAGTTGAAACCCGTGGAATGGGTACCATGCAATATGACTTCAAAGGGTCTTCATTTGCTCACAGAACCTCTCCAATCCTATCACTGCTGCGTTTATGCCCCTGTACACACGCTTGATTCTCTTTTGGAGACATAGCAATCCATAGGTTTTAAGATACTTACTAGTCAGGTACATTCTTAGGCGTTTAATATGGGGTGTTGAGTCCATTTCGTTGAGCAAGGAGTAGCTCTTGTCTATTCCATATTTGGCTTAAGGAACTTTATCTGTGCTCATTTCAATCTCTGGTTTTATACAGCACCCCAACTCACCTTCCCCGTTAAGCAAGCGTAAGTTGGTTTTCTAAACTTGAGACACTGTTCTGTTTTGTAATTCAGTTCATGTGTAGCCAAGTTCACATTCTGTGTATTAGTGATACCTTATGATGTTTCTTTTCTGTGTGACTTATTTCAGTTCGAATCATCATACCGGAATCCACTCATTATGCTGCTACGGGCCTGATCACATAGATTTCATTGCTGAGTGATATTGCATTGTACGTAAGTACCACAACTTCTTTATCCATTTTTCACTTTCTGCGATATTGAACTTGTACCGTAAACGAGGTTCTTGTAAACAGAGGCGTCCCAAACTTTGGGGTGGCTGTGTCTTTTTGATTTTAATTTCCGTAAGCTATAGGACCATAAGTGGAAGTGCCCTAGGCTCTGTTGCTTTGTTTTTTAGATGTTTCAGGAAACACCATACACTTCTCCCGAGTGTCTGTTGGCAATTTACATCCCGCCCATCAGCATAACAAGGCTCCCAGTTCTCCATGGCCTGTCGTGCCTTTATGGATTCTACACTTTTTTCAGATGGCCCTTTTGACCAGGTGGAAGTGAGACTTCATTGTAGTGCAGATTTCCTTTGCAAGCTTGCTTGGTTGGCCAAAAAGGGCGTATGCGTTTTTTCCTGAATATATTCAGGAAAAAACGCATACGCCCTTTTTGGCCAAGTGCATCATTGTCGAGTTTCTGACTCTCTTCATATGTTTTCAATGCAATTCCAGTCTATCTCCTGAAATCGGTTTCCTGCAATTCTGCCTTGCTTTCAATGCCTCTTCATAGCCTTACCTCAATATATTTTTTAAAAATAGTTGGCCTTTATAACTCTGCAGGTTTTTGAATTGCATTGGCCCTTAGCTCCATTTTTTAGCTCTTATTTTTGTGGTCTTGCCCCGTAACCACAGGATTCCTTGAAGCCCCATTTTTCTTCTGGGGCACCTTGCTGTGCCTTTGGTTAATTCTTCTTACTGATGTGATATTAGAGTGACATGTGCCCATTGAAACCGCTACAGCTAGTTTCTCACTGGTTCCCCCTATTCCCATTCATCCTCTGCACTAACTGCAGACTGTGCGATACCAGAACTTAAAGGCATTGACTCCATGTGGGGATGTTGTTAGTAAAGTGGCTGGAATGTCGATCCGGAGCCCCAGGAGGGGAAAAATGAGGTGCGTTTTAGAAACCTTTCCCGATCATATGGTATACCAGTCGCTGGGTTTCCCAAGCATGGTTTAGCTGTAGGAAGATTCCCTTCAACCTGGAGTGTTGGGACCCTTGGAATGAGTAGCATGAAGTATTGCATTAAACTTTCGGCAGTTGCTCACCAAAGCTCACCAATCCTGTCAGCCCCAAGTGTCCAGCCTTATGTCTTATCCAGCTGTGGGTTTATATGTGGTCAATCCAGGTTGCATCACAGCCCCTGAGCGAATTTTGTAA
Source organism: Stenella coeruleoalba (assembly GCF_951394435.1). Lineage (NCBI taxonomy): Eukaryota > Metazoa > Chordata > Mammalia > Artiodactyla > Delphinidae > Stenella > Stenella coeruleoalba. The sequence goes on along the minus strand of NW_027646004.1, from coordinate 179,322 downwards.
GAATTTTTCTCTCTTTCATTGTTTCAGCGTTTTGTTTTTAAAATTTATTTCTATAATGGGGTTTAGCTCCTTTTCACTGCTGTGTTTGTGCCGCTCTGCACACACTCGATTCCCTTATGGAGATATATCAATACATGGGTTTTAAGATTCTTATTCCTCAGATATATTTCTCTGCGGTGTATAGGGTGTGTTGAGGCCTGTTCATTGAGCAAGGTGTAGATCTTGTCTAATACCTATTTGGTTTATTGAACGGTATCTGTGCTAATTTCAAACTCTGGTTTTATGCATCACCCCACCTCTCCTTTCCCCTTAAGCTGACATAAGTGTGTTTTCTAAATGTGAGACACTGTTCTGTTCTGTAATTCATTTCTTGTGCAGCCATATTTACCCTCCCTCTATAAGTGATATCTTATGATATGTTTCTTTTTCTGTTTGACTTATTTCAAGTAGTATTATCGGACCTAAATCCACTCTTTATCCTTCTACTAGCCTTATTACATTGATTTCATGGTGAAGAGATATTCCATTGTACATAAGTACCACATCTTCTTTATCCATTGTTCTCTTTCCTGGGATATTTAAGGTGTACTGAAGTTGAGGTTCTTGTAAACAGAGTAGCCCTAAACTGTGGTGTGCTTGTGTCTTGTTGATTTTTAGACTTCCCTAGATATACTCCCATGATTGGAAGTGTCCTATGCTCTGTAGCTCTGTTTTTTAGATGATTTAGGAACCACCATACACTTCTCCAGAGTGGCTCTCGGCAGTTCACACACTGCCCATCAGCGTATAAAGGCTCCCTGTTCTCCATGGCCTGTCCTGCATTTCTGGTTTTTACAATTTTTTAGGATGGCCCTTTTGACCGGTGGGAAGTGAGACTTCTTTGTTGTGCACATTTGCATTGCTTGCTTGCTTCGTTGCCCATAAAGTGCGTATGCGTTTTTTCCTGGATATAATCAGGAAAAAACGCATACGCCCTTTTGGGCCAACTGCATCATTGTCGAAATTCTGCCGCTTTTCATGTGCGTTAAAGACGAGTCCAATCTATCTCTTGAAATCTGTTTCTTGCAATTCTGTCTTGCATTCAGATCCTCTTCTTTGCCTTACCTCAACATATTTTTGGACGTTAGTTTTCATTTGTAACTCTGCAGGTTTGTGAATTGCAGTGACCCTGAGCTCCATTTTTTAAGTTGCTCTTTTGTGAGCTGGCCTCAAACCCGCAGGATTGCTTCAGGCCCTATTTTGGCTCCGGCGAGGCAGGCTGAGCCTTTCTTTAATTCTTATTCTTAATGGGAAATTAGAGTGATATGTGCCCGTCCAAACCCCTACAACTCTTCTGTCATTGGTTCCCCCTCTTCCCGTTCATCCTCCTCACAATTTGCAAAATGTGTGAAACAGAAGTTTAAATGTGCTGATTCTCCAAGTGGGGAGATTCTAAGTAGCGTGGCTGGAATGGTGAACAGGAGCACCAGGAGAGGATAAATGAGGTGCATTTTAGACACATCTCCCGATCACATGGTGTACAGTCCTCTGGGTTTTCCATGCATGTTTTAGCTGTAGGAAGATCCCTTGAACCTGCAGATTTGGGACCCATTGAATGGGTACCAGGTAGTATTACTTTAAAGGGTGTGCATTTCCTCACCCAACCTCACATTTCTCTTAGCGCAAACAGTTTCCAGCCTTATGTCTCATCCTGCTGTGGGTCTAGATGTGTTCAATCCATGTTGCATCACCGTCCCTGAGGAAAAGTTGTAAGAGGTTTTCTCTGTCTCTCTGTCGTTTATTTTTTTCAATTTATTACTATATTGGTTACAGCTGATTTTCAAAGCTCTGTTTCTTGCTGCTGTACATCCACTTGATTCGCGTACAGAGAGACATCAATAAATTCTTTTTCAGATTCTTACCAGTCGTATATATTCTTTTCCGGTGACTTGAGTGTGCTGAGTGCAGTTCTTTTAGCTACCGTGTAGGCCTTGTTGATTATCAGTTTGGTATTTGGAATGGTATCTTTGCTAATTTCAACCTCCTGGATGATGCCTCACCCCTCCCCACCTTTCCCGTTTAGCAGCCTTATGCGTGTTTTCTACATATTTGACTATGTTTTTGTTTTGTAATTTATTTCATGTGTAGCCATTTTGGATTCCACCTTTAAGTGATATCTTATGATATGTGTCTTTTTCTTTTTGAATTCTGTCACTTAGAATGATCATACGTAACTCCTCCGGAGTTGTTACAACTGGCCATATTTCATTGATTTCCAGGCTGAATAATATTCCACTCTACCTAAGTACCACATCTCTATCCATTTTTTCCCTCCAGAGACATTTAAGTTATATCCTAGTCGAGGATCTTTTAAACAGAGAGGGGGTAAACATTGGGGTGCCTGTGTCCTCTCGATTTTTGTTTTTCCCAAGATATACGCCCATGAGTGCAAGTGCCCTATGCTCTGTAGCTCATTGTTTAGATGCTTTAGTAAACACAATACACTTCTCCAGAATGGCCGTTGGCAATATACATTTCCACTATAAGTCTCACAGGGCTCCCTCTTCTCGTTGCCCTGTCCTGCATTTCTGTTGTTTACGCTTTATGAGGATGGCTCTTCTGACTGATGCGAAGTGATATCTTTTGTAGTATTGACTTCCAGTGCCCACCTGTTTGGTTGGCTAAAAAAGTGTATGCCCTTTTCTTGAATATATACAGAAAAGAACGCATACACCCTTTTTGGCCAACTGCAATCTTGGCAATGTTGGCAATGTTCAGCTCCTTTTCTTGTGCTTAATGGCGAGTCCTTTCTACCTCCTCAAATCCCTTTCCTGCCATTCTCCCTTGCTTACAAGTCCTTTTCTCTGACTTTCCTCAAGACATTTTTCAGTGATGGATATTTTCAACTCTGCAGTTTTGTGAATTTTACTGCCCCTGAGTTCCATTGTTCAACTTGTGTTTATGGGAACTGGCCACAAAGCAGCGGGATTTCCTCAAGCCCTATACTGTTTCCATGGGCAACCCTAGCCTTTGGTCAATTCGTCTTCCTGATTGGAAATTAGAGTGACATGTGCCTGTCTGAACACCTAGGACTTGTCTCTCATTGTTCCTCATCCTTCCGCTTCATCCTCTGGACAAATTCCAAACTGTACGCAACAGGATGTTGACAGTGCTGACATCTCCAAGTGGGGAGACTGTTAGTAAAGACGCTGGAGGGGTGAACCCGAGCACCAGGAGATGAGGAGATGAGATGCCTTTTCCAAACTCTTCCCGATCAGACGATATACCATCCTCTGGGTGTGACAGACATGTTTTAGCAGTAGGAAGAGTCCCATTCATGTAAGGAGAACACCAGGGCTTTTTCAAAATCAGTGTCTCCCCGAAACCCAAACTGGGGAATTTTTTAAGCTACAGCTACACATATGTTCATTAAGGGCCTTGGGAAGTAGGCAGAGTCCAAACTTTAGATGATTGAAGTCTTCAGGGTCAGAAGCACTCACCACCAGCTTCCCTTAGGCTACACTTTAACTGTCATTGATAGATGATGTCAATAAAAATATCTATTCTTTTTCAGATTATTTCCCCTTATAGGTTATTGCAAAATGTTGAGTGTAGTTCCCTGTGCTATACAGTAGTTCCTTGTTGATGATCTATTTTATACATAGCAGTGTGTATGTGTTCATTCCAAACTGTTAATTTATCCCTCCTCCCACCTTTCCCCTTTGGTAATAATAAATTATAAGATTTTATACTTCTCAGAAATGGGGGAGCTGAAAGAGAGGTATCATTTTCAATGGAAAAGCATTTAAAACAAGATTGAAGGTTTAACCAAGATTATTAGCTGTACATCCTTGGAAAGAAATCACTTCGTTTCTCTAATATTGACCTGACAAATAAGACAAACCTTTTCACTGAACTTGCTTATAAAAAGTGATGGAAATATCAAATGGAAGTGTTAAAAACATCTTATTTTACCCGAGCCTTATACACTGTTCTATGTTAACTACAGTTTGGCTCACACATCTGTTCATTGAGGTTACAATAGTCTCAATTTCTGTTACTGATCCTCCAGAGTGGACCCCAACAAGTGTCCCCCTGCCCAGTGTCATTGGGGCCAACAGATCGAGACTGAGTTTGGTTCACAAGCAAAGGAAACTTTATATTTTGGTCAGAGAATGGAGAGGTGAGAGCATGCACTACCCCGTGGGCTGTGGGCTGGGCTGCTGTGTAGAGATCCTGTCAGAGTCAGTGGGAGGGAGGGAGGCGGCGGAGCTCTCGAGGGCCGGGTTGGCTGTAGCTCAGGCTCTATATCGTGGAGTCTGCACTGGGCCCCAGGAGCTGAGGTGTCGACCCAGCCATTCTGCACTAGGAAATCTGGTCTGAAGTGCCGGGTGTGGAACCTCTGCATGCGGGACCCTAGGAGCACGTGAAATTAGACAAAGCACAAAGGATAAAAAAGGTTAGACTTGACTTTATTGCCCAGATTCTATTTTTATCTCCCAGGGATTTTTAATGGGCTTTGCTGGGGACAAACCCCTCCTCTGCCTTTTGTCCCGTTCCTCATTCTTGGAGTGCTGAGGGTGCAGACCCTTCTTCTGTAACTGCTGAGTGCTGAGTTGGGAGCCCTCATACCCTGGGGCGAGGGTCAGAGCTTCTCCCCAGCAGCCTCCCGGTGACGTTGATTGTCCCCAGGACCCCTGCCTCCCTGCTCGTCCACCTGAGCACCAGCATTGGAAGTGTTATAGATTCTAATGACCTTTAAGGGTCCAGGAAAGAGATGTGCAGAGACGCTGTGGGGGCCGGTTTCACCCCGTCCCACATTTGTTCGGCCACCTTAGGCTGACCGTCTCTGACAGCCTAGATGCTCTGACCAGTAGTCTGCGCTTTCTTCAATTAGGCCCCTGAATTAACGTACAAACAGCACCAGGTGTCAGAGCCCTGCCCGCTCAACTCCCAGACAGTCCAGGGTCAGTGGTGACCAAGGACCATGATGGCTACTGAGTCAACAGCCTTTTGAAGTAAACAGGAGTCCAGCCGGTCTTATTGGCCACCATCATCACGGTGTCTGTCGGCTTTTCTATGGTGACAGTGTGGTATACTGTTCCCCCGCCAAGATTATTAGCTCCCCTCTGGGTGCAGTAAGTCCTGCAAGCAGTAGTCTACTCTTTTGGGACACACTCTTGTTGTTTTATGAGAGAAACTCCAGGTCAAGTGATGTTCACACGAGTCGTCATGGTGCCCTGTTGCCCCCGGTTATCTCTCTGGATGTTGGAGTTGGAGGGCCTCCTCACTCGAGGTCGGTGTGCCCACGGAGCGAACCCTGCAACTTCAGGGCATGGTTGGTGGTTAGGATCACCACGTGGGGTCCTTTTCCCTTAGGAGGGAGGTGGCCTTTTGGGCTGCTGATTTCCAGGTTTTTAGATACCGCCAGTATCTTGGCCAGATGTGGCAGTGGGCCAAGCCCCTTAGTGACCGTAGTTTATCCTACCTGGATGGCATTCTTGCATTGTTCCATTTCAAGTGGTCCCAGTTTTTGCACTAATTCTCCAATGGCGATTCACCTTTCACCGGGAATGTAAAGGTCAAAGGGTTTAGCTAAATTAGGGAGTTCCAGGGCAAGGGTCTGAATTGACTGCTCTTTCCATTCTTGAAAGGCCACTTCTGGATTCTATTCAAAAGGATCATCATCTTTTCCTTTCAGTGTTTCATATAGAGGCCCAGCTAGTAGACTGTAGTTAGGGATCCAGAAGCAGCAAACCCTGGCCTCCCCAGGAACCCCTAAGCTGTCTTCTAGTTTTAGAAAGGGGTAAGGCTGAAAATGGTTTCTTCCCTTTCCTGGGATGGGCTTCTCTGACCTTCTGTGAGAATGAAGCCCAGGCAGGTCACCGCAGTCTGTGATATTTGAGCTTTTTCTTGGACAACTTCTATCCTTTATTGGCTTGGTAGTTCAGAGGCCTCCTTAGTAGGGCTGGTGATCAGAATGTCGTCTGCATATTGAAGGAGGGTTTCCTTTTCCAGAGGTAGAACTTTTAGGTCTTTAGCTAAGCTTTCCCCAAAGATGGTGTGGGAATTTTTGCACCCTTGGGGCCAGACGGCCCGGAAGTATTGTTTTAGTTGTATGTTGAGTCCTGCCACTCACAAGCCAAAATTTCTTGTGACTCTGGGACTAATGGAATACAAAAGAAGGCATCATTGAAGACTAATACAGAATACCATGTCCTGGTGGTTGGTAGAATGACCAGCAGGGTGTAGGAATTAGGAGCAACTGGAGGTATATCCTCGGTGGCTTCACTGACTGTCCTGACATCCTTTACCAGGTCCCCAGCAGCCCATGGGGCTCTCGTGGTCAGACCAATCCCAGAATATGGAGCTCACCTGGGCAGGTACCCCACCCCCACCCCAGCCCACGGGGCTCTCGTGGTCAGGCCCCTCCCAGGATACAGAGCTACCCTTGCAGGTACCGTGGCAGGGCTGGGCACACAGGAACCGTGCACATAGCCCTCATTGCAGAGCACCCCCAGCTCACCTGTCGCTCAGAGCTGACACAGAGCACCTCAGAGCAGGACTTGAACTAACAAACAGCAGCTGCGACAGGTCTGTGACCCTGGGCATCACTCCGTGAGGCCTCCCTCCACCTGGTCTTCCAGAGACTTCCACTGCACCCGGGGCACCAGGCCTCTGTCTCCAACCACCACCCACCCCTCCTCTGCCTGACTCCTGGGTTCCTCTCATTAGGAGAGGGTTTTCTTGAAGTTGTCTCCCACTCATGGGCCAGATAAAATGATTAGAAAACAAGCCAAAGCTGCAGCCCCTTGTCTATCCTGACTCTCAGGAGCCCACACCTGTTCCTTGGACCTGGCCGGTTCAGCAAGTTCCATTTTCTGCAACTGTGAGCCCCTGAGGGGTGATGATTGGCTGACCTGGGCAGCCTTACCGTGCCGGCCAGCCCTCCCCAGGTGTGCCTGGGTTGAGATCAATATAAATACCACTCCAGGCAGCAAGAGCCCCTGCAGCCGTGCCTGACGCCATTTTCTCTGCCCTGTCAGCAGTCTCGGGGCTGGGCTGGTGGGAGGGAGTGAGAGGCCATGGCTTTGTGGGTGGCCCAGTGTGAGTGGGGCTCTGCTGGACTTTCTGCAGCAGTTGCCAGGCTGCCACCTGCTAAAGAAGAGGATGTGTCACCCATACCTGCTGCTGGAATTTCTCCCTGGGCAGAGGTGAGGAAGGAAAAAAGCAGTGGGGGCAGGGACAGGACGGGTATCTCAGGCAGGGAAATGGAAATCTTCCAGAAGAGCACCCAGGGCCAGGACCATCCTGGCTGGCCTGCAGGCACCAAGTCGGCCGGCATGCTGTCACTCGTGTGGCTCTATGGCCCTTCCTCTAGGCTTTCAAGTCCTTGTATATATTCAGGTGTTTTACCTGGGACGGGTGGGAATAGTTCAGCAGCAACTGGCCTGGGGCTCAGCTCACGTTTACTCACAGATGCCTCGGCACGGTGCCCCAGCTTTGCAATGAGGACGCTTGTTGCGTGGGGGCTGCTGGCTGAATGGGAGACGATTCCCCACCACTGACCAACTTCAGAATTGTTTACAACTGGAGCAAGTGCCCTGATACGGTTTTCCTCTGTGTAACTGGTGGGTTCTGTGTTTTTTTTCTCTTTTTCGTTTTTGGTTCAAGGTAGATTTTATTCCTCTTTTTTGTATTTACAGATATAAGCATGGAAATAATTTATTCATATAAATACATGTATGTGCAGGGAATAATTGTTTTTTCTGTTTTATTTTTTAAAGTTTACTTCTTTTTAATTTTGAATTTTATTTTATATTTTTATACAGCAGGTTCTTATTGGTTATCTATTTTATACATATAAATGTATACATGCCAATCCCAGTCTCTCAACTCCTCCCACCACCACCCCCCAACAGCTTTCCCCCCTTGTTGTCCATACGTTTGTTGTCTACATCTGTTGCTCTATTTATGCCTTGCAAAATGGTTAATCTGTACAGTTTTTCTAGGTTCCACATATATGCATGAATATACAAGATTTGTTTTTCTCTTTCTGACTTACTTCACTCTGTATGACAGTCTCTAGATCCATCGACGTCTCTACAAATGACCCAATTTCATTCCTTTTCATGGCTTAGTAATATTCCATTTTATATATGTACCACAGCTTTATGCATTCGTCTGTCTGTGGGCATTTAGGTTGCTTCCATTACCTCGATATTGTAAATAGTGATGCAATGAACATTGCGGTGAATGACTCTTTTTGATTTATGGTTTTGTCTGGGTATATGTCCAGTACTGGGATTGCTGTATCATATGGTAGTTCTATTGTTAGTTTCTTAAGAAATTCCATATTGTTCTCCATAATGACTGTATCAATTTATATTCCCAACAATAGTGGAAGAGGGTTCCTTTTCTCCACACCATTTCCAGCATTTTTTGTTTGTAGATTTTCAATGATGCCTATTCTACCAGGTGTGAGGTGATACCTCATTGTTGAATCCATTTCGTTGAGCAAGGGGTAGCTCTTGTCTATTACATATTTGGCTTATGGAACGGTATCTGTGCTAATTTCAAACTCTGCTTTTATGCAGCACCACAACTCACCTTCCCCCTTAAGCAGGCATAAGTTGGTTTTCTAAACTTGAGACCCTGTTCTGTTTTGTAATTCAGTTCATGTGTAGCCAAGTTCACATTCCGTGTATTAGTGATACCTTATGATGTTTCTTTTTCTGTGTGACTTATTTCACTTACAATCATCGTGCATCAATCCACTCATTATGCTGGTACGGGCCTGGTGACATAGATTTCATTGCTGAGTGGTATTCTGTTGTACATAAGTACCGCAACTTCTTTATCCATTATTTGCTCTCTGGGATATTTAACTTGTGCCGTAGAAGAGATTCCTGTAAAAAGAGCCGTCCCAAATTTTGGGGTTGCTGTGTCTTTTTGATATTAATTTCCCTAAGCTATAGGACCATAAGTGGAAGTGCCCTAGGCTCTGTTGCTTTGTTTTTTAGATGTTTCAGGAAACACCATACACTTCTCCCGAGTGTCTGTTGGCAATTTACATCCCGCCCATCAGCATAACAAGGCTCCCAGTTCTCCATGGCCTGTCCTGCCTTTCTGGATTTTACACTTTTTTCAGATGGCCCTTTTGACCAGGGGGAAGTGAGACTTCATTGTAGTGCAGATTTCCTTTGCAAGCTTGCTTGGTTGGCCAAAAAGGGCGTATGCGTTTTTTCCTGAATATATTCAGGAAAAAACGCATACGCCCTTTTTGGCCAAGTGCATCATTGTGGACGTTCTGCCTCTTTTCCTATGCTTTCAATGCAATTCCAGTCTACCTCCTGAAATCGGTTTCCTGCAATTCTGCCCCGCTTTCAAGTCCTCTTGGCAGCCTTACTTCAGTATATTTTTGGACGATAGCTGTCATTTATAACTCTGCAGATTTGTGAATTACAGTGCCCCTGAGCTCCTTTCTTCAACTCGCTTTCTTGTGACCTGGCCGCCACACCGCAGGATGGCTTCAGGCCCTAATCTGGTTCCGGCACGGCACGCTGAGCCTTTGGTTAATTCCTCATCCTGGTGGGAAATTAGAGTTAAATTTGCCCGTCCAGACACCTCCAGCTAGTCTCTCATTGGTTCTCCCTATTCCTGTTCATCTTCCACAGAAATTGCAAACTGGCCCAAACAGGAGGTTAAAGGTGCTGACTCTCCAAGTCGGGAGAGTGTTAGTAAAGGGTCTGGAATGTTGCACCCGAGTACCAGGGGAGGAAAACTGAGACATATTTGAACACGTCTCCCGTTCACACGGTTGATCGTACTCGGGGTTCCACATGCATGTTTTAGCTGAAGGAAGAATACCTTAAACCTGGAGAGTTGAGACCCGTGTAATGGGTACCATGCAATATGAATTCAAAGGGTCTTCATTTGCTCACCGAACCTCTCCAATCCTATCACTGCTGCGTTCATGCCCCTGTACACATGCTTGATTCTCTTTCGGAGACATAGCAATCCATAGGTTTTAAGATACTTACTAGTCAGGTACATTCTTAGGGGTTTAATATGCGGTGTTGAGTCCATTTCGTTGAGCAAGGAGTAGCTCTTGTCTATTCCATATTTGGCTTAAGTAACTTTATCTGTGCTCTTTTCAATCTCTGGTTTTATGCAGCACCCCAACTCACCTTTCCCCTTAAGCAAGCATAAGTTGGTTTTCTAAATTTGAGACCCTGTTCTGTTCTGTAATTCAGTTCCTGTGTAGCCAAGTTTACATTCCGTGTATTAGTGATATCTTATGATGTTTCTTTTTCTGTGTGACTTATTTCAGTTAGAATCATCATACCTGAATCCACTCATTGTTCTGCTAAGGGCCTGATGACATAGATTTCATTGCTGAGTGATATTGCTTTGTAAGTAAATACCACAACTTCTTTATCCATTTTTCACTTTCTGCGATGTTGAACTTGTACTGTAAACGAGGTTCTTGTAAACGGAGGCGTCCCAAACTTTGGGGTGGCTGTGTCTTTTTGATTTTAATTTCCCTAAGCTATAGGACCATAAGTGGCAGTGCCCTAGGCTCTGTTGCTTTGTTTTTTAGATGTTTCAGGAAACACCATACACTTCTCCCGAGTGTCTGTTGGCAATTTACATCCCGCCCATCAGCATAACAAGGCTCCCAGTTCTCCATGGCCTGTCCTAACTTTCTGGATTTTACACTTTTTTCAGATGGCCCTTTTGACCGGGGGGAAGTGAGACTTCATTGTAGTGCAGATTTCCTTTGCAAGCTTGCTTGGTTGGCCAAAGAGGGCGTATGCGTTTTTTCCTGAATATATTCAGGAAAAAATGCATACGCCCTTTTTGGCCAAGTGCATCATTGTGGACGTTCTGCCTCTTTTCCTATGCTTTCAATGCAATTCCAGTCTACCTCCTGAAATCGGTTTCCTGCAATTCTGCCCCGCTTTCAAGTCCTCTTGGCAGCCTTACTTCAGTCTATTTTTGGACGATAGCTGTCATTTATAACTCTGCAGGTTTGTGAATTACAGTGCCCCTGAGCTCCTTTCTTCAACTCGCTTTCTTGTGACCTGGCCGCAACACCGCAGGATGGCTTCAGGCCCTAATCTGGTTCCGGCACGGCACGCTGAGCCTTTGGTTATTTCCTCTTCCTGGTGGGAAATGAGAGTTAAATATGCCCGTCCAGACACCTCCAGCTAGTCTCTCATTGGTTCTCGCTATTCCTGTCCATCTTCCGCAGAAATTGCAAACTGGGCCAAACAGGAGGTTAAAGGCGCTGACTCTCCAAGTGGGGAGAGTGTTAGTAAAGCGTCTGGAATGTTGCACCCGAGTACCAGGGGAGGAAAACTGAGACATATTTGAACACGTCTCCCGTTCACATGGTTGATCATACTCTGGGTTCCACATGCAGGTTTTAGCTGAAGGAAGAATACCTTAAACCTGGAGAGTTAAGACCCGTGTAATGGGTACCATGCAATATGACTTCAAAGGGTCTTCATTTGCTCACCGAACCTCTCCAATCCTATCACTGCTGCGTTTATGCCCCTGTACACATGCTTGATTCTCTTTCGGAGACATAGCAATCCATAGGTTTTAAGATACTTACTAGTCAGGTACATTCTTAGGCGTTTAATATGCGGTGTTGAGTCCATTTCGTTGAGCAAGGAGTAGCTCTTGTCTATTCCATATTTGGCTTAAGGAACTTTATCTGTGCTCATTTCAATCTCTGGTTTTATGCAGCACCCCAAATCACCTTTCCCCTTAAGCAAGCATAAGTTGGTTTTCTAAATTTGAGACCCTGTTCTGTTCTGTAATTCAGTTCCTGTGTAGCCAAGTTTACATTCCGTGTATTACTGATATCTTATGATGTTTCTTTTTCTGTGTGACTTATTTCAGTTAGAATCATCATACCTGAATCCACTCATTGTGCTGCTAAGGGCCTGATGACACAGATTTCATTGCTGAGTGATATTGCTTTGTAAGTAAATACCACAACTTCTTTATCCATTTTTCACTTTCTGCGATGTTGAACTTGTACTGTAAACGAGGTTCTTGTAAACAGAGCCGTTCCAAACTTTGGGGTGGCTGTGTCTTTTTCATTTTAATTTCCCTAAGCTATAGGACCATAAGTGGAAGTGCCCTAGGTTCTGTTGCTTTGTTTTTTAGATGTTTCAGGAAACACCATACACTTCTACCAAGTGGTTGTTGGCAATTTACATCCCGCCCATCAGCATAAGAAGGCTCCCAGTTCTCCATGGCCTGTCCTGCCTTTCTGGATTTTACACTTTTTTCAGATGGCCCTTTTGACCGGGGGGAAGTGAGACTTCATTGTAGTGCAGATTTCCTTTGCAAGTTTGCTTGGTTGGCAAAAAAGGGCGTATGCGTTTTTTCCTGAATATATTCAGGAAAAAACGCATACGCCCTTTTTGGCCAAGTGCATCATTGTGGACGTTCTGCCTCTTTTCCTATGCTTTCAATGCATTTCCAGTCTACCTCCTGAAATCGGTTTCCTGCAATTCTGCCCCGCTTTCTAGTTCTCTTGGCAACCTTACTTCAGTATATTTTTGAACGATAGCTGTCATTTATAACTCTGCAGGTTTGTGAATTACAGTGCCCCTGAGCTCCTTTCTTCAACTCGCTTTCTTGTGACCTGGCCGCAACACCGCAGGATGGCTTCAGGCCCTAATCTGGTTCCGGCACGGCACGCTGAGCCTTTGGTTAATTCCTCTTCCTGGTGGGAAATGAGAGTTAAATTTGCCCGTCCAGACACCTCCAGCTAGTCTCCCATTGGTTCTCGCTATTCCTGTTCATCTTCCGCAGAAATTGCAAACTGGGCCAAACAGGAGGTTAAAGGCGCTGACTCTCCAAGTCGGGAGAGTGTTAGTAAAGCGTCTGGAATGTTACACCCTAGTACCAGGGTACAAAAACTGAGACATATTTCAACACGTCTCCCGATCACATGGTTGATCATACTCTAGGTTCCACATGCATGTTTTAGCTAAAGGAAGAATACCTTAAACCTGGAGAATTAAGACCCGTGTAATGGGTACCATGCAATATGACTTCAAAGGGTCTTCATTTGCTCACCGAACCTCTCCAGTCCTATCACTGCTGCGTTTATGCCCCTGTACACATGCTTGATTCTCTTTCGGAGACATAGCAATCCATAGGTTTTAAGATACTTACTAGTCAGGTACATTCTTAGGCGTTTAATATGCGGTGTTGAGTCCATTTCGTTGAGCAAGGAGTAGCTCTTGTCTATTCCAAATTTGGCTTAAGGAACTTTATCTGTGCTCATTTCAATCTCTGGTTTTATGCAGCACCCCAACTCACCTTTCCCCTTAAGCAAGCATAAGTTGGTTTTCTAAATTTGAGACCCTGTTCTGTTTTTTAATTCAGTTCCTGTGTAGCCAAGTTTACATTCCGTGTATTAGTGATATCTTATGATGTTTCTTTTTCTGTGTGACTTATTTCAGTTAGAATCATCATACCTGAATCCACTCATTGTGCTGCTAAGGGCCTGATGACACAGATTTCATTGCTGAGTGATATTGCTTTGTAAGTAAATACCACAACTTCTTTATCCATTTTTCACTTTCTGCGATGTTGAACTTGTACTGTAAACTAGGTTCTTGTAAACAGAGCCGTTCCAAACTTTGGGGTGGCTGTGTCTTTTTGATTTTAATTTCCCTAAGCTATAGGACCATAAGTGGCAGTGCCCTAGGCTCTGTTGCTTTGTTTTTTAGATGTTTCAGGAAACACCATACACTTCTCCCGAGTGTCTGTTGGCAATTTACATCCCGCCCATCAGCATAACAAGGCTCCCAGTTCTCCATGGCCTGTCCTGCCTTTCTGGATTTTACACTTTTTTCAGATGGCCCTTTTGACCGGGGGGAAGTGAGACTTCATTGTAGTGCAGATTTCCTTTGCAAGCTTGCTTGGTTGGCCAAAAAGGGCGTATGCGTTTTTTCCTGAATATATTCAGGAAAAAACGCATACGCCCTTTTTGGCCAAGTGCATCATTGTGGACGTTCTGCCTCTTTTCCTATGCTTTCAATGCAATTCCAGTCTACCTCCTGAATTCGGTTTCCTGCAATTCTGCCCCGCTCTCAAGTCCTCTTGGCAGCCTTACTTCAGTCTATTTTTGGACGATAGCTGTCATTTATAACTCTGCAGGTTTGTGAATTACAGTGCCCCTGAGCTCCTTTCTTCAACTCGCTTTCTTGTGACCTGGCCGCAACACCACAGGATGGCTTCAGGCCATAATCTGGTTCCGGCCCGGCATGCTGAGCCTTTGGTTAATTCCTCTTCCTGGTGGGAAATGAGAGTTAAATTTGCCCGTTCAGACACCTCCAGCTAGTCTCTCATTGGTTCTCGCTATTCCTGTTCATCTTCCACAGAAATTGCAAACTGGCCCAAACAGGAGGTTAAAGGGACTGACTCTCCAAGTCGTGAGAGTGTTAATAAAGCGTCTGGAATGTTGCACCCGAGTACCAGGGGAGGAAAACTGAGACATATTTGAACACGTCTCCCGTTCACATGGTTGATCATACTCTGGGTTCCACATGCATGTTTTAGCTGAAGAAAGAATACCTTAAACCTGGAGAGTTGAGACCCGTGTAATGGGTACCATGCAATATGACTTCAAAGGGTCTTCATTTGCTCACCGAACCTCTCCAATCCTATCACTGCTGCGTTTATGCCCCTGTACACATGCTTGATTCTCTTTTGGAGACATAGCAATCCATAGGTTTTAAGATACTTACTAGTCAGGTACATTCTTAGGCGTTTAATATGCGGTGTTGAGTCCATTTCGTTGAGCAGGGAGTAGCTCTTGTCTATTCCATATTTGGCTTAAGGAACTTTATCTGTGCTCATTTCAATCTCTGGTTTTATGCAGCACCCCAACTCACCTTTCCCCTTAAGCAAGCATAAGTTGCTTTTCTAAATTTGAGACCCTGTTCTGTTTTGGAATTCAGTTCCTCTGTAGCCAAGTTTACATTCCGTGTATTAGTGATATCTTATGATGTTTCTTTTTCTGTGTGACTTATTTCAGTTAGAGTCATCGTACCTGAATCCACTCATTATGCTGCTATGGGCCTGATGACATAGATTTCATTGCTGAGTGATACTGCATTGTACGTAAGTACCACAAGTTCTTTATCCATTTTTCACTTTCTGTGATATTGAACTTGTACGGTAAACGAGGTTCTTGTAAACAGAGGCGTCCCAAACTTTGGGGTGGCTGTGTCTTTTTGATTTTAATTTCCCTAAGCTATAGGACCATAAGTGGAAGTGCCCTAGGCTCTGTTGCTTTGTTTTTTAGATGTTTCAGGAAACACCATACACTTCTCCTGAGTGTCTGTTGGCAATTTACATCCCACCCATCAGCATAACAAGGCTCCCAGTTCTCCATGGCCTGTCCTGCCTTTCTGGATTTTACACTTTTTTCAGATGGCCCTTTTGACCGGGGGGAATTGAGACTTCATTGTAGTGCAGATTTCTTTGCAAGCTTGCTTGGTTGGCCAAAAAGGGCCTATGCGTTTTTTCCTGAATATATTCAGGAAAAAACGCATACGCCCTTTTTGGCCAAGTGCATCATTGTGAACGTTCTGCCTCTTTTCCTATGCTTTCAATGCAATTCCAGTCTACCTCCTGAAATCGGTTTCCTGCAATTCTGCCCCGCTTTCAAGTCCTCTTGGCAGCCTTACTTCAGTCTATTTTTGGACGATAGCTGTCATTTATAACTCTGCAGGTTTGTGAATTACAGTGCCCCTGAGCTCCTTTCTTCAACTCGCTTTCTTTTGAGCTGGCCGCAACACCGCAGGATGTCTTCAGGCTCTAATCTGGTTCTGGCACGGCACGCTGAGCCTTTGGTTAATTCCTCTTCCTGGTGGGAAATGAGAGTTAAATTTGCCCGTTCAGACACCTCCAGCTAGTCTCTCATTGGTTCTCACTATTCCTGTTCATCTTCCACAGAAATTGCAAACTGGGCCAAACAGGAGGTTAAAGGGACTGACTCTCCAAGTCGGGAGAGTGTTAATAAAGCGTCTGGAATGTTGCACCCGAGTACCAGGGGAGGAAAACTGAGACATATTTGAACACGTCTCCCGTTCACATGGTTGATCATACTCTGGGTTCCACATGCATGTTTTAGCTGAAGAAAGAATACCTTAAACCTGGAGAGTTGAGACCCGTGTAATGGGTACCATGCAATATGACTTCAAAGGGTCTTCATTTGCTCACCGAACCTCTCCAATCCTATCACTGCTGCGTTTATGCCCCTGTACACACGCTTGATTCTCTTTTGGAGACATAGCAATCCATAGGTTTTAAGATACTTACTAGTCAGGTACATTCTTAGGCGTTTAATATGCGGTGTTGAGTCCATTTCGTTGAGCAAGGAGTAGCTCTTGTCTATTCCATATTTGGCTTAAGGAACTTTATCTGTGCTCATTTCAATCTCTGGTTTTATGCAGCACCCCAACTCACCTTTCCCCTTAAGCAAGCATAAGTTGCTTTTCTAAATTTGAGACCCTGTTCTGTTTTGGAATTCAGTTCCTCTGTAGCCAAGTTTACATTCCGTGTATTAGTGATATCTTATGATGTTTCTTTTTCTGTGTGACTTATTTCAGTTAGAATCATCGTACCTGAATCCACTCATTATGCTGCTATGGGCCTGATGACATAGATTTCATTGCTGAGTGATACTGCATTGTACGTAAGTACCACAATTTCTTTATCCATTTTTCACTTTCTGTGATATTGAACTTGTACGGTAAACGAGGTTCTTGTAAACGGAGGCGTCCCAAACTTTGGGGTGGCTGTGTCTTTTTGATTTTAATTTCCCTAAGCTATAGGACCATAAGTGGAATTGCCCTAGGCTCTGTTGCTTTGTTTTTTAGATGTTTCAGGAAACACCATACACTTCTCCTGAGTGTCTGTTGGCAATTTACATCCCACCCATCAGCATAACAAGGCTCCCAGTTCTCCATGGCCTTTCCTGCCTTTCTGGATTTTACACTTTTTTCAGATGGCCCTTTTGACCGGGGGGAATTCAGACTTCATTGTAGTGCAGATTTCTTTGCAAGCTTGCTTGGTTGGCCAAAAAGGGCGTATGCGTTTTTTCCTGAATATATTCAGGAAAAAACGCATACGCCCTTTTTGGCCAAGTGCATCATTGTGGACGTTCTGCCTCTTTTCCTATGCTTTCAATGCAATTCCAGTCTACCTCCTGAAATCGGTTTCCTGCAATTCTGCCCCGCTTTCAAGTCCTCTTGGCAGCCTTACTTCAGTCTATTTTTGGACGATAGCTGTCATTTATAACTCTGCAGGTTTGTGAATTACAGTGCCCCTGAGCTCCTTTCTTCAACTCGCTTTCTTTTGAGCTGGCCGCAACACCGCAGGATGTCTTCAGGCTCTAATCTGGTTCTGGCACGGCACGCTGAGCCTTTCGTTAATTCCTCTTCCTGGTGGGAAATGAGAGTTAAATTTGCCCATCCAGACACCTCCAGCTAGTCTCTCATTGGTTCTCGCTATTCCTGTTCATCTTCCACAGAAATTGCAAACTGGGCCAAACAGGAGGTTAAAGGGACTGACTCTGCAAGTGGGGAGAGTGTTAGTAAAGCGTCTGGAATGTTGCACCCGAGTACCAGGGGAGGGAAACTGAGAAATATTTGAACACGTCTCCCGTTCACATGGTTGATCATACTCTGGGTTCCACATGCATGTTTTAGCTGAAGGAAGAATACCTTAAAACTGGAGAGTTGAGACCCGTGGAATGGGTACCATGCAATATGACTTCAAAGGGTCTTCATTTGCTCACCGAACCTCTCCAATCCTATCACTGCTGCGTTTATGCCCCTGTACACATGCTTGATTCTCTTTCGGAGACATAGCAATCCATAGGTTTTAAGATACTTACTAGTCAGGTACATTCTTAGACGTTTAATATGCGGTGTTGAGTCCATTTCGTTGAGCAAGGAGTATCTCTTGTCTATTCCATATTTGGCTTAAGGAACTTTATCTGTGCTCATTTCAATCTCTGGTTTTATGCAGCACCCCAACTCACCTTTCCCCTTAAGCAAGCATAAGTTGTTTTTCTAAATTTGAGACCCTGTTCTGTTCTGTAATTCAGTTCCTGTGTAGCCAAGTTTACATTCTGTGTATTACTGATATCTTATGATGTTTCTTTTTCTGTGTGACTTATTTCAGTTAGAATCATCATACCTGAATCCACTCATTGTGCTGCTAAGGGCCTGATGACACAGATTTCATTGCTGAGTGATATTGCTTTGTAAGTAAATACCACAACTTCTTTATCCATTTTTCACTTTCTGCGATGTTGAACTTGTACTGTAAATGAGGTTCTTGTAAACAGAGGCGTCCCAAACTTTGGGGTGGCTGTGTCTTTTTGATTTTAATTTCCCTAAGCTATAGGACCATAAGTCGCAGTGCCCTAGGCTCTGTTGCTTTGTTTTTTAGATGTTTCAGGAAACACCATACACTTCTCCCGAGTGTCTGTTGGCAATTTACATCCCGCCCATCAGCATAACAAGGCTCCCAGTTCTCAATGGCCTGTTGCCTTTCTGGATTTTACACTTTTTTCAGATGGCCCTTTTGACCGGGGGGAAGTGAGACTTCATTGTAGTGCAGATTTCCTTTGCAAGCTTGTTTGGTTGGCCAAAAACGGCGTATGCGTTTTTTCCTGAATATATTCAGGAAAAAACGCATACGCCCTTTTTGGCCAAGTGCATCATTGTGGACGTTCTGCCTCTTTTCCTATGCTTTCAATGCAATTCCAGTCTAACTCCTGAAATCGGTTTCCTGCAATTCTGCCCCGCTTTCAAGTCCTCTTGGCAGCCTTACTTCAGTCTATTTTTGGACGATAGCTGTCATTTATAACTCTGCAGGTTTGTGAATTACAGTGCCCCTGAGCTCCTTTCTTCAACTCGCTTTCTTGTGACCTGGCCACAACACCGCAGGATGGCTTCAGGCCCTAATCTGGTTCCGGCCCGGCATGCTGAGCCTTTGGTTAATTCCTCTTCCTGGTGGGAAATGAGAGTTAAATTTGCCCGTTCAGACACCTCCAGCTAGTCTCTCATTGGTTCTCGCTATTCCTGTTCATCTTCCACAGAAATTGCAAACTGGGCCAAACAGGAGGTTAAAGGGACTGACTCTCCAAGTCGTGAGAGTGTTAATAAAGCGTCTGGAATGTTGCACCCGAGTACCAGGGGAGGAAAACTGAGACATATTTGAACACGTCTCCCGTTCACATGGTTGATCATACTCTGGGTTCCACATGCATGTTTTAGCTGAAGAAAGAATACCTTAAACCTGGAGAGTTGAGACCCGTGTAATGGGTACCATGCAATATGACTTCAAAGGGTCTTCATTTGCTCACCGAACCTCTCCAATCCTATCACTGCTGCGTTTATGCCCCTGTACACACGCTTGATTCTCTTTTGGAGACATAGCAATCCATAGGTTTTAAGATACTTACTAGTCAGGTACATTCTTAGGCGTTTAATATGCGGTGTTGAGTCCATTTCGTTGAGCAAGGAGTAGCTCTTGTCTATTCCATATTTGGCTTAAGGAACTTTATCTGTGCTCATTTCAATCTCTGGTTTTATGCAGCACCCCAACTCACCTTTCCCCTTAAGCAAGCATAAGTTGCTTTTCTAAATTTGAGACCCGGTTCTGTTTTGGAATTCAGTTCCTCTGTAGCCAAGTTTACATTCCGTGTATTAGTGATATCTTATGATGTTTCTTTTTCTGTGTGACTTATTTCAGTTAGAATCATCGTACCTGAATCCACTCATTATGCTGCTATGGGCCTGATGACATAGATTTCATTGCTGAGTGATACTGCATTGTACGTAAGTACCACAAGTTCTTTAACCATTTTTCACTTTCTGTGATATTGAACTTGTACGGTAAACGAGGTTCTTGTAAACGGAGGCGTCCCAAACTTTGGGGTGGCTGTGTCTTTTTGATTTTAATTTCCCTAAGCTATAGGACCATAAGTCGCAGTGCCCTAGGCTCTGTTGCTTTGTTTTTTAGATGTTTCAGGAAACACCATACACTTCTCCCGAGTGTCTGTTGGCAATTTACATCCCGCCCATCAGCATAACAAGGCTCCCAGTTCTCCATGGCCTGTCCTGCCTTTCTGGATTTTACACTTTTTTCAGATGGCCCTTTTGACCGGGGGGAAGTGAGACTTCATTGTAGTGCAGATTTCCTTTGCAAGCTTGCTTGGTTGGCCAAAAAGGGCGTATGCGTTTTTTCCTGAATATATTCAGGAAAAAACGCATACGCCCTTTTTGGCCAAGTGCATCATTGTGGACGTTCTGCCTCTTTTCCTATGCTTTCAATGCAATTCCAGTCTACCTCCTGAATTCGGTTTCCTGCAATTCTGCCCCGCTCTCAAGTCCTCTTGGCAGCCTTACTTCAGTCTATTTTTGGACGATAGCTGTCATTTATAACTCTGCAGGTTTGTGAATTACAGTGCCCCTGAGCTCCTTTCTTCAACTCGCTTTCTTGTGACCTGGCCGCAACACCGCAGGATGGCTTCAGGCCCTAATCTGGTTCCGGCCCGGCATGCTGAGCCTTTGGTTAATTCCTCTTCCTGGTGGGAAATGAGAGTTAAATTTGCCCGTTCAGACACCTCCAGCTAGTCTCTCATTGGTTCTCGCTATTCCTGTTCATCTTCCACAGAAATTGCAAACTGGGCCAAACAGGAGGTTAAAGGGACTGACTCTCCAAGTCGGGAGAGTGTTAGTAAAGCGTCTGGAATGTTGCACCCGAGTACCAGGGTACGAAAACTGAGACATATTTGAACACGTCTCCCGATCACATGGTTGATCATACTCTGGGTTCCACATGCATGTTTTAGCTGAAGGAAGAATACCTAAAACCTGGGTAGTTGAAACCCGTGGAATGGGTACCATGCAATATGACTTCAAAGGGTCTTCATTTGCTCACCGAACCTCTCCAATCCTATCACTGCTGCGTTTATGCCCCTGTACACATGCTTGATTCTCTTTCGGAGACATAGCAATCTATAGGTTTTAAGATACTTACTAGTCAGGTACATTCTTAGGCGTTTAATATGCGGTGTTGAGTCCATTTCGTTGAGCAAGGAGTAGCTCTTGTCTATTCCATATTTGGCTTAAGGAACTTTATCTGTGCTCATTTCAATCTCTGGTTTTATGCAGCACCCCAACTCACCTTTCCCCTTAAGCAAGCATAAGTTGGTTTTCTAAATTTGAGACCCTGTTCTGTTCTGTAATTCAGTTCCTGTGTAGCCAAGTTTACATTCCGTGTATTACTGATATCTTATGATGTTTCTTTTTCTGTGTGACTTATTTCAGTTAGAATCATCATACCTGAATCCACTCATTGTGCTGCTAAGGGCCTGATGACACAGATTTCATTGCTGAGTGATATTGCTTTGTAAGTAAATACCACAACTTCTTTCTCCATTTTTCACTTTCTGCGATGTTGAACTTGTACTGGAAACGAGGTTCTTGTAAACAGAGGCGTCCCAAACTTTGGGGTGGCTGTGTCTTTTTGATTTTAATTTCCCTAAGCTATAGGACCATAAGTGGAAGTGGCCTAGGCTGTGTTGCTTTGTTTTTTAGATGTTTCAGGAAACACCATACACTTCCCCTGAGTGGTTGTTGGCAATTTACATCCCGCCCTTCAGCATAACAAGGCTCCCAGTTCTCCATGGCCTGTCCTGCCTTTCTGGATTTTACACTTTTTTCAGATGGCCCTTTTGACCGGGGGGAAGTGAGACTTCATTGTAGTGCACATTTCCTTTGCAAGCTTGCTTGGTTGGCCAAAAAGGGCGTATGCGTTTTTTCCTGAATATATTCAGGAAAAAATGCATACGCCCTTTTTGGCCAAGTGCATCATTGTCGAGTTTCTGACTCTCTTCATATGCTTTCAATGCAATTCCAGTCTACCTCCTGAAATCGGTTTCCTGCAATTCTGCCTTGCTTTCAATGCCTCTTCATAGCCTTACCTCAATATATTTTTTAAAAATAGTTGGCCTTTATAACTCTGCAGGTTTTTGAATTGCAGTGGCCCTTAGCTCCATTTTTTAGCTCTTATTTTTGTGGTATTGCCCCATAACCACAGGATTCCTTGAAGCCCTATTTTTCTTCTGGGGCACCTGCTGTGCCTTTGGTTAATTCTTCTTACTGATGTGATATTAGAGTGACATGTGCCCATTGAAACCGCTACAGCTAGTTTCTCACTGGTTCCCCCTATTCCCATTCATCCTCTGCACTAACTGCAGACTGTGCGATACCAGAACTTAAAGGCATTGACTCCATGTGGGGATGTTGTTAGTAAAGCGGCTGGAATGTCGATCCGGAGCCCCAGGAGAGGAAAAATGAGGTGCGTTTTAGAAACCTTTCCCGATCATATGGTATACCAGTCGCTGGGTTTCCCAAGCATGGTTTAGCTGTAGGAAGATTCCCTTCAACCTGGAGTGTTGGGACCCTTGGACTGAGTAGCATGAAGTATTGCATTAAACTTTCGGCAGTTGCTCACCAAAGCTCACCAATCCTGTCAGCCCCAAGTGTCCAGCCTTATGTCTTATCCAGCTGTGGGTT
Organism: Stenella coeruleoalba; assembly: GCF_951394435.1. NCBI lineage: Eukaryota > Metazoa > Chordata > Mammalia > Artiodactyla > Delphinidae > Stenella > Stenella coeruleoalba. The sequence continues at coordinate 156,703 of NW_027646004.1, read as the reverse complement.
TATATGTGGTCAATCCAGGTTGCATCACAGCCCCTGAGCGAATTTTGTAAGAATTTTTCTCTCTTTCATTGTTTCAGCGTTTTGTTTTTAAAATTTATTTCTATAATGGGGTTTAGCTCATTTTCACTGCTGTGTTTGTGCCGCTCTGCACACACTTGATTCCCTTATGGAGATATATCAATACATGGGTTTTAAGATTCTTATTCCTCAGATATATTTCTCTGCGGTGTATAGGGTGTGTTGAGGCCTGTTCATTGAGCAAGGTGTAGATCTTGTCTAATACCTATTTGGTTTATTGAACGGTATCTGTGCTAATTTCAAACTCTGGTTTTATGCATCACCCCACCTCTCCTTTCCCCTTAAGCTGACATAAGTGTGTTTTCTAAATGTGAGACACTGTTCTGTTCTGTAATTCATTTCTTGTGCAGCCATATTTACCCTCCCTCTATAAGTGATATCTTATGATATGTTTCTTTTTCTGTTTGACTTATTTCAAGTAGTATTATCGGACCTAAATCCACTCTTTATCCTTCTACTAGCCTTATTACATTGATTTCATGGTGAAGAGATATTCCATTGTACATAAGTACCACATCTTCTTTATCCATTGTTCTCTTTCCTGGGATATTTAAGGTGTACTGAAGTTGAGGTTCTTGTAAACAGAGTAGCCCTAAACTGTGGTGTGCTTGTGTCTTGTTGATTTTTAGACTTCCCTAGATATACTCCCATGATTGGAAGTGTCCTATGCTCTGTAGCTCTGTTTTTTAGATGATTTAGGAACCACCATACACTTCTCCAGAGTGGCTCTCGGCAGTTCACACACTGCCCATCAGCGTATAAAGGCTCCCTGTTCTCCATGGCCTGTCCTGCATTTCTGGTTTTTACAATTTTTTAGGATGACCCATTTGACCGGTGGGAAGTGAGACTTCTTTGTTGTGCACATTTGCATTGCTTGCTTGCTTCGTTGCCCATAAAGTGCGTATGCGTTTTTTCCTGGATATAATCAGGAAAAAACGCATACGCCCTTTTGGGCCAACTGCATCATTGTCGAAATTCTGCCGCTTTTCATGTGCGTTAAAGACGAGTCCAATCTATCTCTTGAAATCTGTTTCTTGCAATTCTGTCTTGCATTCAGATCCTCTTCTTTGCCTTACCTCAACATATTTTTGGACGTTAGTTTTCATTTGTAACTCTGCAGGTTTGTGAATTGCAGTGACCCTGAGCTCCATTTTTTAAGTTGCTCTTTTGTGAGCTGGCCTCAAACCCGCAGGATTGCTTCAGGCCCTATTTTGGCTCCGGCGAGGCAGGCTGAGCCTTTCTTTAATTCTTATTCTTAATGGGAAAGTAGAGTGATATGTGCCCGTCCAAACCCCTACAACTCTTCTGTCATTGGTTCCCCCTCTTCCCGTTCATCCTCCTCACAATTTGCAAAATGTGTGAAACAGAAGTTTAAATGTGCTGATTCTCCAAGTGGGGAGATTCTAAGTAGCGTGGCTGGAATGGTGAACAGGAGCACCAGGAGAGGATAAATGAGGTGCATTTTAGACACATCTCCCGATCACATGGTGTACAGTCCTCTGGGTTTTCCATGCATGTTTTAGCTGTAGGAAGATCCCTTGAACCTGCAGATTTGGGACCCATTGAATGGGTACCAGGTAGTATTACTTTAAAGGGTGTGCATTTCCTCACCCAACCTCACATTTCTCTTAGCGCAAACAGTTTCCAGCCTTATGTCTCATCCTGCTGTGGGTCTAGATGTGTTCAATCCATGTTGCATCACCGTCCCTGAGGAAAAGTTGTAAGAGGTTTTCTCTGTCTCTCTGTCGTTTATTTTTTTCAATTTATTACTATATTGGTTACAGCTGATTTTCAAAGCTCTGTTTCTTGCTGCTGTACATCCACTTGATTCACGTACAGAGAGACATCAATAAATTCTTTTTCAGATTCTTACCAGTCGTATATATTCTTTTCCGGTGACTTGAGTGTGCTGAGTGCAGTTCTTTTAGCTACCGTGTAGGCCTTGTTGATTATCAGTTTGGTATTTGGAATGGTATCTTTGCTAATTTCAACCTCCTGGATGATGCCTCACCCCTCCCCACCTTTCCCGTTTAGCAGCCTTATGCGTGTTTTCTACATATTTGACTATGTTTTTGTTTTGTAATTTATTTCATGTGTAGCCATTTTGGATTCCACCTTTAAGTGATATCTTATGATATGTGTCTTTTTCTTTTTGAATTCTGTCACTTAGAATGATCATACGTAACTCCTCCGGAGTTGTTACAACTGGCCATATTTCATTGATTTCCAGGCTGAATAATATTCCACTCTACCTAAGTACCACATCTCTATCCATTTTTTCCCTCCAGAGACATTTAAGTTATATCCTAGTCGAGGATCTTTTAAACAGAGAGGGGGTAAACATTGGGGTGCCTGTGTCCTCTCGATTTTTGTTTTTCCCAAGATATACGCCCATGAGTGCAAGTGCCCTATGCTCTGTAGCTCATTGTTTAGATGCTTTAGTAAACACAATACACTTCTCCAGAATGGCCGTTGGCAATATACATTTCCACTATAAGTCTCACAGGGCTCCCTCTTCTCGTTGCCCTGTCCTGCATTTCTGTTGTTTACGCTTTATGAGGATGGCTCTTCTGACTGATGCGAAGTGATATCTTTTGTAGTATTGACTTCCAGTGCCCACCTGTTTGGTTGGCTAAAAAAGTGTATGCTCTTTTCTTGAATATATACAGAAAAGAACGCATACACCCTTTTTGGCCAACTGCAATCTTGGCAATGTTGGCAATGTTCAGCTCCTTTTCTTGTGCTTAATGGCGAGTCCTTTCTACCTCCTCAAATCCCTTTCCTGCCATTCTCCCTTGCTTACAAGTCCTTTTCTCTGACTTTCCTCAAGACATTTTTCAGTGATGGATATTTTCAACTCTGCAGTTTTGTGAATTTTACTGCCCCTGAGTTCCATTGTTCAACTCGTGTTTATGGGAACTGGCCACAAAGCAGCGGGATTTCCTCAAGCCCTATACTGTTTCCATGGGCAACCCTAGCCTTTGGTCAATTCGTCTTCCTGATTGGAAATTAGAGTGACATGTGCCTGTCTGAACACCTAGGACTTGTCTCTCATTGTTCCTCATCCTTCCGCTTCATCCTCTGGACAAATTCCAAACTGTACGCAACAGGATGTTGACAGTGCTGACATCTCCAAGTGGGGAGACTGTTAGTAAAGACGCTGGAGGGGTGAACCCGAGCACCAGGAGATGAGGAGATGAGATGCCTTTTCCAAACTCTTCCCGATCAGACGATATACCATCCTCTGGGTGTGACAGACATGTTTTAGCAGTAGGAAGAGTCCCATTCATGTAAGGAGAACACCAGGGCTTTTTCAAAATCAGTGTCTCCCCGAAACCCAAACTGGGGAAGTTTTTAAGCTACGGCTACACATATGTTCATTAAGGGCCTTGGGAAGTAGGCAGAGTCCAAACTTTAGATGATTGAAGTCTTCAGGGTCAGAAGCACTCACCACCAGCTTCCCTTAGGCTACACTTTAACTGTCATTGATAGATGATGTCAATAAAAATATCTATTCTTTTTCAGATTATTTCCCCTTATAGGTTATTGCAAAATGTTGAGTGTAGTTCCCTGTGCTATACAGTAGTTCCTTGTTGATGATCTATTTTATACATAGCAGTGTGTATGTGTTCATTCCAAACTGTTAATTTATCCCTCCTCCCACCTTTCCCCTTTGGTAATAATAAATTATAAGATTTTATACTTCTCAGAAATGGGGGAGCTGAAAGAGAGGTATCATTTTCAATGGAAAAGCATTTAAAACAAGATTGAAGGTTTAACCAAGATTATTAGCTGTACATCCTTGGAAAGAAATCACTTCGTTTCTCTAATATTGACCTGACAAATAAGACAAACCTTTTCACTGAACTTGCTTATAAAAAGTGATGGAAATATCAAATGGAAGTGTTAAAAACATCTTATTTTACCCGAGCCTTATACACTGTTCTATGTTAACTACAGTTTGGCTCACACATCTGTTCATTGAGGTTACAATAGTCTCAATTTCTGTTACTGATCCTCCAGAGTGGACCCCAACAAGTGTCCCCCTGCCCAGTGTCATTGGGGCCAACAGATCGAGACTGAGTTTGGTTCACAAGCAAAGGAAACTTTATATTTTGATCAGAGAATGGAGAGGTGAGAGCATGCACTACCCCGTGGGCTGTGGGCTGGGCTGCTGTGTAGAGATCCTGTCAGAGTCAGTGGGAGGGAGGGAGGCGGCGGAGCTCTCGAGGGCCGGGTTGGCTGTAGCTCAGGCTCTATATCGTGGAGTCTGCACTGGGCCCCAGGAGCTGAGGTGTCGACCCAGCCATTCTGCACTAGGAAATCTGGTCTGAAGTGCCAGGTGTGGAACCTCTGCATGCGGGACCCTAGGAGCACGTGAAATTAGACAAAGCACAAAGGATAAAAAAGGTTAGACTTGACTTTATTGCCCAGATTCTATTTTTATCTCCCAGGGATTTTTAATGGGCTTTGCTGGGGACAAACCCCTCCTCTGCCTTTTGTCCCGTTCCTCATTCTTGGAGTGCTGAGGGTGCAGACCCTTCTTCTGTAACTGCTGAGTGCTGAGTTGGGAGCCCTCATACCCTGGGGCGAGGGTCAGAGCTTCTCCCCAGCAGCCTCCCGGTGACGTTGATTGTCCCCAGGACACCTGCCTCCCTGCTCGTCCACCTGAGCACCAGCATTGGAAGTGTTATAGATTCTAATGACCTTTAAGGGTCCAGGAAAGAGATGTGCAGAGACGCTGTGGGGGCCGGTTTCACCCCGCCCCACATTTGTTCGGCCACCTTAGGCTGACTGTCTCTGCCAGCCTAGATGCTCTGACCAGTAGTCTGCGCTTTCTTCAGTTAGGCCCCTGAATTAACGTACAAACAGCACCAGGTGTCAGAGCCCTGCCCGCTCAACTCCCAGACAGTCCAGGGTCAGTGGTGACCAAGGACCATGATGGCTACTGAGTCAACAGCCTTTTGAAGTAAACAGGAGTCCAGCCGGTCTTATTGGCCACCATCATCACGGTGTCTGTCGGCTTTTCTATGGTGACAGTGTGGTATACTGTTCCCCCGCCAAGATTATTAGCTCCCCTCTGGGTGCAGTAAGTCCTGCAAGCAGTAGTCTACTCTTTTGGGACACACTCTTGTTGTTTTATGAGAGAAACTCCAGGTCAAGTGATGTTCACACGAGTCGTCATGGTGCCCTGTTGCCCCCGGTTATCTCTCTGGATGTTGGAGTTGGAGGGCCTCCTCACTCGAGGTCGGTGTGCCCACGGAGCGAACCCTGCAACTTCAGGGCATGGTTGGTGGTTAGGATCACCACGTGGGGTCCTTTTCCCTTAGGAGGGAGGTGGCCTTTTGGGCTGCTGATTTCCAGGTTTTTAGATACCGCCAGTATCTTGGCCAGATGTGGCAGTGGGCCAAGCCCCTTAGTGACCGTAGTTTATCCTACCTGGATGGCATTCTTGCATTGTTCCATTTCAAGTGGTCCCAGTTTTTGCACTAATTCTCCAATGGCGATTCACCTTTCACCGGGAATGTAAAGGTCAAAGGGTTTAGCTAAATTAGGGAGTTCCAGGGCAAGGGTCTGAATTGACTGCTCTTTCCATTCTTGAAAGGCCACTTCTGGATTCTATTCAAAAGGATCATCATCTTTTCCTTTCAGTGTTTCATATAGAGGCCCAGCTAGTAGACTGTAGTTAGGGATCCAGAAGCAGCAAACCCTGGCCTCCCCAGGAACCCCTAAGCTGTCTTCTAGTTTTAGAAAGGGGTAAGGCTGAAAATGGTTTCTTCCCTTTCCTGGGATGGGCTTCTCTGACCTTCTGTGAGAATGAAGCCCAGGCAGGTCACCGCAGTCTGTGATATTTGAGCTTTTTCTTGGACAACTTCTATCCTTTATTGGCTTGGTAGTTCAGAGGCCTCCTTAGTAGGGCTGGTGATCAGAATGTCGTCTGCATATTGAAGGAGGGTTTCCTTTTCCAGAGGTAGAACTTTTAGGTCTTTAGCTAAGCTTTCCCCAAAGATGGTGTGGGAATTTTTGCACCCTTGGGGCCAGACGGCCCGGAAGTATTGTTTTAGTTGTATGTTGAGTCCTGCCACTCACAAGCCAAAATTTCTTGTGACTCTGGGACTAATGGAATACAAAAGAAGGCATCATTGAAGACTAATACAGAATACCATGTCCTGGTGGTTGGTAGAATGACCAGCAGGGTGTAGGAATTAGGAGCAACTGGAGGTATATCCTCGGTGGCTTCACTGACTGTCCTGACATCCTTTACCAGGTCCCCAGCAGCCCATGGGGCTCTCGTGGTCAGACCAATCCCAGAATATGGAGCTCACCTGGGCAGGTACCCCACCCCCACCCCAGCCCACGGGGCTCTCGTGGTCAGGCCCCTCCCAGGATACAGAGCTACCCTTGCAGGTACCGTGGCAGGGCTGGGCACACAGGAACCGTGCACATAGCCCTCATTGCAGAGCACCCCCAGCTCACCTGTCGCTCAGAGCTGACACAGAGCACCTCAGAGCAGGACTTGAACTAACAAACAGCAGCTGCGACAGGTCTGTGACCCTGGGCATCACTCCGTGAGGCCTCCCTCCACCTGGTCTTCCAGAGACTTCCACTGCACCCGGGGCACCAGGCCTCTGTCTCCAACCACCACCCACCCCTCCTCTCCCTGACTCCTGGGTTCCTCTCATTAGGAGAGGGTTTTCTTGAAGTTGTCTCCCACTCATGGGCCAGATAAAATGATTAGAAAACAAGCCAAAGCTGCAGCCCCTTGTCTATCCTGACTCTCAGGAGCCCACACCTGTTCCTTGGACCTGGCCGGTTCAGCAAGTTCCATTTTCTGCAACTGTGAGCCCCTGAGGGGTGATGATTGGCTGACCTGGGCAGCCTTACCGTGCCGGCCAGCCCTCCCCAGGTGTGCCTGGGTTGAGATCAATATAAATACCACTCCAGGCAGCAAGAGCCCCTGCAGCCGTGCCTGACGCCATTTTCTCTGCCCTGTCAGCAGTCTCGGGGCTGGGCTGGTGGGAGGGAGTGAGAGGCCACAGCTTTGTGGGTGGCCCAGTGTGAGTGGGGCTCTGCTGGACTTTCTGCAGCAGTTGCCAGGCTGCCACCTGCTAAAGAAGAGGATGTGTCACCCATACCTGCTGCTGGAATTTCTCCCTGGGCAGAGGTGAGGAAGGAAAAAAGCAGTGGGGGCAGGGACAGGACGGGTATCTCAGGCAGGGAAATGGAAATCTTCCAGAAGAGCACCCAGGGCCAGGACCATCCTGGCTGGCCTGCAGGCACCAAGTCGGCCGGCATGCTGTCACTCGTGTGGCTCTATGGCCCTTCCTCTAGGCTTTCAAGTCCTTGTATATATTCAGGTGTTTTACCTGGGACGGGTGGGAATAGTTCAGCAGCAACTGGCCTGGGGCTCAGCTCACGTTTACTCACAGATGCCTCGGCACGGTGCCCCAGCTTTGCAATGAGGACGCTTGTTGCGTGGGGGCTGCTGGCTGAATGGGAGACGATTCCCCACCACTGACCAACTTCAGAATTGTTTACAACTGGAGCAAGTGCCCTGATACGGTTTTCCTCTGTGTAACTGGTGGGTTCTGTGTTTTTTTTCTCTTTTTCGTTTTTGGTTCAAGGTAGATTTTATTCCTCTTTTTTGTATTTACAGATATAAGCATGGAAATAATTTATTCATATAAATACATGTATGTGCAGGGAATAATTGTTTTTTCTGTTTTATTTTTTAAATTTTATTTCTTTTTAATTTTGAATTTTATTTTATATTTTTATACAGCAGGTTCTTATTGGTTATCTATTTTATACATATAAATGTATACATGCCAATCCCAGTCTCTCAACTCCTCCCACCACCACCCCCCCAACAGCTTTCCCCCCTTGTTGTCCATACGTTTGTTGTCTACATCTGTTGCTCTATTTATGCCTTGCAAAATGGTTAATCTGTACAGTTTTTCTAGGTTCCACATATATGCATGAATATACAAGATTTGTTTTTCTCTTTCTGACTTACTTCACTCTGTATGACAGTCTCTAGATCCATCGACGTCTCTACAAATGACCCAATTTCATTCCTTTTCATGGCTGAGTAATATTCCATTTTATATATGTACCACAGCTTTATGCATTCGTCTGTCTGTGGGCATTTAGGTTGCTTCCATTACCTCGATATTGTAAATAGTGATGCAATGAACATTGCGGTGAATGACTCTTTTTGATTTATGGTTTTGTCTGGGTATATGTCCAGTACTGGGATTGCTGTATCATATGGTAATTCTATTGTTAGTTTCTTAAGAAATTCCATATTGTTCTCCATAATGACTGTATCAATTTATATTCCCAACAATAGTGGAAGAGGGTTCCTTTTCTCCACACCCTTTCCAGCATTTTTTGTTTGTAGATTTTCAATGATGCCTATTCTACCAGGTGTGAGGTGATACCTCATTGTTGAATCCATTTCGTTGAGCAAGGGGTAGCTCTTGTCTATTACATATTTGGCTTATGGAATGGTATCTGTGCTAATTTCAAACTCTGCTTTTATGCAGCACCCCAACTCACCTTCCCCCTTAAGCAGGCATAAGTTGGTTTTCTAAACTTGAGACCCTGTTCTGTTTTGTAATTCAGTTCATGTGTAGCCAAGTTCACATTCCGTGTATTAGTGATACCTTATGATGTTTCTTTTTCTGTGTGACTTATTTCACTTAGAATCATCGTGCCTCAATCCACTCATTACGCTGGTACGGGCCTGGTGACATAGATTTCATTGCTGAGTGGTATTCTGTTGTACAGAAGTACCGCAACTTCTTTATCCATTATTTGCTCTCTGGGATATTTAACTTGTGCCGTAGAAGAGATTCCTGTAAAAAGAGCCGTCCCAAATTTTGGGGTTGCTGTGTCTTTTTGATTTTAATTTCCCTAAGCTATAGGACCATAAGTGGAAGTGCCCTAGGCTCTGTTGCTTTGTTTTTTAGATGTTTCAGGAAACACCATACACTTCTCCTGAGTGGCTGTTGGCAATTTACATCCCTCCCATCAGCATAACAAGGCTCCCAGTTCTCCATGGCCTGTCCTGCCTTTCTGGATTTTACACTTTTTTCAGATGTCCCTTTTGACCGGGGGGAAGTGAGACTTCATTGTAGTGCAGATTTCCTTTGCAAGCTTGCTTGGTTGGCCAAAAAGGGCGTATGCGTTTTTTCCTGAATATATTCAGGAAAAAATACATACGCCCTTTTTGGCCAAGTGCATCATTGTGGACGTTCTGCCTCTTTTCCTATGCTTTCAATGCAATTCCAGTCTACCTCCTGAAATCGGTTTCCTGCAATTCTGCCCCGCTTTCAAGTCCTCTTGGAAGCCTTACTTCAGTCTATTTTTGGACGATAGCTGTCATTTATAACTCTGCAGGTTTGTGAATTACAGTGCCCCTGAGCTCCTTTCTTCAACTCGCTTTCTTGTGACCTGGCCGCAACACCGCAGGATGGCTTCAGGCCCTAATCTGGTTCCGGCCCGGCATGCTGAGCCTTTGTTTAATTCCTCTTCCTGGTGGGAAATGAGAGTTAAATTTGCCCGTCCAGACACCTCCAGCTAGCCTCTCATTGGTTCTCGCTATTCCTGTTCATCTTCCGGAGAAATTGCAAACTGGGCCAAACAGGAATTTAAAGGGACTGACTCTCCAAGTCGGGAGAGTGTTAGTAAAGCGTCTGGAATGTTGCACCCGAGTACCAGGGGAGGAAAACTGAGACATATTTGAACACGTCTCCCGTTCACATGGTTGATCATACTCTGGGATCCACATGCATGTTTTAGCTGAAGGAAGAATACCTTAAACCTGGAGAGTTGAGACCCGTGGAATGGGTACCATGCAATATGACTTCAAAGGGTCTTCATTTGCTCACCGAACCTCTCCAATCCTATCACTGCTGCGTTTATGCCCCTGTACACACGCTTGATTCTCTTTTGGAGACATAGCAATCCATAGGTTTTAAGATACTTACTAGTCAGGTACATTCTTAGGCGTTTAATATGGGGTTTTGAGTCCATTTCGTTGAGCAAGGAGTAGCTCTTGTCTATTCCATATTTGGCTTAAGGAACTTTATCTGTGCTCATTTCAATCTCTGGTTTTATGCAGCAACCCAACTCACCTTTTCCCTTAAGCAAGCATAAGGTGGTTTTCTAAATTTGAGACCCTGTTCTGTTTTGGAATGCAGTTCCTGTGTAGCCAAGTTTACATTCCGTGTATTACTGATATCTTATGATGTTTCTTTTTCTGTGTGACTTATTTCATTTAGAATCATCATAACTGAATCCACTCATTGTGCTGCTAAGGGCCTGATGACACAGATTTCATTGCTGAGTGATATTGCTTTGTAAGTAAATACCACAACTTCTTTATCCATTTTTCACTTTCTGCGATGTTGAACTTGTACTGTAAACGAGGTTCTTGTAAACAGAGCCGTTCCAAACTTTGGGGTGGCTGTGTCTTTTTGATTTTAATTTCCCTAAGCTATAGGACCATAAGTGGAAGTGCCCTAGGTTCTGTTGCTTTGTTTTTTAGATGTTTCAGGAAACACCATACACTTCTCCCGAGTGGTTGTTGGCAATTTACATCCCGCCCATCAGCATAACAAGGCTCCCAGTTCTCCATGGCCTGTCCTGCCTTTCTGGATTTTACACTTTTTTCAGATGGCCCTTTTGACCGGGGGGAAGTGAGACTTCATTGTAGTGCAGATTTCCTTTGCAAGCTTGCTTGTTTGGCCAAAAAGGGCGTATGCGTTTTTTCCTGAATATATTCAGGAAAAAACGCATACGCCCTTTTTGGCCAAGTGCATCATTGTGGACGTTCTGCCTCTTTTCCTATGCTTTCAATGCAATTCCAGTCTACCTTCTGAAATCGGTTTCTTGCAATTCTGCCCCGCTTTCAAGTCCTCTTGGCAGCCTTACTTCAGTCTATTTTTGGACGATAGCTGTCATTTATAACTCTGCAGGTTTGTGAATTACAGTGCCCCTGAGCTCCTTTCTTCAACTCGCTTTCTTTTGAGCTGGCCGCAACACCGCAGGATGGCTTCAGGCCCTAATCTGGTTCCGTTATGGCACGCTGAGCATTTGGTTATTTCCTCTTCCTGGTGGGAAATGAGAGTTAAATTTGCCCGTCCAGACACCTCCAGCTAGCCTCTCATTGGTTCTTGCTATTCCTGTTCATCTTCCGCAGAAATTGCAAACTGGGCCAAACAGGAGGTTAAAGGGACTGACTCGCCAAGTGGGTAGAGTGTTAGTAAAGCGTCTGGAATGTTGCACCCGAGTACCAGGGTACGAAAACTGAGACATATTTGAACACGTCTCCCGATCACATGGTTGATCATACTCTAGGTTCCACATGCATGTTTTAGCTGAAGGAAGAATACCTTAAACCTGGGGAGTTGAAACCCGTGGAATGGGTACCATGCAATATGACTTCAAAGGATCTTCATTTGCTCACGGACCTCTCCAATCCTATCACTGCTGCGTTTATGACCCTGTACACATGCTTGATTCTCTTTCGGAGACATAGCAATCCATAGGTTTTAAGATACTTACTAGTCAGGTACATTCTTAGACGTTTAATATGCGGTGTTGAGTCCATTTCGTTGAGCAAGGAGTAGCTCTTGTCTATTCCATATTTGGCTTAAGGAACTTTATCTGTGCTCATTTCAATCTCTGGTTTTATGCAGCACCCCAACTCACCTTTACCCTTAAGCAAGCATAAGTTGGTTTTCTAAATTTGAGACCCTGTTCTGTTCTGTAATTCAGTTCCTGTGTAGCCAAGTTTATATTCCGTGTATTACTGATATCTTCTGATGTTTCTTTTTCTGTGTGACTTATTTCAGTTAGAATCATCATACCTGAATCCACTCATTGTGCTGCTAAGGGCCTGATGACATAGATTTCATTGCTGAGTGATATTGCTTTGTAAGTAAATACCACAACTTCTTTCTCCATTTTTCACTTTCTGCGATGTTGAACTTGTAGTGTAAATGAGGTTCTTGTAAACAGAGGCGTCCCAAACTTTGGGGTGGCTGTGTCTTTTTGATTTTAATTTCCCTAAGCTATAGGACCATAAGTGGAAGTGCCCTAGGTTCTGTTGCTTTGTTTTTTAGATGTTTCAGGAAACACCATACACTTCTCCCGTGTGTCTGTTGGCAATTTACATCCTGCCCATCAGCATAACAAGGCTCCCAGTTCTCCATGGCCTGTCCTGCCTTTCTGGATTTTACACTTTTTTCAGATTGCCCTTTTGACCGGGGGGAAGTGAGACTTCATTGTAGTGCAGATTTCCTTTGCAAGCTTGCTTGGTTGGCCAAAAAGGGCGTATGCGTTTTTCCCTGAATATATTCAGGAAAAAATACATACGCCCTTTTTGGCCAAGTGCATCATTGTGGACGTTCTGCCTCTTTTCCTATGCTTTCAATGCAATTCCAGTCTACCTCCTGAAATCGGTTTCCTGCAATTCTGCCCCGCTTTCAAGTCCTCTTGGCAGCCTTACTTCAGTCTATTTTTGGACGATAGCTGTCATTTATAACTCTGCAGGTTTGTGAATTACAGTGCCCCTGAGCTCCTTTCTTCAACTCGCTTTCTTGTGACCTGGCCGCAACACCGCAGGATGGCTTCAGGCCCTAATCTGGTTCCGGCCCGGCACGCTGAGCCTTTGGTTAATTCCTCTTCCTGGTGGGAAATGAGAGTTAAATTTGCCCGTCCAGACACCTCCAGCTAGCCTCTCATTGGTTCTCGCTATTCCTGTTCATCTTCCGCAGAAATTGCAAACTGGGCCAAACAGGAGGTTAAAGGCGCTGACTCTCCAAGTGGGGAGAGTGTTAGTAAAGCGTCTGGAATGTTGCACCCGAGTACCAGGGGAGGAAAACTGAGACATATTTGAACACGTCTCCCGTTCACATGGTTGATCATACTTGGGTTCCACATGCATGTTTTAGCTGAAGGAAGAATACCTTAAACCTGGAGAGTTAAGACCCGTGTAAAGGGTACCATGCAATATGACTTCAAAGGGTCTTCATTTGCTCACCGAACATCTCCAATCCTATCACTGCTGCGTTTATTCCCCTGTACACATGCTTGATTCTCTTTCGGAGACATAGCAATCCCTAGGTTTTAAGATACTTACTAGTCAGGTACATTCTTAGGAGTTTAATATGCGGTGTTGAGTCCATTTCGTTGAGCAAGGAGTAGCTCTTGTCTATTCCATATTTGGCTTAAGGAACTTTATCTGTGCTCATTTCAATCTCTGGTTTTATGCAGCACCCCAACTCACCTTTACCCTTAAGCAAGCATAAGTTGGTTTTCTAAATTTGAGACCCTGTTCTGTTCTGTAATTCAGTTCCTGTGTAGCCAAGTTTATATTCCGTGTATTACTGATATCTTCTGATGTTTCTTTTTCTGTGTGACTTATTTCAGTTAGAATCATCATACCTGAATCCACTCATTGTGCTGCTAAGGGCCTGATGACATAGATTTCATTGCTGAGTGATATTGCTTTGTAAGTAAATACCACAACTTCTTTCTCCATTTTTCACTTTCTGCGATGTTGAACTTGTAGTGTAAATGAGGTTCTTGTAAACAGAGGCGTCCCAAACTTTGGGGTGGCTGTGTCTTTTTGATTTTAATTTCCCTAAGCTATAGGACCATAAGTGGAAGTGCCCTAGGTTCTGTTGCTTTGTTTTTTAGATGTTTCAGGAAACACCATACACTTCTCCCGTGTGTCTGTTGGCAATTTACATCCTGCCCATCAGCATAACAAGGCTCCCAGTTCTCCATGGCCTGTCCTGCCTTTCTGGATTTTACACTTTTTTCAGATTGCCCTTTTGACCGGGGGGAAGTGAGACTTCATTGTAGTGCAGATTTCCTTTGCAAGCTTGCTTGGTTGGCCAAAAAGGGCGTATGCGTTTTTCCCTGAATATATTCAGGAAAAAATACATACGCCCTTTTTGGCCAAGTGCATCATTGTGGACGTTCTGCCTCTTTTCCTATGCTTTCAATGCAATTCCAGTCTACCTCCTGAAATCGGTTTCCTGCAATTCTGCCCCGCTTTCAAGTCCTCTTGGCAGCCTTACTTCAGTCTATTTTTGGACGATAGCTGTCATTTATAACTCTGCAGGTTTGTGAATTACAGTGCCCCTGAGCTCCTTTCTTCAACTCGCTTTCTTGTGACCTGGCCGCAACACCGCAGGATGGCTTCAGGCCCTAATCTGGTTCCGGCCCGGCACGCTGAGCCTTTGGTTAATTCCTCTTCCTGGTGGGAAATGAGAGTTAAATTTGCCCGTCCAGACACCTCCAGCTAGCCTCTCATTGGTTCTCGCTATTCCTGTTCATCTTCCGCAGAAATTGCAAACTGGGCCAAACAGGAGGTTAAAGGCGCTGACTCTCCAAGTGGGGAGAGTGTTAGTAAAGCGTCTGGAATGTTGCACCCGAGTACCAGGGGAGGAAAACTGAGACATATTTGAACACGTCTCCCGTTCACATGGTTGATCATACTTGGGTTCCACATGCATGTTTTAGCTGAAGGAAGAATACCTTAAACCTGGAGAGTTAAGACCCGTGTAAAGGGTACCATGCAATATGACTTCAAAGGGTCTTCATTTGCTCACCGAACATCTCCAATCCTATCACTGCTGCGTTTATTCCCCTGTACACATGCTTGATTCTCTTTCGGAGACATAGCAATCCCTAGGTTTTAAGATACTTACTAGTCAGGTACATTCTTAGGAGTTTAATATGCGGTGTTGAGTCCATTTCGTTGAGCAAGGAGTAGCTCTTGTCTATTCCATATTTGGCTTAAGGAACTTTATCTGTGCTCATTTCAATCTCTGGTTTTATGCAGCACCCCAACTCACCTTTCCCCTTAAGCAAGCATAAGTTGGTTTTCTAAATTTGAGACCCTGTTCTGTTCTGTAATTCAGTTCCTGTGTAGCCAAGTTTACATTCCGTGTATTACTGATATCTTATGATGTTTCTTTTTCTGTGTGACTTATTTCAGTTAGAATCATCATACCTGAATCCACTCATTGTGCTGCTAAGGGCCTGATGACACAGATTTCATTGCTGAGTGATATTGCTTTGTAAGTAAATACCACAACTTCTTTCTCCATTTTTCACTTTCTGCGATGTTGAACTTGTACTGTAAACGAGGTTCTTGTAAACAGAGCCGTTCGAAACTTTGGGGTGGCTGTGTCTTTTTGATTTTAATTTCCCTAAGCTATAGGACCATAAGTGGAAGTGCCCTAGGTTCTGTTGCTTTGTTTTTTAGATGTTTCAGGAAACACCATACACTTCTCCCGAGTGCTTGTTGGCAATTTACATCCCGCCCATCAGCATAACAAGGCTCCCAGTTCTCCATGGCCTGTCCTGCCTTTCTGGATTTTACACTTTTTTCAGATGGCCCATTTGACCAGGGGGAAGTGAGACTTCATTGTAGTGCAGATTTCCTTTGCAAGCTTGCTTGGTTGGCCAAAAAGGGCGTATGCGTTTTTTCCTGAATATATTCAGGATAAAACGCATACGCCCTTTTTGGCCAAGTGCATCATTGTGGACGTTCTGCCTCTTTTCCTATGCTTTCAATGCAATTCCAGTCTACCTCCTGAAATCGGTTTCCTGCAATTCTGCCCTGCTTTCAAGTCCTCTTGGCAGCCTTACTTCAGTATATTTTTGGACGATAGCTGTCATTTATAACTCTGCAGGTTTGTGAATTACAGTGCCCCTGAGCTCCTTTCTTCAACTCGCTTTCTTGTGACCTGGCCGCAACACCGCAGGATGGCTTCAGGCCCTAATCTGGTTCCGGCCCGGCATGCTGAGCCTTTGTTTAATTCCTCTTCCTGGTGGGAAATGAGAGTTAAATTTGCCCGTCCAGACACCTCCAGCTAGCCTCTCATTGGTTCTCGCTATTCCTGTTCATCTTCCGGAGAAATTGCAAACTGGGCCAAACAGGAATTTAAAGGGACTGACTCTCCAAGTCGGGAGAGTGTTAGTAAAGCGTCTGGAATGTTGCACCCGAGTACCAGGGGAGGAAAACTGAGACATATTTGAACACGTCTCCCGTTCACATGGTTGATCATACTCTGGGTTCCACATGCATGTTTTAGCTGAAGGAAGAATACCTTAAACCTGGAGAGTTGAGACCCGTGGAATGGGTACCATGCAATATGACTTCAAAGGGTCTTCATTTGCTCACCGAACCTCTCCAATCCTATCACTGCTGCGTTTATGCCCCTGTACACATGCTTGATTCTCTTTTGGAGACATAGCAATCCATAGGTTTTAAGATACTTACTAGTCAGGTACATTCTTAGGCGTTTAATATGGGGTTTTGAGTCCATTTCGTTGAGCAAGGAGTAGCTCTTGTCTATTCCATATTTGGCTTAAGGAACTTTATCTGTGCTCATTTCAATCTCTGGTTTTATGCAGCAACCCAACTCACCTTTCCCCTTAAGCAAGCATAAGGTGGTTTTCTAAATTTGAGACCCTGTTCTGTTTTGGAATGCAGTTCCTGTGTAGCCAAGTTTACATTCCGTGTATTACTGATATCTTATGATGTTTCTTTTTCTGTGTGACTTATTTCATTTAGAATCATCATAACTGAAACCACTCATTGTGCTGCTAAGGGCCTGATGACACAGATTTCATTGCTGAGTGATATTGCTTTGTAAGTAAATACCACAACTTCTTTATCCATTTTTCACTTTCTGCGATGTTGAACTTGTACTGTAAACGAGGTTCTTGTAAACAGAGCTGTTCCAAACTTTGGGGTGGCTGTGTCTTTTTGATTTTAATTTCCCTAAGCTATAGGACCATAAGTGGAAGTGCCCTAGGTTCTGTTGCTTTGTTTTTTAGATGTTTCAGGAAACACCATACACTTCTCCCGAGTGGTTGTTGGCAATTTACATCCCGCCCATCAGCATAACAAGGCTCCCAGTTCTCCATGGCCTGTCCTGCCTTTCTGGATTTTACACTTTTTTCAGATGGCCCTTTTGACCGGGGGGAAGTGAGACTTCATTGTAGTGCAGATTTCCTTTGCAAGCTTGCTTGTTTGGCCAAAAAGGGCGTATGCGTTTTTTCCTGAATATATTCAGGAAAAAACGCATACGCCCTTTTTGGCCAAGTGCATCATTGTGGACGTTCTGCCTCTTTTCCTATGCTTTCAATGCAATTCCAGTCTACCTTCTGAAATCGGTTTCTTGCAATTCTGCCCCGCTTTCAAGTCCTCTTGGCAGCCTTACTTCAGTCTATTTTTGGACGATAGCTGTCATTTATAACTCTGCAGGTTTGTGAATTACAGTGCCCCTGAGCTCCTTTCTTCAACTCGCTTTCTTCTGAGCTGGCCGCAACACCGCAGGATGGCTTCAGGCCCTAATCTGGTTCCGGTATGGCACGCTGAGCATTTGGTTATTTCCTCTTCCTGGTGGGAAATGAGAGTTAAATTTGCCCGTCCAGACACCTCCAGCTAGCCTCTCATTGGTTCTTGCTATTCCTGTTCATCTTCCGCAGAAATTGCAAACTGGGCCAAACAGGAGGTTAAAGGGACTGACTCGCCAAGTGGGTAGAGTGTTAGTAAAGCGTCTGGAATGTTGCACCCGAGTACCAGGGTACGAAAACTGAGACATATTTGAACACGTCTCCCGATCACATGGTTGATCATACTCTAGGTTCCACATGCATGTTTTAGCTGAAGGAAGAATACCTTAAACCTGGGGAGTTGAAACCCGTGGAATGGGTACCATGCAATATGACTTCAAAGGGTCTTCATTTGCTCACGGACCTCTCCAATCCTATCACTGCTGCGTTTATGACCCTGTACACATGCTTGATTCTCTTTCGGAGACATAGCAATCCATAGGTTTTAAGATACTTACTAGTCAGGTACATTCTTAGACGTTTAATATGCGGTGTTGAGTCCATTTCGTTGAGCAAGGAGTAGCTCTTGTCTATTCCATATTTGGCTTAAGGAACTTTATCTGTGCTCATTTCAATCTCTGGTTTTATGCAGCACCCCAACTCACCTTTACCCTTAAGCAAGCATAAGTTGGTTTTCTAAATTTGAGACCCTGTTCTGTTCTGTAATTCAGTTCCTGTGTAGCCAAGTTTATATTCCGTGTATTACTGATATCTTCTGATGTTTCTTTTTCTGTGTGACTTATTTCAGTTAGAATCATCATACCTGAATCCACTCATTGTGCTGCTAAGGGCCTGATGACATAGATTTCATTGCTGAGTGATATTGCTTTGTAAGTAAATACCACAACTTCTTTCTCCATTTTTCACTTTCTGCGATGTTGAACATGTAGGGTAAATGAGGTTCTTGTAAACAGAGGCGTCCCAAACTTTGGGGTGGCTGTGTCTTTTTGATTTTAATTTCCCTAAGCTATAGGACCATAAGTGGAAGTGCCCTAGGTTCTGTTGCTTTGTTTTTTAGATGTTTCAGGAAACACCATACACTTCTCCCAAGTGTCTGTTGGCAATTTACATCCTGCCCATCAGCATAACAAGGCTCCCAGTTCTCCATGGCCTGTCCTGCCTTTCTGGATTTTACACTTTTTTCAGATTGCCCTTTTGACCGGGGGGAAGTGAGACTTCATTGTAGTGCAGATTTCCTTTGCAAGCTTGCTTGGTTGGCCAAAAAGGGCGTATGCGTTTTTTCCTGAATATATTCAGGAAAAAATACATACGCCCTTTTTGGCCAAGTGCATCATTGTGGACGTTCTGCCTCTTTTCCTATGCTTTCAATGCAATTCCAGTCTACCTCCTGAAATCGGTTTCCTGCAATTCTGCCCCGCTTTCAAGTCCTCTTGGCAGCCTTACTTCAGTCTATTTTTGGACGATAGCTGTCATTTATAACTCTGCAGGTTTGTGAATTACAGTGCCCCTGAGCTCCTTTCTTCAACTCGCTTTCTTGTGACCTGGCCGCAACACCGCAGGATGGCTTCAGGCCCTAATCTGGTTCCGGCACGGCACGCTGAGCCTTTGGTTAATTCCTCTTCCTGGTGGGAAATGAGAGTTAAATTTGCCCGTCCAGACACCTCCAGCTAGCCTCTCATTGGTTCTCGCTATTCCTGTTCATCTTCCGCAGAAATTGCAAACTGGGCCAAACAGGAGGTTAAAGGCGCTGACTCTCCAAGTGGGGAGAGTGTTAGTAAAGCGTCTGGAATGTTGCACCCGAGTACCAGGGGAGGAAAACTGAGACATATTTGAACACGTCTCCCGTTCACATGGTTGATCATACTTGGGTTCCACATGCATGTTTTAGCTGAAGGAAGAATACCTTAAACCTGGAGAGTTAAGACCCGTGTAAAGGGTACCATGCAATATGACTTCAAAGGGTCTTCATTTGCTCACCGAACATCTCCAATCCTATCACTGCTGCGTTTATTCCCCTGTACACATGCTTGATTCTCTTTCGGAGACATAGCAATCCCTAGGTTTTAAGATACTTACTAGTCAGGTACATTCTTAGGAGTTTAATATGCGGTGTTGAGTCCATTTCGTTGAGCAAGGAGTAGCTCTTGTCTATTCCATATTTGGCTTAAGGAACTTTATCTGTGCTCATTTCAATCTCTGGTTTTATGCAGCACCCCAACTCACCTTTCCCCTTAAGCAAGCATAAGTTGGTTTTCTAAATTTGAGACCCTGTTCTGTTCTGTAATTCAGTTCCTGTGTAGCCAAGTTTACATTCCGTGTATTACTGATATCTTATGATGTTTCTTTTTCTGTGTGACTTATTTCAGTTAGAATCATCATACCTGAATCCACTCATTGTGCTGCTAAGGGCCTGATGACACAGATTTCATTGCTGAGTGATATTGCTTTGTAAGTAAATACCACAACTTCTTTCTCCATTTTTCACTTTCTGCGATGTTGAACTTGTACTGTAAACGAGGTTCTTGTAAACAGAGCCGTTCCAAACTTTGGGGTGGCTGTGTCTTTTTGATTTTAATTTCCCTAAGCTATAGGACCATAAGTGGAAGTGCCCTAGGTTCTGTTGCTTTGTTTTTTAGATGTTTCAGGAAACACCATACACTTCTCCCGAGTGCTTGTTGGCAATTTACATCCCGCCCATCAGCATAACAAGGCTCCCAGTTCTCCATGGCCTGTCCTGCCTTTCTGGATTTTACACTTTTTTCAGATGGCCCTTTTGACCAGGGGGAAGTGAGACTTCATTGTAGTGCAGATTTCCTTTGCAAGCTTGCTTGGTTGGCCAAAAAGGGCGTATGCGTTTTTTCCTGAATATATTCAGGATAAAACGCATACGCCCTTTTTGGCCAAGTGCATCATTGTGGACGTTCTGCCTCTTTTCCTATGCTTTCAATGCAATTCCAGTCTACCTCCTGAAATCGGTTTCCTGCAATTCTGCCCTGCTTTCAAGTCCTCTTGGCAGCCTTACTTCAGTCTATTTTTGGACGATAGCTGTCATTTATAACTCTGCAGGTTTGTGAATTACAGTGCCCCTGAGCTCCTTTCTTCAACTCGCTTTCTTGTGAGCTGGCCGAAACACCGCAGGATGGCTTCAGGCCCTAATCTGGTTCCGGCACGGCACGCTGAGCCTTTGGTTAATTCCTCTTCCTGGTGGGAAATGAGAGTTAAATTTGCCCGTCCAGACACCTCCAGCTAGTCTCTCAATGGTTCTCGCTATTCCTGTTCATCTTCCGCAGAAATTGCAAACTGGGCCAAACAGGAGGTTAAAGGGACTGACTCTCCAAGTGGGGAGAGTGTTAGTAAAGCGTCTGGAATGTTGCACCCGAGTACCAGGGTACGAAAACTGAGACATATTTGAACACGTCTCCCGATCACATGGTTGATCATACTCTAGGTTCCACATGCATGTTTTAGCTGAAGGAAGAATACCTTAAACCTGGGTAGTTGAAACCCGTGGAATGGGTACCATGCAATATGACTTCAAAGGGTCTTCATTTGCTCACCGAACATCTCCAATCCTATCACTGCTGCGTTTATGCCCCTGTACACATGCTTGATTCTCTTTTGGAGACATAGCAATCCATAGGTTTTAAGATACTTACTAGTCAGGTACATTCTTAGGCGTTTAATATGCGGTGTTGAGTCCATTTCGTTGAGCAAGGAGTAGCTCTTGTCTATTCCATATTTGGCTTAAGGAACTTTATCTGTGCTCATTTCAATCTCTGGTTTTATGCAGCACCCCAACTCACCTTTCCCCTTAAGCAAGCATAAGTTGGTTTTCTAAATTTGAGACCCTGTTCTGTTCTGTAATTCAGTTCCTGTGTAGCCAAGTTTACATTCCGTGTATTACTGATATCTTATGATGTTTCTTTTTCTGTGTGACTTATTTCAGTTAGAATCATCATACCTGAATCCACTCATTGTGCTGCTAAGGGCCTGATGACACAGATTTCATTGCTGAGTGATATTGCTTTGTAAGTAAATACCACAACTTCTTTCTCCATTTTTCACTTTCTGCGATGTTGAACTTGTACTGTAAACGAGGTTCTTGTAAACAGAGCCGTTCGAAACTTTGGGGTGGCTGTGTCTTTTTGATTTTAATTTCCCTAAGCTATAGGACCATAAGTGGAAGTGCCCTAGGTTCTGTTGCTTTGTTTTTTAGATGTTTCAGGAAACACCATACACTTCTGCCGAGTGGTTGTTGGCAATTTACATCCCGCCCATCAGCATAACAAGGCTCCCAGTTCTCCATGGCCTGTCCTGCCTTTCTGGATTTTACACTTTTTTCAGATGGCCCTTTTGACCAGGGGGAAGTGAGACTTCATTGTAGTGCAGATTTCCTTTGCAAGCTTGCTTGGTTGGCCAAAAAGGGCGTATGCGTTTTTTCCTGAATATATTCAGGATAAAACGCATACGCCCTTTTTGGCCAAGTGCATCATTGTGGACGTTCTGCCTCTTTTCCTATGCTTTCAATGCAATTCCAGTCTACCTCCTGAAATCGGTTTCCTGCAATTCTGCCCCGCTTTCAAGTCCTCTTGGCAGCCTTACTTCAGTCTATTTTTGGATGATAGCTGTCATTTATAACTCTGCAGGTTTGTGAATTACAGTGCCCCTGAGCTCCTTTCTTCAACTCGCTTTCTTTTGAGCTGGCCGCAACACCACAGTATGGCATTAGGCCCTAATCTGGTTCCGGCATGGCATGCTGAGCCTTTGGTTAATTCCTCTTCCTGGTTGGAAATGAGAGTTAAATTTGCCCGTCCAGACACCTCCAGCTAGTCTCTCATTGGTTCTCGCTATTCCTGTTCATCTTCCCAAGAAATTGCAAACTGGGCCAAACAGGAGGTTAAAGGGACTGACTCTCCAAGTCGGGAGAGTGTTAGTAAAGCATCTGGAATGTTGCACCCGACTACCAGGGTACGAAAACTGAGACATATTTGAACACGTCTCCTGATCACATGGTTGATCATACTCTAGGTTCCACATGCATGTTTTAGCTGAAAGAAGAATACCTTAAACCTGGGTAGTTGAAACCCGTGTAATGGGTACCATGCAATATGACTTCAAAGGGTCTTCATTTGCTCACTGAACCTCTCCAATCCTATCACTGCTGCGTTTATGCCCCTGTACACAAGTTTGATTCTCTTTTGGAGACATAGCAATCCATAGGTTTTAAGATACTTACTAGTCAGGTACATTCTTAGGCGTTTAATATGGAGTGTTGAGTCCACTTCGTTGAGCAAGGAGTAGCTCTTGTCTATTCCATATTTGGCTTAAGGAACTTTATCTGTGCTCATTTCAATCTCTGGTTTTATGCAGCACCCCAACTCACCTTTCCCCTTAAGTAAGCATAAGTTGGTTTTCTAAATTTGAGACCCTGTTCTGTTCTGTAATTCAGTTCCTGTGTAGCCAAGTTTCCATTCCGTGTATTACTGATATCTTATGATGTTTCTTTTTCTGTGTGACTTATTTCAGTTAGAATCATCATACCTGAAACCACTCATTGTGCTGCTAATGGCCTGATGACATAGATTTCATTGCTGAGTGATATTGCTTTGTAAGTAAATACCACAACTTCTTTATCCATTTTTCACTTTCTGCGATGTTGAACTTGTACGGTAAACGAGGTTCTTGTAAACAGAGGCGTCCCAAACTTTGGGGTGGCTGTGTCTTTTTGATTTTAATTTCCCTAAGCTATAGGACCATAAGTGGAAGTGCCCTAGGCTCTGTTGCTTTGTTTTTTCGATGTTTCAGGAAACACCATACACTTCCCCCGAGTGTCTGTTGGCAATTTACATCCCACCCATCAGCATAACAAGGCTCCCAGTTCTCCATGGCCTGTCCTGCCTTTCTGGATTTTACACTTTTTTCAGATGGCCCTTTTGACCGGGAGGAAGTGAGACTTCATTGTAGTGCAGATTTCCTTTGCAAGCTTGCTTGGTTGGCCAAAAAGGGCATATGCGTTTTTTCCTGAATATATTCAGGAAAAAACGCATACGCCCTTTTTGGCCAAGTGCATCATTGTGGACGTTCTGCCTCTTTTCCTATGCTTGAAATGCAATTCCAGTGTACCTTCTGAAATCGGTTTCCTGCAATTCTGCCCCGCTTTCAAGTCCTCTTGGCAGCCTTACTTCAGTATATTTTTGGACGATAGCTGTCATTTATAACTCTGCAGGTTTGTGAATTACAGTGCCCCTGAGCTCCTTTCTTCAACTCGCTTTCTTGTGACCTGGCCGCAACACCGCAGGATGGCTTCAGGCCCTAATCTGGTTCCGGCCCGGCATGCTGAGCCTTTGTTTAATTCCTCTTCCTGGTGGGAAATGAGAGTTAAATTTGCCCGTCCAGACACCTCCAGCTAGCCTCTCATTGGTTCTCGCTATTCCTGTTCATCTTCCGGAGAAATTGCAAACTGGGCCAAACAGGAATTTAAAGGGACTGACTCTCCAAGTCGGGAGAGTGTTAGTAAAGCGTCTGGAATGTTGCACCCGAGTACCAGGGGAGGAAAACTGAGACATATTTGAACACGTCTCCCGTTCACATGGTTGATCATACTCTGGGTTCCACATGCATGTTTTAGCTGAAGGAAGAATACCTTAAACCTGGAGAGTTGAGACCCGTGGAATGGGTACCATGCAATATGACTTCAAAGGGTCTTCATTTGCTCACCGAACCTCTCCAATCCTATCACTGCTGCGTTTATGCCCCTGTACACACGCTTGATTCTCTTTTGGAGACATAGCAATCCATAGGTTTTAAGATACTTACTAGTCAGGTACATTCTTAGGCGTTTAATATGGGGTTTTGAGTCCATTTCGTTGAGCAAGGAGTAGCTCTTGTCTATTCCATATTTGGCTTAAGGAACTTTATCTGTGCTCATTTCAATCTCTGGTTTTATGCAGCAAACCAACTCATCTTTTCCCTTAAGCAAGCATAAGGTGGTTTTCTAAATTTGAGACCCTGTTCTGTTTTGGAATGCAGTTCCTGTGTAGCCAAGTTTACATTCCGTGTATTACTGATATCTTATGATGTTTCTTTTTCTGTGTGACTTATTTCATTTAGAATCATCATAACTGAATCCACTCATTGTGCTGCTAAGGGCCTGATGACACAGATTTCATTGCTGAGTGATATTGCTTTGTAAGTAAATACCACAACTTCTTTATCCATTTTTCACTTTCTGCGATGTTGAACTTGTACTGTAAACGAGGTTCTTGTAAACAGAGCCGTTCCAAACTTTGGGGTGGCTGTGTCTTTTTGATTTTAATTTCCCTAAGCTATAGGACCATAAGTGGAAGTGCCCTAGGTTCTGTTGCTTTGTTTTTTAGATGTTTCAGGAAACACCATACACTTCTCCCGAGTGGTTGTTGGCAATTTACATCCCGCCCATCAGCATAACAAGGCTCCCAGTTCTCCATGGCCTGTCCTGCCTTTCTGGATTTTACACTTTTTTCAGATGGCCCTTTTGACCGGGGGGAAGTGAGACTTCATTGTAGTGCAGATTTCCTTTGCAAGCTTGCTTGTTTGGCCAAAAAGGGCGTATGCGTTTTTTCCTGAATATATTCAGGAAAAAACGCATACGCCCTTTTTGGCCAAGTGCATCATTGTGGACGTTCTGCCTCTTTTCCTATGCTTTCAATGCAATTCCAGTCTACCTTCTGAAATCGGTTTCTTGCAATTCTGCCCCGCTTTCAAGTCCTCTTGGCAGCCTTACTTCAGTCTATTTTTGGACGATAGCTGTCATTTATAACTCTGCAGGTTTGTGAATTACAGTGCCCCTGAGCTCCTTTCTTCAACTCGCTTTCTTTTGAGCTGGCCGCAACACCGCAGGATGGCTTCAGGCCCTAATCTGGTTCCGGTATGGCACGCTGAGCCTTTGGTTATTTCCTCTTCCTGGTGGGAAATGAGAGTTAAATTTGCCCGTCCAGACACCTCCAGCTAGCCTCTCATTGGTTCTTGCTATTCCTGTTCATCTTCCGCAGAAATTGCAAACTGGGCCAAACAGGAGGTTAAAGGGACTGACTCGCCAAGTGGGTAGAGTGTTAGTAAAGCGTCTGGAATGTTGCACCCGAGTACCAGGGTACGAAAACTGAGACATATTTGAACACGTCTCCCGATCACATGGTTGATCATACTCTAGGTTCCACATGCATGTTTTAGCTGAAGGAAGAATACCTTAAACCTGGGGAGTTGAAACCCGTGGAATGGGTACCATGCAATATGACTTCAAAGGGTCTTCATTTGCTCACGGACCTCTCCAATCCTATCACTGCTGCGTTTATGACCCTGTACACATGCTTGATTCTCTTTCGGAGACATAGCAATCCATAGGTTTTAAGATACTTACTAGTCAGGTACATTCTTAGACGTTTAATATGCGGTGTTGAGTCCATTTCGTTGAGCAAGGAGTAGCTCTTGTCTATTCCATATTTGGCTTAAGGAACTTTATCTGTGCTCATTTCAATCTCTGGTTTTATGCAGCACCCCAACTCACCTTTACCCTTAAGCAAGCATAAGTTGGTTTTCTAAATTTGAGACCCTGTTCTGTTCTGTAATTCAGTTCCTGTGTAGCCAAGTTTATATTCCGTGTATTACTGATATCTTCTGATGTTTCTTTTTCTGTGTGACTTATTTCAGTTAGAATCATCATACCTGAATCCACTCATTGTGCTGCTAAGGGCCTGATGACATAGATTTCATTGCTGAGTGATATTGCTTTGTAAGTAAATACCACAACTTCTTTCTCCATTTTTCACTTTCTGCAATGTTGAACATGTAGGGTAAATGAGGTTCTTGTAAACAGAGGCGTCCCAAACTTTGGGGTGGCTGTGTCTTTTTGATTTTAATTTCCCTAAGCTATAGGACCATAAGTGGAAGTGCCCTAGGTTCTGTTGCTTTGTTTTTTAGATGTTTCAGGAAACACCATACACTTCTCCCGTGTGTCTGTTGGCAATTTACATCCTGCCCATCAGCATAACAAGGCTCCCAGTTCTCCATGGCCTGTCCTGCCTTTCTGGATTTTACACTTTTTTCAGATTGCCCTTTTGACCGGGGGGAAGTGAGACTTCATTGTAGTGCAGATTTCCTTTGCAAGCTTGCTTGGTTGGCCAAAAAGGGCGTATGCGTTTTTTCCTGAATATATTCAGGAAAAAATACATACGCCCTTTTTGGCCAAGTGCATCATTGTGGACGTTCTGCCTCTTTTCCTATGCTTTCAATGCAATTCCAGTCTACCTCCTGAAATCGGTTTCCTGCAATTCTGCCCCGCTTTCAAGTCCTCTTGGCAGCCTTACTTCAGTCTATTTTTGGACGATAGCTGTCATTTATAACTCTGCAGGTTTGTGAATTACAGTGCCCCTGAGCTCCTTTCTTCAACTCGCTTTCTTTTGAGCTGGCCGCAACACCGCAGGATGGCTTCAGGCCCTAATCTGGTTCCGGCACGGCACGCTGAGCCTTTGGTTAATTCCTCTTCCTGGTGGGAAATGAGAGTTAAATTTGCCCGTCCAGACACCTCCAGCTAGCCTCTCATTGGTTCTCGCTATTCCTGTTCATCTTCCGCAGAAATTGCAAACTGGGCCAAACAGGAGGTTAAAGGCGCTGACTCTCCAAGTGGGGAGAGTGTTAGTAAAGCGTCTGGAATGTTGCACCCGAGTACCAGGGGAGGAAAACTGAGACATATTTGAACACGTCTCCCGTTCACATGGTTGATCATACTTGGGTTCCACATGCATGTTTTAGCTGAAGGAAGAATACCTTAAACCTGGAGAGTTAAGACCCGTGTAAAGGGTACCATGCAATATGACTTCAAAGGGTCTTCATTTGCTCACCGAACATCTCCAATCCTATCACTGCTGCGTTTATTCCCCTGTACACATGCTTGATTCTCTTTCGGAGACATAGCAATCCCTAGGTTTTAAGATACTTACTAGTCAGGTACATTCTTAGGAGTTTAATATGCGGTGTTGAGTCCATTTCGTTGAGCAAGGAGTAGCTCTTGTCTATTCCATATTTGGCTTAAGGAACTTTATCTGTGCTCATTTCAATCTCTGGTTTTATGCAGCACCCCAACTCACCTTTCCCCTTAAGCAAGCATAAGTTGGTTTTCTAAATTTGAGACCCTGTTCTGTTCTGTAATTCAGTTCCTGTGTAGCCAAGTTTACATTCCGTGTATTACTGATATCTTATGATGTTTCTTTTTCTGTGTGACTTATTTCAGTTAGAATCATCATACCTGAATCCACTCATTGTGCTGCTAAGGGCCTGATGACACAGATTTCATTGCTGAGTGATATTGCTTTGTAAGTAAATACCACAACTTCTTTCTCCATTTTTCACTTTCTGCGATGTTGAACTTGTACTGTAAACGAGGTTCTTGTAAACAGAGCCGTTCGAAACTTTGGGGTGGCTGTGTCTTTTTGATTTTAATTTCCCTAAGCTATAGGACCATAAGTGGAAGTGCCCTAGGTTCTGTTGCTTTGTTTTTTAGATGTTTCAGGAAACACCATACACTTCTCCCGAGTGCTTGTTGGCAATTTACATCCCGCCCATCAGCATAACAAGGCTCCCAGTTCTCCATGGCCTGTCCTGCCTTTCTGGATTTTACACTTTTTTCAGATGGCCCTTTTGACCAGGGGGAAGTGAGACTTCATTGTAGTGCAGATTTCCTTTGCAAGCTTGCTTGGTTGGCCAAAAAGGGCGTATGCGTTTTTTCCTGAATATATTCAGGATAAAACGCATACGCCCTTTTTGGCCAAGTGCATCATTGTGGACGTTCTGCCTCTTTTCCTATGCTTTCAATGCAATTCCAGTCTACCTCCTGAAATCGGTTTCCTGCAATTCTGCCCTGCTTTCAAGTCCTCTTGGCAGCCTTACTTCAGTCTATTTTTGGACGATAGCTGTCATTTATAACTCTGCAGGTTTGTGAATTACAGTGCCCCTGAGCTCCTTTCTTCAACTCGCTTTCTTGTGAGCTGGCCGAAACACCGCAGGATGGCTTCAGGCCCTAATCTGGTTCCGGCACGGCACGCTGAGCCTTTGGTTAATTCCTCTTCCTGGTGGGAAATGAGAGTTAAATTTGCCCGTCCAGACACCTCCAGCTAGTCTCTCAATGGTTCTCGCTATTCCTGTTCATCTTCCGCAGAAATTGCAAACTGGGCCAAACAGGAGGTTAAAGGGACTGACTCTCCAAGTGGGGAGAGTGTTAGTAAAGCGTCTGGAATGTTGCACCCGAGTACCAGGGTACGAAAACTGAGACATATTTGAACACGTCTCCCGATCACATGGTTGATCATACTCTAGGTTCCACATGCATGTTTTAGCTGAAGGAAGAATACCTTAAACCTGGGTAGTTGAAACCCGTGGAATGGGTACCATGCAATATGACTTCAAAGGGTCTTCATTTGCTCACCGAACATCTCCAATCCTATCACTGCTGCGTTTATGCCCCTGTACACATGCTTGATTCTCTTTTGGAGACATAGCAATCCCTAGGTTTTAAGATACTTACTAGTCAGGTACATTCTTAGGCGTTTAATATGCGGTGTTGAGTCCATTTCGTTGAGCAAGGAGTAGCTCTTGTCTATTCCATATTTGGCTTAAGGAACTTTATCTGTGCTCATTTCAATCTCTGGTTTTATGCAGCACCCCAACTCACCTTTCCCTTTAAGCAAGCATAAGTTGGTTTTCTAAATTTGAGACCCTGTTCTGTTCTGTAATTCAGTTCCTGTGTAGCCAAGTTTACATTCCGTGTATTACTGATATCTTATGATGTTTCTTTTTCTGTGTGACTTATTTCAGTTAGAATCATCATACCTGAATCCACTCATTGTGCTGCTAAGGGCCTGATGACACAGATTTCATTGCTGAGTGATATTGCTTTGTAAGTAAATACCACAACTTCTTTCTCCATTTTTCACTTTCTGCGATGTTGAACTTGTACTGTAAACGAGGTTCTTGTAAACAGAGCCGTTCGAAACTTTGGGGTGGCTGTGTCTTTTTGATTTTAATTTCCCTAAGCTATAGGACCATAAGTGGAAGTGCCCTAGGTTCTGTTGCTTTGTTTTTTAGATGTTTCAGGAAACACCATACACTTCTGCCGAGTGGTTGTTGGCAATTTACATCCCGCCCATCAGCATAACAAGGCTCCCAGTTCTCCATGGCCTGTCCTGCCTTTCTGGATTTTACACTTTTTTCAGATGGCCCTTTTGACCAGGGGGAAGTGAGACTTCATTGTAGTGCAGATTTCCTTTGCAAGCTTGCTTGGTTGGCCAAAAAGGGCGTATGCGTTTTTTCCTGAATATATTCAGGATAAAACGCATACGCCCTTTTTGGCCAAGTGCATCATTGTGGACGTTCTGCCTCTTTTCCTATGCTTTCAATGCAATTCCAGTCTACCTCCTGAAATCGGTTTCCTGCAATTCTGCCCCGCTTTCAAGTCCTCTTGGCAGCCTTACTTCAGTCTATTTTTGGATGATAGCTGTCATTTATAACTCTGCAGGTTTGTGAATTACAGTGCCCCTGAGCTCCTTTCTTCAACTCGCTTTCTTTTGAGCTGGCCGCAACACCACAGTATGGCATTAGGCCCTAATCTGGTTCCGGCATGGCATGCTGAGCCTTTGGTTAATTCCTCTTCCTGGTTGGAAATGAGAGTTAAATTTGCCCGTCCAGACACCTCCAGCTAGTCTCTCATTGGTTCTCGCTATTCCTGTTCAGCTTCCCAAGAAATTGCAAACTGGGCCAAACAGGAGGTTAAAGGGACTGACTCTCCAAGTCGGGAGAGTGTTAGTAAAGCATCTGGAATGTTGCACCCGACTACCAGGGTACGAAAACTGAGACATATTTGAACACGTCTCCTGATCACATGGTTGATCATACTCTAGGTTCCACATGCATGTTTTAGCTGAAAGAAGAATACCTTAAACCTGGGTAGTTGAAACCCGTGTAATGGGTACCATGCAATATGACTTCAAAGGGTCTTCATTTGCTCACTGAACCTCTCCAATCCTATCACTGCTGCGTTTATGCCCCTGTACACAAGTTTGATTCTCTTTTGGAGACATAGCAATCCATAGGTTTTAAGATACTTACTAGTCAGGTACATTCTTAGGCGTTTAATATGGAGTGTTGAGTCCACTTCGTTGAGCAAGGAGTAGCTCTTGTCTATTCCATATTTGGCTTAAGGAACTTTATCTGTGCTCATTTCAATCTCTGGTTTTATGCAGCACCCCAACTCACCTTTCCCCTTAAGTAAGCATAAGTTGGTTTTCTAAATTTGAGACCCTGTTCTGTTCTGTAATTCAGTTCCTGTGTAGCCAAGTTTCCATTCCGTGTATTACTGATATCTTATGATGTTTCTTTTTCTGTGTGACTTATTTCAGTTAGAATCATCATACCTGAAACCACTCATTGTGCTGCTAATGGCCTGATGACATAGATTTCATTGCTGAGTGATATTGCTTTGTAAGTAAATACCACAACTTCTTTATCCATTTTTCACTTTCTGCGATGTTGAACTTGTACGGTAAACGAGGTTCTTGTAAACAGAGGCGTCCCAAACTTTGGGGTGGCTGTGTCTTTTTGATTTTAATTTCCCTAAGCTATAGGACCATAAGTGGAAGTGCCCTAGGCTCTGTTGCTTTGTTTTTTCGATGTTTCAGGAAACACCATACACTTCCCCCGAGTGTCTGTTGGCAATTTACATCCCGCCCATCAGCATAACAAGGCTCCCAGTTCTCCATGGCCTGTCCTGCCTTTCTGGATTTTACACTTTTTTCAGATGGCCCTTTTGACCGGGGGGAAGTGAGACTTCATTGTAGTGCAGATTTCCTTTGCAAGCTTGCTTGGTTGGCCAAAAAGGGCATATGCGTTTTTTCCTGAATATATTCAGGAAAAAACGCATACGCCCTTTTTGGCCAAGTGCATCATTGTGGACGTTCTGCCTCTTTTCCTATGCTTGAAATGCAATTCCAGTGTACCTTCTGAAATCGGTTTCCTGCAATTCTGCCCCGCTTTCAAGTCCTCTTGGCAGCCTTACTTCAGTATATTTTTGGACGATAGCTGTCATTTATAACTCTGCAGGTTTGTGAATTACAGTGCCCCTGAGCTCCTTTCTTCAACTCGCTTTCTTGTGACCTGGCCGCAACACCGCAGGATGGCTTCAGGCCCTAATCTGGTTCTGGCATGGCACGCTGAGCCTTTGGTTAATTCCTCTTCCTGGTAGGAAATGAGAGTTAAATTTGCCCGTCCAGACACCTCCAGCTAGTCTCCATTGGTTCTCGCTATTCCTGTTCATCTTCCGCAGAAATTGCAAACTGGGCCAAACAGGAGGTTAAAGGCGCTGACTCTCCAAGTGGGGAGAGTGTTAGTAAAGCGTCTGGAATGTTGCACCCGAGTACCAGGGGAGGAAAACTGAGATATATTTGAACACGTCTCCCGTTCACATGGTTGATCATACTCTGGGTTCCACATGCATCTTTTAGCTGAAAGAAGAATACCATAAACCTGGAGAGTTGAGACCCGTGTAATGGGTACCATGCAATATGACTTCAAAGGTCTTCATTTGCTCACCGAACCTCTCCAATCCTATCACTGCTGCGTTTATGCCCCTGTACACATGCTTGATTCTCTTTCGGAGACATAGCCATCCATAGGTTTTAAGATACTTACTAGTCAGGTACATTCTTAGGCGTTTAATATGCGGTGTTGAGTCCATTTCGTTGAGCAAGGAGTAGCTCTTGTCTATTCCATATTTGACTTAAGGAACTTTATCTGTGCTCATTTCAATCTCTGGTTTTATGCAGCACCCCAACTCACCTTTCCCTTTAAGCAAGCATAAGTTGGTTTTCTAAATTTGAGACCCTGTTCTGTTCTGTAATTCAGTTCCTGTGTAGCCAAGTTTACATTCCGTGTATTACTGATATCTTATGATGTTTCTTTTTCTGTGTGACTTATTTCAGTTAGAATCATCATACCTGAATCCACTCATTGTGCTGCTAAGGGCCTGATGACACAGATTTCATTGCTGAGTGATATTGCTTTGTAAGTAAATACCGCAACTTCTTTATCCATTTTTCACTTTCTGCGATGTTGAACTTGTACTGGAAACGAGGTTCTTGTAAACAGAGGCGTCCCAAACTTTGGGGTGGCTGTGTCTTTTTGATTTTAATTTCCCTAAGCTATAGGACCATAAGTGGAAGTGGCCTAGGCTGTGTTGCTTTGTTTTTTAGATGTTTCAGGAAACACCATACACTTCCCCTGAGTGGTTGTTGGCAATTTACATCCCGCCCTTCAGCATAACAAGGCTCCCAGTTCTCCATGGCCTGTCCTGCCTTTCTGGATTTTACACTTTTTTCAGATGGCCCTTTTGACCGAGGGGAAGTGAGACTTCATTGTAGTGCAGATTTCCTTTGCAAGCTTGCTTGGTTGGCCAAAAAGGGCGTATGCGTTTTTTCCTGAATATATTCAGGAAAAAATGCATACGCCCTTTTTGGCCAAGTGCATCATTGTCGAGTTTCTGACTCTCTTCATATGCTTTCAATGCAATTCCAGTCTACCTCCTGAAATCGGTTTCCTGCAATTCTGCCTTGCTTTCAATGCCTCTTCATAGCCTTACCTCAATATATTTTTTAAAAATAGTTGGCCTTTATAACTCTGCAGGTTTTTGAATTGCAGTGGCCCTTAGCTCCATTTTTTAGCTCTTATTTTTGTGGTCTTGCCCCATAACCACAGGATTCCTTGAAGCCCTATTTTTCTTCTGGGGCACCTTGCTGTGCCTTTGGTTAATTCTTCTTACTGATGTGATATTAGAGTGACATGTGCCCATTGAAACCGCTACAGCTAGTTTCTCACTGGTTCCCCCTATTCCCATTCATCCTCTGCACTAACTGCAGACTGTGCGATACCAGAACTTAAAGGCATTGACTCCATGTGGGGATGTTGTTAGTAAAGCGGCTGGAATGTCGATCCGGAGCCCCAGGAGAGGAAAAATGAGGTGCGTTTTAGAAACCTTTCCCGATCATATGGTATACCAGTCGCTGGGTTTCCCAAGCATGGTTTAGCTGTAGGAAGATTCCCTTCAACCTGGAGTGTTGGGACCCTTGGACTGAGTAGCATGAAGTATTGCATTAAACTTTCGGCAGTTGCTCACCAAAGCTCACCAATCCTGTCAGCCCCAAGTGTCCAGCCTTATGTCTTATCCAGCTGTGGGTTTATATGTGGTCAATCCAGGTTGCATCACAGCCCCTGAGCGAATTTTGTAAGAATTTTTCTCTCTTTCATTGTTTCAGCGTTTTGTTTTTAAAATTTATTTCTATAATGGGGTTTAGCTCATTTTCACTGCTGTGTTTGTGCCGCTCTGCACACACTTGATTCCCTTATGGAGATATATCAATACATGGGTTTTAAGATTCTTATTCCTCAGATATATTTCTCTGCGGTGTATAGGGTGTGTTGAGGCCTGTTCATTGAGCAAGGTGTAGATCTTGTCTAATACCTATTTGGTTTATTGAACGGTATCTGTGCTAATTTCAAACTCTGGTTTTATGCATCACCCCACCTCTCCTTTCCCCTTAAGCTGACATAAGTGTGTTTTCTAAATGTGAGACACTGTTCTGTTCTGTAATTCATTTCTTGTGCAGCCATATTTACCCTCCCTCTATAAGTGATATCTTATGATATGTTTCTTTTTCTGTTTGACTTATTTCAAGTAGTATTATCGGACCTAAATCCACTCTTTATCCTTCTACTAGCCTTATTACATTGATTTCATGGTGAAGAGATATTCCATTGTACATAAGTACCACATCTTCTTTATCCATTGTTCTCTTTCCTGGGATATTTAAGGTGTACTGAAGTTGAGGTTCTTGTAAACAGAGTAGCCCTAAACTGTGGTGTGCTTGTGTCTTGTTGATTTTTAGACTTCCCTAGATATACTCCCATGATTGGAAGTGTCCTATGCTCTGTAGCTCTGTTTTTTAGATGATTTAGGAACCACCATACACTTCTCCAGAGTGGCTCTCGGCAGTTCACACACTGCCCATCAGCGTATAAAGGCTCCCTGTTCTCCATGGCCTGTCCTGCATTTCTGGTTTTTACAATTTTTTAGGATGGCCCTTTTGACCGGTGGGAAGTGAGACTTCTTTGTTGTGCACATTTGCATTGCTTGCTTGCTTCGTTGCCCATAAAGTGCGTATGCGCTTTTTCCTGGATATAATCAGGAAAAAACGCATACGCCCTTTTGGGCCAACTGCATCATTGTCGAAATTCTGCCGCTTTTCATGTGCGTTAAAGACGAGTCCAATCTATCTCTTGAAATCTGTTTCTTGCAATTCTGTCTTGCATTCAGATCCTCTTCTTTGCCTTACCTCAACATATTTTTGGACGTTAGTTTTCATTTATAACTCTGCAGGTTTGTGAATTGCAGTGACCCTGAGCTCCATTTTTTAAGTTGCTCTTTTGTGAGCTGGCCTCAAACCCGCAGGATTGCTTCAGGCCCTATTTTGGCTCCGGCGAGGCAGGCTGAGCCTTTCTTTAATTCTTATTCTTAATGGGAAATTAGAGTGATATGTGCCC
Organism: Stenella coeruleoalba; assembly: GCF_951394435.1. Lineage (NCBI taxonomy): Eukaryota > Metazoa > Chordata > Mammalia > Artiodactyla > Delphinidae > Stenella > Stenella coeruleoalba. The sequence goes on along the minus strand of NW_027646004.1, from coordinate 121,615 downwards.
GTCCAAACCCCTACAACTCTTCTCTCATTGGTTCCCCCTCTTCCCGTTCATCCTCCTCACAATTTGCAAAATGTGTGGAACAGAAGTTTAAATGTGCTGATTCTCCAAGTGGGGAGATTCTAAGTAGCGTGGCTGGAATGGTGAACAGGAGCACCAGGAGAGGATAAATGAGGTGCATTTTAGACACATCTCCCGATCACATGGTGTACAGTCCTCTGGGATTTCCATGCATGTTTTAGCTGTAGGAAGATCCCTTGAACCTGCAGATTTGGGACCCATTGAATGGGTACCAGGTAGTATTACTTTAAAAGGTGTGCATTTCCTCACCCAACCTCACATTTCTCTTAGCGCAAACAGTTTCCAGCCTTATGTCTCATCCTGCTGTGGGTCTAGATGTGTTCAATCCATGTTGCATCACCGTCCCTGAGGAAAAGTTGTAAGAGGTTTTCTCTGTCTCTCTGTCGTTTATTTTTTTCAATTTATTACTATATTGGTTACAGCTGATTTTCAAAGCTCTGTTTCTTGCTGCTGTACATCCACTTGATTCACGTACAGAGAGACATCAATAAATTCTTTTTCAGATTCTTACCAGTCGTATATATTCTTTTCCGGTGACTTGAGTGTGCTGAGTGCAGTTCTTTTAGCTACCGTGTAGGCCTTGTTGATTATCAGTTTGGTATTTGGAATGGTATCTTTGCTAATTTCAACCTCCTGGATGATGCCTCACCCCTCCCCACCTTTCCCGTTTAGCAGCCTTATGCGTGTTTTCTACATATTTGACTATGTTTTTGTTTTGTAATTTATTTCATGTGTAGCCATTTTGGATTCCACCTTTAAGTGATATCTTATGATATGTGTCTTTTTCTTTTTGAATTCTGTCACTTAGAATGATCATACGTAACTCCTCCGGAGTTGTTACAACTGGCCATATTTCATTGATTTCCAGGCTGAATAATATTCCACTCTACCTAAGTACCACATCTCTATCCATTTTTTCCCTCCAGAGACATTTAAGTTATATCCTAGTCGAGGATCTTTTAAACAGAGAGGGGGTAAACATTGGGGTGCCTGTGTCCTCTCGATTTTTGTTTTTCCCAAGATATACGCCCATGAGTGCAAGTGCCCTATGCTCTGTAGCTCATTTTTTAGATGCTTTAGTAAACACAATACACTTCTCCAGAATGGCCGTTGGCAATATACATTTCCACTATAAGTCTCACAGGGCTCCCTCTTCTCGTTGCCCTGTCCTGCATTTCTGTTGTTTACGCTTTATGAGGATGGCTCTTCTGACTGATGCGAAGTGATATCTTTTGTAGTATTGACTTCCAGTGCCCACCTGTTTGGTTGGCTAAAAAAGTGTATGCCCTTTTCTTGAATATATACAGAAAAGAACGCATACACCCTTTTTGGCCAACTGCAATGTTGGCAATGTTCAGCTCCTTTTCTTGTGCTTAATGGCGAGTCCTTTCTACCTCCTCAAATCCCTTTCCTGCCATTCTCCCTTGCTTACAAGTCCTTTTCTCTGACTTTCCTCAAGACATTTTTCAGTGATGGATATTTTCAACTCTGCAATTTTGTGAATTTTACTGCCCCTGAGTTCCATTGTTCAACTCGTGTTTATGGGAACTGGCCACAAAGCAGCGGGATTTCCTCAAGCCCTATACTGTTTCCATGGGCAACCCTAGCCTTTGGTCAATTCGTCTTCCTGATTGGAAATTAGAGTGACATGTGCCTGTCTGAACACCTAGGACTTGTCTCTCATTGTTCCTCATCCTTCCGCTTCATCCTCTGGACAAATTCCAAACTGTACGCAACAGGATGTTGACAGTGCTGACATCTCCAAGTGGGGAGACTGTTAGTAAAGACGCTGGAGGGGTGAACCCGAGCACCAGGAGATGAGGAGATGAGATGCCTTTTCCAAACTCTTCCCGATCAGACGGTATACCATCCTCTGGGTGTGACAGACATGTTTTAGCAGTAGGAAGAGTCCCATTCATGTAAGGAGAACACCAGGGCTTTTTCAAAATCAGTGTCTCCCCGAAACCCAAACTGGGGAATTTTTTAAGCTACGGCTACACATATGTTCATTAAGGGCCTTGGGAAGTAGGCAGAGTCCAAACTTTAGATGATTGAAGTCTTCAGGGTCAGAAGCACTCACCACCAGCTTCCCTTAGGCTACACTTTAACTGTCATTGATAGATGATGTCAATAAAAATATCTATTCTTTTTCAGATTATTTCCCCTTATAGGTTATTGCAAAATGTTGAGTGTAGTTCCCTGTGCTATACAGTAGTTCCTTGTTGATGATCTATTTTATACATAGCAGTGTGTATGTGTTCATTCCAAACTGTTAATTTATCCCTCCTCCCACCTTTCCCCTTTGGTAATAATAAATTATAAGATTTTATACTTCTCAGAAATGGGGGAGCTGAAAGAGAGGTATCATTTTCAATGGAAAAGCATTTAAAACAAGATTGAAGGTTTAACCAAGATTATTAGCTGTACATCCTTGGAAAGAAATCACTTCGTTTCTCTAATATTGACCTGACAAATAAGACAAACCTTTTCACTGAACTTGCTTATAAAAAGTGATGGAAATATCAAATGGAAGTGTTAAAAACATCTTATTTTACCCGAGCCTTATACACTGTTCTATGTTAACTACAGTTTGGCTCACACATCTGTTCATTGAGGTTACAATAGTCTCAATTTCTGTTACTGATCCTCCAGAGTGGACCCCAACAAGTGTCCCCCTGCCCAGTGTCATTGGGGCCAACAGATCGAGACTGAGTTTGGTTCACAAGCAAAGGAAACTTTATATTTTGATCAGAGAATGGAGAGGTGAGAGCATGCACTACCCCGTGGGCTGTGGGCTGGGCTGCCGTGTAGAGATCCTGTCAGAGTCAGTGGGAGGGAGGGAGGCGGCGGAGCTCTCGAGGGCCGGGTTGGCTGTAGCTCAGGCTCTATATCGTGGAGTCTGCACTGGGCCCCAGGAGCTGAGGTGTCGACCCAGCCATTCTGCACTAGGAAATCTGGTCTGAAGTGCCAGGTGTGGAACCTCTGCATGCGGGACCCTAGGAGCACGTGAAATTAGACAAAGCACAAAGGATAAAAAAGGTTAGACTTGACTTTATTGCCCAGATTCTATTTTTATCTCCCAGGGATTTTTAATGGGCTTTGCTGGGGACAAACCCCTCCTCTGCCTTTTGTCCCGTTCCTCATTCTTGGAGTGCTGAGGGTGCAGACCCTTCTTCTGTAACTGCTGAGTGCTGAGTTGGGAGCCCTCATACCCTGGGGCGAGGGTCAGAGCTTCTCCCCAGCAGCCTCCCGGTGACGTTGATTGTCCCCAGGACACCTGCCTCCCTGCTCGTCCACCTGAGCACCAGCATTGGAAGTGTTATAGATTCTAATGACCTTTAAGGGTCCAGGAAAGAGATGTGCAGAGACGCTGTGGGGGCCGGTTTCACCCCGCCCCACATTTGTTCGGCCACCTTAGGCTGACTGTCTCTGCCAGCCTAGATGCTCTGACCAGTAGTCTGCGCTTTCTTCAGTTAGGCCCCTGAATTAACGTACAAACAGCACCAGGTGTCAGAGCCCTGCCCGCTCAACTCCCAGACAGTCCAGGGTCAGTGGTGACCAAGGACCATGATGGCTACTGAGTCAACAGCCTTTTGAAGTAAACAGGAGTCCAGCCGGTCTTATTGGCCACCATCATCACGGTGTCTGTCGGCTTTTCTATGGTGACAGTGTGGTATACTGTTCCCCCGCCAAGATTATTAGCTCCCCTCTGGGTGCAGTAAGTCCTGCAAGCAGTAGTCTACTCTTTTGGGACACACTCTTGTTGTTTTATGAGAGAAACTCCAGGTCAAGTGATGTTCACACGAGTCGTCATGGTGCCCTGTTGCCCCCGGTTATCTCTCTGGATGTTGGAGTTGGAGGGCCTCCTCACTCGAGGTCGGTGTGCCCACGGAGCGAACCCTGCAACTTCAGGGCATGGTTGGTGGTTAGGATCACCACGTGGGGTCCTTTTCCCTTAGGAGGGAGGTGGCCTTTTGGGCTGCTGATTTCCAGGTTTTTAGATACCGCCAGTATCTTGGCCAGATGTGGCAGTGGGCCAAGCCCCTTAGTGACCGTAGTTTATCCTACCTGGATGGCATTCTTGCATTGTTCCATTTCAAGTGGTCCCAGTTTTTGCACTAATTCTCCAATGGCGATTCACCTTTCACCGGGAATGTAAAGGTCAAAGGGTTTAGCTAAATTAGGGAGTTCCAGGGCAAGGGTCTGAATTGACTGCTCTTTCCATTCTTGAAAGGCCACTTCTGGATTCTATTCAAAAGGATCATCATCTTTTCCTTTCAGTGTTTCATATAGAGGCCCAGCTAGTAGACTGTAGTTAGGGATCCAGAAGCAGCAAACCCTGGCCTCCCCAGGAACCCCTAAGCTGTCTTCTAGTTTTAGAAAGGGGTAAGGCTGAAAATGGTTTCTTCCCTTTCCTGGGATGGGCTTCTCTGACCTTCTGTGAGAATGAAGCCCAGGCAGGTCACCGCAGTCTGTGATATTTGAGCTTTTTCTTGGACAACTTCTATCCTTTATTGGCTTGGTAGTTCAGAGGCCTCCTTAGTAGGGCTGGTGATCAGAATGTTGTCTGCATATTGAAGGAGGGTTTCCTTTTCCAGAGGTAGAACTTTTAGGTCTTTAGCTAAGCTTTCCCCAAAGATGGTGTGGGAATTTTTGCACCCTTGGGGCCAGACGGCCCGGAAGTATTGTTTTAGTTGTATGTTGAGTCCTGCCACTCACAAGCCAAAATTTCTTGTGACTCTGGGACTAATGGAATACAAAAGAAGGCATCATTGAAGACTAATACAGAATACCATGTCCTGGTGGTTGGTAGAATGACCAGCAGGGTGTAGGAATTAGGAGCAACTGGAGGTATATCCTCGGTGGCTTCACTGACTGTCCTGACATCCTTTACCAGGTCCCCAGCAGCCCATGGGGCTCTCGTGGTCAGACCAATCCCAGAATATGGAGCTCACCTGGGCAGGTACCCCACCCCCACCCCAGCCCACGGGGCTCTCGTGGTCAGGCCCCTCCCAGGATACAGAGCTACCCTTGCAGGTACCGTGGCAGGGCTGGGCACACAGGAACCATGCACATAGCCCTCATTGCAGAGCACCCCCAGCTCACCTGTCGCTCAGAGCTGACACAGAGCACCTCAGAGCAGGACTTGAACTAACAAACAGCAGCTGCGACAGGTCTGTGACCCTGGGCATCACTCCGTGAGGCCTCCCTCCACCTGGTCTTCCAGAGACTTCCACTGCACCCGGGGCACCAGGCCTCTGTCTCCAACCACCACCCACCCCTCCTCTCCCTGACTCCTGGGTTCCTCTCATTAGGAGAGGGTTTTCTTGAAGTTGTCTCCCACTCATGGGCCAGATAAAATGATTAGAAAACAAGCCAAAGCTGCAGCCCCTTGTCTATCCTGACTCTCAGGAGCCCACACCTGTTCCTTGGACCTGGCCGGTTCAGCAAGTTCCATTTTCTGCAACTGTGAGCCCCTGAGGGGTGATGATTGGCTGACCTGGGCAGCCTTACCGTGCCGGCCAGCCCTCCCCAGGTGTGCCTGGGTTGAGATCAATATAAATACCACTCCAGGCAGCAAGAGCCCCTGCAGCCGTGCCTGACGCCATTTTCTCTGCCCTGTCAGCAGTCTCGGGGCTGGGCTGGTGGGAGGGAGTGAGAGGCCACGGCTTTGTGGGTGGCCCAGTGTGAGTGGGGCTCTGCTGGACTTTCTGCAGCAGTTGCCAGGCTGCCACCTGCTAAAGAAGAGGATGTGTCACCCATACCTGCTGCTGGAATTTCTCCCTGGGCAGAGGTGAGGAAGGAAAAAAGCAGTGGGGGCAGGGACAGGACGGGTATCTCAGGCAGGGAAATGGAAATCTTCCAGAAGAGCACCCAGGGCCAGGACCATCCTGGCTGGCCTGCAGGCACCAAGTCGGCCGGCATGCTGTCACTCGTGTGGCTCTATGGCCCTTCCTCTAGGCTTTCAAGTCCTTGTATATATTCAGGTGTTTTACCTGGGACGGGTGGGAATAGTTCAGCAGCAACTGGCCTGGGGCTCAGCTCACGTTTACTCACAGATGCCTCGGCACGGTGCCCCAGCTTTGCAATGAGGACGCTTGTTGCGTGGGGGCTGCTGGCTGAATGGGAGACGATTCCCCACCACTGACCAACTTCAGAATTGTTTACAACTGGAGCAAGTGCCCTGATACGGTTTTCCTCTGTGTAACTGGTGGGTTCTGTGTTTTTTTTCTCTTTTTCGTTTTTGGTTCAAGGTAGATTTTATTCCTCTTTTTTGTATTTACAGATATAAGCATGGAAATAATTTATTCATATAAATACATGTATGTGCAGGGAATAATTGTTTTTTCTGTTTTATTTTTTAAAGTTTACTTCTTTTTAATTTTGAATTTTATTTTATATTTTTATACAGCAGGTTCTTATTGGTTATCTATTTTATACATATAAATGTATACATGCCAATCCCAGTCTCTCAACTCCTCCCACCACCACCCCCCCAACAGCTTTCCCCCCTTGTTGTCCATACGTTTGTTGTCTACATCTGTTGCTCTATTTATGCCTTGCAAAATGGTTAATCTGTACAGTTTTTCTAGGTTCCACATATATGCATGAATATACAAGATTTGTTTTTCTCTTTCTGACTTACTTCACTCTGTATGACAGTCTCTAGATCCATCGACGTCTCTACAAATGACCCAATTTCATTCCTTTTCATGGCTGAGTAATATTCCATTTTATATATGTACCACAGCTTTATGCATTCGTCTGTCTGTGGGCATTTAGGTTGCTTCCATTACCTCGATATTGTAAATAGTGATGCAATGAACATTGCGGTGAATGACTCTTTTTGATTTATGGTTTTGTCTGGGTATATGTCCAGTACTGGGATTGCTGTATCATATGGTAATTCTATTGTTAGTTTCTTAAGAAATTCCATATTGTTCTCCATAATGACTGTATCAATTTATATTCCCAACAATAGTGGAAGAGGGTTCCTTTTCTCCACACCCTTTCCAGCATTTTTTGTTTGTAGATTTTCAATGATGCCTATTCTACCAGGTGTGAGGTGATACCTCATTGTTGAATCCATTTCGTTGAGCAAGGGGTAGCTCTTGTCTATTACATATTTGGCTTATGGAACGGTATCTGTGCTAATTTCAAACTCTGCTTTTATGCAGCACCCCAACTCACCTTCCCCCTTAAGCAGGCATAAGTTGGTTTTCTAAACTTGAGACCCTGTTCTGTTTTGTAATTCAGTTCATGTGTAGCCAAGTTCACATTCCGTGTATTAGTGATACCTTATGATGTTTCTTTTTCTGTGTGACTTATTTCACTTAGAATCATCGTGCCTCAATCTACTCATTATGCTGGTACGGGCCTGGTGACATAGATTTCATTGCTGAGTGGTATTCTGTTGTACAGAAGTACCGCAACTTCTTTATCAATTATTTGCTCTCTGGGATATTTAACTTGTGCCGTAGAAGAGATTCCTGTAAAAAGAGCCGTCCCAAATTTTGGGGTTGCTGTGTCTTTTTGATATTAATTTCCCTAAGCTATAGGACCATAAGTGGAAGTGCCCTAGGCTCTGTTGCTTTGTTTTTTAGATGTTTCAGGAAACACCATACACTTCTCCAGAGTGGCTGTTGGCAATTTACATCCCGCCCTTCAGCATAACAAGGCTCCCAGTTCTCCATGGCCTGTCGTTCCTTTATGGATTTTACACTTTTTTCAGATGGCCCTTTTGACCAGGTGGAAGTGAGACTTCATTGTAGTGCAGATTTCCTTTGCAAGCTTGCTTGGTTGGCCAAAAACGGCGTATGCGTTTTTTCCTGAATATATTCAGGAAAAAACGCATACGCCCTTTTTGGCCAAGTGCATCATTGTCGAGTTTCTGACTGTCTTCATATGCTTTCAATGCAATTCCAGTCTACCTCCTGAAATCGGTTTCCTGCAATTCTGCCTTGCTTTCAATGCCTCTTCATAGCCTTACCTCAATATATTTTTTAAAAATAGTTGGCCTTTATAACTCTGCAGGTTTTTGAATTGCAGTGGCCCTTAGCTCCATTTTTTAGCTCTTATTTTTGTGGTCTTGCCCCATAACCACAGGATTCCTTGAAGCCCTATTTTTCTTCTGGGGCACCTTGCTGTGCCTTTGGTTAATTCTTCTTACTGATGTGATATTAGAGTGACATGTGCCCATTGAAACCGCTACAGCTAGTTTCTCACTGGTTCCCCCTATTCCCATTCATCCTCTGCACTAACTGCAGACTGTGCGATACCAGAACTTAAAGGCATTGACTCCATGTGGGGATGTTGTTAGTAAAGCGGCTGGAATGTCGATCCGGAGCCCCAGGAGAGGAAAAATGAGGTGCGTTTTAGAAACCTTTCCCGATCATATGGTATACCAGTCGCTGGGTTTCCCAAGCATGGTTTAGCTGTAGGAAGATTCCCTTCAACCTGGAGTGTTGGGACCCTTGGACTGAGTAGCATGAAGTATTGCATTAAACTTTCGGCAGTTGCTCACCAAAGCTCACCAATCCTGTCAGCCCCAAGTGTCCAGCCTTATGTCTTATCCAGCTGTGGGTTTATATGTGGTCAATCCAGGTTGCATCACAGCCCCTGAGCGAATTTTGTAAGAATTTTTCTCTCTTTCATTGTTTCAGCGTTTTGTTTTTAAAATTTATTTCTATAATGGGGTTTAGCTCCTTTTCACTGCTGTGTTTGTGCCACTCTGCACACACTTGATTCCCTTATGGAGATATATCAATACATGGGTTTTAAGATTCTTATTCCTCAGATATATTTCTCTGCGGTGTATAGGGTGTGTTGAGGCCTGTTCATTGAGCAAGGTGTAGATCTTGTCTAATACCTATTTGGTTTATTGAACGGTATCTGTGCTAATTTCAAACTCTGGTTTTATGCATCACCCCACCTCTCCTTTCCCCTTAAGCTGACATAAGTGTGTTTTCTAAATGTGAGACACTGTTCTGTTCTGTAATTCATTTCTTGTGCAGCCATATTTACCCTCCCTCTATAAGTGATATCTTATGATATGTTTCTTTTTCTGTTTGACTTATTTCAAGTAGTATTATCGGACCTAAATCCACTCTTTATCCTTCTACTAGCCTTATTACATTGATTTCATGGTGAAGAGATATTCCATTGTACATAAGTACCACATCTTCTTTATCCATTGTTCTCTTTCCTGGGATATTTAAGGTGTACTGAAGTTGAGGTTCTTGTAAACAGAGTAGCCCTAAACTGTGGTGTGCTTGTGTCTTGTTGATTTTTAGACTTCCCTAGATATACTCCCATGATTGGAAGTGTCCTATGCTCTGTAGCTCTGTTTTTTAGATGATTTAGGAACCACCATACACTTCTCCAGAGTGGCTCTCGGCAGTTCACACACTGCCCATCAGCGTATAAAGGCTCCCTGTTCTCCATGGCCTGTCCTGCATTTCTGGTTTTTACAATTTTTTAGGATGGCCCTTTTGACCGGTGGGAAGTGAGACTTCTTTGTTGTGCACATTTGCATTGCTTGCTTGCTTCGTTGCCCATAAAGTGCGTATGCGCTTTTTCCTGGATATAATCAGGAAAAAACGCATACGCCCTTTTGGGCCAACTGCATCATTGTCGAAATTCTGCCGCTTTTCATGTGCGTTAAAGACGAGTCCAATCTATCTCTTGAAATCTGTTTCTTGCAATTCTGTCTTGCATTCAGATCCTCTTCTTTGCCTTACCTCAACATATTTTTGGACGTTAGTTTTCATTTATAACTCTGCAGGTTTGTGAATTGCAGTGACCCTGAGCTCCATTTTTTAAGTTGCTCTTTTGTGAGCTGGCCTCAAACCCGCAGGATTGCTTCAGGCCCTATTTTGGCTCCGGCGAGGCAGGCTGAGCCTTTCTTTAATTCTTATTCTTAATGGGAAATTAGAGTGATATGTGCCCGTCCAAACCCCTACAACTCTTCTCTCATTGGTTCCCCCTCTTCCCGTTCATCCTCCTCACAATTTGCAAAATGTGTGAAACAGAAGTTTAAATGTGCTGATTCTCCAAGTGGGGAGATTCTAAGTAGCGTGGCTGGAATGGTGAACAGGAGCACCAGGAGAGGATAAATGAGGTGCATTTTAGACACATCTCCCGATCACATGGTGTACAGTCCTCTGGGATTTCCATGCATGTTTTAGCTGTAGGAAGATCCCTTGAACCTGCAGATTTGGGACCCATTGAATGGGTACCAGGTAGTATTACTTTAAAGGGTGTGCATTTCCTCACCCAACCTCACATTTCTCTTAGCGCAAACAGTTTCCAGCCTTATGTCTCATCCTGCTGTGGGTCTAGATGTGTTCAATCCATGTTGCATCACCGTCCCTGAGGAAAAGTTGTAAGAGGTTTTCTCTGTCTCTCTGTCGTTTATTTTTTTCAATTTATTACTATATTGGTTACAGCTGATTTTCAAAGCTCTGTTTCTTGCTGCTGTACATCCACTTGATTCACGTACAGAGAGACATCAATAAATTCTTTTTCAGATTCTTACCAGTCGTATATATTCTTTTCCGGTGACTTGAGTGTGCTGAGTGCAGTTCTTTTAGCTACCGTGTAGGCCTTGTTGATTATCAGTTTGGTATTTGGAATGGTATCTTTGCTAATTTCAACCTCCTGGATGATGCCTCACCCCTCCCCACCTTTCCCGTTTAGCAGCCTTATGCGTGTTTTCTACATATTTGACTATGTTTTTGTTTTGTAATTTATTTCATGTGTAGCCATTTTGGATTCCACCTTTAAGTGATATCTTATGATATGTGTCTTTTTCTTTTTGAATTCTGTCACTTAGAATGATCATACGTAACTCCTCCGGAGTTGTTACAACTGGCCATATTTCATTGATTTCCAGGCTGAATAATATTCCACTCTACCTAAGTACCACATCTCTATCCATTTTTTCCCTCCAGAGACATTTAAGTTATATCCTAGTCGAGGATCTTTTAAACAGAGAGGGGGTAAACATTGGGGTGCCTGTGTCCTCTCGATTTTTGTTTTTCCCAAGATATACGCCCATGAGTGCAAGTGCCCTATGCTCTGTAGCTCATTTTTTAGATGCTTTAGTAAACACAATACACTTCTCCAGAATGGCCGTTGGCAATATACATTTCCACTATAAGTCTCACAGGGCTCCCTCTTCTCGTTGCCCTGTCCTGCATTTCTGTTGTTTACGCTTTATGAGGATGGCTCTTCTGACTGATGCGAAGTGATATCTTTTGTAGTATTGACTTCCAGTGCCCACCTGTTTGGTTGGCTAAAAAAGTGTATGCCCTTTTCTTGAATATATACAGAAAAGAACGCATACACCCTTTTTGGCCAACTGCAATGTTGGCAATGTTCAGCTCCTTTTCTTGTGCTTAATGGCGAGTCCTTTCTACCTCCTCAAATCCCTTTCCTGCCATTCTCCCTTGCTTACAAGTCCTTTTCTCTGACTTTCCTCAAGACATTTTTCAGTGATGGATATTTTCAACTCTGCAATTTTGTGAATTTTACTGCCCCTGAGTTCCATTGTTCAACTCGTGTTTATGGGAACTGGCCACAAAGCAGCGGGATTTCCTCAAGCCCTATACTGTTTCCATGGGCAACCCTAGCCTTTGGTCAATTCGTCTTCCTGATTGGAAATTAGAGTGACATGTGCCTGTCTGAACACCTAGGACTTGTCTCTCATTGTTCCTCATCCTTCCGCTTCATCCTCTGGACAAATTCCAAACTGTACGCAACAGGATGTTGACAGTGCTGACATCTCCAAGTGGGGAGACTGTTAGTAAAGACGCTGGAGGGGTGAACCCGAGCACCAGGAGATGAGGAGATGAGATGCCTTTTCCAAACTCTTCCCGATCAGACGGTATACCATCCTCTGGGTGTGACAGACATGTTTTAGCAGTAGGAAGAGTCCCATTCATGTAAGGAGAACACCAGGGCTTTTTCAAAATCAGTGTCTCCCCGAAACCCAAACTGGGGAATTTTTTAAGCTACGGCTACACATATGTTCATTAAGGGCCTTGGGAAGTAGGCAGAGTCCAAACTTTAGATGATTGAAGTCTTCAGGGTCAGAAGCACTCACCACCAGCTTCCCTTAGGCTACACTTTAACTGTCATTGATAGATGATGTCAATAAAAATATCTATTCTTTTTCAGATTATTTCCCCTTATAGGTTATTGCAAAATGTTGAGTGTAGTTCCCTGTGCTATACAGTAGTTTCTTGTTGATGATCTATTTTATACATAGCAGTGTGTATGTGTTCATTCCAAACTGTTAATTTATCCCTCCTCCCACCTTTCCCCTTTGGTAATAATAAATTATAAGATTTTATACTTCTCAGAAATGGGGGAGCTGAAAGAGAGGTATCATTTTCAATGGAAAAGCATTTAAAACAAGATTGAAGGTTTAACCAAGATTATTAGCTGTACATCCTTGGAAAGAAATCACTTCGTTTCTCTAATATTGACCTGACAAATAAGACAAACCTTTTCACTGAACTTGCTTATAAAAAGTGATGGAAATATCAAATGGAAGTGTTAAAAACATCTTATTTTACCCGAGCCTTATACACTGTTCTATGTTAACTACAGTTTGGCTCACACATCTGTTCATTGAGGTTACAATAGTCTCAATTTCTGTTACTGATCCTCCAGAGTGGACCCCAACAAGTGTCCCCCTGCCCAGTGTCATTGGGGCCAACAGATCGAGACTGAGTTTGGTTCACAAGCAAAGGAAACTTTATATTTTGATCAGAGAATGGAGAGGTGAGAGCATGCACTACCCCGTGGGCTGTGGGCTGGGCTGCTGTGTAGAGATCCTGTCAGAGTCAGTGGGAGGGAGGGAGGCGGCGGAGCTCTCGAGGGCCGGGTTGGCTGTAGCTCAGGCTCTATATCGTGGAGTCTGCACTGGGCCCCAGGAGCTGAGGTGTCGACCCAGCCATTCTGCACTAGGAAATCTGGTCTGAAGTGCCGGGTGTGGAACCTCTGCATGCGGGACCCTAGGAGCACGTGAAATTAGACAAAGCACAAAGGATAAAAAAGGTTAGACTTGACTTTATTGCCCAGATTCTATTTTTATCTCCCAGGGATTTTTAATGGGCTTTGCTGGGGACAAACCCCTCCTCTGCCTTTTGTCCCGTTCCTCATTCTTGGAGTGCTGAGGGTGCAGACCCTTCTTCTGTAACTGCTGAGTGCTGAGTTGGGAGCCCTCATACCCTGGGGCGAGGGTCAGAGCTTCTCCCCAGCAGCCTCCCGGTGACGTTGATTGTCCCCAGGACACCTGCCTCCCTGCTCGTCCACCTGAGCACCAGCATTGGAAGTGTTATAGATTCTAATGACCTTTAAGGGTCCAGGAAAGAGATGTGCAGAGACGCTGTGGGGGCCGGTTTCACCCCGCCCCACATTTGTTCGGCCACCTTAGGCTGACTGTCTCTGCCAGCCTAGATGCTCTGACCAGTAGTCTGCGCTTTCTTCAGTTAGGCCCCTGAATTAACGTACAAACAGCACCAGGTGTCAGAGCCCTGCCCGCTCAACTCCCAGACAGTCCAGGGTCAGTGGTGACCAAGGACCATGATGGCTACTGAGTCAACAGCCTTTTGAAGTAAACAGGAGTCCAGCCGGTCTTATTGGCCACCATCATCACGGTGTCTGTCGGCTTTTCTATGGTGACAGTGTGGTATACTGTTCCCCCGCCAAGATTATTAGCTCCCCTCTGGGTGCAGTAAGTCCTGCAAGCAGTAGTCTACTCTTTTGGGACACACTCTTGTTGTTTTATGAGAGAAACTCCAGGTCAAGTGATGTTCACACGAGTCGTCATGGTGCCCTGTTGCCCCCGGTTATCTCTCTGGATGTTGGAGTTGGAGGGCCTCCTCACTCGAGGTCGGTGTGCCCACGGAGCGAACCCTGCAACTTCAGGGCATGGTTGGTGGTTAGGATCACCACGTGGGGTCCTTTTCCCTTAGGAGGGAGGTGGCCTTTTGGGCTGCTGATTTCCAGGTTTTTAGATACCGCCAGTATCTTGGCCAGATGTGGCAGTGGGCCAAGCCCCTTAGTGACCGTAGTTTATCCTACCTGGATGGCATTCTTGCATTGTTCCATTTCAAGTGGTCCCAGTTTTTGCACTAATTCTCCAATGGCGATTCACCTTTCACCGGGAATGTAAAGGTCAAAGGGTTTAGCTAAATTAGGGAGTTCCAGGGCAAGGGTCTGAATTGACTGCTCTTTCCATTCTTGAAAGGCCACTTCTGGATTCTATTCAAAAGGATCATCATCTTTTCCTTTCAGTGTTTCATATAGAGGCCCAGCTAGTAGACTGTAGTTAGGGATCCAGAAGCAGCAAACCCTGGCCTCCCCAGGAACCCCTAAGCTGTCTTCTAGTTTTAGAAAGGGGTAAGGCTGAAAATGGTTTCTTCCCTTTCCTGGGATGGGCTTCTCTGACCTTCTGTGAGAATGAAGCCCAGGCAGGTCACCGCAGTCTGTGATATTTGAGCTTTTTCTTGGACAACTTCTATCCTTTATTGGCTTGGTAGTTCAGAGGCCTCCTTAGTAGGGCTGGTGATCAGAATGTTGTCTGCATATTGAAGGAGGGTTTCCTTTTCCAGAGGTAGAACTTTTAGGTCTTTAGCTAAGCTTTCCCCAAAGATGGTGTGGGAATTTTTGCACCCTTGGGGCCAGACGGCCCGGAAGTATTGTTTTAGTTGTATGTTGAGTCCTGCCACTCACAAGCCAAAATTTCTTGTGACTCTGGGACTAATGGAATACAAAAGAAGGCATCATTGAAGACTAATACAGAATACCATGTCCTGGTGGTTGGTAGAATGACCAGCAGGGTGTAGGAATTAGGAGCAACTGGAGGTATATCCTCGGTGGCTTCACTGACTGTCCTGACATCCTTTACCAGGTCCCCAGCAGCCCATGGGGCTCTCGTGGTCAGACCAATCCCAGAATATGGAGCTCACCTGGGCAGGTACCCCACCCCCACCCCAGCCCACGGGGCTCTCGTGGTCAGGCCCCTCCCAGGATACAGAGCTACCCTTGCAGGTACCGTGGCAGGGCTGGGCACACAGGAACCATGCACATAGCCCTCATTGCAGAGCACCCCCAGCTCACCTGTCGCTCAGAGCTGACACAGAGCACCTCAGAGCAGGACTTGAACTAACAAACAGCAGCTGCGACAGGTCTGTGACCCTGGGCATCACTCCGTGAGGCCTCCCTCCACCTGGTCTTCCAGAGACTTCCACTGCACCCGGGGCACCAGGCCTCTGTCTCCAACCACCACCCACCCCTCCTCTCCCTGACTCCTGGGTTCCTCTCATTAGGAGAGGGTTTTCTTGAAGTTGTCTCCCACTCATGGGCCAGATAAAATGATTAGAAAACAAGCCAAAGCTGCAGCCCCTTGTCTATCCTGACTCTCAGGAGCCCACACCTGTTCCTTGGACCTGGCCGGTTCAGCAAGTTCCATTTTCTGCAACTGTGAGCCCCTGAGGGGTGATGATTGGCTGACCTGGGCAGCCTTACCGTGCCGGCCAGCCCTCCCCAGGTGTGCCTGGGTTGAGATCAATATAAATACCACTCCAGGCAGCAAGAGCCCCTGCAGCCGTGCCTGACGCCATTTTCTCTGCCCTGTCAGCAGTCTCGGGGCTGGGCTGGTGGGAGGGAGTGAGAGGCCACAGCTTTGTGGGTGGCCCAGTGTGAGTGGGGCTCTGCTGGACTTTCTGCAGCAGTTGCCAGGCTGCCACCTGCTAAAGAAGAGGATGTGTCACCCATACCTGCTGCTGGAATTTCTCCCTGGGCAGAGGTGAGGAAGGAAAAAAGCAGTGGGGGCAGGGACAGGACGGGTATCTCAGGCAGGGAAATGGAAATCTTCCAGAAGAGCACCCAGGGCCAGGACCATCCTGGCTGGCCTGCAGGCACCAAGTCGGCCGGCATGCTGTCACTCGTGTGGCTCTATGGCCCTTCCTCTAGGCTTTCAAGTCCTTGTATATATTCAGGTGTTTTACCTGGGACGGGTGGGAATAGTTCAGCAGCAACTGGCCTGGGGCTCAGCTCACGTTTACTCACAGATGCCTCGGCACGGTGCCCCAGCTTTGCAATGAGGACGCTTGTTGCGTGGGGGCTGCTGGCTGAATGGGAGACGATTCCCCACCACTGACCAACTTCAGAATTGTTTACAACTGGAGCAAGTGCCCTGATACGGTTTTCCTCTGTGTAACTGGTGGGTTCTGTGTTTTTTTTCTCTTTTTCGTTTTTGGTTCAAGGTAGATTTTATTCCTCTTTTTTGTATTTACAGATATAAGCATGGAAATAATTTATTCATATAAATACATGTATGTGCAGGGAATAATTGTTTTTTCTGTTTTATTTTTTAAAGTTTACTTCTTTTTAATTTTGAATTTTATTTTATATTTTTATACAGCAGGTTCTTATTGGTTATCTATTTTATACATATAAATGTATACATGCCAATCCCAGTCTCTCAACTCCTCCCACCACCACCCCCCCAACAGCTTTCCCCCCTTGTTGTCCATACGTTTGTTGTCTACATCTGTTGCTCTATTTATGCCTTGCAAAATGGTTAATCTGTACAGTTTTTCTAGGTTCCACATATATGCATGAATATACAAGATTTGTTTTTCTCTTTCTGACTTACTTCACTCTGTATGACAGTCTCTAGATCCATCGACGTCTCTACAAATGACCCAATTTCATTCCTTTTCATGGCTGAGTAATATTCCATTTTATATATGTACCACAGCTTTATGCATTCGTCTGTCTGTGGGCATTTAGGTTGCTTCCATTACCTCGATATTGTAAATAGTGATGCAATGAACATTGCGGTGAATGACTCTTTTTGATTTATGGTTTTGTCTGGGTATATGTCCAGTACTGGGATTGCTGTATCATATGGTAATTCTATTGTTAGTTTCTTAAGAAATTCCATATTGTTCTCCATAATGACTGTATCAATTTATATTCCCAACAATAGTGGAAGAGGGTTCCTTTTCTCCACACCCTTTCCAGCATTTTTTGTTTGTAGATTTTCAATGATGCCTATTCTACCAGGTGTGAGGTGATACCTCATTGTTGAATCCATTTCGTTGAGCAAGGGGTAGCTCTTGTCTATTACATATTTGGCTTATGGAATGGTATCTGTGCTAATTTCAAACTCTGCTTTTATGTAGCACCCCAACTCACCTTCCCCCTTAAGCAGGCATAAGTTGGTTTTCTAAACTTGAGACCCTGTTCTGTTTTGTAATTCAGTTCATGTGTAGCCAAGTTCACATTCCGTGTATTAGTGATACCTTATGATGTTTCTTTTTCTGTGTGACTTATTTCACTTAGAATCATCGTGCCTCAATCCACTCATTACGCTGGTACGGGCCTGGTGACATAGATTTCATTGCTGAGTGGTATTCTGTTGTACAGAAGTACCGCAACTTCTTTATCCATTATTTGCTCTCTGGGATATTTAACTTGTGCCGTAGAAGAGATTCCTGTAAAAAGAGCCGTCCCAAATTTTGGGGTTGCTGTGTCTTTTTGATTTTAATTTCCCTAAGCTATAGGACCATAAGTGGAAGTGCCCTAGGCTCTGTTGCTTTGTTTTTTAGATGTTTCAGGAAACACCATACACTTCTCCTGAGTGGCTGTTGGCAATTTACATCCCTCCCATCAGCATAACAAGGCTCCCAGTTCTCCATGGCCTGTCCTGCCTTTCTGGATTTTACACTTTTTTCAGATGTCCCTTTTGACCGGGGGGAAGTGAGACTCCATTGTAGTGCAGATTTCCTTTGCAAGCTTGCTTGGTTGGCCAAAAAGGGCGTATGCGTTTTTTCCTGAATATATTCAGGAAAAAACGCATACGCCCTTTTTGGCCAAGTGCATCATTGTGGACGTTCTGCCTCTTTTCCTATGCTTTCAATGCAATTCCAGTCTACCTCCTGAAATCGGTTTCCTGCAATTCTGCCCCGCTTTCAAGTCCTCTTGGAAGCCTTACTTCAGTCTATTTTTGGACGATAGCTGTCATTTATAACTCTGCAGGTTTGTGAATTACAGTGCCCCTGAGCTCCTTTCTTCAACTCGCTTTCTTGTGACCTGGCCGCAACACCGCAGGATGGCTTCAGGCCCTAATCTGGTTCCGGCCCGGCATGCTGAGCCTTTGTTTAATTCCTCTTCCTGGTGGGAAATGAGAGTTAAATTTGCCCGTCCAGACACCTCCAGCTAGCCTCTCATTGGTTCTCGCTATTCCTGTTCATCTTCCGGAGAAATTGCAAACTGGGCCAAACAGGAATTTAAAGGGACTGACTCTCCAAGTCGGGAGAGTGTTAGTAAAGCGTCTGGAATGTTGCACCCGAGTACCAGGGGAGGAAAACTGAGACATATTTGAACACGTCTCCCGTTCACATGGTTGATCATACTCTGGGATCCACATGCATGTTTTAGCTGAAGGAAGAATACCTTAAACCTGGAGAGTTGAGACCCGTGGAATGGGTACCATGCAATATGACTTCAAAGGGTCTTCATTTGCTCACCGAACCTCTCCAATCCTATCACTGCTGCGTTTATGCCCCTGTACACACGCTTGATTCTCTTTTGGAGACATAGCAATCCATAGGTTTTAAGATACTTACTAGTCAGGTACATTCTTAGGCGTTTAATATGGGGTTTTGAGTCCATTTCGTTGAGCAAGGTGTAGCTCTTGTCTATTCCATATTTGGCTTAAGGAACTTTATCTGTGCTCATTTCAATCTCTGGTTTTATGCAGCAACCCAACTCACCTTTCCCCTTAAGCAAGCATAAGGTGGTTTTCTAAATTTGAGACCCTGTTCTGTTTTGGAATGCAGTTCCTGTGTAGCCAAGTCTACATTCCGTGTATTACTGATATCTTATGATGTTTCTATTTCTGTGTGACTTATTTCAGTTAGAATCATCATAACTGAATCCACTCATTGTGCTGCTAAGGTCCTGATGACACAGATTTCATTGCTGAGTGATATTGCTTTGTAAGTAAATACCACAACTTCTTTATCCATTTTTCACTTTCTGCGATGTTGAACTTGTACTGTAAACGAGGTTCTTGTAAACAGAGCCGTTCCAAACTTTGGGGTGGCTGTGTCTTTTTGATTTTAATTTCCCTAAGCTATAGGACCATAAGTGGAAGTGCCCTAGGTTCTGTTGCTTTGTTTTTTAGATGTTTCAGGAAACACCATACACTTCTCCCGAGTGGTTGTTGGCAATTTACATCCCGCCCATCAGCATAACAAGGCTCCCAGTTCTCCATGGCCTGTCCTGCCTTTCTGGATTTTACACTTTTTTCAGATGGCCCTTTTGACCGGGGGGAAGTGAGACTTCATTGTAGTGCAGATTTCCTTTGCAAGCTTGCTTGGTTGGCCAAAAAGGGCGTATGCGTTTTTTCCTGAATATATTCAGGAAAAAACGCATACGCCCTTTTTGGCCAAGTGCATCATTGTGGACGTTCTGCCTCTTTTCCTATGCTTTCAATGCAATTCCAGTCTACCTTCTGAAATCGGTTTCTTGCAATTCTGCCCCGCTTTCAAGTCCTCTTGGCAGCCTTACTTCAGTCTATTTTTGGACGATAGCTGTCATTTATAACTCTGCAGGTTTGTGAATTACAGTGCCCCTGAGCTCCTTTCTTCAACTCGCTTTCTTGTGACCTGGCCGCAACACCGCAGGATGGCTTCAGGCCCTAATCTGGTTCCGGTATGGCACGCTGAGCATTTGGTTATTTCCTCTTCCTGGTGGGAAATGAGAGTTAAATTTGCCCGTCCAGACACCTCCAGCTAGCCTCTCATTGGTTCTTGCTATTCCTGTTCATCTTCCGCAGAAATTGCAAACTGGGCCAAACAGGAGGTTAAAGGGAATGACTCGCCAAGTGGGTAGAGTGTTAGTAAAGCGTCTGGAATGTTGCACCCGAGTACCAGGGGAGGAAAACTGAGACATATTTGAACACGTCTCCCGTTCACATGGTTGATCATACTTGGGTTCCACATGCATGTTTTAGCTGAAGGAAGAATACCTTAAACCTGGAGAGTTAAGACCCGTGTAAAGGGTACCATGCAATATGACTTCAAAGGGTCTTCATTTGCTCACCGAACATCTCCAATCCTATCACTGCTGCGTTTATTCCCCTGTACACATGCTTGATTCTCTTTCGGAGACATAGCAATCCCTAGGTTTTAAGATACTTACTAGTCAGGTACATTCTTAGGAGTTTAATATGCGGTGTTGAGTCCATTTCGTTGAGCAAGGAGTAGCTCTTGTCTATTCCATATTTGGCTTAAGGAACTTTATCTGTGCTCATTTCAATCTCTGGTTTTATGCAGCACCCCAACTCACCTTTCCCCTTAAGCAAGCATAAGTTGGTTTTCTAAATTTGAGACCCTGTTCTGTTCTGTAATTCAGTTCCTGTGTAGCCAAGTTTACATTCCGTGTATTACTGATATCTTATGATGTTTCTTTTTCTGTGTGACTTATTTCAGTTAGAATCATCATACCTGAATCCACTCATTGTGCTGCTAAGGGCCTGATGACACAGATTTCATTGCTGAGTGATATTGCTTTGTAAGTAAATACCACAACTTCTTTCTCCATTTTTCACTTTCTGCGATGTTGAACTTGTACTGTAAACGAGGTTCTTGTAAACAGAGCCGTTCGAAACTTTGGGGTGGCTGTGTCTTTTTGATTTTAATTTCCCTAAGCTATAGGACCATAAGTGGAAGTGCCCTAGGTTCTGTTGCTTTGTTTTTTAGATGTTTCAGGAAACACCATACACTTCTCCCGAGTGCTTGTTGGCAATTTACATCACGCCCATCAGCATAACAAGGCTCCCAGTTCTCCATGGCCTGTCCTGCCTTTCTGGATTTTACACTTTTTTCAGATGGCCCTTTTGACCAGGGGGAAGTGAGACTTCATTGTAGTGCAGATTTCCTTTGCAAGCTTGCTTGGTTGGCCAAAAAGGGCGTATGCGTTTTTTCCTGAATATATTCAGGATAAAACGCATACGCCCTTTTTGGCCAAGTGCATCATTGTGGACGTTCTGCCTCTTTTCCTATGCTTTCAATGCAATTCCAGTCTACCTCCTGAAATCGGTTTCCTGCAATTCTGCCCTGCTTTCAAGTCCTCTTGGCAGCCTTACTTCAGTATATTTTTGGACGATAGCTGTCATTTATAACTCTGCAGGTTTGTGAATTACAGTGCCCCTGAGCTCCTTTCTTCAACTCGCTTTCTTGTGAGCTGGCCGAAACACCGCAGGATGGCTTCAGGCCCTAATCTGGTTCCGGCACGGCACGCTGAGCCTTTGGTTAATTCCTCTTCCTGGTGGGAAATGAGAGTTAAATTTGCCCGTCCAGACACCTCCAGCTAGTCTCTCAATGGTTCTCGCTATTCCTGTTCATCTTCCGCAGAAATTGCAAACTGGGCCAAACAGGAGGTTAAAGGGACTGACTCTCCAAGTGGGGAGAGTGTTAGTAAAGCGTCTGGAATGTTGCACCCGAGTACCAGGGTACGAAAACTGAGACATATTTGAACACGTCTCCCGATCACATGGTTGATCATACTCTAGGTTCCACATGCATGTTTTAGCTGAAGGAAGAATACCTTAAACCTGGGTAGTTGAAACCCGTGGAATGGGTACCATGCAATATGACTTCAAAGGGTCTTCATTTGCTCACCGAACATCTCCAATCCTATCACTGCTGCGTTTATGCCCCTGTACACATGCTTGATTCTCTTTTGGAGACATAGCAATCCCTAGGTTTTAAGATACTTACTAGTCAGGTACATTCTTAGGCGTTTAATATGCGGTGTTGAGTCCATTTCATTGAGCAAGGAGTAGCTCTTGTCTATTCCATATTTGGCTTAAGGAACTTTATCTGTGCTCATTTCAATCTCTGGTTTTATGCAGCACCCCAACTCACCTTTCCCCTTAAGCAAGCATAAGTTGGTTTTCTAAATTTGAGACCCTGTTCTGTTCTGTAATTCAGTTCCTGTGTAGCCAAGTTTACATTCCGTGTATTACTGATATCTTATGATGTTTCTTTTTCTGTGTGACTTATTTCAGTTAGAATCATCATACCTGAATCCACTCATTGTGCTGCTAAGGGCCTGATGACACAGATTTCATTGCTGAGTGATATTGCTTTGTAAGTAAATACCACAACTTCTTTCTCCATTTTTCACTTTCTGCGATGTTGAACTTGTACTGTAAACGAGGTTCTTGTAAACAGAGCCGTTCGAAACTTTGGGGTGGCTGTGTCTTTTTGATTTTAATTTCCCTAAGCTATAGGACCATAAGTGGAAGGGCCCTAGGTTTTGTTGCTTTGTTTTTTAGATGTTTCAGGAAACACCATACACTTCTCCCGAGTGGTTGTTGGCAATTTACATCCCGCCCATCAGCATAACAAGGCTCCCAGTTCTCCATGGCCTGTCCTGCCTTTCTGGATTTTACACTTTTTTCAGATGGCCCTTTTGACCAGGGGGAAGTGAGACTTCATTGTAGTGCAGATTTCCTTTGCAAGCTTGCTTGGTTGGCCAAAAAGGGCGTATGCGTTTTTTCCTGAATATATTCAGGATAAAACGCATACGCCCTTTTTGGCCAAGTGCATCATTGTGGACGTTCTGCCTCTTTTCCTATGCTTTCAATGCAATTCCAGTCTACCTCCTGAAATCGGTTTCCTGCAATTCTGCCCTGCTTTCAAGTCCTCTTGGCAGCCTTACTTCAGTCTATTTTTGGACGATAGCTGTCATTTATAACTCTGCAGGTTTGTGAATTACAGTGCCCCTGAGCTCCTTTCTTCAACTCGCTTTCTTGTGAGCTGGTCGAAACACCGCAGGATGGCTTCAGGCCCTAATCTGGTTCTGGCACGGCACGCTGAGCCTTTGGTTAATTCCTCTTCCTGGTGGGAAATGAGAGTTAAATTTGCCCGTCCAGACACCTCCAGCTAGTCTCTCATTGGTTCTCGCTATTCCTGTTCATCTTCCGCAGAAATTGCAAACTGGGCCAAAGAGGAGGTTAAAGGGACTGACTCTCCAAGTGGGGAGAGTGTTAGTAAAGCGTCTGGAATGTTGCACCCGAGTACCACTGTACGAAAACTGAGACATATTTGAACACGTCTCCCGATCACATGGTTGATCATACTCTAGGTTCCACATGCATGTTTTAGCTGAAGGAAGAATACCTTAAACCTGGGTAGTTGAAACCCGTGGAATGGGTACCATGCAATATGACTTCAAAGGGTCTTCATTTGCTCACCGAACATCTCCAATCCTATCACTGCTGCGTTTATGCCCCTGTACACATGCTTGATTCTCTTTTGGAGACATAGCAATCCCTAGGTTTTAAGATACTTACTAGTCAGGTACATTCTTAGGCGTTTAATATGCGGTGTTGAGTCCATTTCGTTGAGCAAGGAGTAGCTCTTGTCTATTCCATATTTGGCTTAAGGAACTTTATCTGTGCTCATTTCAATCTCTGGTTTTATGCAGCACCCCAACTCACCTTTCCCCTTAAGCAAGCATAAGTTGGTTTTCTAAATTTGAGACCCTGTTCTGTTCTGTAATTCAGTTCCTGTGTAGCCAAGTTTCCATTCCGTGTATTACTGATATCTTATGAAGTTTCTTTTTCTGTGTGACTTATTTCAGTTAGAATCATCATACCTGAATCCACTCATTGTGCTGCTAAGGGCCTGATGACACAGATTTCATTGCTGAGTGATATTGCTTTGTAAGTAAATACCACAACTTCTTTATCCATTTTTCACTTTCTGCAATGTTGAACTTGTACTGTAAACGAGGTTCTTGTAAACAGAGCCGTTCGAAACTTTGGGGTGGCTGTGTCTTTTTGATTTTAATTTCCCTAAGCTATAGGACCATAAGTGGAAGTGCCCTAGGTTCTGTTGCTTTGTTTTTTAGATGTTTCAGTTAACACCATACACTTCTCCCGAGTGGTTGTTGGCAATTTACATCCCGCCCATCAGCATAACAAGGCTCCCAGTTCTCCATGGCCTGTCCTGCCTTTCTGGATTTTACACTTTTTTCAGATGGCCCTTTTGACCAGAGGGAAGTGAGACTTCATTGTAGTGCAGATTTCCTTTGCAAGCTTGCTTGGTTGGCCAAAAAGGGCGTATGCGTTTTTTCCTGAATATATTCAGGAAAAAACGCATACGCCCTTTTTGGCCAAGTGCATCATTGTGGACGTTCTGCCTCTTTTCCTATGCTTTCAATGCAATTCCAGTCTACCTCCTGAAATCGGTTTCCTGCAATTCTGCCCTGCTTTCAAGTCCTCTTGGCAGCCTTACTTCAGTCTATTTTTGGACGATAGCTGTCATTTATAACTCTGCAGGTTTGTGAATTACAGTGCCCCTGAGCTCCTTTCTTCAACTCGCTTTCTTGTGAGCTGGCCGAAACACCGCAGGATGGCTTCAGGCCCTAATCTGGTTCCGGCACTGCACGCTGAGCCTTTGGTTAATTCCTCTTCCTGGTGGGAAATGAGAGTTAAATTTGCCCATCCAGACACCTCCAGCTAGTCTCTCATTGGTTCTCGCTATTCCTGTTCATCTTCCGCAGAAATTGCAAACTGGGACAAACAGGAGGTTAAAGGGACTGACTCTCCAAGTCGGGAGAGTGTTAGTAAAGCGTCTGGAATGTTGCACCCGCGTACCAGGGTACGAAAACTGAGACATATTTGAACACGTCTCCCGATCACATGGTTGATCATACTCTAGGTTCCACATGCATGTTTTAGCTGAAGGAAGAATACCTTAAACCTGGGTAGTTGAAACCCGTGGAATGGGTACCATGCAATATGACTTCAAAGGGTCTTCATTTGCTCACCGAACATCTCCAATCCTATCACTGCTGCGTTTATGCCCCTGTACACATGCTTGATTCTCTTTTGGAGACATAGCAATCCCTAGGTTTTAAGATACTTACTAGTCAGGTACATTCTTAGGCGTTTAATATGCGGTGTTGAGTCCATTTCATTGAGCAAGGAGTAGCTCTTGTCTATTCCATATTTGGCTTAAGGAACTTTATCTGTGCTCATTTCAATCTCTGGTTTTATGCAGCACCCCAACTCACCTTTCCCCTTAAGCAAGCATAAGTTGGTTTTCTAAATTTGAGACCCTGTTCTGTTCTGTAATTCAGTTCCTGTGTAGCCAAGTTTACATTCCGTGTATTACTGATATCTTATGATGTTTCTTTTTCTGTGTGACTTATTTCAGTTAGAATCATCATACCTGAATCCACTCATTGTGCTGCTAAGGGCCTGATGACACAGATTTCATTGCTGAGTGATATTGCTTTGTAAGTAAATACCACAACTTCTTTATCCATTTTTCACTTTCTGCGATGTTGAACTTGTACTGTAAATGAGGTTCTTGAAAACAGAGGCGTTCCAAACTTTGGGGTGGCTGTGTCTTTTTGATTTTAATTTCCCTAAGCTATAGGACCATAAGTGGAAGTGCCCTAGGTTCTGTTGCTTTGTTTTTTAGATGTCTCAGGAAACACCATACACTTCTCCCGAGTGTCTGTTGGCAATTTACATCCCGCCCATCAGCATAACAAGGCTCCCAGTTCTCCATGGCCTGTCCTGCCTTTCTGGATTTTACACTTTTTTCAGATGGCCCTTTTGACCGGGGGGAAGTGAGACTTCATTGTAGTGCAGATTTCCTTTGCAAGCTTGCTTGGTTGGCCAAAAAGGGCGTATGCGTTTTTTCCTGAATATATTCAGGAAAAAACGCATACGCCCTTTTTGGCCAAGTGCATCATTGTGGACGTTCTGCCTCTTTTCCTATGCTTTCAATGCAATTCCAGTCTACCTCCTGAAATCGGTTTCCTGCAATTCTGCCCCGCTTTCAAGTCCTCTTGGCAGCCTTACTTCAGTCTATTTTTGGACGATAGCTGTCATTTATAACTCTGCAGGTTTGTGAATTACAGTGCCCCTGAGCTCCTTTCTTCAACTCGCTTTCTTTTGACCTGGCCGCAACACCGCAGGATGGCTTCAGGCCCTAATCTGGTTCCGGCCCGGCATGCTGAGCCTTTGGTTAATTCCTCTTCCTGGTGGGAAATGAGAGTTAAATTTGCCCGTCCAGACACCTCCAGCTAGCCTCTCATTTGTTCTCGCTATTCCTGTTCATCTTCCGCAGAAATTGCAAACTGGGCCAAACAGGAGTTTAAAGGGACTGACTCTCCAAGTGGGGAGAGTGTTAGTAAAGCGTCTGGAATGTTGCACCCGAGTACCAGGGGAGGAAAACTGAGACATATTTGAACACGTCTCCCGTTCACATGGTTGATCATACTTGGGTTCCACATGCATGTTTTAGCTGAAGGAAGAATACCTTAAACCTGGAGAGTTGAGACCCGTGTAATGGGTACCATGCAATATGACTTCAAAGGGTCTTCATTTGCTCACCGAACCTCTCCAATCCTATCACTGCTGCGTTTATGCCCCTGTACACATGCTTGATTCTCTTTTGGAGACATAGCAATCCATAGGTTTTACGATACTTACTAGTCAGGTACATTCTTAGGCGTTTAATATGCGGTGTTGAGTCCATTTCGTTGAGCAAGGAGTAGCTCTTGTCTATTCCATATTTGGCCTAAGGAACTTTATCTGTGCTCATTTCAATCTCTGGTTTTATGCAGCACCCCAACTCACCTTTACCCTTAAGCAAGCATAAGTTGGTTTTCTAAATTTGAGACCCTGTTCTGTTCTGTAATTCAGTTCCTGTGTAGCCAAGTTTACATTCCGTGTATTGCTGATATCTTATGATGTTTCTTTTTCTGTGTGACTTATTTCAGTTAGAATCATCATACCTGAATCCACTCATTGTGATGCTAAGGGCCTGATGACATAGATTTCATTGCTGAGTGATATTGCTTTGTAAGTAAATACCACAACTTCTTTATCCATTTTTCACTTTCTGCGATGTTGAACTTGTACTGTAAACGAGGTTCTTGTAAACAGAGCCGTTCGAAACTTTGGGGTGGCTGTGTCTTTTTGATTTTAATTTCCCTAAGCTATAGGACCATAAGTGGAAGTGCCCTAGGTTCTGTTGCTTTGTTTTTTACATGTTTCAGGAAACACCATACACTTCTCCCGAGTGGTTGTTGGCAATTTACATCCCGCCCATCAGCATAACAAGGCTCCCAGTTCTCCATGGCCTGTCCTGCCTTTCTGGATTTTACACTTTTTTCAGATGGCCCTTTTGACCGGGGGGAAGTGAGACTTCATTGTAGTGCAGATTTCCTTTGCAAGCTTGCTTGGTTGGCCAAAAAGGGCGTATGCGTTTTTTCCTGAATATATTCAGGAAAAAACGCATACGCCTTTTTTGGCCAAGTGCATCATTGTGGACGTTCTGCCTCTTTTCCTATGCTTTCAATGCAATTCCAGTCTACCTCCTGAAATCGGTTTCCTGCAATTCTGCCCCGCTTTCAAGTCCTCTTGGCAGCCTTACTTCAGTCTATTTTTGGACGATAGCTGTCATTTATAACTCTGCAGGTTTGTGAATTACAGTGCCCCTGAGCTCCTTTCTTCAACTCGCTTTCTTGTGACCTGGCCGCAACACCGCAGGATGGCTTCAGGCCCTAATCTGGTTCCGGCACGGCATGCTGAGCCTTTGGTTATTTCCTCTTCCTGGTGGGAAATGAGAGTTAAATTTGCCCGTCCAGACACCTCCAGCTAGTCTCTCATTGGTTCTCGCTATTCCTGTTCATCTTCCGCAGAAATTGCAAACTGGGCCAAACAGGAGGTTAAAGGCGCTGACTCTCCAAGTGGGGAGAGTGTTAGTAAAGCCTCTGGAATGTTGCACCCGAGTACCAGGGGAGGAAAACTGAGACATATTTGAACACGTCTCCCGTTCACATGGTTGATCATACTTGGGATCCACATGCATGTTTTAGCTGAAGGAAGAATACCTTAAACCTGGAGAGTTAAGACCCGTGTAATGGGTACCAAGCAATATGACTTCAAAGGATCTTCATTTGCTCACCGAACCTCTCCAATCCTATCACTGCTGCGTTTATGCCCCTGTACACATGCTTGATTCTCTTTCGGAGACATAGCAATCCATAGGTTTTAAGATACTTACTAGTCAGGTACATTCTTAGGCGTTTAATATGCGGTGTTGAGTCCATTTCGTTGAGCAAGGAGTAGCTCTTGTCTATTCCATATTTGGCCTAAGGAACTTTATCTGTGCTCATTTCAATCTCTCGTTTTATGCAGCACCCCAACTCACCTTTACCCTTAAGCAAGCATAAGTTGGTTTTCTAAATTTGAGACCCTGTTCTGTTCTGTAATTCAGTTCCTGTGTAGCCAAGTTTACATTCCGTGTATTGCTGATATCTTATGATGTTTCTTTTTCTGTGTGACTTATTTCAGTTAGAATCATCATACCTGAATCCACTCATTGTGATGCTAAGGGCCTGATGACATAGATTTCATTGCTGAGTGATATTGCTTTGTAAGTAAATACCACAACTTCTTTATCCATTTTTCACTTTCTGCGATGTTGAACTTGTACTGTAAACGAGGTTCTTGTAAACAGAGCCGTTCGAAACTTTGGGGTGGCTGTGTCTTTTTGATTTTAATTTCCCTAAGCTATAGGACCATAAGTGGAAGTGCCCTAGGTTCTGTTGCTTTGTTTTTTACATGTTTCAGGAAACACCATACACTTCTCCCGAGTGGTTGTTGGCAATTTACATCCCGCCCATCAGCATAACAAGGCTCCCAGTTCTCCATGGCCTGTCCTGCCTTTCTGGATTTTACACTTTTTTCAGATGGCCCTTTTGACCGGGGGGAAGTGAGACTTCATTGTAGTGCAGATTTCCTTTGCAACCTTGCTTGGTTGGCCAAAAAGGGCGTATGCGTTTTTTCCTGAATATATTCAGGAAAAAACGCATACGCCCTTTTTTGGCCAAGTGCATCATTGTGGACGTTCTGCCTCTTTTCCTATGCTTTCAATGCAATTCCAGTCTACCTCCTGAAATCGGTTTCCTGCAATTCTGCCCCGCTTTCAAGTCCTCTTGGCAGCCTTACTTCAGTCTATTTTTGGACGATAGCTGTCATTTATAACTCTGCAGGTTTGTGAATTACAGTGCCCCTGAGCTCCTTTCTTCAACTTGCTTTCTTGTGACCTGGCCGCAACACCGCAGGATGGCTTCAGGCCCTAATCTGGTTCCGGCACGGCATGCTGAGCCTTTGGTTATTTCCTCTTCCTGGTGGGAAATGAGAGTTAAATTTGCCCGTCCAGACACCTCCAGCTAGTCTCTCATTGGTTCTCGCTATTCCTGTTCATCTTCCGCAGAAATTGCAAACTGGGCCAAACAGGAGGTTAAAGGCGCTGACTCTCCAAGTGGGGAGAGTGTTAGTAAAGCGTCTGGAATGTTGCACCCGAGTACCAGGGGAGGAAAACTGAGACATATTTGAACACGTCTCCCGTTCACATGGTTGATCATACTTGGGTTCCACATGCATGTTTTAGCTGAAGGAAGAATACCTTAAACCTGGAGAGTTAAGACCCGTGTAATGGGTACCAAGCAATATGACTTCAAAGGATCTTCATTTGCTCACCGAACCTCTCCAATCCTATCACTGCTGCGTTTATGCCCCTGTACACATGCTTGATTCTCTTTCGGAGACATAGCAATCCATAGGTTTTAAGATACTTACTAGTCAGGTACATTCTTAGGCGTTTAATATGCGGTGTTGAGTCCATTTCGTTGAGCAAGGAGTAGCTCATGTCTATTCCATATTTGACTTAAGGAACTTTATCTGTGCTCATTTCAATCTCTCGTTTTATGCAGCACCCCAACTCACCTTTACACTTAAGCAAGCCTAAGTTGGTTTTCTAAATTTGAGACCCTGTTCTGTTCTGTAATTCAGTTCCTGTGTAGCCAAGTTTACATTCCGTGTATTACTGATATCTTATGATGTTTCTTTTTCTGTGTGACTTACTTCAGTTAGAATCATCATACCTGAATCCACTCATTGTGCTGCTAAGGGCCTGATGACACAGATTTCATTGCTGAGTGATATTGCTTTGTAAGTAAATACCACAACTTCTTTATCCATTTTTCACTTTCTGCGATGTTGAACTTGTACTGTAAACGAGGCTCTTGTAAACAGAGCCGTTCCAAACTTTGGGGTGGCTGTGTCTTTTTGATTTTAATTTCCCTAAGCTATAGGACCATAAGTGGAAGTGCCCTAGGTTCTGTTGCTTTGTTTTTTAGATGTTTCAGGAAACACCATACACTTCTCCCGAGTGGTTGTTGGCAATTTACATCCCGCCCATCAGCATAACAAGGCTCCCAGTTCTCAATGGCCTGTTGCCTTTCTGGATTTTACACTTTTTTCAGATGGCCCTTTTGACCGGGGGGAAGTGAGACTTCATTGTAGTGCAGATTTCCTTTGCAAGCTTGCTTGGTTGGCCAAAAAGGGCGTATGCGTTTTTTCCTGAATATATTCAGGAAAAAACGCATACGCCCTTTTTGGCCAAGTGCATCATTGTGGACGTTCTGCCTCTTTTCCTATGCTTTCAATGCAATTCCAGTCTACCTCCTGAAATCGGTTTCCTGCAATTCTGCCCCGCTTTCAAGTCCTCTTGGCAGCCTTACTTCAGTCTATTTTTGGACGATAGCTGTCATTTATAACTCTGCAGGTTTGTGAATTACAGTGTCCCTGAGCTCCTTTCTTCAACTCGCTTTCTTTTGACCTGGCCGCAACACCGCAGGATGGCTTCAGGCCCTAATCTGGTTCCGGCCCGGCATGCTGAGCCTTTGGTTAATTCCTCTTCCTGGTGGGAAATGAGAGTTAAATTTGCCCGTCCAGACACCTCCAGCTAGCCTCTCATTTGTTCTCGCTATTCCTGTTCATCTTCCGCAGAAATTGCAAACTGGGCCAAACAGGAGTTTAAAGGGACTGACTCTCCAAGTGGGGAGAGTGTTAGTAAAGCGTCTGGAATGTTGCACCCGAGTACCAGGGGAGGAAAACTGAGACATATTTGAACACGTCTCCCGTTCACATGGTTGATCATACTTGGGTTCCACATGCATGTTTTAGCTGAAGGAAGAATACCTTAAACCTGGAGAGTTGAGACCCGTGTAATGGGTACCATGCAATATGACTTCAAAGGGTCTTCATTTGCTCACCGAACCTCTCCAATCCTATCACTGCTGCGTTTATGCCCCTGTACACATGCTTGATTCTCTTTTGGAGACATAGCAATCCATAGGTTTTACGATACTTACTAGTCAGGTACATTCTTAGGCGTTTAATATGCGGTGTTGAGTCCATTTCGTTGAGCAAGGAGTAGCTCTTGTCTATTCCATATTTGGCCTAAGGAACTTTATCTGTGCTCATTTCAATCTCTGGTTTTATGCAGCACCCCAACTCACCTTTACCCTTAAGCAAGCATAAGTTGGTTTTCTAAATTTGAGACCCTGTTCTGTTCTGTAATTCAGTTCCTGTGTAGCCAAGTTTACATTCCGTGTATTGCTGATATCTTATGATGTTTCTTTTTCTGTGTGACTTATTTCAGTTAGAATCATCATACCTGAATCCACTCATTGTGATGCTAAGGGCCTGATGACATAGATTTCATTGCTGAGTGATATTGCTTTGTAAGTAAATACCACAACTTCTTTATCCATTTTTCACTTTCTGCGATGTTGAACTTGTACTGTAAACGAGGTTCTTGTAAACAGAGCCGTTCGAAACTTTGGGGTGGCTGTGTCTTTTTGATTTTAATTTCCCTAAGCTATAGGACCATAAGTGGAAGTGCCCTAGGTTCTGTTGCTTTGTTTTTTACATGTTTCAGGAAACACCATACACTTCTCCCGAGTGGTTGTTGGCAATTTACATCCCGCCCATCAGCATAACAAGGCTCCCAGTTCTCCATGGCCTGTCCTGCCTTTCTGGATTTTACACTTTTTTCAGATGGCCCTTTTGACCGGGGGGAAGTGAGACTTCATTGTAGTGCAGATTTCCTTTGCAAGCTTGCTTGGTTGGCCAAAAAGGGCGTATGCGTTTTTTCCTGAATATATTCAGGAAAAAACGCATACGCCTTTTTTGGCCAAGTGCATCATTGTGGACGTTCTGCCTCTTTTCCTATGCTTTCAATGCAATTCCAGTCTACCTCCTGAAATCGGTTTCCTGCAATTCTGCCCCGCTTTCAAGTCCTCTTGGCAGCCTTACTTCAGTCTATTTTTGGACGATAGCTGTCATTTATAACTCTGCAGGTTTGTGAATTACAGTGCCCCTGAGCTCCTTTCTTCAACTTGCTTTCTTGTGACCTGGCCGCAACACCGCAGGATGGCTTCAGGCCCTAATATGGTTCCGGCACGGCATGCTGAGCCTTTGGTTATTTCCTCTTGCTGGTGGGAAATGAGAGTTAAATTTGCCCGTCCAGACACCTCCAGCTAGTCTCTCATTGGTTCTCGCTATTCCTGTTCATCTTCCGCAGAAATTGCAAACTGGGCCAAACAGGAGGTTAAAGGCGCTGACTCTCCAAGTGGGGAGAGTGTTAGTAAAGCGTCTGGAATGTTGCACCCGAGTACCAGGGGAGGAAAACTGAGACATATTTGAACACGTCTCCCGTTCACATGGTTGATCATACTTGGGTTCCACATGCATGTTTTAGCTGAAGGAAGAATACCTTAAACCTGGAGAGTTAAGACCCGTGTAATGGGTACCAAGCAATATGACTTCAAAGGATCTTCATTTGCTCACCGAACCTCTCCAATCCTATCACTGCTGCGTTTATGCCCCTGTACACATGCTTGATTCTCTTTCGGAGACATAGCAATCCATAGGTTTTAAGATACTTACTAGTCAGGTACATTCTTAGGCGTTTAATATGCGGTGTTGAGTCCATTTCGTTGAGCAAGGAGTAGCTCTTGTCTATTCCATATTTGACTTAAGGAACTTTATCTGTGCTCATTTCAATCTCTCGTTTTATGCAGCACCCCAACTCACCTTTACACTTAAGCAAGCCTAAGTTGGTTTTCTAAATTTGAGACCCTGTTCTGTTCTGTAATTCAGTTCCTGTGTAGCCAAGTTTACATTCCGTGTATTACTGATATCTTATGATGTTTCTTTTTCTGTGTGACTTACTTCAGTTAGAATCATCATACCTGAATCCACTCATTGTGCTGCTAAGGGCCTGATGACACAGATTTCATTGCTGAGTGATATTGCTTTGTAAGTAAATACCACAACTTCTTTATCCATTTTTCACTTTCTGCGATGTTGAACTTGTACTGTAAACGAGGTTCTTGTAAACAGAGCCGTTCCAAACTTTGGGGTGGCTGTGTCTTTTTGATTTTAATTTCCCTAAGCTATAGGACCATAAGTGGAAGTGCCCTAGGTTCTGTTGCTTTGTTTTTTAGATGTTTCAGGAAACACCATACACTTCTCCCGAGTGGTTGTTGGCAATTTACATCCCGCCCATCAGCAGAACAAGGCTCCCAGTTCTCCATGGCCTGTCCTGCCTTTCTGGATTTTACACTTTTTTCAGATGGCCCTTTTGACCGGGGGGAAGTGAGACTTCATTGTAGTGCAGATTTCCTTTGCAAGCTTGCTTGGTTGGCCAAAAAGGGCGTATGCGTTTTTTCCTGAATATATTCAGGTAAAAACGCATACGCCCTTTTTGGCCAAGTGCATCATTGTGGACGTTCTGCCTCTTTTCCTATGCTTTCAATGCAATTCCAGTCTACCTCCTGAAATCGGTTTCCTGCAATTCTGCCCCGCTTTCAAGTCCTCTTGGCAGCCTTACTTCAGTCTATTTTTGGACGATAGCTGTCATTTATAACTGCAGGTTTGTGAATTACAGTGCCCCTGAGCTCCTTTCTTCAACTCGGTTTCTTTTGAGCTGGCCGCAATACCGCAGGATGGCTTCAGGCCCTAATATGGTTCCGGTACGGAACGCTGAGCCTTTGGTTATTTCCTCTTCCTGTTGCGAAATGAGAGTTAAATTTGCCCGTCCAGACACCTCCAGCTAGCCTCTCATTGGTTCTCGCTATTCCTGTTCATCTTCCGCAGAAATTGCAAACTGTGCCAAACAGGAGGTTAAAGGCGCTGACTCTCCAAGTGGGGAGAGTGTTAGTAAAGCGTCTGGAATGTTGCACCCGAGTACCAGGGGAGGAAAACTGAGACATATTTGAACACGTCTCCCGTTCACATGGTTGATCATACTTGGGTTCCACATGCATGTTTTAGCTGAAGGAAGAATACCTTAAACCTGGAGAGTTGAGACCCGTGGAATGGGTACCATGCAATATGACTTCAAAGAGTCTTCATTTGCTCACCGAACCTCTCCAATCCTATCACTGCTGCGTTTATGCCCCTGTACACATGCTTGATTCTCTTTCGGAGACATAGCAATCCATAGGTTGTAAGTTACTTACTAGTCAGGTACATTCTTAGGCGTTTAATATGCGATGTTGAGTCCATTTCGTTGAGCAAGGAGTAGCTCTTGTCTATTCCATATTTGACTTAAGGAACTTTATCTGTACTCATTTCAATCTCTGGTTTTATGCAGCACCCCAACTCACCTTTACCCTTAAGCAAGCATAAGTTGGTTTTCTAAATTTGAGACCCTGTTCTGTTCTGTAATTCAGTTCCTGTGTAGCCAAGTTTACATTCCGTGTATTACTGATATCTTATGATGTTTCTTTTTCTGTGTGACTTACTTCAGTTAGAATCATCATACCTGAATCCACTCATTGTGCTGCTAAGGGCCTGATGACACAGATTTCATTGCTGAGTGATATTGCTTTGTAAGTAAATACCACAACTTCTTTATCCATTTTTCACTTTCTGCGATGTTGAACTTGTACTGTAAACGAGGTTCTTTTAAACAGAGCCGTTCCAAACTTTGGGGTGGCTGTGTCTTTTTGATTTTAATTTCCCTAAGCTATAGGACCATAAGTGGAAGTGCCCTAGGTTCTGTTGCTTTGTTTTTTAGATGTTTCAGGAAACACCATACACTTCTCCCGAGTGGTTGTTGGCAATTTACATCCCGCCCATCAGCAGAACAAGGCTCCCAGTTCTCCATGGCCTGTCCTGCCTTTCTGGATTTTACACTTTTTTCAGATGGCCCTTTTGACCGGGGGGAAGTGAGACTTCATTGTAGTGCAGATTTCCTTTGCAAGCTTGCTTGGTTGGCCAAAAAGGGCGTATGCGTTTTTTCCTGAATATATTCAGGAAAAAACGCATACGCCCTTTTTGGCCAAGTGCATCATTGTGGACGTTCTGCCTCTTTTCCTATGCTTTCAATGCAATTCCAGTCTACCTCCTGAAATCGGTTTCCTGCAATTCTGCCCCGCTTTCAAGTCCTCTTGGCAGCCTTACTTCAGTCTATTTTTGGACGATAGCTGTCATTTATAACTCTGCAGGTTTGTGAATTACAGTGCCCCTGAGCTCCTTTCTTCAACTCGCTTTCTTGTGAGCTGGCCGCAACACCGCAGGATGGCTTCAGGCCCTAATCTGGTTCCGGTACTGCACGCTGAGCCTTTGGTTATTTCCTCTTCCTGGTGGGAAATGAGAGTTAAATTTGCCCGTCCAGACACCTCCAGCTAGCCTCTCATTGGTTTTCGGTATTCCTGTTCATCTTCCGCAGAAATTGCAAACTGGGCCAAACAGGAGGTTAAAGGCGCTGACTCTCCAAGTGAGGAGAGTGTTAGTAAAGCGTCTGGAATGTTGCACCCGAGTACCAGGGGAGGAAAACTGAGACATATTTGAACACGTCTCCCGTTCACATGGTTGATCATACTTGGGTTCCACATGCATGTTTTAGCTGAAGGAAGAATACCTTAAACCTGGAGAGTTGAGACCCGTGTAATGGGTACCATGCAATATGACTTCAAAGGGTCTTCATTTGCTCACCGAACCTCTCCAATCCTATCACTGCTGCGTTTATGCCCCTGTACACATGCTTGATTCTCTTTTGGAGACATAGCAATCCATAGGTTTTACGATACTTACTAGTCAGGTACATTCTTAGGCTTTTAATATGCGGTGTTGAGTCCATTTCGTTGAGCAAGGAGTAGCTCTTGTCTATTCCATATTTGACTTAAGGAACTTTATCTGTGCTCATTTCAATCTCTGGTTTTATGCAGCACCCCAACTCACCTTTACCCTTAAGCAAGCATAAGTTGGTTTTCTCAATTTGAGACCCTGTTCTGTTCTGTAATTCAGTTCCTGTGTAGCCAAGTTTACATTCCGTGTATTACTGATATCTTATGATGTTTCTTTTTCTGTGTGACTTATTTCAGTTAGAATCATTATACCTGAATCCACTCATTGTGCTGCTAAGGGCCTGATGACATAGATTTCATTGCTGATTGATATTGCTTTGTAAGTGAATACCACAACTTCTTTATCCATTTTTCACTTTCTGCGATGTTGAACTTGTACTGTAAACGAGGTTCTTGTAAACAGAGCCGTTCCATACTTTGGGGTGGCTGTGTCTTTTTGATTTTAATTTCCCTAAGCTATAGGACCATAAGTGGAATTGCCCTAGGCTCTGTTGCTTTGTTTTTTAGATGTTTCAGGAAACACCATACACTTCTCCCAAGTGTCTGTTGGCAATTTACATCCCGCCCATCAGCATAACAAGGCTCCCAGTTCTCAATGGCCTGTTGCCTTTCTGGATTTTACACTTTATTCAGATGGCCCTTTTGACCGGGGGGAAGTGAGACTTCATTGTAGTGCAGATTTCCTTTGCAAGCTTGCTTGGTTGGCCAAAAAGGGCGTATGCGTTTTTTCCTGAATATATTCAGGAAAAAACGCATACGCCCTTTTTGGCCAAGTGCATCATTGTGGACGTTCTGCCTCTTTTCCTATGCTTTCAATGCAATTCCAGTCTACCTCCTGAAATCGGTTTCCTGCAATTCTGCCCTGCTTTCAAGTCCTCTTGGCAGCCTTACTTCAGTCTATTTTTGGACGATAGCTGTCATTTATAACTCTGCAGGTTTGTGAATTACAGTGCCCCTGAGCTCCTTTCTTCAACTCGCTTTCTTGTGACCTGGCCGCAACAACGCAGGATGGCTTCAGGCCCTAATCTGGTTCCGGCCCGGCATGCTGAGCCTTTGGTTAATTCCTCTTCCTGGTGGGAAATGAGAGTTAAATTTGCCCGTCCAGACACCTCCAGCTAGCCTCTCATTGGTTCTCGCTATTCCTGTTCATCTTCCGCAGAAATTGCAAACTGGGCCAAACAGGAGGTTAAAGGGACTGACTCTCCAAGTGGGGAGAGTGTTAGTAAAGCGTCTGGAATGTTGCACCCGAGTACCAGGGGAGGAAAACTGAGACATATTTGAACACGTCTCCCGATCACATGGTTGATCATACTCTAGGTTCCACATGCATGTTTTAGCTGAAGGAAGAATACCTTAAACCTGGGTAGTTGAAACCCGTGGAATGGGTACCATGCAATATGACTTCAAAGGGTCTTCATTTGCTCACCGAACCTCTCCAATCCTATCACTGCTGCGTTTATGCCCCTGTACACATGCTTGATTCTCTTTCGGAGACATAGCAATCCATAGGTTTTAAGATACTTACTAGTCAGGTACATTCTTAGGCGTTTAATATGGGGTGTTGAGTCCATTTCGTTGAGCAAGGAGTAGCTCTTGTCTATTCCATATTTGGCTTAAGGAACTTTATCTGTGCTCATTTAAAGCTCTGGTTTTATGCAGCACCCCAACTCACCTTTACCCTTAAGCAAGAATAAGTTGGTTTTCTAAATTTGAGACCGTGTTCTGTTCTGTAATTCAGTTCCTGTGTAGCCAAGTTTACATTCCGTGTATTACTGATATCTTATGATGTTTCTTTTTCTGTGTGACTTATTTCAGTTAGAATCATCATACCTGAATCCACTCATTGTGCTGCTAAGGGCCTGATGACACAGATTTCATTGCTGAGTGATATTGCTTTGTAAGTAAATACCACAACTTCTTTATCCATTTTTCACTTTCTGCGATGTTGAACTTGTACTGTAAACGAGGTTCTTGTAAACAGAGGCGTCCCAAACTTTGGGGTGGCTGTGTCTTTTTGATTTTAATTTCCCTAAGCTATAGGACCATAAGTGGAAGTGCCCTAGGTTCTGTTGCTTTGTTTTTTAGATGTTTCAGGAAACACCATACACTTCTCCCGAGTGGTTGTTGGCAATTTACATCCTGCCCATCAGCATAACAAGGCTCCCAGTTCTCCATGGCCTGTCCTGCCTTTCTGGATTTTACACTTTTTTCAGATGGCCCTTTTGACCAGGGGGAAGTGAGACTTCATTGTAGTGCAGATTTCCTTTGCAAGCTTGCTTGGTTGGCCAAAAAGGGCGTATGCGTTTTTTCCTGAATATATTCAGGAAAAAACGCATACGCCCTTTTTGGCCAAGTGCATCATTGTGGACGTTCTGCCTCTTTTCCTATGCTTTCAGTGCAATTCCAGTCTACCTCCTGAAATCGGTTTCCTGCAATTCTGCCCCGCTTTCAAGTCCTCTTGGCCGCCTTACTTCAGTCTATTTTTGGACGATAGCTGTCATTTATAACTCTGCAGGTTTGTGAATTACAGTGCCCCTGAGCTCCTTTCTTCAACTCGCTTTCTTGTGACCCGGCCGCAACCCTGCATGATGGCTTCAGGCCCTAATCTGGTTCCGGCCCGGCATGCTGAGCCTTTGGTTAATTCCTCTTCCTGGTGGGAAATGAGAGTTAAATTTGCCCGTTCAGACACCTCCAGCTAGTCTCTCATTGGTTCTCGCTATTCCTGTTCATCTTCCGCAGAAATTGCAAACTGGGCCAAACAGGAGGTTAAAGGGACTGACTCTCCAAGTCGGGAGAGTGTTAGTAAAGCATCTGGAATGTTGCACCCGAGTACCAGGGGAGGAAAACTGAGACATATTTGAACACGTCTACCGTTCACATGGTTGATCATACTCTGGGTTCCACATGCATGTTTTAGCTGAAGGAAGAATACCTTAAACCTGGAGAGTTGAGACCCGTGGAATGGGTACCTTGCAATATGACTTCAAAGGGTCTTCATTTGCTCACCGAACCTCTCCAATCCTATCACTGCTGCGTTTATGCCCCTGTACACACGCTTGATTCTCTTTTGGAGACATAGCAATCCATAGGTTTTAAGATACTTACTAGTCAGGTACATTCTTAGGCGTTTAATATGGGGTGTTGAGTCCATTTCGTTGAGCAAGGAGTAGCTCTTGTCTATTCCATATTTGGCTTAAGGAACTTTATCTGTGCTCATTTCAATCTCTGGTTTTATGCAGCACCCCAACTCACCTTTCCCCTTAAGCAAGCATAAGTTGGTTTTCTAAATTTGAGACCCTGTTCTGTTTTGGAATGCAGTTCCTGTGTAACCAAGTTTACATTCCGTTTATTAGTGATATCTTATGATGTTTCTTTTTCTGTGTGACTTATTTCAGTTAGAATCATCGTACCTGAATCCACTCATTATGCTGCTACGGGCCTGATGACATAGATTTCATTGCTGAGTGATACTGCATTGTACGTAAGTACCACAAGTTCTTTATCCATTTTTCACTTTCTGTGATATTGAACTTGTACGGTAAACGAGGTTCTTGTAAACGGAGGCGTCCCAAACTTTGGGGTGGCTGTGTCTTTTTGATTTTAATTTCCCTAAGCTATAGGACCATAAGTGGAAGTGCCCTAGGCTCTGTTGCTTTGTTTTTTAGATGTTTCAGGAAACACCATACACTTCTCCCGAATGGTTGTTAGCAATTTACATCCCGCCCATCAGCATAACAAGGCTCCCAGTTCTCCATGGCCTGTCCTGCCTTTCTGGATTTTACACTTTTTTCAGATGGCCCTTTTGACCGGGGGGAAGTGAGACTTCATTGTAGTGCAGATTTCCTTTGCAAGCTTGCTTGGTTCGCCAAAAAGGGTGTATGCGTTTTTTCCTGAATATATTCAGGAAAAAACGCATACGCCCTTTTTGGCCAAGTGCATCATTGTGGACGTTCTGCCTCTTTTCCTATGCTTTCAATGCAATTCCAGTCTACCTCCTGAAATCGGTTTCCTGCAATTCTGCCCCGCTTTCAAGTCCTCTTGGCAGCCTTACTTCAGTCTATTTTTGGACGATAGCTGTCATTTATAACTCTGCAGGTTTGTGAATTACAGTGCCCCTGAGCTCCTTTCTTCAACTCGCTTTCTTTTGAGCTGGCCGCAACAGCGCAGGATGGCTTCAGGCCCTAATCTGGTTCCGGCACGGCACGCTGAGCCTTTGGTTATTTCCTCTTCCTGGTGGGAAATGAGAGTTAAATTTGCCCGTCCAGACACCTCCAGCTAGTCTCTCATTGGTTCTCGCTATTCCTGTTCATCTTCCGCAGAAATTGCAAACTGGGCCAAACAGGAGGTTAAAAGCGCTGACTCTCCAAGTCGGGAGAGTGTTAGTAAAGCGTCTGGAATGTTGCACCCGAGTACCAGGGGAGGAAAACTGAGACATATTTGAACACATCTCCCGTTCACATGGTTGATCATACTTGGGTTCCACATGCATGTTTTAGCTGAAGGAAGAATACCTTAAACCTGGAGAGTTAAGACCCGTGTAATGGGTACCATGCAATATGACTTCAAAGGGTCTTCATTTGCTCACCGAACCTCTCCAATCCTATCACTGCTGCGTTTATGCCCCTGTACACATGCTTGATTCTCTTTTGGAGACATAGCAATCCATAGGTTTTAATTACTTACTAGTCAGGTACATTCTTAGGCGTTTAATATGCGGTGTTGAGTCCATTTCGTTGAGCAAGGAGTAGCTCTTGTCTATTCCATATTTGACTTAAGGAACTTTATCTGTGCTCATTTCAATCTCTGGTTTTATGCAGCACCCCAACTCACCTTTACCCTTAAGCAAGCATAAGTTGGTTTTCTAAATTTGAGACCCTGTTCTGTTCTGTAATTCAGTTCCTGTGTAGCCAAGTTTCCATTCCGTGTATTACTGATATCTTATGATGTTTCTTTTTCTGTGTGACTTACTTCAGTTAGAATCATCATACCTGAATCCACTCATTGTGCTGCTAAGGGCCTATGACACAGATTTCATTGCTGAGTGATATTTCTTTGTAAGTAAATACCACAACTTCTTTATCCATTTTTCACTTTCTGCGATGTTGAACTTGTACTGTAAACGAGGTTCTTGTAAACAGAGCCGTTCCAAACATTGGGGTGGCTGTGTCTTTTTGATTTTAATTTCCCTAAGCTATAGGACCATAAGTGGAAGTGCCCTAGGTTCTGTTGCTTTGTTTTTTAGATGTTTCAGGAAACACCGTACACTTCTCCCGAGTGGTTGTTGGCCATTTACATCCCGCCCATCAGCATAACAAGGCTCCCAGTTCTCCATGGCCTGTCCTGCCTTTCTGGATTTT
Organism: Stenella coeruleoalba; assembly: GCF_951394435.1. NCBI lineage: Eukaryota > Metazoa > Chordata > Mammalia > Artiodactyla > Delphinidae > Stenella > Stenella coeruleoalba. Next base: position 80,108 of record NW_027646004.1, on the reverse strand, counting down.
ACACTTTTTTCAGATGGCCCTTTTGACCGGGGGGAAGTGAGACTTCATTGTAGTGCAGATTTCCTTTGCAAGCTTGCTTGATTGGCCAAAAAGGGCGTATGCGTTTTTTCCTGAATATATTCAGGAAAAAACGCATACGCCCTTTTTGGCCAAGTGCATCATTGTGGACGTTCTGCCTCTTTTCCTATGCTTTCAATGCAATTCCAGTCTACCTCCTGAAATCGGTTTCCTGCAATTCTGCCCCGCTTTCAAGTCCTCTTGGCAGCCTTACTTCAGTCTATTTTTGGACGATAGCTGTCATTTATAACTCTGCAGGTTTGTGAATTACAGTGCCCCTGAGCTCCTTTCTTCAACTCGCTTTCTTTTGAGCTGGCCGCAACACCGCAGGATGGCTTCAGGCCCTAATCTGGTTCCGGTACGGCACGCTGAGCCTTTGGTTATTTCCTCTTCCTGGTGGGAAATGAGAGTTAAATTTGCCCGTCCAGACACCTCCAGCTAGCCTCTCATTGGTTCTCGCTATTCCTGTTCATCTTCCGCAGAAATTGCAAACTGGGCCAAACAGGAGGTTAAAGGCGCTGACTCTCCAAGTGGGGAGAGTGTTAGTAAAGCGTCTGGAATGTTGCACCCGAGTACCAGGGGAGGAAAACTGAGACATATTTGAACACGTCTCCCGTTCACATGGTTGATCATACTTGGGTTCCACATGCATGTTTTTGCTGAAGGAAGAATACCTTAAACCTGGAGAGTTGAGACCCGTGTAATGGGTACCATGCAATATGACTTCAAAGGGTCTTCATTTGCTCACCGAACCTCTTCAATCCTATCACTGCTGCGTTTATGCCCCTGTACACATGCTTGATTCTCTTTTGGAGACATAGCAATCCATAGGTTTTACGATACTTACTAGTCAGGTACATTCTTAGGCGTTTAATATGCGGTGTTGAGTCCATTTCGTTGAGCAAGGAGTAGCTCTTGTCTATTCCATATTTGACTTAAGGAACTTTATCTGTGCTCATTTCAATCTCTGGTTTTATGCAGCACCCCAACTCACCTTTACCCTTAAGCAAGCATAAGTTGGTTTTCTAAATTTGAGACCCTGTTCTGTTCTGTAATTCAGTTCTTGTGTAGCCAAGTTTACATTCCGTGTATTTCTGATACCTTATGATGTTTCTTTTTCTGTGTGACTTATTTCAGTTAGAATCATCATACCTGAATCCACTCATTGTGATGCTAAGGGCCTGATGACATAGATTTCATTGCTGAGTGATATTGCTTTGTAAGTAAATACCACAACTTCTTTATCCATTTTTCACTTTCTGCGATGTTGAACTTGTACTGTAAACGAGGTTCTTGTAAACAGAGGCGTCCCAAACTTGGGGTGGCAGTGTCTTTTTGATTTTAATTTCCCTAAACTATAGGACCATAAGTGGCAGTGCCCTAGGCTCTGTTGCTTTGTTTTTTAGATGTTTCAGGAAACACCATACACTTCTCCCGAGTGTCTGTTTGCAACTTACATCCTGCCCATCAGCATAACAAGGCTCCCAGTTCTCCATGGCCTGTCCTGCCTTTCTGGATTTTACACTTTTTTCAGATGGCCCTTTTGACCGGGGGGAAGTGAGACTTCATTGTAGTGCAGATTTCCTTTGCAAGCTTGCTTGGTTGGCCAAAAAGGGCGTATGCGTTTTTTCCTGAATATATTCAGGAATAATTTGCCCGTCCAGACACCTCCAGCTAGCCTCTCATTGGTTCTCGCTATTCCTGTTCATCTTCCGCAGAAATTGCAAACTGGGCCTAACAGAAGGTTAAAGGCGCTGACTCTCCAAGTGGGGAGAGTGTTAGTAAAGCGTCTGGAATGTTGCACCCGAGTACCAGGGGAGGAAAACTGAGACATATTTGAACACGTCTCCCGTTCACATGGTTGATCATATTTGGGTTCCACATGCATGTTTTAGCTGAAGGAAGAATACCTTAAACCTGGAGAGTTGAGACCCGTGTAATGGGTACCATGCAATATGACTTCAAAGGGTCTTCATTTGCTCACCGAACCTCTCCAATCCTATCACTGCTGCGTTTATGCCCCTGTACACATGCTTGATTCTCTTTTGGAGACATAGCAATCCATAGGTTTTACGATACTTACTAGTCAGGTACATTCTTAGGCGTTTAATATGCGGTGTTGAGTCCATTTCGTTGAGCAAGGAGTAGCTCTTGTCTATTCCATATTTGACTTAAGGAACTTTATCTGTGCTCATTTCAATCTCTGGTTTTATGCAGCACCCCAACTCACCTTTCCCCTTAAGCAAGCATAAGTTGGTTTTCTAAATTTGAGACCCTGTTCTGTTCTGTAATTCAGTTCCTGTGTAGCCAAGTTTACATTCCGTGTATTACTGATATCTTATGATGTTTCTTTTTCTGTGTGACTTATTTCAGTTAGAATCATCATACCTGAATCCACTCATTGTGATGCTAAGGGCCTGATGACATAGATTTCATTGCTGAGTGATATTGCTTTGTAAGTAAATACCACAACTTCTTTATCCATTTTTCACTTTCAGCGATGTTGAACTTGTACTGTAAATGAGGTTCTTGTAAACAGAGGCGTCCCAAACTTTGGGGTGGCTGTGTCTTTTTGATTTTAATTTCCCTAAGCTATAGGACCATAAGTGGCAGTGCCCTAGGCTCTGTTGCTTTGTTTTTTAGATGTTTCAGGAAACACCATACACTTCTCCCGAGTGTCTGTTGGCAATTTACATCCCGCCCATCAGCATAACAAGGCTCCCAGTTCTCCATGGCCTGTCCTGCCTTTCTGGATTTTACACTTTTTTCAGATGGCCCTTTTGACCGGGGGGAAGTGAGACTTCATTGTAGTGCAGATTTCCTTTGCAAGCTTGCTTGGTTGGCCAAAAAGGGCGTATGCGTTTTTTCCTGAATATATTCAGGAAAAAACGCATACGCCCTTTTTGGCCAAGTGCATCATTGTGGACGTTCTGCCTCTTTTCCTATGCTTTCAATGCAATTCCAGTCTACCTCCTGAAATCGGTTTCCTGCAATTCTGCCCCGCTTTCAAGTCCTCTTGGCAGCCTTACTTCAGTCTATTTTTGGACGATAGCTGTCATTTATAACTCTGCAGGTTTGTGAATTACAGTGCCCCTGAGCTCCTTTCTTCAACTCGCTTTCTTGTGACCTGGCCGCAACACCGCAGGATGGCTTCAGGCCCTAATCTGGTTCCGGCCCGGCATGCTGAGCCTTTTGTTAATTCCTCTTCCTGGTGGGAAATAAGAGTTAAATTTGCCCGTCCAGACACCTCCAGCTAGCCTCTCATTGGTTCTCGCTATTCCTGTTCATCTTCCGCAGAAATTGCAAACTGGGCCAAACAGGAGGTTAAAGGGACTGACTCTCCAAGTGGGGAGAGTGTTAGTAAAGCGTCTGGAATGTTGCACCCGATTACCAGGGGAGGAAAACTGAGACATATTTGAACACGTCTCCCGATCACATGGTTGATCATACTCTAGGTTCCACATGCATGTTTTAGCTGAAGGAAGAATACCTTAAACCTGGGTAGTTGAAACCCGTGGAATGGGTACCATGCAATATGACTTCAAAGGGTCTTCATTTGCTCACCAAACCTCTCCAATCCTATCACTGCTGCGTTTATGCCCCTGTACACATGCTTGATTCTCTTTCGGAGACATAGCAATCCATAGGTTTTAAGATACTTAGAAGTCAGGTACATTCTTAGGCGTTTAATATGCGGTGTTGAGTCCATTTCGTTGAGCAAGGAGTAGCTCTTGTCTATTCCATATTTGACTTAAGGAACTTTATCTGTGCTCATTTCAATCTCTGGTTTTATGCAGCACCCCAACTCACCTTTACCCTTAAGCAAGCATAAGTTGGTTTTCTAAATTTGAGACCCTGTTCTGTTCTGTAATTCAGTTCCTGTGTAGCCAAGTTTACATTCCGTGTATTACTGATATCTTATGATGTTTCTTTTTCTGTGTGACTTATTTCAGTTAGAATCATCATACCTGAATCCACTCATTGTGCTGCTAAGGGCCTGATGACATAGATTTCATTGCTGAGTGATATTGCTTTGTAAGTGAATACCACAACTTCTTTATCCATTTTTCACTTTCTGCGATGTTGAACTTGTACTGTAAACGAGGTTCTTGTAAACAGAGCCGTTCCAAACTTTGGGGTGGCTGTGTCTTTTTGATTTTAATTTCCCTAAGCTATAGGACCATAAGTGGAAGTGCCCTAGGCTCTGTTGCTTTGTTTTTTAGATGTTTCAGGAAACACCATACACTTCTCCCAAGTGTCTGTTGGCAATTTACATCCCGCCCATCAGCATAACAAGGCTCCCAGTTCTCAATGGCCTGTTGCCTTTCTGGATTTTACACTTTTTTCAGATGGCCCTTTTGACCGGGGGGAAGTGAGACTTCATTGTAGTGCAGATTTCCTTTGCAAGCTTGCTTGGTTGGCCAAAAAGGGCGTATGCGTTTTTTCCTGAATATATTCAGGAAAAAATGCATACACCCTTTTTGGCCAAGTGCATCATTGTGGACGTTCTGCCTCTTTTCCTATGCTTTCAATGCAATTCCAGTCTACCTCCTGAAATCGGTTTCCTGCAATTCTGCCCCGCTTTCAAGTCCTCTTGGCAGCCTTACTTCAGTCTATTTTTGGACGATAGCTGTCATTTATAACTCTGCAGGTTTGTGAATTACAGTGCCCCTGAGCTCCTTTCTTCAACTCGCTTTCTTGTGACCTGGCCGCAACACCGCAGGATGGCTTCAGGCCCTAATCTGGTTCCGGCCCGGCATGCTGAGTCTTTGGTTAATTCCTCTTCCTGGTGGGAAATGAGAGTTAAATTTGCCCGTCCAGACACCTCCAGCTAGCCTCTCATTGGTTCTCGCTATTCCTGTTCATCTTCCGCAGAAATTGCAAACTGGGCCAAACAGGAGGTTAAAGGGACTGACTCTCCAAGTGGGGAGAGTGTTAGTAAAGCGTCTGGAATGTTGCACCCGAGTACCAGGGGAGGAAAACTGAGACATATTTGAACACGTCTCCCGATCACATGGTTGATCATACTCTAGGTTCCACATGCATGTTTTAGCTGAAGGAAGAATACCTTAAACCTGGGTAGTTGAAACCCGTGGAATGGGTACCATGCAATATGACTTCAAAGGGTCTTCATTTGCTCACCGAACCTCTCCAATCCTATCACTGCTGCGTTTATGCCCCTGTACACATGCTTGATTCTCTTTCGGAGACATAGCAATCCATAGGTTTTAAAATACTTACTAGTCAGGTACATTCTTAGGCGTTTAATATGCGGTGTTGAGTCCATTTCGTTGAGCAAGGAGTAGCTCTTGTCTATTCCATTTTTGACTTAAGGAACTTTATCTGTGCTCATTTCAATCCCTGGTTTTATGCAGCACCCCAACTCACCTTTACCATTAAACAAGCATAAGTTAGTTTTCTAAATTTGAGACCCTGTTCTGTTCTGTAATTCAGTTCCTGTGTAGCCAAGTTTACATTCCGTGTATTACTGATATCTTATGATGTTTCTTTTTCTGTGTGACTTACTTCAGTTAGAATCATCATACCTGAATCCACTCATTGTGCTGCTAAGGGCCTGATGACACAGATTTCATTGCTGAGTGATATTGCTTTGTAAGTAAACACCACAACTTCTTTATCCATTTTTCACTTTCTGCGATGTTGAACTTGTACTGTAAACGAGGTTCTTGTAAACAGAGCCGTTCCAAACTTTGGGGTGGCTGTGTCTTTTTGATTTTAATTTCCCTAAGCTATAGGACCATAAGTGGAAGTGCCCTAGGTTCTGTTGCTTTGTTTTTTAGATGTTTCAGGAAACACCATACACTTCACCCGAGTGGTTGTTGGCAATTTACATCCCGCCCATCAGCATAACAAGGCTCCCAGTTCTCCATGGCCTGTCCTGCCTTTCTGGATTTTACACTTTTTTCAGATGGCCCTTTTGACCGGGGGGAAGTGAGACTTCATTGTAGTGCAGATTTCCTTTGCAAGCTTGCTTGGTTGGCCAAAAAGGGCGTATGCGTTTTTTCCTGAATATATTCAGGAAAAAACGCATATGCCCTTTTTGGCCAAGTGCATCATTGTGGACGTTCTGCCTCTTTTCCTATGCTTTCAATGCAATTCCAGTCTACCTCCTGAAATCGGTTTCCTGCAATTCTGCCCCGCTTTCAAGTCCTCTTGGCAGCCTTACTTCAGTCTATTTTTGGACGATAGCTGTCATTTATAACTCTGCAGGTTTGTGAATTACAGTGCCCCTGAGCTCCTTTCTTCAACTCGCTTTCTTTTGAGCTGGCCGCAACACCGCTGGATGGCTTCAGGCCCTAATCTGGTTCCAGTACGGCACGCTGAGCCTTTGGTTATTTCCTCTTCCTGGTGGGAAATGAGAGTTAAATTTGCCCGTCCAGACACCTCCAGCTAGCCTCTCATTGGTTCTCGCTATTCCTGTTCATCTTCCGCAGAAATTGCAAACTGGGCCAAACAGGAGGTTAAAGGCGCTGACTCTCCAAGTGGGGAGAGTGTTAGTAAAGCGTGTGGAATGTTGCACCTGAGTATCAGGGGAGGAAAACTGAGACATATTTGAACACGTCTCCCGTTCAAATGGTTGATCATACTTGGGTTCCACATGCATGTTTTAGCTGAAGGAAGAATACCTTAAACCTGGAGAGTTGAGACCCGTGTAATGGGTACCATGCAATATGACTTCAAAGGGTCTTCATTTGCTCACCGAACCTCTCCAATCCTATCACTGCTGCGTTTATGCCCCTGTACACATGCTTGATTCTCTTTTGGAGACATAGCAATCCATAGGTTTTACGATACTTACTAGTCAGGTACATTCTTAGGCGTTTAATATGCGGTGTTGAGTCCATTTCGTTGAGCAAGGAGTAGCTCTTGTCTATTCCATATTTGACTTAAGGAACTTTATCTGTGCTCATTTCAATCTCTGGTTTTATGCAGCACCCCACCTCACCTTTATCCTTAAGCAAGCATAATTTGGTTTTCTAAATTTGAGACCCTGTTCTGTTCTGTAATTCAGTTCCTGTGTAGCCAAGTTTACATTCCGTGTATTACTGATATCTTATGATGTTTCTTTTTCTGTGTGACTTATTTCAGTTAGAATCATCATACCTGAATCCACTCATTGTGCTGCTAAGGGCCTGATGACACAGATTTCATTGCTGAGTGATATTGCTTTGTAAGTAAATACCACAACTTCTTTATCCATTTTTCACTTTCTGTGATGTTGAACTTGTACTGTAAACGAGGTTCTTGTAAACAGAGCCGTTCCAAACTTTGGGGTGGCTGTGTCTTTTTGATTTTAATTTCCCTAAGCTATAGGACCATAAGTGGAAGTGCCCTAGGTTCTGTTGCTTTGTTTTTTAGATGTTTCAGGAAACACCATACACTTCTCCAGAGTGGTTGTTGGCAATTAACATCCCGCCCATCAGCATAACAAGGCTCCCAGTTCTCCATGGCCTGTCCTGCCTTTCTGGATTTTACACTTTTTTCAGATGGCCCTTTTGACCGGGGGGAAGTGAGACTTCATTGTAGTGCAGATTTCCTTTGCAAGCTTGCTTGGTTGGCCAAAAAGGGCGTATGCGTTTTTTCCTGAATATATTCAGGAAGAAACGCAAACGCCCTTTTTGGCCAAGTGCATCATTGTGGACGTTCTGCCTCTTTTCCTATGCTTTCAATGCAATTCCAGTCTACCTCCTGAAATCGGTTTCCTGCAATTCTGCCCCGCTTTCAAGTCCTCTTGGCAGCCTTACTTCAGTCTATTTCTGGACGATAGCTGTCATTTATAACTCTGCAGGTTTGTGAATTACAGTGCCCCTGAGCTCCTTTCTTCAACTTGCTTTCTTGTGAGCTGGCCGCAACACCGCAGGATGGCTTCAGGCCCTAATCTGGTTCCGGCACGGCACGCTGAGCCTTTGGTTATTTCCTCTTCCTGGTGGGAAATGAGAGTTAAATTTGCCCGTCCAGACACCTCCAGCTAGTCTCTCATTGGTTCTCGCTATTCCTGTTCATCTTCCGCAGAAATTGCAAACTGGGCCAAACAGGAGGTTAAAGGCGCTGACTCTCCAAGTGGGGAGAGTGTTAGTAAAGCGTCTGGAATGTTGCACCCGAGTACCAGGGGAGGAAAACTGAGACATATTTGAACACGTCTCCCGTTCACATGGTTGATCATACTTGGGTTCCACATGCATGTTTTAGCTGAAGGAAGAATACCTTAAACCTGGAGAGTTAAGACCCGTGTAATGGGTACCATGCAATATGACTTCAAAGGGTCTTCATTTGCTCACCGAACCTCTCCAATCCTATCACTGCTGCGTTTATGCCCCTGTACACATGCTTGATTCTCTTTCGGAGACATAGCAATCCATAGGTTTTAAGATACTTACTAGTCAGGTACATTCTTAGGCGTTTAATATGGGGTGTTGAGTCCATTTCGTTGAGCAAGGAGTAGCTCTTGTCTATTCCATATTTGGCTTAAGGAACTTTATCTGTGCTCATTTCAATCTCTGGTTTTATGCAGCACCCCAACTCACCTTTACCCTTAAGCAAGCATAAGTTGGTTTTCTAAATTTGAGACCCTGTTCTGTTCTGTAATTCAGTTCCTGTGTAGCCAAGTTTACATTCCGTGTATTACTGATATCTTATGATGTTTCTTTTTCTGTGTGACTTATTTCAGTTAGAATCATCATAACTGAATCCACTCATTGTGCTGCTAAGGGCCTGATGACACAGATTTCATTGCTGAGTGATATTGCTTTGTAAGTAAATACCACAACTTCTTTATCCATTTTTCACTTTCTGCGATGTTGAACTTGTACTGTAAAAGAGGTTCTTGTAAACAGAGCCGTTCCAAACTTTGGGTTGGCTGTGTCTTTTTGATTTTAATTTCCCTAAGCTATAGGACCATAAGTGGAAGTGCCCTAGGTTCTGTTGCTTTGTTTTTTAGATGTTTCAGGAAACACCATACACTTCTCCCGAGTGGTTGTTGGCAATTTACATCCCGCCCATCAGCATAACAAGGCTCCCAGTTCTCCATGGCCTGTCCTGCCTTTCTGGATTTTACACTTTTTTCAGATGACCCTTTTGACCGGGGGGAAGTGAGACTTCATTGTAGTGCAGATTTCCTTTGCAAGCTTGCTTGGTTGGCCAAAAAGGGCGTATGCGTTTTTTCCTGAATATATTCAGGAAAAAACGCATACGCCCTTTTTGGCCAAGTGCATCATTGTGGACGTTCTGCCTCTTTTCCTATGCTTTCAATGCAATTCCAGTCTACCTCCTGAAATCGGTTTCCTGCAATTCTGCCCCGCTTTCAAGTCCTCTTGGCAGCCTTACTTCAGTCTATTTTTTGACGATAGCTGTCATTTATAACTCTGCAGGTTTGTGAATTACAGTGCCCCTGAGCTCCTTTCTTCAACTTGCTTTCTTGTGAGCTGGCCGCAACACCGCAGGATGGCTTCAGGCCCTAATCTGGTTCCGGCACGGCACGCTGAGCCTTTCGTTATTTCCTTTTCCTGGTGGGAAATGAGAGTTAAATTTGCCCGTCCAGACACCTCCAGCTAGTCTCTCATTGGTTCTCGCTATTCCTGTTCATCTTCCGCAGATATTGCAAACTGGGCCAAACAGGAGGTTAAAGGCGCTGACTCTCCAAGTGGGGAGAGTGTTAGTAAAGCGTCTGGAATGTTGCACCCGAGTACCAGGGGAGGAAAACTGAGACATATTTGAACACGTCTCCCGATCACATGATTGATCATACTCTAGGTTCCACATGCATGTTTTAGCTGAAGGAAGAATACCTTAAACCTGGGTAGTTGAAACCCGTGTAATGGGTACCATGCAATATGACTTCAAAGGGTCTTCATTTGCTCACCGAACCTCTCCAATCCTATCACTGCTGCGTTTATGCCCCTGTACACATGCCTGATTCTCTTTCGGAGACATAGCAATCCATAGGTTTTAAGATACTTACTAGTCAGGTACATTCTTAGGCGTTTAATATGGGGTGTTGAGTCCATTTCGTTGAGCAAGGAGTAGCTCTTGTCTATTCCATATTTGGCTTAAGGAACTTTATCTGTGCTCATTTCAATCTCTGGTTTTATGCAGCACCCCAACTCACCTTTACCCTTAAGCAAGAATAAGTTGGTTTTCTAATTTGAGACCCTGTTCTGTTCTGTAATTCAGTTCCTGTGTAGCCAAGTTTACATTCCGTGTATTACTGATATCTTATGATGTTTCTTTTTCTGTGTGACTTATTTCAGTTAGAATCATCATACCTGAATCCACTCATTGTGCTGCTAAGGGCCTGATGACACAGATTTCATTGCTGAGTGATATTGCTTTGTAAGTAAATACCACAACTTCTTTATCCATTTTTCACTTTCTGCGATGTTGAACTTGTACTGTAAACGAGGTTCTTGTAAACAGAGCCGTTCCAAACTTTGGGGTGGCTGTGTCTTTTTGATTTTAATTTCCCTAAGCTATAGGACCATAAGTGGAAGTGCCCTAGGTTCTGTTGCTTTGTTTTTTAGATGTTTCAGGAAACACCATACACTTCTCCCGAGTGGTTGTTGGCAATTTACATCCCGCCCATCAGCATAACAAGGCTCCCAGTTCTCCATGGCCTGTCCTGCCTTTCTGGATTTTACACTTTTTTCAGATGACCCTTTTGACCGGGAGGAAGTGAGACTTCATTGTAGTGCAGATTTCCTTTGCAAGCCTGCTTGGTTGGCCAAAAAGGGCGTATGCGTTTTTTCCTGAATATATTCAGGAAAAAACGCATACGCCCTTTTTGGCCAAGTGCATCATTGTGGACGTTCTGCCTCTTTTCCTATGCTTTCAATGCAATTCCAGTCTACCTCCTGAAATCGGTTTCCTGCAATTCTGCCCCGCTTTCAAGTCCTCTTGGCAGCCTTACTTCAGTCTATTTTTTGATGATAGCTGTCATTTATAACTCTGCAGGTTTGTGAATTACAGTGCCCCTGAGCTCCTTTCTTCAACATGCTTTCTTGTGACCTGGCCGCAACACCGCAGGATGGCTTCAGGCCCTAATCTGGTTCCAGCATGGCACGCTGAGCCTTTGGTTATTTCCTCTTCCTGGTGGGAAATGAGAGTTAAATTTGCCCGTCCAGACACCTCCGGCTAGTCTCTCATTGGTTCTCGCTATTCCTGTTCATCTTCCGCAGAAATTGCAAACTGGGCCAAACAGGAGGTTAAAGGCGCTGACTCTCCAAGTGGGGAGAGTGTTAGTAAAGCGTCTGGAATGTTGCACCCGAGTACCAGGGGAGGAAAACTGAGACATATTTGAACACGTCTCCCGTTCACATGGTTGATCATACTTGGGTTCCACATGCATGTTTTAGCTGAAGGAAGAATACCTTAAACCTGGAGAGTTAAGACCCGTGTAATGGGTACCATGCAATATGACTTCAAAGGTTCTTCATTTGCTCACCGAACCTCTCCAATCCTATCACTGCTGCGTTTATGCCCCTGTACACATGCTTGATTCTCTTTCGGAGACATAGCAATCCATAGGTTTTAAGATACTTACTAGTCAGGTACATTCTTAGGCGTTTAATATGGGGTGTTGAGTCCATTTCGTTGAGCAAGGAGTAGCTCTTGTCTATTCCATATTTGGCTTAAGGAACTTTATCTGTGCTCATTTCAATCTCTGGTTTTATGCAGCACCCCAACTCACCTTTACCCTTAAGCAAGAATAAGTTGGTTTTCTAAATTTGAGACCCTGTTCTGTTCTGTAATTCAGTTCCTGTGTAGCCAAGTTTACATTCCGTGTATTACTGATATCTTATGATGTTTCTTTTTCTGTGTGACTTATTTCAGTTAGAATCATCATAACTGAATCCACTCATTGTGCTGCTAAGGGCCTGATGACACAGATTTCATTGCTGAGTGATATTGCTTTGTAAGTAAATACCACAACTTCTTTATCCATTTTTCACTTTCTGCGATGTTGAACTTGTACTGTAAACGAGGTTCTTGTAAACAGAGCCGTTCCAAACTTTGGGGTGGCTGTTTCTTTTTGATTTTAATTTCCCTAAGCTATAGGACCATAAGTGGAAGTGCCCTAGGTTCTGTTGCTTTGTTTTTTAGATGTTTCAGGAAACACCATACACTTCTCCCGAGTGGTTGTTGGCAATTTACATCCCGCCCATCAGCATAACAAGGCTCCCAGTTCTCCATGGCCTGTCCTGCCTTTCTGGATTTTACACTTTTTTCAGATGGTCCTTTTGACCGGGGGGAAGTGAGACTTCATTGTAGTGCAGATTTCCTTTGCAAGCTTGCTTGGTTGGCCAAAAAGGGCGTATGCGTTTTTTCCTGAATATATTCAGGAAAAAACGCATACGCCCTTTTTGGCCAAGTGCATCATTGTGGACGTTCTGCCTCTTTTCCTATGCTTTCAATGCAATTCCAGTCTACCTCCTGAAATCGGTTTCCTGCAATTCTGCCCCGCTTTCAAGTCCTCTTGGCAGCCTTACTTCAGTCTATTTTTGGACGATAGCTGTCATTTATAACTCTGCAGGTTTGTGAATTACAGTGCCCCTGAGCTCCTTTCTTCAACTTGCTTTCTTGTGACCTGGCCGCAACACCGCAGGATGGCTTCAGGCCCTAATCTGGTTCCGGTACGGCACGCTGAGCCTTTCGTTATTTCCTTTTCCTGGTGGGAAATGAGAGTTAAATTTGTCCGTCCAGACACCTCCAGCTAGTCTCTCATTGGTTCTCGCTATTCCTGTTCATCTTCCGCAGAAATTGCAAACTGGGACAAACAGGAGGTTAAAGGCGCTGACTCTCCAAGTGAGGAGAGTGTTAGTAAAGCGTCTGGAATGTTGCACCCGAGTACCAGGGGAGGAAAACTAAGACATATTTGAACACGTCTCCCGTTCACATGGTTGATCATACTTGGGTTCCACATGCATGTTTTAGCTGAAGGAAGAATACCTTAAACCTGGAGAGTTGAGACCCGTGTAATGGGTACCATGCAATATGACTTCAAAGGGTCTTCATTTGCTCACCGAACCTCTCCAATCCTATCACTGCTGCGTTTATGCCCCTGTACACATGCTTGATTCTCTTTTGGAGACTTAGCAATCCATAGGTTTTAAGATACTTACTAGTCAGGTACATTCTTAGGCGTTTAATATGCGGTGTTGAGTCCATTTCGTTGAGCAAGGAGTAGCTCTTGTCTATTCCATATTTGACTTAAGGAACTTTATCTGTGCTCATTTCAATCTCTGTTTTTATGCAGCACCCCACCTCACCTTTACCCTTAAGCAAGCATAAGTTGGTTTTCTAAATTTGAGACCCTGTTCTGTTCTGTAATTCAGTTCCTGTGTAGCCAAGTTTACATTCCGTGTATTACTGATATCTTATGATGTTTCTTTTTCTGTGTGACTTATTTCAGTTAGAATCATCATACCTGAATCCACTCATTGTGATGCTAAGGGCCTGATGACATAGATTTCATTGCTGAGTGATATTGCTTTGTAAGTAAATACCACAACTTCTTTATCCATTTTTCACTTTCTGCGATGTTGAACTTGTACTGTAAACGAGGTTCTTGTAAACAGAGGCGTCCCAAACTTTGGGGTGGCTGTGTCTTTTTGATTTTAATTTCCCTAAGCTATAGGACCATAAGTGGCAGTGCCCTAGGCTCTGTTGCTTTGTTTTTTAGATGTTTCAGGAAACACCATACACTTCTCCCCAGTGGCTGTTGGCAATTTACATCCCGCCCATCAGCATAACAAGGCTCCCAGTTCTCCATGGCCTGTCCTGCCTTTCTGGATTTTACACTTTTTTCAGATGGCCCTTTTGACCGGGGGGAAGTGAGACTTCATTGTAGTGCAGATTTCCTTTGCAAGCTTGCTTGGTTGGCCAAAAAGGGCGTATGCGTTTTTTCCTGAATATATTCAGGAAAAAACGCATACGCCCTTTTTGGCCAAGTGCATCATTGTGGACGTTCTGCCTCTTTTCCTATGCTTTCAATGCAATTCCAGTCTACCTCCTGAAATCGGTTTCCTGCAATTCTGCCCCGCTTTCAAGTCCTCTTGGCAGCCTTACTTCAGTCTATTTTTGGACGATAGCTGTCATTTATAACTCTGCAGGTTTGTGAATTACAGTGCCCCTGAGCTCCTTTCTTCAACTCGCTTTCTTGTGAGCTGGCCGCAACACCGCAGGATGGCTTCAGGCCCTAATCTGGTTCCGGCCCGGCATGCTGAGCCTTTGGTTAATTCCTCTTCCTGTTGGGAAATGAGAGTTAAATTTGCCCGTCCAGACACCTCCAGCTAGCCTCTCATTGGTTCTCGCTATTCCTGTTCATCTTCCGCAGAAATTGCAAACTGGGCCAAACAGGAGGTTAAAGGCGCTGACTCTCCAAGTGGGGAGAGTGTTAGTAAAGCTTCTGGAATGTTGCACCCGAGTACCAGGGGAGGAAAACTGAGACATATTTGAACACGTCTCCCGATCACATGGTTGATCATACTCTAGGTTCCACATGGATGTTTTAGCTGAAGGAAGAATACCTTAAACCTGGGTAGTTGAAACCCGTGGAATGGGTACCATGCAATATGACTTCAAAGGGTTTTCATTTGCTCACCGAACCTCTCCAATCCTATCACTGCTGCGTTTATGCCCCTGTACACATGCTTGATTCTCTTTCGGAGACATAGCAATCCATAGGTTTTAAGATACTTACTAGTCAGGTACATTCTTAGGCGTTTAATATGGGGTGTTGAGTCCATTTCGTTGAGCAAGGAGTAGCTCTTGTCTATTCCATATTTGGCTTAAGGAACTTTATCTGTGCTCATTTCAATCTCTGGTTTTATGCAGCACCCCAACTCACCTTTACCCTTAAGCAAGAATAAGTTGGTTTTCTAAATTTGAGACCCTGTTCTGTTCTGTAATTCAGTTCCTGTGTAGCCAAGTTTCCATTCCGTGTATTACTGATATCTTATGATGTTTCTTTTTCTGTGTGACTTATTTCAGTTAGAATCATCATACCTGAATCCACTCATTGTGCTGCTAAGGGCCTGATGACACAGATTTCATTGCTGAGTGATATTGCTTTGTAAGTAAATACCACAACTTCTTTATCCATTTTTCACTTTCTGCGATGTTGAACTTGTACTGTAAACGAGGTTCTTGTAAACAGAGCCGTTCCAAACTTTGGGGTGGCTGTGTCTTTTTGATTTTAATTTCCCTAAGCTATAGGACCATAAGTGGAAGTGCCCTAGGTTCTGTTGCTTTGTTTTTTAGATGTTTCAGGAAACACCATACACTTCTCCTGAGTGGTTGTTGGCAATTGACATCCCGCCCATCAGCATAACAAGGCTCCCAGTTCTCCATGGCCTGTCCTGCCTTTCTGGATTTTACACTTTTTTCAGATGGCCCTTTTGACCGGGGGGAAGTGAGACTTCATTGTAGTGCAGATTTCCTTTGCAAGCCTGCTTGGTTGGCCAAAAAGGGCGTATGCGTTTTTTCCTGAATATATTCAGGAAAAAACGCATACGCCCTTTTTGGCCAAGTGCATCATTGTGGACGTTCTGCCTCTTTTCCTATGCTTTCAATGCAATTCCAGTCTACCTCCTGAAATCGGTTTCCTGCAATTCTGCCCCGCTTTCAAGTCCTCTTGGCAGCCTTACTTCAGTCTATTTTTGGACGATAGCTGTCATTTATAACTCTGCAGGTTTGTGAATTACAGTGCCCCTGAGCTCCTTTCTTCAACATGCTTTCTTGTGACCTGGCCGCAACACCGCAGGATGGCTTCAGGCCCTAATCTGTTTCTGGCCCTGCACGCTGAGCCTTTGGTTAATTCCTCTTCCTGTTGGGAAATGAGAGTTAAATTTGCCCGTCCAGACACCTCCAGCTAGCCTCTCATTGGTTCTCGCTATTCCTGTTCATCTTCCGCAGAAATTGCAAACTGGGCCAAACAGGAGGTTAAAGGCGCTGACTCTCCAAGTGGGGAGAGTGTTAGTAAAGCATCTAGAATGTTTCACCCGAGTACCAGGGGAGGAAAACTGAGACATATTTGAACACGTCTCCCGATCACATGGTTGATCATACTCTAGGTTCCACATGCATGTTTTAGCTGAAGGAAGAATACCTTAAACCTGGGTAGTTGAAACCCGTGGAATGGGTACCATGCAATATGACTTCAAAGGGTCTTCATTTGCTCACCGAACCTCTCCAATCCTATGACTGCTGCTTTTATGCCCCTGTACACATGCTTGATTCTCTTTCGGAGACATAGCAATCCATAGGTTTTAAGATACTTACTAGTCAGGTACATTCTTAGGCGTTTAATATGGGGTGTTGAGTCCATTTCGTTGAGCAAGGAGTAGCTCTTGTCTATTCCATATTTGGCTTAAGGAACTTTATCTGTGCTCATTTCAATCTCTGGTTTTATGCAGCACCCCAACTCACCTTTTCCCTTAAGCAATAATAAGTTGGTTTTCTAAATTTGAGACCCTGTTCTGTTCTGTAATTCAGTTCCTGTGTAGCCAAGTTTACATTCCGTGTATTACTGATATCTTATGATGTTTCTTTTTCTGTGTGACTTATTTCAGTTAGAATCATCATAACTGAATCCACTCATTGTGCTGCTAAGGGCCTGATGACACAGATTTCATTGCTGAGTGATATTGCTTTGTAAGTAAATACCACAACTTCTTTATCCATTTTTCACTTTCTGCGATGTTGAACTTGTACTGTAAACGAGGTTCTTGTAAACAGAGCCGTTCCAAACTTTGGGTTGGCTGTGTCTTTTTGATTTTAATTTCCCTAAGCTATAGGACCATAAGTGGAAGTGCCCTAGGTTCTGTTGCTTTGTTTTTTAGATGTTTCAGGAAACACCATACACTTCTCCCGAGTGGTTGTTGGCAATTTACATTCCGCCGATCAGCATAACAAGGCTCCCAGTTCTCCATGGCCTGTCCTGCCTTTCTGGATTTTACACTTTTTTCAGATGGCCCTTTTGACCGGGGGGAAGTGAGACTTCATTGTAGTGCAGATTTCCTTTGCAAGCTTGCTTGGTTGGCCAAAAAGGGCGTATGCGTTTTTTCCTGAATATATTCAGGAAAAAACGCAAACGCCCTTTTTGGCCAAGTGCATCATTGTGGACGTTCTGCCTCTTTTCCTATGCTTTCAATGCAATTCCAGTCTACCTCCTGAAATCGGTTTCTTGCAATTCTGCCCCGCTTTCAAGTCCTCTTGGCAGCCTTACTTCAGTCTATTTTTGGACGATAGCTGTCATTTATAACTCTGCAGGTTTGTGAATTACAGTGCCCCTGAGCTCCTTTCTTCAACTCGCTTTCTTTTGAGCTGGCCGCAACACCGCAGGATGGCTTCAGGCCCTAATCTGGTTCCGGTACGGCACGCTGAGCCTTTGGTTATTTCCTCTTCCTGGTGGGAAATGAGAGTTAAATTTGCCCGTCCAGACACCTCCAGCTAGCCTCTCATTGATTCTCGCTATTCCTGTTCATCTTCCGCAGAAATTGCAAACTGGGCCAAACAGGAGGTTAAAGGCGCTGACTCTCCAAGTGGGGAGAGTGTTAGTAAAGCGTCTGGAATGTTGCACCCGAGTACCAGGGGAGGAAAACTGAGACATATTTGAACACATCTCCCGTTCACATGGTTGATCATACTTGGGTTCCACATGCATGTTTTAGCTGAAGGAAGAATACCTTAAACCTGGAGAGTTGAGACCCGTGTAATGGGTACCATGCAATATGACTTCAAAGGGTCTTCATTTGCTCACCGAACCTCTCCAATCCTATCACTGCTGCGTTTATGCCCCTGTACACATGCTTGATTCTCTTTTGGAGACTTAGCAATCCATAGGTTTTAAGATACTTACTAGTCAGGTACATTCTTAGGCGTTTAATATGCGGTGTTGAGTCCATTTCGTTGAGCAAGGAGTAGCTCTTGTCTATTCCATATTTGACTTAAGGAACTTTATCTGTGCTCATTTCAATCTCTGTTTTTATGCAGCACCCCAACTCACCTTTACCCTTAAGCAAGCATAAGTTGGTTTTCTAAATTTGAGACCCTGTTCTGTTCTGTAATTCAGTTCCTGTGTAGCCAAGTTTCCATTCCGTGTATTACTGATATCTTATGATGTTTCTTTTTCTGTGTGACTTATTTCAGTTAGAATCATCATACCTGAATCCACTCATTGTGATGCTAAGGGCCTGATGACATAGATTTCATTGCTGAGTGATATTGCTTTGTAAGTAAATACCACAACTTCTTTATCCATTTTTCACTTTCTGCGATGTTGAACTTGTACTGTAAACGAGGTTCTTGTAAACAGAGGCGTCCCAAACTTTGGGGTGGCTGTGTCTTTTTGATTTTAATTTCCCTAAGCTATAGGACCATAAGTGGCAGTGCCCTAGGCTCTGTTGCTTTGTTTTTTAGATGTTTCAGGAAACACCATACACTTCTCCCCAGTGGCTGTTGGCAATTTACATCCCGCCCATCAGCATAACAAGGCTCCCAGTTCTCCATGGCCTGTCCTGCCTTTCTGGATTTTACACTTTTTTCAGATGGCCCTTTTGACCGGGGGGAAGTGAGACTTCATTGTAGTGCAGATTTCCTTTGCAAGCTTGCTTGGTTGGCCAAAAAGGGCGTATGCGTTTTTTCCTGAATATATTCAGGAAAAAACGCATACGCCCTTTTTGGCCAAGTGCATCATTGTGGACGTTCTGCCTCTTTTCCTATGCTTTCAATGCAATTCCAGTCTACCTCCTGAAATCGGTTTCCTGCAATTCTGCCCCGCTTTCAAGTCCTCTTGGCAGCCTTACTTCAGTCTATTTTTGGACGATAGCTGTCATTTATAACTCTGCAGGTTTGTGAATTACAGTGCCCCTGAGCTCCTTTCTTCAACTCGCTTTCTTGTGAGCTGGCCGCAACACCGCAGGATGGCTTCAGGCCCTAATCTGGTTCCGGCCCGGCATGCTGAGCCTTTGGTTAATTCCTCTTCCTGTTGGGAAATGAGAGTTAAATTTGCCCGTCCAGACACCTCCAGCTAGCCTCTCATTGGTTCTCGCTATTCCTGTTCATCTTCCGCAGAAATTGCAAACTGGGCCAAACAGGAGGTTAAAGGCGCTGACTCTCCAAGTGGGGAGAGTGTTAGTAAAGCGTCTGGCATGTTGCACCCGAGTACCAGGGGAGGAAAACTGAGACATATTTGAACACGTCTCCCGATCACATGGTTGATCATACTCTAGGTTCCACATGCATGTTTTAGCTGAAGGAAGAATACCTTAAACCTGGGTAGTTGAAACCCGTGGAATGGGTACCATGCAATATGACTTCAAAGGGTATTCATTTGCCCACCGAACCTCTCCAATCCTATGACTGCTGCTTTTATGCCCCTGTACACATGCTTGATTCTCTTTCGGAGACATAGCAATCCATAGATTTTAAGATACTTACTAGTCAGGTACATTCTTAGGCGTTTAATATGGGGTGTTGAGTCCATTTCGTTGAGCAAGGAGTAGCTCTTGTCTATTCCATATTTGGCTTAAGGAACTTTATCTGTGCTCATTTCAATCTCTGGTTTTATGCAGCACCCCAACTCACCTTTACCCTTAAGCAAGAATAAGTTGGTTTTCTAAATTTGAGACCCTGTTCTGTTCTGTAATTCAGTTCCTGTGTAGCCAAGTTTCCATTCCGTGTATTACTGATATCTTATGATGTTTCTTTTTCTGTGTGACTTATTTCAATTAGAATCATCATACCTGAATCCACTCATTGTGCTGCTAAGGGCCTGATGACACAGATTTCATTGCTGAGTGATATTGCTTTGTAAGTAAATACCACAACTTCTTTATCCATTTTTCACTTTCTGCGATGTTGAACTTGTACTGTAAACGAGGTTCTTGTAAACAGAGCCGTTCCAAACTTTGGGGTGGCTGTGTCTTTTTGATTTTAATTTCCCTAAGCTATAGGACCATAAGTGGAAGTGCCCTAGGTTCTGTTGCTTTGTTTTTTAGATGTTTCAGGAAACACCATACACTTCTCCCGAGTGGTTGTTGGCAATTTACATCCCGCCCATCAGCATAACAAGGCTCCCAGTTCTCCATGGCCTGTCCTGCCTTTCTGGATTTTACACTTTTTTCAGATGGCCCTTTTGACCGGGGGGAAGTGAGACTTCATTGTAGTGCAGATTTCCTTTGCAAGCCTGCTTGGTTGGCCAAAAAGGGCGTATGCGTTTTTTCCTGAATATATTCAGGAAAAAACGCATACGCCCTTTTTGGCCAAGTGCATCATTGTGGACGTTCTGCCTCTTTTCCTATGCTTTCAATGCAATTCCAGTCTACCTCCTGAAATCGGTTTCCTGCAGTTCTGCCCCGCTTTCAAGTCCTCTTGGCAGCCTTACTTCAGTCTATTTTTGGACGATAGCTGTCATTTATAACTCTGCAGGTTTGTGAATTACAGTGCCCCTGAGCTCCTTTCTTCAACATGCTTTCTTGTGACCTGGCCGCAACACCGCAGGATGGCTTCAGGCCCTAATCTGGTTCCGGCACGGCACGCTGAGCCTTTGGTTATTTCCTCTTCCTGGTGGGAAATGAGAGTTAAATTTGCCCGTCCAGACACCTTCAGCTAGCCTCTCATTGGTTCTCGCTATTCCTGTTCATCTTCCGCAGAAATTGCAAACTGGGCCAAACAGGAGGTTAAAGGTGCTGACTCTCCAAGTGGGGAGAGTGTTAGTAAAGCGTCTGGAATGTTGCACCCGAGTACCAGGGGAGGAAAACTGAGACATATTTGAACACGTCTCCCGTTCACATGGTTGATCATACTTGGGTTCCACATGCATGTTTTAGCTGAAGGAAGAATACCTTAAACCTGGAGAGTTGAGACCCGTGTAATGGGTACCATGCAATATGACTTCAAAGGGTCTTCATTTGCTCACGAACCTCTCCAATCCTATCACTGCTGCGTTTATGCCCCGGTACACATGCTTGATTCTCTTTTGGAGACATAGCAATCCATAGGTTTTACGATACTTACTAGTCAGGTACATTCTTAGGCGTTTAATATGCGGTGTTGAGTCCATTTCGTTGAGCAAGGAGTAGCTCTTGTCTATTCCATATTTGACTTAAGGAACTTTATCTGTGCTCATTTCAATCTCTGGTTTTATGCAGCACCCCAACTCACCTTTACCCTTAAGCAAGCATAAGTTGGTTTTCTAAATTTGAGACCCTGTTCTGTTCTGTAATTCAGTTCCTGTGTAGCCAAGTTTACATTCCGTGTATTACTGATATCTTATGATGTTTCTTTTTCTGTGTGACTTATTTCAGTTAGAATCATCGTACCTGAAATCACTCATTGTGATGCTAAGGGCCTGATGACATAGATTTCATTGCTGAGTGATATTGCTTTGTAAGTAAATACCACAACTTCTTTATCCATTTTTCACTTTCTGCGATGTTGAACTTGTACTGTAAACGAGGTTCTTGTAAACAGAGCCGTTCCAAACTTTGGGGTGGCTGTGTCTTTTTGATTTTAATTTCCCTAAGCTATAACACCATAAGTGGAAGTGCCCTAGGTTCTGTTGCTTTGTTTTTTAGATGTTTCAGGAAACACCATACACTTCTCCCGAGTGGTTGTTGGCAATTTACATCCCGCCCATCAGCATAACAAGGCTCCCAGTTCTCCATGGCCTGTCCTGCCTTTCTGGATTTTACACTTTTTTCAGATGGCCCTTTTGACCGGGGGGAAGTGAGACTTCATTGTAGTGCAGATTTCCTTTGCAAGCCTGCTTGGTTGGCCAAAAAGGGCATATGCGTTTTTTCCTGAATATATTCAGGAAAAAACGCATATGCCCTTTTTGGCCAAGTGCATCATTGTGGACGTTCTGCCTCTTTTCCTATGCTTTCAATGCAATTCCAGTCTACCTCCTGAAATCGGTTTCCTGCAGTTCTGCCCCGCTTTCAAGTCCTCTTGGCAGCCTTACTTCAGTCTATTTTTGGACGATAGCTGTCATTTATAACTCTGCAGGTTTGTGAATTACAGTGCCCCTGAGCTCCTTTCTTCAACATGCTTTCTTGTGACCTGGCCGAAACACCGCAGGATGGCTTCAGGCCCTAATCTGGTTCCGGCACGGCACGCTGAGCCTTTGGTTATTTCCTCTTCCTGGTGGGAAATTAGAGTTAAATTTGCCCGTCCAGACACCTTCAGCTAGCCTCTCATTGGTTCTCGCTATTCCTGTTCATCTTCCGCAGAAATTGCAAACTGGGCCAAACAGGAGGTTAAAGGCGCTGACTCTCCAAGTGGGGAGAGTGTTAGTAAAGCGTCTGGAATGTTGCACCCGAGTACCAGGGGAGGAAAACTGAGACATATTTGAACACGTCTCCCGTTCACATGGTTGATCATACTTGGGTTCCACATGCATGTTTTAGCTGAAGGAAGAATACCTTAAACCTGGAGAGTTGAGACCCGTGTAATGGGTACCATACAATATGACTTCAAAGGGTCTTCATTTGCTCACCGAACCTCTCCAATCCTATCACTGCTGCGTTTATGCCCCTGTACACATGCTTGATTCTCTTTCGGAGACATAGCAATCCATAGGTTTTAAGATACTTACTAGTCAGGTACATTCTTAGGCGTTTAATATGCGGTGTTGAGTCCATTTCGTTGAGCAAGGAGTAGCTCTTGTCTATTCCATATTTGGCTTAAGGAACTTTATCTGTGCTCATTTCAATCTCTGGTTTTATGCAGCACCCCAACTCACCTTTACCCTTAAGCAAGCATAAGTTGGTTTTCTAAATTTGAGACCCTGTTCTGTTCTGTAATTCAGTTCCTGTGTAGCCAAGTTTCCATTCCGTGTATTAGTGATATCTTATGATGTTTCTTTTTCTGTGTGACTTACTTCAGTTAGAATCATCATACCTGAATCCACTCATTGTGCTGCTAAGGGCCTGATGACACAGATTTCATTGCTGAGTGATATTGCTTTGTAAGTAAATACCACAAGTTCTTTATCCATTTTTCACTTTCTGCGATGTTGAACTTGTACTGTAAACGAGGTTCTTGTAAACAGAGCCGTTCCAAACTTTGGGGTGGCTGTGTGTTTTTGATTTTAATTTCCCTAAGCTATAGGACCATAAGTGGAAGTGCCCTAGGTTCTGTTGCTTTGTTTTTTAGATGTTTCAGGAAACACCATACACTTCTCCCGAGTGGTTGTTGGCAATTTACATCCCGCCCATCAGCATAACAAGGCTCCCAGTTCTCCATGGCCTGTCCTGCCTTTCTGGATTTTACACTTTTTTCAGATGGCCCTTTTGACCGGGGGGAAGTGAGACTTCATTGTAGTGCAGATTTCCTTTGCAAGCTTGCTTGGTTGGCCAAAAAGGGCGTATGCGTTTTTTCCTGAATATATTCAGGAAAAAACGCATACGCCCTTTTTGGCCAAGTGCATCATTGTGGACGTTCTGCCTCTTTTCCTATGCTTTCAATGCAATTCCAGTCTACCTCCTGAAATCGGTTTCCTGCAATTCTGCCCCGCTTTCATGTCCTCTTGGCAGCCTTACTTCAGTATATTTTTGGACGATAGCTGTCATTTATAACTCTGCAGGTTTGTGAATTACAGTGCCCCTGAGCTCCTTTGTTCAACTCGCTTTCTTTTGAGCTGGCCGCAACACCGCAGGATGGCTTCAGGCCCTAATCTGGTTCCGGGACGGCACGCTGAGCCTTTGGTTATTTCCTCTTCCTGGTGGGAAATGAGAGTTAAATTTGCCCGTCCAGACACCTCCAGCTAGCCTCTCATTGGTTCTCGCTATTCCTGTCCATCTTTCGCAGAAATTGCAAACTGGGCCAAACAGGAGGTTAAAGGTGCTGACTCTCCAAGTGGGGAGAGTGTTAGTAAAGCATCTGGAATGTTGCACCCGAGTACCAGGGGAAGAAAACTGAGACATATTTGAACACGTCTCCCGTTCACATGGTTGATCATACTTGGGTTCCACATGCATGTTTTAGCTGAAGGAAGAATACCTTAAACCTGGGTAGTTGAAACCCGTGGAATGGGTACCATGCAATATGACTTCAAAGGGTCTTCATTTGCTCACCGAACCTCTCCAATCCTATCACTGCTGCGTTTATGCCCCTGTACACATGCTTGATTCTCTTTCGGAGACATAGCAATCCATAGGTTTTAAGATACTTACTAGTCAGGTACATTCTTAGGCGTTTAATATGGGGTGTTGAGTCCATTTCGTTGAGCAAGGAGTAGCTCTTGTCTATTCCATATTTGACTTAAGGAACTTTATCTGTGCTCATTTCAATCTCTGGTTTTATGCAGCACCCCAACTCACCATTACCCTTAAGCAAGAATAAGTTGGTTTTCTAAATTTGAGACCCTGTTCTGTTCTGTAATTCAGTTCCTGTGTAGCCAAGTTTACATTCCGTGTATTACTGATATCTTATGATGTTTCTTTTTCTGTGTGACTTATTTCAGTTAGAATCATCATACCTGAATCCACTCATTGTGCTGCTAAGGGCCTGATGACACAGATTTCATTGCTGAGTGATATTGCTTTGTAAGTAAATACCACAACTTCTTTATCCATTTTTCACTTTCTGCGATGTTGAACTTGTACTGTAAACGAGGTTCTTGTAAACAGAGCCGTTCCAAACTTTGGGGTGGCTGTGTCTTTTTGATTTTAATTTCCCTAAGCTATAAGACCATAAGTGGAAGTGCCCTAGGTCCTGTTGCTTTGTTTTTTAGATGTTTCAGGAAACACCATACACTTCTCCGGAGTGGTTGTTGGCAATTTACATCCCGCCCATCAGCATAACAAGGCTCCCAGTTCTCCATGGCCTGTCCTGCCTTTCTGGATTTTACACTTTTTTCAGATGGCCCTTTTGACCGGGGGGAAGTGAGACTTCATTGTAGTGCAGATTTCCTTTGCAAGCCTGCTTGGTTGGCCAAAAAGGGCGTATGCGTTTTTCCTGAATATATTCAGGAAAAAACGCATACGCCCTTTTTGGCCAAGTGCATCATTGTGGACGTTCTGCCTCTTTTCCTATGCTTTCAATGCAATTCCAGTCTACCTCCTGAAATCGGTTTCCTGCAGTTCTGCCCCGCTTTCAAGTCCTCTTGGCAGCCTTACTTCAGTCTATTTTTGGACGATAGCTGTCATTTATAACTCTGCAGGTTTGTGAATTACAGTGCCCCTGAGCTCCTTTCTTCAACATGCTTTCTTGTGACCTGGCCGCAACACCGCAGGATGGCTTCAGGCCCTAATCTGGTTCCGGCCCGGCACGCTGAGCCTTTGGTTATTTCCTCTTCCTGGTGGGAAATGAGAGTTAAATTTGCCCGTCCAGACACCTCCAGCTAGCCTCTCATTGGTTCTCGCTATTCCTGTTCATCTTCCGCAGAAATTGCAAACTGGGCCAAACAGGAGGTTAAAGGCGCTGACTCTCCAAGTGGGGAGAGTGTTAGTAAAGCGTCTGGAATGTTGCACCCGAGTACCAGGGGAGGAAAACTGAGACATATTTGAACACGTCTCCCGTTCACATGGTTGATCATACTTGGGTTCCACATGCATGTTTTAGCTGAACGAAGAATACCTAAAACCTGGGTAGTTGAAACCCGTAGAATGGGTACCATGCAATATGACTTCAAAGGGTCTTCATTTGCTCACGAACCTCTCCAATCCTATCACTGCTGCGTTTATGCCCCTGTACACATGCTTGATTCTCTTTTGGAGACATAGCAATCCATAGGTTTTACGATACTTACTAGTCAGGTACATTCTTAGGCGTTTAATATGCGGTGTTGAGTCCATTTCGTTGAGCAAGGAGTAGCTCTTGTCTATTCCATATTTGACTTAAGGAACTTTATCTGTGCTCATTTCAATCTCTGGTTTTATGCAGCACCCCACCTCACCTTTACCCTTAAGCAAGCATAAGTTGGTTTTCTAAATTTGAGACCCTGTTCTGTTCTGTAATTCAGTTCCTGTGTAGCCAAGTTTACATTCCGTGTATTACTGATATCTTATGATGTTTCTTTTTCTGTGTGACTTATTTCAGTTAGAATCATCATACCTGAATCCACTCATTGTGATGCTAAGGGCCTGATGACATAGATTTCATTGCTGAGTGATATTGCTTTGTAAGTAAATACCACAACTTCTTTATCCATTTTTCACTTTCTGCGATATTGAACTTGTACTGTAAACGAGGTTCTTGTAAACAGAGGCGTCCCAAACTTTGGGGTGGCTGTGTGTTTTTGATTTTAATTTCCCTAAGCTATAGGACCATAAGTGGCAGTGCCCTAGGCTCTGTTGCTTTGTTTTTTAGATGTTTCAAGAAACACCATACACTTCTCCCGAGTTTCTGTTGGCAATTTACATCCCGCCCATCAGCATAACAAGGCTCCCAGTTCTCCATGGCCTGTCCTGCCTTTCTGGATTTTACACTTTTTTCAGATGGCCCTTTTGACCGGGGGGAAGTGAGACTTCATTGTAGTGCAGATTTCCTTTGCAAGCTTGCTTGGTTGGCCAAAAAGGGCGTATGCCTTTTTATCCTGAATATATTCAGGATAAAACGCATACGCCCTTTTTGGCCAAGTGCATCATTGTGGACGTTCTGCCTCTTTTCCTATGCTTTCAATGCAATTCCAGTCTACCTCCTGAAATCGGTTTCCTGCAATTCTGCCCCGCTTTCAAGTCCTCTTGGCAGCCTTACTTCAGTCTATTTTTGGACGATAGCTGTCATTTATAACTCTGCAGGTTTGTGAATTACAGTGCCCCTGAGCTCCTTTCTTCAACTCGCTTTCTTGTGAGCTGGCCGCAACACCGCAGGATGGCTTCAGGCCCTAATCTGGTTCCGGTACGGCACGCTGAGCCTTTGGTTATTTCCTCTTCCTGGTGGGAAATGAGAGTTAAATTTGCCCGTCCAGACACCTCCAGCTAGCCTCTCATTGGTTCTCGCTATTCCTGTTCATCTTCCGCAGAAATTGCAAACTGTGCCAAACAGGAGGTTAAAGGCGCTGACTCTCCAAGTGGGGAGAGTGTTAGTAAAGCGTCTGGAATGTTGCACCCGAGTACCAGGGGAGGAAAACTGAGACATATTTGAACACGTCTCCCGATCACATGGTTGATCATACTCTGGGTTCCACATGCATGTTTTAGCTGAAGGAAGAATACCTAAAACCTGGGTAGTTGAAACCCGTGGAATGGGTACCATGCAATATGACTTCAAAGGGTCTTCATTTGCACACCGAACCTCTCCAATCCTATCACTGCTGCATTTATGCCCCTGTACACACGCTTGATTCTCTTTTGGAGACATAGCAATCCGTAAGTTTTATGATACTTACTAGTCAGGTACATTCTTAGGCGTTTAATATGCGGTGTTGAGTCCATTTCGTTGAGCAAGGAGTAGCTCTTGTCTATTCCATATTTGACTTAAGGAACTTTATCTGTGCTCATTTCAATCTCTGGTTTTATGCAGCACCCCAACTCACCTTTACCCTTAAGCAAGCATAAGTTGGTTTTCTAAATTTGAGACCCTGTTCTGTTCTGTAATTCAGTTCCTGTGTAGCCAAGTTTACATTCCGTGTATTACTGATATCTTATGATGTTTCTTTTTCTGTGTGACTTACTTCAGTTAGAATCATCATACCTGAATCCACTCATTGTGATGCTAAGGGCCTGATGACACAGATTTCATTGCTGAGTGATATTGCTTTGTAAGTAAATACCACAACTTCTTTATCCATTTTTCACTTTCTGCGATGTTGAACTTGTACTGTAAACGAGGTTCTTGTAAACAGAGCCGTTCCAAACTTTGGGGTGGCTGTGTCTTTTTGATTTTAATTTCCCTAAGCTATAGGACCATAAGTGGAAGTGCCCTAGGCTCTGTTGCTTTGTTTTTTAGATGTTTCAGGAAACACCATACACTTCTCCCGAGTGTCTGTTGGCAATTTACATCCCGCCCATCAGCATAACAAGGCTCCCAGTTCTCCATGGCCTGTCCTGCCTTTCTGGATTTTACACTTTTTTCAGATGGCCCTTTTGACCGGGGGGAAGTGAGACTTCATTGTAGTGCAGATTTCCTTTGCAAGCTTGCTTGGTTGGCCAAAAAGGGCGTATGCGTTTTTTCCTGAATATATTCAGGAAAAAACGCATACGCCCTTTTTGGCCAAGTGCATCATTGTGGACGTTCTGCCTCTTTTCCTATGCTTTCAATGCAATTCCAGTCTACCTCCTGAAATCGGTTTCCTGCAGTTCTGCCCCGCTTTCATGTCCTCTTGGCAGCCTTACTTCAGTATATTTTTGGACGATAGCTGTCATTTATAACTCTGCAGGTTTGTGAATTACAGTGCCCCTGAGCTCCTTTGTTCAACTCGCTTTCTTTTGAGCTGGCCGCAACACCGCAGGATGGCTTCAGGCCCTAATCTGGTTCCGGGACGGCACGCTGAGCCTTTGGTTATTTCCTCTTCCTGGTGGGAAATGAGAGTTAAATTTGCCCGTCCAGACACCTCCAGCTAGCCTCTCATTGGTTCTCGCTATTCCTGTCCATCTTTCGCAGAAATTGCAAACTGGGCCAAACAGGAGGTTAAAGGTGCTGACTCTCCAAGTGGGGAGAGTGTTAGTAAAGCATCTGGAATGTTGCACCCGAGTACCAGGGGAAGAAAACTGAGACATATTTGAACACGTCTCCCGTTCACATGGTTGATCATACTTGGGTTCCACATGCATGTTTTAGCTGAAGGAAGAATACCTTAAACCTGGGTAGTTGAAACCCGTGGAATGGGTACCATGCAATATGACTTCAAAGGGTCTTCATTTGCTCACCGAACCTCTCCAATCCTATCACTGCTGCGTTTATGCCCCTGTACACATGCTTGATTCTCTTTCGGAGACATAGCAATCCATAGGTTTTAAGATACTTACTAGTCAGGTACATTCTTAGGCGTTTAATATGGGGTGTTGAGTCCATTTCGTTGAGCAAGGAGTAGCTCTTGTCTATTCCATATTTGACTTAAGGAACTTTATCTGTGCTCATTTCAATCTCTGGTTTTATGCAGCACCCCAACTCACCATTACCCTTAAGCAAGAATAAGTTGGTTTTCTAAATTTGAGACCCTGTTCTGTTCTGTAATTCAGTTCCTGTGTAGCCAAGTTTACATTCCGTGTATTACTGATATCTTATGATGTTTCTTTTTCTGTGTGACTTATTTCAGTTAGAATCATCATACCTGAATCCACTCATTGTGCTGCTAAGGGCCTGATGACACAGATTTCATTGCTGAGTGATATTGCTTTGTAAGTAAATACCACAACTTCTTTATCCATTTTTCACTTTCTGCGATGTTGAACTTGTACTGTAAACGAGGTTCTTGTAAACAGAGCCGTTCCAAACTTTGGGGTGGCTGTGTCTTTTTGATTTTAATTTCCCTAAGCTATAAGACCATAAGTGGAAGTGCCCTAGGTCCTGTTGCTTTGTTTTTTAGATGTTTCAGGAAACACCATACACTTCTCCCGAGTGGTTGTTGGCAATTTACATCCCGCCCATCAGCATAACAAGGCTCCCAGTTCTCCATGGCCTGTCCTGCCTTTCTGGATTTTACACTTTTTTCAGATGGCCCTTTTGACCGGGGGGAAGTGAGACTTCATTGTAGTGCAGATTTCCTTTGCAAGCCTGCTTGGTTGGCCAAAAAGGGCGTATGCGTTTTTTCCTGAATATATTCAGGAAAAAACGCATACGCCCTTTTTGGCCAAGTGCATCATTGTGGACGTTCTGCCTCTTTTCCTATGCTTTCAATGCAATTCCAGTCTACCTCCTGAAATCGGTTTCCTGCAGTTCTGCCCCGCTTTCATGTCCTCTTGGCAGCCTTACTTCAGTATATTTTTGGACGATAGCTGTCATTTATAACTCTGCAGGTTTGTGAATTACAGTGCCCCTGAGCTCCTTTGTTCAACTCGCTTTCTTTTGAGCTGGCCGCAACACCGCAGGATGGCTTCAGGCCCTAATCTGGTTCCGGGACGGCACGCTGAGCCTTTGGTTATTTCCTCTTCCTGGTGGGAAATGGGAGTTAAATTTGCCCGTCCAGACACCTCCAGCTAGCCTCTCATTGGTTCTCGCTATTCCTGTCCATCTTTCGCAGAAATTGCAAACTGGGCCAAACAGGAGGTTAAAGGTGCTGACTCTCCAAGTGGGGAGAGTGTTAGTAAAGCATCTGGAATGTTGCACCCGAGTACCAGGGGAAGAAAACTGAGACATATTTGAACACGTCTCCCGTTCACATGGTTGATCATACTTGGGTTCCACATGCATGTTTTAGCTGAAGGAAGAATACCTTAAACCTGGGTAGTTGAAACCCGTGGAATGGGTACCATGCAATATGACTTCAAAGGGTCTTCATTTGCTCACCGAACCTCTCCAATCCTATCACTGCTGCGTTTATGCCCCTGTACACATGCTTGATTCTCTTTCGGAGACATAGCAATCCATAGGTTTTAAGATACTTACTAGTCAGGTACATTCTTAGGCGTTTAATATGGGGTGTTGAGTCCATTTCGTTGAGCAAGGAGTAGCTCTTGTCTATTCCATATTTGACTTAAGGAACTTTATCTGTGCTCATTTCAATCTCTGGTTTTATGCAGCACCCCAACTCACCATTACCCTTAAGCAAGCATAAGTTGGTTTTCTAAATTTGAGACCCTGTTCTGTTCTGTAATTCAGTTCCTGTGTAGCCAAGTTTACATTCCGTGTATTACTGATATCTTATGATGTTTCTTTTTCTGTGTGACTTATTTCAGTTAGAATCATCATACCTGAATCCACTCATTGTGCTGCTAAGGGCCTGATGACACAGATTTCATTGCTGAGTGATATTGCTTTGTAAGTAAATACCACAACTTCTTTATCCATTTTTCACTTTCTGCGATGTTGAACTTGTACTGTAAACGAGGTTCTTGTAAACAGAGCCGTTCCAAACTTTGGGGTGGCTGTGTCTTTTTGATTTTAATTTCCCTAAGCTATAAGACCATAAGTGGAAGTGCCCTAGGTCCTGTTGCTTTGTTTTTTAGATGTTTCAGGAAACACCATACACTTCTCCGGAGTGGTTGTTGGCAATTTACATCCCGCCCATCAGCATAACAAGGCTCCCAGTTCTCCATGGCCTGTCCTGCCTTTCTGGATTTTACACTTTTTTCAGATGGCCCTTTTGACCGGGGGGAAGTGAGACTTCATTGTAGTGCAGATTTCCTTTGCAAGCCTGCTTGGTTGGCCAAAAAGGGCGTATGCGTTTTTTCCTGAATATATTCAGGAAAAAACGCATACGCCCTTTTTGGCCAAGTGCATCATTGTGGACGTTCTGCCTCTTTTCCTATGCTTTCAATGCAATTCCAGTCTACCTCCTGAAATCGGTTTCCTGCAGTTCTGCCCCGCTTTCAAGTCCTCTTGGCAGCCTTACTTCAGTCTATTTTTGGACGATAGCTGTCATTTATAACTCTGCAGGTTTGTGAATTACAGTGCCCCTGAGCTCCTTTCTTCAACATGCTTTCTTGTGACCTGGCCGCAACACCGCAGGATGGCTTCAGGCCCTAATCTGGTTCCGGCCCGGCACGCTGAGCCTTTGGTTATTTCCTCTTCCTGGTGGGAAATGAGAGTTAAATTTGCCCGTCCAGACACCTCCAGCTAGCCTCTCATTGGTTCTCGCTATTCCTGTTCATCTTCCGCAGAAATTGCAAACTGGGCCAAACAGGAGGTTAAAGGCGCTGACTCTCCAAGTGGGGAGAGTGTTAGTAAAGCGTCTGGAATGTTGCACCCGAGTACCAGGGGAGGAAAACTGAGACATATTTGAACACGTCTCCCGTTCACATGGTTGATCATACTTGGGTTCCACATGCATGTTTTAGCTGAAGGAAGAATACCTAAAACCTGGGTAGTTGAAACCCGTAGAATGGGTACCATGCAATATGACTTCAAAGGGTCTTCATTTGCTCACGAACCTCTCCAATCCTATCACTGCTGCGTTTATGCCCCTGTACACATGCTTGATTCTCTTTTGGAGACATAGCAATCCATAGGTTTTACGATACTTACTAGTCAGGTACATTCTTAGGCGTTTAATATGCGGTGTTGAGTCCATTTCGTTGAGCAAGGAGTAGCTCTTGTCTATTCCATATTTGACTTAAGGAACTTTATCTGTGCTCATTTCAATCTCTGGTTTTATGCAGCACCCCACCTCACCTTTACCCTTAAGCAAGCATAAGTTGGTTTTCTAAATTTGAGACCCTGTTCTGTTCTGTAATTCAGTTCCTGTGTAGCCAAGTTTACATTCCGTGTATTACTGATATCTTATGATGTTTCTTTTTCTGTGTGACTTATTTCAGTTAGAATCATCATACCTGAATCCACTCATTGTGATGCTAAGGGCCTGATGACATAGATTTCATTGCTGAGTGATATTGCTTTGTAAGTAAATACCACAACTTCTTTATCCATTTTTCACTTTCTGCGATATTGAACTTGTACTGTAAACGAGGTTCTTGTAAACAGAGGCGTCCCAAACTTTGGGGTGGCTGTGTGTTTTTGATTTTAATTTCCCTAAGCTATAGGACCATAAGTGGCAGTGCCCTAGGCTCTGTTGCTTTGTTTTTTAGATGTTTCAGGAAACACCATACACTTCTCCCGAGTGTCTGTTGGCAATTTACATCCCGCCCATCAGCATAACAAGGCTCCCAGTTCTCCATGGCCTGTCCTGCCTTTCTGGATTTTACACTTTTTTCAGATGGCCCTTTTGACCGGGGGGAAGTGAGACTTCATTGTAGTGCAGATTTCCTTTGCAAGCTTGCTTGGTTGGCCAAAAAGGGCGTATGCCTTTTTATCCTGAATATATTCAGGATAAAACGCATACGCCCTTTTTGGCCAAGTGCATCATTGTGGACGTTCTGCCTCTTTTCCTATGCTTTCAATGCAATTCCAGTCTACCTCCTGAAATCGGTTTCCTGCAATTCTGCCCCGCTTTCAAGTCCTCTTGGCAGCCTTACTTCAGTCTATTTTTGGACGATAGCTGTCATTTATAACTCTGCAGGTTTGTGAATTACAGTGCCCCTGAGCTCCTTTCTTCAACTCGCTTTCTTTTGAGCTGGCCGCAACACCGCAGGATGGCTTCAGTCCCTAATCTGGTTCCGGTACGGCACGCTGAGCCTTTGGTTATTTCCTCTTCCTGGTGGGAAATGAGAGTTAAATTTGCCCGTCCAGACACCTCCAGCTAGCCTCTCATTGGTTCTCGCTATTCCTGTTCATCTTCCGCAGAAATTGCAAACTGTGCCAAACAGGAGGTTAAAGGCGCTGACTCTCCAAGTGGGGAGAGTGTTAGTAAAGCGTCTGGAATGTTGCACCCGAGTACCAGGGGAGGAAAACTGAGACATATTTGAACACGTCTCCCGATCACATGGTTGATCATACTCTGGGTTCCACATGCATGTTTTAGCTGAAGGAAGAATACCTAAAACCTGGGTAGTTGAAACCCGTGGAATGGGTACCATGCAATATGACTTCAAAGGGTCTTCATTTGCACACCGAACCTCTCCAATCCTATCACTGATGCATTTATGCCCCTGTACACACGCTTGATTCTCTTTTGGAGACATAGCAATCCGTAGGTTTTAAGATACTTACTAGTCAGGTACATTCTTAGGCGTTTAATATGCGGTGTTGAGTCCATTTCGTTGAGCAAGGAGTAGCTCTTGTCTATTCCATATTTGACTTAAGGAACTTTATCTGTGCTCATTTCAATCTCTGGTTTTATGCAGCACCCCAACTCACCTTTACCCTTAAGCAAGCATAAGTTGGTTTTCTAAATTTGAGACCCTGTTCTGTTCTGTAATTCAGTTCCTGTGTAGCCAAGTTTCCATTCCGTGTATTACTGATATCTTATGATGTTTCTTTTTCTGTGTGACTTATTTCAGTTAGAATCATCATACCTGAATCCACTCATTGTGATGCTAAGGGCCTGATGACATAGATTTCATTGCTGAGTGATATTGCTTTGTAAGTAAATACCACAACTTCTTTATCCATTTTTCACTTTCTGCGATGTTGAACTTGTACTGTAAACGAGGTTCTTGTAAACAGAGCCGTTCCAAACGTTGGGGTGGCTGTGTCTTTTTGATTTTAATTTCCCTAAGCTATAGGACCATAAGTGGCAGTGCCCTAGGCTCTGTTGCTTTGTTTTTTAGATGTCTCAGGAAACACCATACACTTCTCCCGAGTGTCTGTTGGCAATTTACATCCCGCCCATCAGCATAACAAGGCTCCCAGTTCTCCATGGCCTGTCCTGCCTTTCTGGATTTTACACTTTTTTCAGATGGCCCTTTTGACCGGGGGGAAGTGAGACTTCATTGTAGTGCAGATTTCCTTTGCAAGCTTGCTTGGTTGGCCAAAAAGGGCGTATGCGTTTTTTCCTGAATATATTCAGGAAAAAACGCATACGCCCTTTTTGGCCAAGTGCATCATTGTGGACGTTCTGCCTCTTTTCCTATGCTTTCAATGCAATTCCAGTCTACCTCCTGAAATCGGTTTCCTGCAATTCTGCCCCGCTTTCAAGTCCTCTTGGCAGCCTAACTTCAGTCTATTTTTGGACGATAGCTGTCATTTATAACTCTGCAGGTTTGTGAATTACAGTGCCCCTGAGCTCCTTTCTTCAACTCGCTTTCTTTTGAGCTGGCCGCAACACCGCAGGATGGCTTCAGGCCCTAATCTGGTTCCGGCATGGCACGCCGAGCCTTTGGTTAATTCCTCTTCCTGGTGGGAAATGAGAGTTAAATTTGCCCGTCCAGACACCTCCAGCTAGCCTCTCATTGGTTCTCGCTATTCCTGTTCATCTTCCGCAGAAATTGCAAACTGGGCCAAACAGGAGGTTAAAGGGACTGACTCTCCAAGTCGGGAGAGTGTTAGTAAAGCGTCTGGAATGTTGCACCCGAGTACCAGGGGAGGAAAACTGAGACATATTTGAACACGTCTCCCGTTCACATGGTTGATCATACTCTGGGTTCCACATGCATGTTTTAGCTGAAGGAAGAATACCTTAAACCTGGAGAGTTGAGACCCGTGTAATGGGTACCATGCAATATGACTTCAAAGGGTCTTCATTTGCTCACCGAACCTCTCCAATCCTATCACTGCTGCGTTTATTCCCCTGTACACACGCTTGATTCTCTTTTGGAGACATAGCAATCCATAGGTTTTAAGATACTTACTAGTCAGGTACATTCTTAGGGGTTTAATATGGGGTTTTGAGTCCATTTCGTTGAGCAAGGAGTAGCTCTTGTCTATTCCATATTTGGCTTAAGGAACTTTATCTGTGCTCATTTCAATCTCTGGTTTTATGCAGCACCCCAACTCACCTTTCCCCTTAAGCAAGCATAAGTTGGTTTTCTAATTTTGAGACCCTGTTCTGTTTTGGAATGCAGTTCCTGTGTAGCCAAGTTTACATTCCGTGTATTAGTGATATCTTATGATGTTTCTTTTTCTGTGTGACTTATTTCAGTTAGAATCATCGTACCTGAATCCACTCATTATGCTGCTACGGGCCTGATGACATAGATTTCATTGCTGAGTGATACTGCATTGTACGTAAGTACCACAAGTTCTTTATCCATTTTTCACTTTCTGTGATATTGAACTTGTACAGTAAACGAGGTTCTTGTAAACGGAGGCGTCCCAAACTTTGGGGTGGCTGTGTCTTTTTGATTTTAATTTCCCTAAGCTATAGGACCATAAGCGGAAGTGCCCTAGGTTCTGTTGCTTTGTTTTTAGAAGTTTCAGGAAACACCATACACTTCTCCCAAGTGGTTGTTGGCAATTTACATCCCGCCCATCAGCATAACAAGGCTCCCAGTTCTCCATGGCCTGTCCTGCCTTTCTGGATTTTACACTTTTTTCAGATGGCCCTTTTGACCGGGGGGAAGTGAGACTTCATTGTAGTGCAGATTTCCTTTGCAAGCTTGCTTGGTTGGCCAAAAAGGGCGTATGCGTTTTTTCCTGAATATATTCAGGAAAAAACGCATACGCCCTTTTTGGCCAAGTGCATCATTGTGGACGTTCTGCCTCTTTTCCTATGCTTTCAATGCAATTCCAGTCTACCTCCTGAAATCGGTTTCCTGCAATTCTGCCCCGCTTTCAAGTCCTCTTGGCAGCCTTACTTCAGTCTATTTTTGGACGATAGCTGTCATTTATAACTCTGCAGGTTTGTGAATTACAGTGCCCCTGAGCTCCTTTCTTCAACTCGCTTTCTTTTGAGCTGGCCGCAACACCGCAGGATGGCTTCAGGCCCTAATCTGGTTCTGGTACGGCACGCTGAGCCTTTGGTTAATTCCTCTTCCTGGTGGGAAATGAGAGTTAAATTTGCCCGTCCAGACACCTCCAGCTAGTCTCTCATTGGTTCTCGCTATTCCTGTTCATCTTCCGCAGAAATTGCAAACTGGGCCAAACAGGAAGTTAAAGGGACTGACTCTCCAAGTGGGGAGAGTGTTAGTAAAGCGTCTGGAATGTTGCACCCGAGTACCAGGGGAGGAAAACTGAGACATATTTGAACACGTCTCCCGTTCACATGGTTGATCATACTTGGGTTCCACATGCATGTTTTAGCTGAAGGAAGAATACCTTAAACCTGTGTATTTGAAACCCGTGGAATGGGTACCATGCAATATGACTTCAAAGGGTCTTCATTTGCTCACTGAACCTCTCCAATCCTATCACTGCTGCGTTTATGCCCCTGTACACATGCTTGATTCTCTTTCGGAGACATAGCAATCCATAGGTTTTAAGATACTTACTAGTCAGGTACATTCTTAGGCGTTTAATATGCGGTGTTGAGTCCATTTCGTTGAGCAAGGAGTAGCTCTTGTCTATTCCATATTTGGCTTAAGGAACTTTATCTGTGCTCATTTCAATCTCTGGTTTTATGCAGCACCCCAACTCACCTTTCCCCTTAAGCAAGCATAAGTTGGTTTTCTAAATTTGAGACCCTGTTCTGTTCTGTAATTCAGTTCCTGTGTAGCCAAGTTTACATTCCGTGTATTACTGATATCTTATGATGTTTCTTTTTCTGTGTGACTTATTTCAGTTAGAATCATCATACCTGAATCCACTCATTGTGCTCCTAAGGGCCTGATGACATAGATTTCATTGCTGAGTGATATTGCTTTGTAAGTAAATACCACAAGTTCTTTATCCATTTTTCACTTTCTGCAATGTTGAACGTGTACTGTAAACGAGGTTCTTGTAAACAGAGGCGTTCCAAACGTTGGGGTGGCTGTGTCTTTTTGATTTTAATTTCCCTAAGCTATAGGACCATAAGTGGCAGTGCCCTAGGCTCTGTTGCTTTGTTTTTTAGATGTCTCAGGAAACACCATACACTTCTCCCGAGTGTCTGTTGGCAATTTACATCCCGCCCATCAGCATAACAAGGCTCCCAGTTCTCCATGGCCTGTCCTGCCTTTCTGGATTTTACACTTTTTTCAGATGGCCCTTTTGACCGGGGGGAAGTGAGACTTCATTGTAGTGCAGATTTCCTTTTCAAGCTTGCTTGGTTGGCCAAAAAGGGCGTATGCGTTTTTTCCTGAATATATTCAGGAAAAAACGCATACGCCCTTTTTGGCCAAGTGCATCATTGTGGACGTTCTGCCTCTCTTCCTATGCTTTCAATGCAATTCCAGTCTACCTCCTGAAATCGGTTTCCTGCAATTCTGCCCCGCTTTCAAGTCCTCTTGGCAGCCTAACTTCAGTCTATTTTTGGACGATAGCTGTCATTTGTAACTCTGCAGGTTTGTGAATTACAGTGCCCCTGAGCTCCTTTCTTCAACTCGCTTTCTTTTGAGCTGGCCGCAACACCGCAGGATGGCTTCAGGCCCTAATCTGGTTCCGGCATGGCACGCCGAGCCTTTGGTTAATTCCTCTTCCTGGTGGGAAATGAGAGTTAAATTTGCCCGTCCAGACACCTCCAGCTAGCCTCTCATTGGTTCTCGCTATTCCTGTTCATCTTCCGCAGAAATTGCAAACTGGGCCAAACAGGAGGTTAAAGGGACTGACTCTCCAAGTCGGGAGAGTGTTAGTAAAGCGTCTGGAATGTTGCACCCGAGTACCAGGGGAGGAAAACTGAGACATATTTGAACACGTCTCCCGTTCACATGGTTGATCATACTCTGGGTTCCACATGCATGTTTTAGCTGAAGGAAGAATACCTTAAACCTGGAGAGTTGAGACCCGTGTAATGGGTACCATGCAATATGACTTCAAAGGGTCTTCATTTGCTCACCGAACCTCTCCAATCCTATCACTGCTGCGTTTATTCCCCTGTACACACGCTTGATTCTCTTTTGGAGACATAGCAATCCATAGGTTTTAAGATACTTACTAGTCAGGTACATTCTTAGGGGTTTAATATGGGGTTTTGAGTCCATTTCGTTGAGCAAGGAGTAGCTCTTGTCTATTCCATATTTGGCTTAAGGAACTTTATCTGTGCTCATTTCAATCTCTGGTTTTATGCAGCACCCCAACTCACCTTTCCCCTTAAGCAAGCATAAGTTGGTTTTCTAATTTTGAGACCCTGTTCTGTTTTGGAATGCAGTTCCTGTGTAGCCAAGTTTACATTCCGTGTATTAGTGATATCTTATGATGTTTCTTTTTCTGTGTGACTTATTTCAGTTAGAATCATCGTACCTGAATCCACTCATTATGCTGCTACGGGCCTGATGACATAGATTTCATTGCTGAGTGATACTGCATTGTACGTAAGTACCACAAGTTCTTTATCCATTTTTCACTTTCTGTGATATTGAACTTGTACGGTAAACGAGGTTCTTGTAAACGGAGGCGTCCCAAACTTTGGGGTGGCTGTGTCTTTTTGATTTTAATTTCCCTAAGCTATAGGACCATAAGCGGAAGTGCCCTAGGTTCTGTTGCTTTGTTTTTAGAAGTTTCAGGAAACACCATACACTTCTCCCAAGTGGTTGTTGGCAATTTACATCCCGCCCATCAGCATAACAAGGCTCCCAGTTCTCCATGGCCTGTCCTGCCTTTCTGGATTTTACACTTTTTTCAGATGGCCCTTTTGACCGGGGGGAAGTGAGACTTCATTGTAGTGCAGATTTCCTTTGCAAGCTTGCTTGGTTGGCCAAAAAGGGCGTATGCGTTTTTTCCTGAATATATTCAGGAAAAAACGCATACGCCCTTTTTGGCCAAGTGCATCATTGTGGACGTTCTGCCTCTTTTCCTATGCTTTCAATGCAATTCCAGTCTACCTCCTGAAATCGGTTTCCTGCAATTCTGCCCCGCTTTCAAGTCCTCTTGGCAGCCTTACTTCAGTCTATTTTTGGACGATAGCTGTCATTTATAACTCTGCAGGTTTGTGAATTACAGTGCCCCTGAGCTCCTTTCTTCAACTCGCTTTCTTTTGAGCTGGCCGCAACACCGCAGGATGGCTTCAGGCCCTAATCTGGTTCTGGTACGGCACGCTGAGCCTTTGGTTAATTCCTCTTCCTGGTGGGAAATGAGAGTTAAATTTGCCTGTCCAGACACCTCCAGCTAGTCTCTCATTGGTTCTCGCTATTCCTGTTCATCTTCCGCAGAAATTGCAAACTGGGCCAAACAGGAAGTTAAAGGGACTGACTCTCCAAGTGGGGAGAGTGTTAGTAAAGCGTCTGGAATGTTGCACCCGAGTACCAGGGGAGGAAAACTGAGACATATTTGAACACGTCTCCCGTTCACATGGTTGATCATACTTGGGTTCCACATGCATGTTTTAGCTGAAGGAAGAATACCTTAAACCTGTGTATTTGAAACCCGTGGAATGGGTACCATGCAATATGACTTCAAAGGGTCTTCATTTGCTCACTGAACCTCTCCAATCCTATCACTGCTGCGTTTATGCCCCTGTACACATGCTTGATTCTCTTTCGGAGACATAGCAATCCATAGGTTTTAAGATACTTACTAGTCAGGTACATTCTTAGGCGTTTAATATGCGGTGTTGAGTCCATTTCGTTGAGCAAGGAGTAGCTCTTGTCTATTCCATATTTGGCTTAAGGAACTTTATCTGTGCTCATTTCAATCTCTGGTTTTATGCAGCACCCCAACTCACCTTTCCCCTTAAGCAAGCATAAGTTGGTTTTCTAAATTTGAGACCCTGTTCTGTTCTGTAATTCAGTTCCTGTGTAGCCAAGTTTACATTCCGTGTATTACTGATATCTTATGATGTTTCTTTTTCTGTGTGACTTATTTCAGTTAGAATCATCATACCTGAATCCACTCATTGTGCTCCTAAGGGCCTGATGACATAGATTTCATTGCTGAGTGATATTGCTTTGTAAGTAAATACCACAAGTTCTTTATCCATTTTTCACTTTCTGCAATGTTGAACGTGTACTGTAAACGAGGTTCTTGTAAACAGAGGCGTTCCAAACGTTGGGGTGGCTGTGTCTTTTTGATTTTAATTTCCCTAAGCTATAGGACCATAAGTGGCAGTGCCCTAGGCTCTGTTGCTTTGTTTTTTAGATGTCTCAGGAAACACCATACACTTCTCCCCAGTGTCTGTTGGCAATTTACATCCCGCCCATCAGCATAACAAGGCTCCCAGTTCTCCATGGCCTGTCCTGCCTTTCTGGATTTTACACTTTTTTCAGATGGCCCTTTTGACCGGGGGGAAGTGAGACTTCATTGTAGTGCAGATTTCCTTTGCAAGCTTGCTTGGTTGGCCAAAAAGGGCGTATGCGTTTTTTCCTGAATATATTCAGGAAAAAACGCATACGCCCTTTTTGGCCAAGTGCATCATTGTGGACGTTCTGCCTCTTTTCCTATGCTTTCAATGCAATTCCAGTCTACCTCCTGAAATCGGTTTCCTGCAATTCTGCCCCGCTTTCAAGTCCTCTTGGCAGCCTAACTTCAGTCTATTTTTGGACGATAGCTGTCATTTGTAACTCTGCAGGTTTGTGAATTACAGTGCCCCTGAGCTCCTTTCTTCAACTCGCTTTCTTTTGAGCTGGCCGCAACACCGCAGGATGGCTTCAGGCCCTAATCTGGTTCCGGCATGGCACGCCGAGCCTTTGGTTAATTCCTCTTCCTGGTGGGAAATGAGAGTTAAATTTGCCCGTCCAGACACCTCCAGCTAGCCTCTCATTGGTTCTCGCTATTCCTGTTCATCTTCCGCAGAAATTGCAAACTGGGCCAAACAGGAGGTTAAAGGGACTGACTCTCCAAGTCGGGAGAGTGTTAGTAAAGCGTCTGGAATGTTGCACCCGAGTACCAGGGGAGGAAAACTGAGACATATTTGAACACGTCTCCCGTTCACATGGTTGATCATACTCTGGGTTCCACATGCATGTTTTAGCTGAAGGAAGAATACCTTAAACCTGGAGAGTTGAGACCCGTGTAATGGGTACCATGCAATATGACTTCAAAGGGTCTTCATTTGCTCACCGAACCTCTCCAATCCTATCACTGCTGCGTTTATTCCCCTGTACACACGCTTGATTCTCTTTTGGAGACATAGCAATCCATAGGTTTTAAGATACTTACTAGTCAGGTACATTCTTAGGGGTTTAATATGGGGTTTTGAGTCCATTTCGTTGAGCAAGGAGTAGCTCTTGTCTATTCCATATTTGGCTTAAGGAACTTTATCTGTGCTCATTTCAATCTCTGGTTTTATGCAGCACCCCAACTCACCTTTCCCCTTAAGCAAGCATAAGTTGGTTTTCTAATTTTGAGACCCTGTTCTGTTTTGGAATGCAGTTCCTGTGTAGCCAAGTTTACATTCCGTGTATTACTGATATCTTATGATGTTTCTTTTTCTGTGTGACTTATTTCAGTTAGAATCATCATACCTGAATCCACTCATTGTGCTCCTAAGGGCCTGATGACATAGATTTCATTGCTGAGTGATATTGCTTTGTAAGTAAATACCACAAGTTCTTTATCCATTTTTCACTTTCTGCAATGTTGAACGTGTACTGTAAACGAGGTTCTTGTAAACAGAGGCGTCCCAAACTTTGGGGTGGCTGTGTCTTTTTGATTTTAATTTCCCTAAGCTATAGGACCATAAGTGGAAGTGCCCTAGGTTCTGTTGCTTTGTTTTTTAGATGTTTCAGGAAACATCATACACTTCTCCTGAGTGGTTGTTGGCAATTTACATCCCGCCCATCAGCATAACAAGGCTCCCAGTTCTCCATGGCCTGTCCTGCCTTTCTGGATTTTACCCTTTTTTCAGATGGCCCTTTTGACCGGGGGGAAGTGAGACTTCATTGTAGTGCAGATTTCCTTTGCAAGCTTGCTTGGTTGGCCAAAAAGGGCGTATGCGTTTTTTCCTGAATATATTCAGGAAAAAACGCATACGCCCTTTTTGGCCAAGTGCATCATTGTGGACGTTCTGCCTCTTTTCCTATGCTTTCAATGCAATTCCAGTCTACCTCCTGAAATCGGTTTCCTGCAATTCTGCCCCGCCTTCAAGTCCTCTTGGCAGCCTTACTTCAGTCTATTTTTGGACGATAGCTGTCATTTGTAACTCTGCAGGTTTGTGAATTACAGTGCCCCTGAGCTCCTTTCTTCAACTCGCTTTCTTTTGAGCTGGCCGCAACACCGCAGGATGGCTTCAGGCCCTAATCTGGTTCCGGCATGGCACGCCGAGCCTTTGGTTAATTCCTCTTCCTGGTGGGAAATGAGAGTTAAATTTGCCCGTCCAGACACCTCCAGCTAGCCTCTCATTGGTTCTCGCTATTCCTGTTCATCTTCCGCAGAAATTGCAAACTGGGCCAAACAGGAGGTTAAAGGGACTGACTCTCCAAGTCGGGAGAGTGTTAGTAAAGCGTCTGGAATGTTGCACCCGAGTACCAGGGGAGGAAAACTGAGACATATTTGAACACGTCTCCCGTTCACATGGTTGATCATACTCTGGGTTCCACATGCATGTTTTAGCTGAAGGAAGAATACCTTAAACCTGGAGAGTTGAGACCCGTGTAATGGGTACCATGCAATATGACTTCAAAGGGTCTTCATTTGCTCACCGAACCTCTCCAATCCTATCACTGCTGCGTTTATTCCCCTGTACACACGCTTGATTCTCTTTTGGAGACATAGCAATCCATAGGTTTTACGATACTTACTAGTCAGGTACATTCTTAGGGGTTTAATATGGGGTTTTGAGTCCATTTCGTTGAGCAAGGAGTAGCTCTTGTCTATTCCATATTTGGCTTAAGGAACTTTATCTGTGCTCATTTCAATCTCTGGTTTTATGCAGCACCCCAACTCACCTTTCCCCTTAAGCAAGCATAAGTTGGTTTTCTAATTTTGAGACCCTGTTCTGTTTTGGAATGCAGTTCCTGTGTAGCCAAGTTTACATTCCGTGTATTAGTGATATCTTATGATGTTTCTTTTTCTGTGTGACTTATTTCAGTTAGAATCATCGTACCTGAATCCACTCATTATGCTGCTACGGGCCTGATGACATAGATTTCATTGCTGAGTGATACTGCATTGTACGTAAGTACCACAAGTTCTTTATCCATTTTTCACTTTCTGTGATATTGAACTTGTACGGTAAACGAGGTTCTTGTAAACGGAGGCGTCCCAAACTTTGGGGTGGCTGTGTCTTTTTGATTTTAATTTCCCTAAGCTATAGGACCATAAGCGGAAGTGCCCTAGGTTCTGTTGCTTTGTTTTTAGAAGTTTCAGGAAACACCATACACTTCTCCCAAGTGGTTGTTGGCAATTTACATCCCGCCCATCAGCATAACAAGGCTCCCAGTTCTCCATGGCCTGTCCTGCCTTTCTGGATTTTACACTTTTTTCAGATGGCCCTTTTGACCGGGGGGAAGTGAGACTTCATTGTAGTGCAGATTTCCTTTGCAAGCTTGCTTGGTTGGCCAAAAAGGGCGTATGCGTTTTTTCCTGAATATATTCAGGAAAAAACGCATACGCCCTTTTTGGCCAAGTGCATCATTGTGGACGTTCTGCCTCTTTTCCTATGCTTTCAATGCAATTCCAGTCTACCTCCTGAAATCGGTTTCCTGCAATTCTGCCCCGCTTTCAAGTCCTCTTGGCAGCCTTACTTCAGTCTATTTTTGGACGATAGCTGTCATTTATAACTCTGCAGGTTTGTGAATTACAGTG
Source organism: Stenella coeruleoalba (assembly GCF_951394435.1). NCBI lineage: Eukaryota > Metazoa > Chordata > Mammalia > Artiodactyla > Delphinidae > Stenella > Stenella coeruleoalba. The sequence goes on along the minus strand of NW_027646004.1, from coordinate 35,903 downwards.
CCCCTGAGCTCCTTTCTTCAACTCGCTTTCTTTTGAGCTGGCCGCAACACCGCAGGATGGCTTCAGGCCCTAATCTGGTTCTGTTACGGCACGCTGAGCCTTTGGTTAATTCCTCTTCCTGGTGGGAAATGAGAGTTAAATTTGCCCGTCCAGACACCTCCAGCTAGTCTCTCATTGGTTCTCGCTATTCCTGTTCATCTTCCGCAGAAATTGCAAACTGGGCCAAACAGGAAGTTAAAGGGACTGACTCTCCAAGTGGGGAGAGTGTTAGTAAAGCGTCTGGAATGTTGCACCCGAGTACCAGGGGAGGAAAACTGAGACATATTTGAACACGTCTCCCGTTCACATGGTTGATCATACTTGGGTTCCGCATGCATGTTTTAGCTGAAGGAAGAATACCTTAAACCTGTGTATTTGAAACCCGTGGAATGGGTACCATGCAATATGACTTCAAAGGGTCTTCATTTGCTCACTGAACCTCTCCAATCCTATCACTGCTGCGTTTATGCCCCTGTACACATGCTTGATTCTCTTTCGGAGACATAGCAATCCATAGGTTTTAAGATACTTACTAGTCAGGTACATTCTTAGGCGTTTAATATGCGGTGTTGAGTCCATTTCGTTGAGCAAGGAGTAGCTCTTGTCTATTCCATATTTGGCTTAAGGAACTTTATCTGTGCTCATTTCAATCTCTGGTTTTATGCAGCACCCCAGCTCACCTTTCCCCTTAAGCAAGCATAAGTTGGTTTTCTAAATTTGAGACCCTGTTCTGTTCTGTAATTCAGTTCCTGTGTAGCCAAGTTTACATTCCGTGTATTACTGATATCTTATGATGTTTCTTTTTCTGTGTGACTTATTTCAGTTAGAATCATCATACCTGAATCCACTCATTGTGCTCCTAAGGGCCTGATGACATAGATTTCATTGCTAAGTGATATTGCTTTGTAAGTAAATACCACAAGTTCTTTATCCATTTTTCACTTTCTGCAATGTTGAACGTGTACTGTAAACGAGGTTCTTGTAAACAGAGGCGTCCCAAACTTTGGGGTGGCTGTGTCTTTTTGATTTTAATTTCCCTAAGCTATAGGACCATAAGTGGAAGTGCCCTAGGTTCTGTTGCTTTGTTTTTTAGATGTTTCAGGAAACATCATACACTTCTCCTGAGTGGTTGTTGACAATTTACATCCCGCCCATCAGCATAACAAGGCTCCCAGTTCTCCATGGCCTGTCCTGCCTTTCTGGATTTTACCCTTTTTTCAGATGGCCCTTTTGACCGGGGGGAAGTGAGACTTCATTGTAGTGCAGATTTCCTTTGCAAGTTTGCTTGGTTGGCCAAAGAGGGCGTATGCGTTTTTTCCTGAATATATTCAGGAAAAAACGCATACGCCCTTTTTGGCCAAGTGCATCATTGTGGACGTTCTGCCTCTTTTCCTATGCTTTCAATGCAATTCCAGTCTACCTCCTGAAATCGGTTTCCTGCAATTCTGCCCCGCCTTCAAGTCCTCTTGGCAGCCTTACTTCAGTCTATTTTTGGACGATAGCTGTCATTTGTAACTCTGCAGGTTTGTGAATTACAGTGCCCCTGAGCTCCTTTCTTCAACTCGCTTTCTTTTGAGCTGGCCGCAACACCGCAGGATGGCTTCAGGCCCTAATCTGGTTCCGGCATGGCACGCCGAGCCTTTGGTTAATTCCTCTTCCTGGTGGGAAATGAGAGTTAAATTTGCCCGTCCAGACACCTCCAGCTAGCCTCTCATTGGTTCTCGCTATTCCTGTTCATCTTCCGCAGAAATTGCAAACTGGGCCAAACAGGAGGTTAAAGGGACTGACTCTCCAAGTCGGGAGAGTGTTAGTAAAGCGTCTGGAATGTTGCACCCGAGTACCAGGGGAGGAAAACTGAGACATATTTGAACACGTCTCCCGTTCACATGGTTGATCATACTCTGGGTTCCACATGCATGTTTTAGCTGAAGGAAGAATACCTTAAACCTGGAGAGTTGAGACCCGTGTAATGGGTACCATGCAATATGACTTCAAAGGGTCTTCATTTGCTCACCGAACCTCTCCAATCCTATCACTGCTGCGTTTATTCCCCTGTACACACGCTTGATTCTCTTTTGGAGACATAGCAATCCATAGGTTTTACGATACTTACTAGTCAGGTACATTCTTAGGGGTTTAATATGGGGTTTTGAGTCCATTTCGTTGAGCAAGGAGTAGCTCTTGTCTATTCCATATTTGGCTTAAGGAACTTTATCTGTGCTCATTTCAATCTCTGGTTTTATGCAGCACCCCAACTCACCTTTCCCCTTAAGCAAGCATAAGTTGGTTTTCTAATTTTGAGACCCTGTTCTGTTTTGGAATGCAGTTCCTGTGTAGCCAAGTTTACATTCCGTGTATTAGTGATATCTTATGATGTTTCTTTTTCTGTGTGACTTATTTCAGTTAGAATCATCGTACCTGAATCCACTCATTATGCTGCTACGGGCCTGATGACATAGATTTCATTGCTGAGTGATACTGCATTGTACGTAAGTACCACAAGTTCTTTATCCATTTTTCACTTTCTGTGATATTGAACTTGTACGGTAAACGAGGTTCTTGTAAACGGAGGCGTCCCAAACTTTGGGGTGGCTGTGTCTTTTTGATTTTAATTTCCCTAAGCTATAGGACCATAAGCGGAAGTGCCCTAGGTTCTGTTGCTTTGTTTTTAGAAGTTTCAGGAAACACCATACACTTCTCCCAAGTGGTTGTTGGCAATTTACATCCCGCCCATCAGCATAACAAGGCTCCCAGTTCTCCATGGCCTGTCCTGCCTTTCTGGATTTTACACTTTTTTCAGATGGCCCTTTTGACCGGGGGGAAGTGAGACTTCATTGTAGTGCAGATTTCCTTTGCAAGCTTGCTTGGTTGGCCAAAAAGGGCGTATGCGTTTTTTCCTGAATATATTCAGGAAAAAACGCATACGCCCTTTTTGGCCAAGTGCATCATTGTGGACGTTCTGCCTCTTTTCCTATGCTTTCAATGCAATTCCAGTCTACCTCCTGAAATCGGTTTCCTGCAATTCTGCCCCGCTTTCAAGTCCTCTTGGCAGCCTTACTTCAGTCTATTTTTGGACGATAGCTGTCATTTATAACTCTGCAGGTTTGTGAATTACAGTGCCCCTGAGCTCCTTTCTTCAACTCGCTTTCTTTTGAGCTGGCCGCAACACCGCAGGATGGCTTCAGGCCCTAATCTGGTTCTGTTACGGCACGCTGAGCCTTTGGTTAATTCCTCTTCCTGGTGGGAAATGAGAGTTAAATTTGCCCGTCCAGACACCTCCAGCTAGTCTCTCATTGGTTCTCGCTATTCCTGTTCATCTTCCGCAGAAATTGCAAACTGGGCCAAACAGGAAGTTAAAGGGACTGACTCTCCAAGTGGGGAGAGTGTTAGTAAAGCGTCTGGAATGTTGCACCCGAGTACCAGGGGAGGAAAACTGAGACATATTTGAACACGTCTCCCGTTCACATGGTTGATCATACTTGGGTTCCGCATGCATGTTTTAGCTGAAGGAAGAATACCTTAAACCTGTGTATTTGAAACCCGTGGAATGGGTACCATGCAATATGACTTCAAAGGGTCTTCATTTGCTCACTGAACCTCTCCAATCCTATCACTGCTACGTTTATGCCCCTGTACACATGCTTGATTCTCTTTCGGAGACATAGCAATCCATAGGTTTTAAGATACTTACTAGTCAGGTACATTCTTAGGCGTTTAATATGCGGTGTTGAGTCCATTTCGTTGAGCAAGGAGTAGCTCTTGTCTATTCCATATTTGGCTTAAGGAACTTTATCTGTGCTCATTTCAATCTCTGGTTTTATGCAGCACCCCAGCTCACCTTTCCCCTTAAGCAAGCATAAGTTGGTTTTCTAAATTTGAGACCCTGTTCTGTTCTGTAATTCAGTTCCTGTGTAGCCAAGTTTACATTCCGTGTATTACTGATATCTTATGATGTTTCTTTTTCTGTGTGACTTATTTCAGTTAGAATCATCATACCTGAATCCACTCATTGTGCTCCTAAGGGCCTGATGACATAGATTTCATTGCTAAGTGATATTGCTTTGTAAGTAAATACCACAAGTTCTTTATCCATTTTTCACTTTCTGCAATGTTGAACGTGTACTGTAAACGAGGTTCTTGTAAACAGAGGCGTCCCAAACTTTGGGGTGGCTGTGTCTTTTTGATTTTAATTTCCCTAAGCTATAGGACCATAAGTGGAAGTGCCCTAGGTTCTGTTGCTTTGTTTTTTAGATGTTTCAGGAAACATCATACACTTCTCCTGAGTGGTTGTTGACAATTTACATCCCGCCCATCAGCATAACAAGGCTCCCAGTTCTCCATGGCCTGTCCTGCCTTTCTGGATTTTACCCTTTTTTCAGATGGCCCTTTTGACCGGGGGGAAGTGAGACTTCATTGTAGTGCAGATTTCCTTTGCAAGCTTGCTTGGTTGGCCAAAAAGGGCGTATGCGTTTTTTCCTGAATATATTCAGGAAAAAACGCATACGCCCTTTTTGGCCAAGTGCATCATTGTGGACGTTCTGCCTCTTTTCCTATGCTTTCAATGCAATTCCAGTCTACCTCCTGAAATCGGTTTCCTGCAATTCTGCCCCGCTTTCAAGTCCTCTTGGCAGCCTTACTTCAGTCTATTTTTGGACGATAGCTGTCATTTGTAACTCTGCAGGTTTGTGAATTACAGTGCCCCTGAGCTCCTTTCTTCAACTCGCTTTCTTGTGACCTGGCCGCAACACCACAGGATGGCTTCAGGCCCTAATCTGGTTCCGGCACGGCACGCTGAGCCTTTGGTTATTTCCTCTTCCTGGTGGGAAATGAGAGTTAAATTTGCCCGTCCAGACACCTCCAGCTAGTCTCTCATTGGTTCTCGCTATTCCTGTTCATCTTCCGCAGAAATTGCAAACTGTGCCAAACAGGAGGTTAAAGGCGCTGACTCTCCAAGTGGGGAGAGTGTTAGTAAAGCGTCTGGAATGTTGCACGCGAGTACCAGTGGAGGAAAACTGAGACATATTTGAACACGTCTCCCGTTCACATGGTTGATCATACTTGGGTTCCACATGCATGTTTTAGCTGAAGGAAGAATACCTTAAACCTGGGTAGTTGAAACCCGTGGAATGGGTACCATGCAATATGACTTCAAAGGGTCTTCATTTGCTCACCGAACGTCTCCAATCCTATCACTGCTGCGTTTATGCCCCTGTACACATGCTTGATTCTCTTTCGGAGACATAGCAATCCATAGGTTTTAAGATACTTACTAGTCAGGTACATTCTTAGGCGTTTAATATGGGGTGTTGAGTCCATTTCGTTGAGCAAGGAGTAGCTCTTGTCTATTCCATATTTGGCTTAAGGAACTTTATCTGTGCTCATTTCAATCTCTGGTTTTATGCAGCACCCCAACTCACCTTTACCCTTAAGCAAGCATAAGTTGGTTTTCTAAATTTGAGACCCTGTTCTGTTCTGTAATTCAGTTCCTGTGTAGCCAAGTTTACATTCCGTGTATTAGTGATATCTTATGATGTTTCTTTTTCTGTGTGACTTATTTCAGTTAGAATCATCGTACCTGAATCCACTCATGATGCTGCTACGGGCCTGATGACATAGATTTCATTGCTGAGTGATACTGCATTGTACGTAAGTACCACAAGTTCTTTATCCATTTTTCACTTTCTGTGATATTGAACTTGTACGGTAAACGAGGTTCTTGTAAACAGAGGCGTCCCAAACTTTGGGGTGGCTGTGTCTTTTTGATTTTAATTTCCCTAAGCTATAGGACCATAAGTGGAAGTGCCCTAGGTTCTGTTGCTTTGTTTTTTAGATGTTTCAGGAAACACCATACACTTCTCCCGAGTGTCTGTTGGCAATTTACATCCCGCCCATCAGCATAACAAGGCTCCCAGTTCTCCATGGCCTGTCCTGCCTTTCTGGATTTTACCCTTTTTTCAGATGGCCCTTTTGACCGGGGGGAAGTGAGACTTCATTGTAGTGCAGATTTCCTTTGCAAGCTTGCTTGGTTGGCCAAAAAGGGCGTATGCGTTTTTTCCTGAATATATTCAGGAAAAAACGCATACGACCTTTTTGGCCAAGTGCATCATTGTGGACGTTCTGCCTCTTTTCCTATGCTTTCAATGCAATTCCAGTCTACCTCCTGAAATCGGTTTCCTGCAATTCTGCCCCGCTTTCAAGTCCTCTTGGCAGCCTTACTTCAGTCTATTTTTGGACGATAGCTGTCATTTATAACTCTGCAGGTTTGTGAATTACAGTGCCCCTGAGCTCCTTTCTTCAACTCGCTTTCTTTTGAGCTGGCCGCAACACCGCAGGATGGCTTCAGGCCCTAATCTGGTTCCGGTACGGCACGCTGAGCCTTTGGTTATTTCCTCTTCCTGGTGGGAAATGAGAGTTAAATTTGCCCGTCCAGACACCTCCAGCTAGCCTCTCATTGGTTCTCGCTATTCCTGTTCATCTTCCGCAGAAATTGCAAACTGGGCCAAACAGGAGGTTAAAGGCGCTGACTCTCCAAGTGGGGAGAGTGTTAGTAAAGCGTCTGGAATGTTGCACCCGAGTACCAGGGGAGGAAAACTGAGACATATTTGAACACGTCTCCCGTTCACATGGTTGATCATACTTGGGTTCCACATGCATGTTTTAGCTGAAGGAAGAATACCTTAAACCTGTGTATTTGAAACCCGTGGAATGGGTACCATGCAATATGACTTCAAAGGGTCTTCATTTGCTCACCGAACCTCTCCAATCCTATCACTGCTGCGTTTATGCCCCTGTACACATGCTTGATTCTCTTTCGGAGACATAGCAATCCATAAGTTTTAAGATACTTACTAGTCAGGTACATTCTTAGGCGTTTAATATGCGGTGTTGAGTCCATTTCGTTGAGCAAGGAGTAGCTCTTGTCTATTCCATATTTGGCTTAAGGAACTTTATCTGTGCTCATTTCAATCTCTGGTTTTATGCAGCACCCCAACTCACCTTTCCCCTTAAGCAAGCATAAGTTGGTTTTCTAAATTTGAGACCCTGTTCTGTTCTGTAATTCAGTTCCTGTGTAGCCAAGTTTACATTCCGTGTATTACTGATATCTTATGATGTTTCTTTTTCTGTGTGACTTATTTCAGTTAGAATCATCATACCTGAATCCACGCATTGTGCTCCTAAGGGCCTGATGACATAGATTTCATTGCTGAGTGATATTGCTTTGTAAGTAAATACCACAAGTTCTTTATCCATTTTTCACTTTCTGCGATGTTGAACTTGTACGGTAAACGAGGTTCTTGTAAACAGAGGCGTCCCAAACTTTGGGGTGGCTGTGTCTTTTTGATTTTAATTTCCCTAAGCTATAGGACCATAAGTGGCAGTGCCCTAGGCTCTGTTGCTTTGTTTTTTAGATGTTTCAGGAAACACCATACACTTCTCCTGAGTGTCTGTTGGTAATTTACATCCCGCCCATCAGCATAACAAGGCTCCCAGTTCTCCATGGCCTGTCCTGCCTTTCTGGATTTTACACTTTTTTCAGATGGCCCTTTTGAACGGGGGGAAGTGAGACTTCATTGTAGTGCAGATTTCCTTTGCAAGCTTGCTTGGTTGGCCAAAAAGTGCGTATGCGTTTTTTCCTGAATATATTCAGGAAAAAACGCATACGCCCTTTTTGGCCAAGTGCATCATTGTGGACGTTCTGCCTCTTTTCCTATGCTTTCAATGCAATTCCAGTCTACCTTCTGAAATCAGTTTCCTGCAATTCTGCCCCGCTTTCAAGTCCTCTTGGCAGCCTTACTTCAGTCTATTTTTGGACGATAGCTGTCATTTATAACTCTGCAGGTTTGTGAATTACAGTGCCCCTGAGCTCCTTTCTTCAACTCGCTTTCTTTTGAGCTGGCCGCAACACCGCAGGATGGCTTCAGGCCCTAATCTGGTTCCGGCACGGCACGCTGAGACTTTGGTTAATTCCTCTTCCTGGTGGGAAATGAGAGTTAAATTTGCCCGTCCAGACACCTCCAGCTAGCCTCTCATTGGTTATCGCTATTCCTGTTCATCTTCCGCAGAAATTGCAAACTGGGCCAAACAGGAGGTTAAAGGGACTGACTCTCCAAGTCGGGAGAGTGTTAGTAAAGCGTCTGGAATGTTGCACCCGAGTACCAGGGTACGAAAACTGGGACATATTTGAACACGTCTCCCGATCACATGGTTGATCATACTCTAGGTTCCACATGCATGTTTTAGCTGAAGGAAGAATACCTTAAACCTGGGTAGTTGAAACTCGTGGAATGGGTACCATGCAATATGACTTCAAAGGGTCTTCATTTGCTCACCGAACCTCTCCAATCCTATCACTGCTGCGTTTATGCCCCTGTACACATGCTTGATTCTCTTTCGGAGACATAGCAATCCATAGGTTTTAAGATACTTACTAGTCAGGTACATTCTTAGGCGTTTAATATGGGGTGTTGAGTCCATTTCGTTGAGCAAGGAGTAGCTCTTGTCTATTCCATATTTGGCTTAAGGAACTTTATCTGTGCTCATTTCAATCTCTGGTTTTATGCAGCACCCCAACTCACCTTTACCCTTAAGCAAGCATAAGTTGGTTTTCTAAATTTGAGACCCTGTTCTGTTCTGTAATTCAGTTCCTGTGTAGCCAAGTTTCCATTCCGTGTATTACTGATATCTTATGATGTTTCTTTTTCTGTGTGACTTATTTCAGTTAGAATCATCATACCTGAATCCACTCATTGTGCTGCTAAGGGCCTGATGACACAGATTTCATTGCTGAGTGATATTGCTTTGTAAGTAAATACCACAAGTTCTTTATCCATTTTTCACTTTCTGCGATGTTGAACTTGTACTGTAAACGAGGTTCTTGTAAAGAGAGCCGATCCAAATTTGGGGTGGCTGTGTCTTTTTGATTTTAATTTCCCTAAGCTATAGGACCATAAGTGGAAGTACCCTAGGTTCTGTTGCTTTGTTTTTTAGATGTTTCAGGAAACACCATACACTTCTCCCGAGTGGTTGTTGGCAATTTACATCCCGCCCATCAGCATAACAAGGCTCCCAGTTCTCCATGGCCTGTCCTGCCTTTCTGGATTTTACACTTTTTTCAGATGGCCCTTTTGACCGGGGGGAAGTGAGACTTCATTGTAGTGCAGATTTCCTTTGCAAGCTTGCTTGGTTGGCCAAAAAGGGCGTATGCGTTTTTTCCTGAATATATTCAGGAAAAAACGCATACGCCCTTTTTAGCCAAGTGCATCATTGTGGACGTTCTGCCTCTTTTCCTATGCTTTCAATGCAATTCCAGTCTACCTCCTGAAATCGGTTTCCTGCAATTCTGCCCCGCTTTCAAGTTCTCTTGGCAGCCTTACTTCAGTCTATTTTTGGACGATAGCTGTCATTTATAACTCTGCAGGTTTGTGAATTACAGTGCCCCTGAGCTCCTTTCTTCAACTCGCTTTCTTGTGACCTGGCCGCAACACCGCAGGATGGCTTCAGGCCCTAATCTGGTTCCGGCACGGCACGCTGAGCCTTTGGTTAATTCCGCTTCCTCGTGGGAAATGAGAGTTAAATTTGCCCGTCCAGACACCTCCAGCTATCCTCTCATTGGTTCTCGCTATTCCTGTTCATCTTCCGCAGAAATTGCAAACTGGGCCAAACAGGAGGTTAAAGGGACTGACTCTCCAAGTGGGGAGAGTGTTAGTAAAGCGTCTGGAATGTTGCACCCGAGTACCAGGGTACGAAAACTGAGACATATTTGAACACGTCTCCCAATCACATGGTTGATCATACTCTAGGTTCCACATGCATGTTTTAGCTGAAGGAACAATACCTTACACCTGGGTAGTTGAAACCCGTGGAATGGGTACCATGCAATATGACTTCAAAGGGTCTTCATTTGCTCACGAAACTCTGCAATCCTATCACTGCTGCATTTATGCCCTGTACACATGCTTGATTCTCTTTCGGAGACATAGCAATCCATAGGTTTTAAGATACTTACTAGTCAGGTACATTCTTAGGCGTTTAATATGCGGTGTTGAGTCCATTTTGTTGAGCAAGGAGTAGCTCTTGTCTATTCCATATTTGGCTTAAGGAACTTTATCTGTGCTCATTTCAATCTCTGGTTTTATGCAGCACCCCAACTCACCTTTCCCCCTAAGCAAGCATAAGTTGGTTTTCTAAATTTGAGACCCTGTTCTGTTCTGTAATTCAGTTCCTGTGTAGCCAAGTTTACATTCCGTGTATTACTGATATCTTATGATGTTTCTTTTTCTGTGTGACTTATTTCAGTTAGAATCATCATACCTGAATCCACTCATTCTGCTGCTAAGGGCCTGATGACACAGATTTCATTGCTGAGTGATATTGCTTTGTAAGTAAATACCACAACTTCTTTATCCATTTTTCACTTTCTGCGATGTTGAACTTGTACTGTAAACGAGGTTCTTGTAAACAGAGCCGTTCCAAACGTTGGGGTGGCTGTGTCTTTTTGATTTTAATTTCCCTAAGCTATAGGACCATAAGTGGCAGTGCCCTAGGCTCTGTTGCTTTGTTTTTTAGATGTTTCAGGAAACACCATACACTTCTCCCGAGTGGTTGTTGGCAATTTACATCCCGCCCATCAGCATAACAAGGCTCCCAGTTCTCCATGGCCTGTCCTGCCTTTCTGGATTTTACACTTTTTTCAGATGGCCCTTTTGACCGGGGGGAAGTGAGACTTCATTGTAGTGCAGATTTCCTTTGCAAGCTTGCTTGGTTGGCCAAAAAGGGCGTATGCGTTTTTTCCTGAATATATTCAGGAAAAAACGCATACGCCCTTTTTGGCCAAGTGCATCATTGTGGACGTTCTGCCTCTTTTCCTATGCTTTCAATGCAATTCCAGTCTACCTCCTGAAATCGGTTTCCTGCAATTCTGCCCCGCTTTCAAGTCCTCTTGGCAGCCTTACTTCAGTCTATTTTTGGACGATAGCTGTCATTTATAACTCTGCAGGTTTGTGAATTACAGTGCCCCTGAGCTCCTTTCTTCAACTCGCTTTCTTTTGAGCTGGCCGCAACACCGCAGGATGGCTTCAGGCCCTAATCTGGTTCCGGTACGGCACGCTGAGCCTTTGGTTAATTCCTCTTCCTGGTGGGAAATGAGAGTTAAATTTGCCCGTCCAGACACCTCCAGCTAGTCTCTCATTGGTTCTCGCTATTCCTGTTCATCTTCCACAGAAATTGCAAACTGGGTCAAACAGGAAGTTAAAGGGACTGACTCTCCAAGTGGGGAGAGTGTTAGTAAAGCGTCTGGAATGTTGCACCCGAGTACCAGGGGAGGAAAACTGAGACATATTTGAACACGTCTCCCGTTCACATGGTTGATCATACTTGGGTTCCACATGCATGTTTTAGCTGAAGGAAGAATACCTTAAACCTTTGTATTTGAAACCCGTGGAATGGGTACCATGCAATATGACTTCAAAGGGTCTTCATTTGCTCACCGAACCTCTCCAATCCTATCACTGCTGCGTTTATGCCCCTGTACACATGCTTGATTCTCTTTCGGAGACATAACAATCCATAGGTTTTAAGATACTTACTAGTCAGGTACATTCTTAGGCGTTTAATATGCGGTGTTGAGTCCATTTCGTTGAGCAAGGAGTAGCTCTTGTCTATTCCATATTTGGCTTAAGGAACTTTATCTGTGCTCATTTCAATCTCTGGTTTTATGCAGCACCCCAACTCACCTTTCCCCTTAAGCAAGCATAAGTTGGTTTTCTAAATTTGAGACCCTGTTCTGTTCTGTAATTCAGTTCCTGTGTAGCCAAGTTTACATTCCGTGTATTACTGATATCTTATGATGTTTCTTTTTCTGTGTGACTTATTTCAGTTAGAATCATCATACCTGAATCCACTCATTGTGCTCCTAAGGGCCTGATGACATAGATTTCATTGCTGAGTGATATTGCTTTGTAAGTAAATACCACAAGTTCTTTATCCATTTTTCACTTTCTGCGATGTTGAACTTGTACTGTAAACGAGGTTCTTGTAAACAGAGGCGTCCCAAACTTTGGGGTGGCTGTGTCTTTTTGATTTTAATTTCCCTAAGCTATAGGACCATAAGTGGCAGTGCCCTAGGCTCTGTTGCTTTGTTTTTTAGATGTTTCAGGAAACACCATACACTTCTCCTGAGTGTCTGTTGGTAATTTACATCCCGCCCATCAGCATAACAAGGCTCCCAGTTCTCCATGGCCTGTCCTGCCTTTCTGGATTTTACACTTTTTTCAGATGGCCCTTTTGACCGGGGGGAAGTGAGACTTCATTGTAGTGCAGATTTCCTTTGCAAGCTTGCTTGGTTGGCCAAAAAGGGCGTATGCGTTTTTTCCTGAATATATTCAGGAAAAAACGCATACGCCCTTTTTGGCCAAGTGCATCATTGTGGACGTTCTGCCTCTTTTCCTATGCTTTCAATGCAATTCCAGTCTACCTCCTGAAATCGGTTTCCTGCAATTCTGCCCCGCTTTCAAGTCCTCTTGGCAGCCTTACTTCAGTCTATTTTTGGACGATAGCTGTCATTTATAACTCTGCAGGTTTGTGAATTACAGTGCCCCTGCACTCCTTTCTTCAACTCGGTTTCTTTTGAGCTGGCCGCAACACCGCAGGATGGCTTCAGGCCCTAATCTGGTTCCGGCCCGGCATGGTGAGCCTTTGGTTAATTCCTCTTCCTGGTGGGAAATGAGAGTTAAATTTGCCCGTCCAGACACCTCCAGCTAGCCTCTCATTGGTTCTCGCTATTCCTGTTCATCTTCCGCAGAAATTGCAAACTGGGCCAAACAGGAGGTTAAAGGGACTGACTCTCCAAGTGGGGAGAGTGTTAGTAAAGCGTCTGGAATGTTGCACCCGAGTACCAGGGGAGGAAAACAGACATATTTGAACACGTCTCCCGATCACATGGTTGATCATACTCTAGGTTCCACATGCATGTTTTAGCTGAAGGAAGAATACCTTAAACCTGGGTAGTTGAAACCTGTGGAATGGGTACCATGCAATATGACTTCAAAGGGTCTTCATTTGCTTACCGAACCTCTCCAATCCTATCACTGCTGCGTTTATGCCCCTTTACACATGCTTGATTCTCTTTCGGAGACATAGCAATCCATAGGTTTTAAGATACTTACTAGTCAGGTACATTCTTAGGCGTTTAATATGCGGTGTTGAGTCCATTTCGTTGAGCAAGGAGTAGCTCTTGTCTATTCCATATTTGGCTTAAGGAACTTTATCTGTGCTCATTTCAATCTCTGGTTTTATGCAGCACCCCAACTCACCTTTCCCCTTAAGCAAGCATAAGTTGGTTTTCTAAATTTGAGACCCTGTTCTGTTCTGTAATTCAGTTCCTGTGTAGCCAAGTTTACATTCCGTGTATTACTGATATCTTATGATGTTTCTTTTTCTGTGTGACTTAATTCAGTTAGAATCATCATACCTGAATCCACTCATTGTGCTGCTAAGTGCCTGATGACACAGATTTCATTCCTGAGTGATATTGCTTTGTAAGTAAATACCACAATTTCTTTATCCATTTTTCACTTTCTGCGCTGTTGAACTTGTACTGTAAACGAGGTTCTTGTAAACAGAGCCGTTCCAAACTTTGGGGTGGCTGTGTCTTTTTGATTTTAATTTCCCTAAGCTATAGGACCATAAGTGGAAGTGCCCTAGGTTCTGTTGCTTTGTTTTTTAGATGTTTCAGGAAACACCATACACTTCTCCCGAGTGGTTGTTGGCAATTTACATCCCGCCCATCAGCATAACAAGGCTCCCAGTTCTCCATGGCCTGTCCTGCCTTTCTGGATTTTACACTTTTTTCAGATGGCCCTTTTGACCGGGGGGAAGTGAGACTTCATTGTAGTGCAGGTTTCCTTTGCAAGCTTGCTTGGTTGGCCAAAAAGGGCGTATGCGTTTTTTCCTGAATATATTCAGGAAAAAACGCATACGCCCTTTTTGGCCAAGTGCATCATTGTGGACGTTCTGCCTCTTTTCCTATGCTTTCAATGCAATTCCAGTCTACCTCCTGAAATCGGTTTCCTGCAATTCTGCCCCGCTTTCAAGTCCTCTTGGCAGCCTTACTTCAGTCTATTTTTGGACGATAGCTGTCATTTATAACTCTGCAGGTTTGTGAATTACAGTGCCCCTGCACTCCTTTCTTCAACTCGGTTTCTTTTGAGCTGGCCGCAACACCGCAGGATGACTTCAGGCCCTAATCTGGTTCCGGTACGGCACACTGAGCCTTTGGTTATTTCCTCTTCCTGGTGGGAAATGAGAGTTAACTTTGCCCGTCCAGACACCTCCAGCTAGCCTCTCATTGGTTCTCGCTATTCCTGTTCATCTTCCGCAGAAATTGCAAACTGGGCCAAACAGGAGGTTAAAGGCGCTGACTCTCCAAGTGGGGAGAGTGTTAGTAAAGCGTCTGGAATGTTGCACCCGAGTACCAGGGGAGGAAAACTGAGACATATTTGAACACGTCTCCCGATCACATGGTTGATCATACTCTGGGTTCCACATGCATGTTTTAGCTGAAGGAAGAATACCTAAAACCTGGGTAGTTGAAACCCGTGGAATGGGTACCATGCAATATGACTTCAAAGGGTCTTCATTTGCTCACCGAACCTCTCCAATCCTATCACTGCTGCGTTTATGCCCCTGTACACATGCTTGATTCTCTTTCGGAGACATAGCAATCCATAGGTTTTAAGATACTTACTAGTCAGGTACATTCTTAGGCGTTTAATATGCGGTGTTGAGTCCATTTCGTTGAGCAAGGAGTAGCTCTTGTCTATTCCATATTTGACTTAAGGAACTTTATCTGTGCTCATTTCAATCTCTGGTTTTATGCAGCAACCCAACTCACCTTTCCCCTTAAGCAAGCATAAGTTGGTTTTCTAAATTTGAGAACCTGTTCTGTTTTGGAATTCAGTTCCTGTGTAGCCAAGTTTACATTCCGTGTATTAGTGATATCTTATGATGTTTCTTTTTCTGTGTGACTTATTTCAGTTAGAATCATCGTACCTGAATCTACTCATTATGCTGCTACGGGCCTGATGACATAGATTTCATTGCTGAGTGATACTGCATTGTACGTAAGTACCACAAGTTCTTTATCCATTTTTCACTTTCTGCGATGTTGCACTTGTACTGTAAACGAGGTTCTTGTAAACAGAGCCGTTCCAAACTTTGGGGTGGCTGTGTCTTTTTGATTTTAATTTCCCTAAGCTATAGGACCATAAGTGGCAGTGCCCTAGGCTCTGTTGCTTTGGTTTTTAGATGTTTCAGGAAACACCATACACTTCTCCCTAGTGGTTGTTGGCAATTTACATCCCGCCCATCAGCATAACAAGGCTCCCAGTTCTCCATGGCCTGTCCTGCCTTTCTGGATTTTACACTTTTTTCAGATGGCCCTTTTGACCGAGGGGAAGTGAGACTTCATTGTAGTGCAGATTTCCTTTGCAAGCTTGCTTGGTTGGCCAAAAAGGGCGTATGCGTTTTTTCCTGAATATATTCAGGAAAAAACGCATACGCCCTTTTTGGCCAAGTGCATCATTGTGGACGTTCTGCCTCTTTTCCTATGCTTTCAATGCAATTCCTGTCTACCTCCTGAAATCGGTTTCCTGCAATTCTGCCCTGCTTTCAAGTCCTCTTGGCAGCCTTACTTCAGTCTATTTTTGGACGATAGCTGTCATTTATAACTCTGCAGGTTTGTGAATTACAGTGTCCCTGAGCTCCTTTCTTCAACTCGCTTTCTTGTGAGCTGGCCGCAACACCGCAGGATGGCTTCAGGCCCTAATCTGGTTCCGGCACGGCATGCTGAGCCTTTGGTTATTTCCTCTTCCTGGTGGGAAATGAGAGTTAAATTTGCCCGTCCAGACACCTCCAGCTAGTCTCTCATTGGTTCTCGCTATTCCTGTTCATCTTCCGCAGAAATTGCAAACTGGGCCAAACAGGAGGTTAAAGGCGCTGACTCTCCAAGTGGGGAGAGTGTTAATAAAGCGTCTGGAATGTTGCACCCGAGCACCAGGGGAGGAAAACTGAGACATATTTGAACACGTCTCCCGTTCACACGGTTGATCATACTCTGGGTTCCACATGCATGTTTTAGCTGAAGGAAGAATACCTTAAACCTGGAGAGTTAAGACCCGTGGAATGGGTACCATGCAATATGACTTCAAACGGTCTTCATTTGCTCACCGAACCTCTCCAATCCTATCACTGCTGCGTTTATGCCCCTGTACACACGCTTGATTCTCTTTTGGAGACATAGCAATCCATAGGTTTTAAGATACTTACTAGTCAGGTACATTCTTAGGCGTTTAATATGGGGTGTTGAGTCCATTTCGTTGAGAAAGGAGTAGCTCTTGTCTATTCCATATTTGGCTTAAGGAACTTTATCTGTGCTCATTTCAATCTCTGGTTTTATGCAGCACCCCAACTCACCTTTCCCCTTAAGCAAGCATAAGTTGGTTTTCTAAATTTGCGACCCTGTTCTGTTTAGGAATTCAGTTCCTGTGTAGCCAGGTTTACATTCCGTGTATTAGTGATATCTTATGATGTTTCTTTTTCTGTGTGACTTATTTCAGTTAGAATCATCGTACCTGAATCCACTCATTGTGCTGCTAAGGGCCTGATGACACAGATTTCATTGCTGAGTGATATTGCTTTGTAAGTAAATACCACAACTTCTTTATCCATTTTTCACTTTCTGCGATGTTGCACTTGTACTGTAAACGAGGTTCTTGTAAACAGAGGCGTCCCAAACTTTGGGGTGGCTGTGTCTTTTTGATTTTAATTTCCCTAAGCTATAGGACCATAAGTGGAAGTGCCCTAGGTTCTGTTGCTTTGTTTTTTAGATGTTTCAGGAAACACCATACACTTCTCCCGAGTGGTTGTTGGCAATTTACATCCCGCCCTTCAGCATAACAAGGCTCCCAGTTCTCCATGGCCTGTCCTGCCTTTCTGGATTTTACACTTTTTTCAGATGACCCTTTTGACCGGGGGGAAGTGAGACTTCATTGTAGTGCAGATTTCCTTTGCAAGCTTGCTTGGTTGGCCAAAAAGGGCGTATGCGTTTTTTCCTGAATATATTCAGGAAAAAACGCATACGCCCTTTTTGGCCAAGTGCATCATTGTGGACGTTCTGCCTCTTTTCCTATGCTTTCAATGCAATTCCAGTCTACCTCCTGAAATCGGTTTCCTGGAATTCTGCCCCGCTTTCAAGTCCTCTTGGCAGCCTTACTTCAGTGTATTTTTGGACGATAGCTGTCATTTATAACTCTGCAGGTTTGTGAATTACAGTGCCCCTGAGCTCCTTTCTTCAACTCGTTTTCTTGTGACCTGGCCACAACACCGCAGGATGGCTTCAGGCCCTAATCTGGTTCCAGCACGGCACGCTGAGCCTTTGGTTAATTCCTCTTCCTGGTGGGAAATGAGAGTTAAATTTGCCCGTCCAGACACCTCCAGCTAGCCTCTCATTGGTTCTCGCTATTCCTGTTCATCTTCCGCAGAAATTGCAAACTGGGCCAAACAGGAGGTTAAAGGGACTGACTCTCCAAGTCGGGAGAGTGTTAGTAAAGCATCTGGAATGTTGCACCCGAGTACCAGGGGAGGAAAACTGAGACATATTTGAACACGTCTCCCGATCACATGGTTGATCATACTCTGGGTTCCACATGCATGTTTTAGCTGAAGGAAAAATACCTAAAATCTGGGTAGTTGAAACCCGTGGAATGGGTACCATGCAATATGACTTCAAAGGGTCTTCATTTGCTCACCGAACCTCTCCAATCCTATCACTGCTGCGTTTATGCCCCTGTACACATGCTTGATTCTCTTTCGGAGACATAGCAATCCATAGGTTTTAAGATACTTACTAGTCAGGTACATTCTTAGGCGTTTAATATGCGGTGTTGAGTCCATTTTGTTGAGCAAGGAGTAGCTCTTGTCTATTCCATATTTGGCTTAAGGAATTTTATCTGTGCTCATTTCAATCTCTGGTTTTATGCAGCACCCCAACTCACCTTTCCCCTTAAGCAAGCATAAGTTGGTTTTCTAAATTTGAGACCCTGTTCTGTTCTGTAATTCAGTTCCTGTGTAGCCAAGTTTACATTCTGTGTATTACTGATATCTTATGATGTTTCTTTTTCTGTGTGACTTATTTCAGTTAGAATCATCATACCTGAATCCACTCATTGTGCTGCTAAGGGCCTGATGACACAGATTTCATTGCTGAGTGATATTGCTTTGTAAGTAAATACCACAACTTCTTTATCCATTTTTCACTTTCTGCGATGTTGAACTTGTACTGTAAACGAGGTTCTTGTAAACAGAGCCGTTCCAAACTTTGGGGTGGCTGTGTCTTTTTGATTTTAATTTCCCTAAGCTATAGGACCATAAGTGGAAGTGCCCTAGGCTCTGTTGCTTTGTTTTTTAGATGTTTCAGGAAACACCATACACTTCTCCCGAGTGGTTGTTGGCAATTTACATCCCGCCCATCAGCATAACAAGGCTCCCAGTTCTCCATGGCCTGTCCTGCCTTTCTGGATTTTACACTTTTTTCAGATGGCCCTTTTGACCGGGGGGAAGTGAAACTTCATTGTAGTGCAGATTTCCTTTGCAAGCTTGCTTGGTTGGCCAAAAAGGGCGTATGCGTTTTTTCCTGAATATATTCAGGAAAAAACGCATACGCCCTTTTTGGCCAAGTGCATCATTGTGGACGTTCTGCCTCTTTTCCTATGCTTTCAATGCAATTCCAGTCTACCTCCTGAAATCGGTTTCCTGCAATTCTGCCCCGCTTTCAAGTCCTCTTGGCAGCCTTACTTCAGTGTATTTTTGGACGATAGCTGTCATTTATAACTCTGCAGGTTTGTGAATTACAGTGCCCCTGCACTCCTTTCTTCAACTCGGTTTCTTTTGAGCTGGCCGCAACACCGCAGGATGACTTCAGGCCCTAATCTGGTTCCGGTATGGCACGCTGAGCCTTTCGTTATTTCCTCTTCCTGGTGGGAAATGAGAGTTAAATTTGCCCGTCCAGACACCTCCAGCTAGCCTCTCATTGGTTCTCGCTATTCCTGTTCATCTTCCGCAGAAATTGCAAACTGTGCCAAACAGGAGGTTAAAGGCGCTGACTCTCCAAGTGGGGAGAGTGTTAGTAAAGCGTCTGGAATGTTGCACCCGAGTACCAGGGGAGGAAAACTGAGACATATTTGAACACGTCTCCCGATCACATGGTTGATCATACTCTGGGTTCCACATGCATGTTTTAGCTGAAGGAAGAATACCTAAAACCTGGGTAGTTGAAACCCGTGGAATGGGTACCATGAAATATGACTTCAAAGGGTCTTCATTTGCTCACCGAACCTCTCCAATCCTATCACTGCTGCGTTTATGCCCCTGTACACATGCTTGATTCTCTTTCGGAGACATAGCAATCCATAGGTTTTAAGATACTTACTAGTCAGGTACATTCTTAGGCGTTTAATATGCAGTGTTGAGTCCATTTCGTTGAGCAAGGAGTAGCTCTTGTCTATTCCATATTTGGCTTAAGGAACTTTATCTGTGCTCATTTCAATCTCTGGTTTTATGCAGCAACCCAACTCACCTTTCCCCTGAAGCAAGCATAAGTTGGTTTTCTAAATTTGAGAACCTGTTCTGTTTTGGAATTCAGTTCCTGTGTAGCCAAGTTTACATTCCGTGTATTAGTGATATCTTATGATGTTTCTTTTTCTGTGTGACTTATTTCAGTTAGAATCATCGTACCTGAATCTACTCATTATGCTGCTACTGGCCTGATGACATAGATTTCATTGCTGAGTGATACTGCATTGTACGTAAGTACCACAAGTTCTTTATCCATTTTTCACTTTCTGCAATGTTGAACTTGTACTGTAAACGAGGTTCTTGTAAACAGAGCCGTTCCAAACTTTGGGGTGGCTGTGTCTTTTTGATTTTAATTTCCCTAAGCTATAGGACCATAAGTGGAAGTGCCCTAGGTTCTGTTGCTTTGTTTTTTAGATGTTTCAGGAAACACCATACACTTCTCCCGAGTGGTTGTTGGCAATTTACATCCCGCCCATCAGCATAACAAGGCTCCCAGTTCTCCATGGACTGTCCTGCCTTTCTGGATTTTACACTTTTTTCAGATGGCCCTTTTGACCGGGGGGAAGTGAGACTTCATTGTAGTGCAGATTTCCTTTGCAAGCTTGCTTGGTTGGCCAAAAAGGGCGTATGCGTTTTTTCCTGAATATATTCAGGAAAAAACGTATACGCCCTTTTTGGCCAAGTGCATCATTGTGGACGTTCTGCCTCTTTTCCTATGCTTTCAATGCAATTCCAGTCTACCTCCTGAAATCGGTTTCCTGCAATTCTGCCCCGCTTTCAAGTCCTCTTGGCAGCCTTACTTCAGTCTATTTTTGGACGATAGCTGTCATTTATAACTCTGCAGGTTTGTGAATTACAGTGCCCCTGAGCTCCTTTCTTCAACTTGCTTTCTTGTGACCTGGCCGCAACAGCGCAGGATGGCTTCAGGCCCTAATCTGGTTCCAGCACGGCATGCTGAGCCTTTGGTTAATTCCTCTTCCTGGTGGGAAATGAGAGTTAAATTTGCCCGTCCAGACACCTCCAGCTAGTCTCTCATTGGTTCTCGCTATTCCTGTTCATCTTCCGCAGAAATTGCAAACTGTGCCAAACAGGAGGTTAAAGGCGCTGACTCTCCAAGTGGGGAGAGTGTTAGTAAAGCGTCTGGAATGTTGCACCCGAGTACCAGGGGAGGAAAACTGAGACATATTTGAACACGTCTCCCGTTCACATGGTTGATCATACTTGGGTTCCACATGCATGTTTTAGCTGAAGGAAGAATACCTTAAACCTGGAGAGTTGAGACCCGTGTAATGGGAACCATGCAATATGACTTCAAAGGGTCTTCATTTGCTCACCGAACCTCTCCAATCCTATCACTGCTGCGTTTATGCCCCTGTACACATGCTTGATTCTCTTTTGGAGACATAGCAATCCATAGGTTTTACGATACTTACTAGTCAGGTACATTCTTAGGCGTTTAATATGCGATGTTGAGTCCATTTCGTTGAGAAAGGAGTAGCTCTTGTCTATTCCATATTTGGCTTAAGGAACTTTATCTGTGCTCATTTCAATCTCTGATTTCATGCAGCACCCCAACTCACCTTTCCCCTTAAGCAAGCATAAGTTGGTTTTCTAAATTTGAGACCCTGTTCTGTTCTGTAATTCAGTTCCTGTGTAGCCAAGTTTACATTCCGTGTATTACTGATATCTTATGATGTTTCTTTTTCTGTGTGACTTATTTCAGTTAGAATCATCATACCTGAATCCACTCATTGTGATGCTAAGGGCCTGATGACATAGATTTCATTGCTGAGTGATATTGCTTTGTAAGTAAATACCACAACTTCTTTATCCATTTTTCACTTTCTGCGATGTTGAACTTGTACTGTAAACGAGGTTCTTGTAATCAAAGGCGTCCCAAACTTTGGGGTGGCTGTGTCTTTTTTATTTTAATTTCCCTAAGCTATAGGACCATAAGTGGCAGTGCCCTAGGCTCTGTTGCTTTGTTTTTTAGATGTTTCAGGAAACACCATACACTTCTCCCGAGTGTCTGTTGGCAATTTACATCCCGCCCATCAGCATAGCAAGGCTCCTAGTTCTCCATGGCCTGTCCTGCCTTTCCGGATTTTACACTTTTTTCAGATGGCCCTTTTGACCGGGGGGAAGTGAGACTTCATTGTAGTGCAGATTTCCTTTGCAAGCTTGCTTGGTTGGCCAAAAAGGGCGTATGCGGTTTTTCCTGAATATATTCAGGAAAAAACGCATACGCCCTTTTTGGCCAAGGGCATCATTGTGGACGTTCTGCCTCTTTTCCTATGCTTTCAATGCAATTCCAGTCTACCTCGTGAAATCGGTTTCCTGCAATTCTGCCCCGCTTTCAAGTCCTCTTGGCAGCCTTACTTCAGTCTATTTTTGGACGATAGCTGTCATTTATAACTCTGCAGGTTTGTGAATTACAGTGCCCCTGAGCTCCTTTCTTCAACTCGCTTTCTTTTGAGCTGGCCGCAACACCGCAGGATGGCTTCAGGCCCTAATCTGGTTCCGGCACGGCACGCTGAGCCTTTGGTTATTTCCTCTTCCTGGTGGGAAATGAGAGTTAAATTTGCCCGTCCAGACACCTCCAGCTAGCCTCTCATTGGTTCTCGCTATTCCTGTTCATCTTCCGCAGAAATTGCAAACTGGGCCAAACAGGAAGTTAAAGGCGCTGACTCTCCAAGTGGGGGGAGTGTTAGTAAAGCGTCTGGAATGTTGCACCCGAGTACCAGGGGAGGAAAACTGAGACATATTTGAACACGTCTCCCGTTCACATGGTTGATCATACTTGGGTTCCACATGCATGTTTTAGCTGAAGGAAGAATACCTTAAACTTGGAGAGTTGAGACCCGTGTAATGGGTACCATGCAATATGACTTCAAAGGGTCTTCATTTGCTCACCGAACCTCTTCAATCCTATCACTGCTACGTTTATGCCCCTGTACACATGCTTGATTCTCTTTTGGAGACATAGCAATCCATAGGTTTTACGATACTTACTAGTCAGGTACATTCTTAGGCGTTTAATATGCGGTGTTGAGTCCATTTCGTTGAGCAAGGAGTAGCTCTTGTCTATTCCATATTTGGCTTAAGGAACTTTATCTGTGCTCATTTCAATCTCTGGTTTTATGCAGCACCCCAACTCATCTTTCCCCTTAAGCAAGCATAAGTTGGTTTTCTAAATTTGCGACCCTGTTCTGTTTTGGAATTCAGTTCCTGTGTAGCCAGGTTTACATTCCGTGTATTAGTGATATCTTATGATGTTTCTTTTTCTGTGTGACTTATTTCAGTTAGAATCATCGTACCTGAATCCACTCATTGTGCTGCTAAGGGCCTGATGACACAGATTTCATTGCTGAGTGATATTGCTTTGTAAGTAAATACCACAACTTCTTTATCCATTTTTCACTTTCTGCGATGTTGCACTTGTACTGTAAACGAGGTTCTTGTAAACAGAGGCGTCCCAAACTTTGGGGTGGCTGTGTCTTTTTGATTTTAATTTCCCTAAGCTATAGGACCATAAGTGGAAGTGCCCTAGGTTCTGTTGCTTTGTTTTTTAGATGTTTCAGGAAACACCATACACTTCTCCCGAGTGGTTGTTGGCAATTTACATCCCGCCCATCAGCATAACAAGGCTCCCAGTTCTCCATGGCCTGTCCTGCCTTTCTGGATTTTACACTTTTTTCAGATGGCCCTTTTGACCGGGGGGAAGTGAGACTTCATTGTAGTGCAGATTTCCTTTGCAAGCTTGCTTGGTTGGCCAAAAAGTGCGTATGCGGTTTTTCCTGAATATATTCAGGAAAAAACGCATACGCCCTTTTTGGCCAAGTGCATCATTGTGGACGTTCTGCCTCTTTTCCTATGCTTTCAATGCAATTCCAGTCTACCTCCTGAAATCGGTTTCCTGGAATTCTGCCCCGCTTTCAAGTCCTCTTGGCAGCCTTACTTCAGTGTATTTTTGGACGATAGCTGTCATTTATAACTCTGCAGGTTTGTGAATTACAGTGCCCCTGAGCTCCTTTCTTCAACTCGTTTTCTTGTGACCTGGCCACAACACCGCAGGATGGCTTCAGGCCCTAATCTGGTTCCAGCACGGCACGCTGAGCCTTTGGTTAATTCCTCTTCCTGGTGGGAAATGAGAGTTAAATTTGCCCGTCCAGACACCTCCAGCTAGCCTCTCATTGGTTCTCGCTATTCCTGTTCATCTTCCGCAGAAATTGCAAACTGGGCCAAACAGGAGGTTAAAGGGACTGACTCTCCAAGTCGGGAGAGTGTTAGTAAAGCATCTGGAATGTTGCACCCGAGTACCAGGGGAGGAAAACTGAGACATATTTGAACACGTCTCCCGATCACATGGTTGATCATACTCTGGGTTCCACATGCATGTTTTAGCTGAAGGAAAAATACCTAAAATCTGGGTAGTTGAAACCCGTGGAATGGGTACCATGCAATATGACTTCAAAGGGTCTTCATTTGCTCACCGAACCTCTCCAATCCTATCACTGCTGCGTTTATGCCCCTGTACACATGCTTGATTCTCTTTCGGAGACATAGCAATCCATAGGTTTTAAGATACTTACTAGTCAGGTACATTCTTAGGCGTTTAATATGCGGTGTTGAGTCCATTTTGTTGAGCAAGGAGTAGCTCTTGTCTATTCCATATTTGGCTTAAGGAACTTTATCTGTGCTCATTTCAATCTCTGGTTTTATGCAGCACCCCAACTCACCTTTCCCCTTAAGCAAGCATAAGTTGGTTTTCTAAATTTGAGACCCTGTTCTGTTCTGTAATTCAGTTCCTGTGTAGCCAAGTTTACATTCCGTGTATTAGTGATATCTTATGATGTTTCTTTTTCTGTGTGACTTATTTCAGTTAGAATCATCATACCTGAATCCACTCATTGTGCTGCTAAGGGCCTGATGACACAGATTTCATTGCTGAGTGATATTGCTTTGTAAGTAAATACCACAACTTCTTTATCCATTTTTCACTTTCTGCGATGTTGAACTTGTACTGTAAACGAGGTTCTTGTAAACAGAGCCGTTCCAAACTTTGGGGTGGCTGTGTCTTTTTGATTTTAATTTCCCTAAGCTATAGGACCATAAGTGGAAGTGCCCTAGGCTCTGTTGCTTTGTTTTTTAGATGTTTCAGGAAACACCATACACTTCTCCCGAGTGGTTGTTGGCAATTTACATCCCGCCCATCAGCATAACAAGGCTCCCAGTTCTCCATGGCCTGTCCTGCCTTTCTGGATTTTACACTTTTTTCAGATGGCCCTTTTGACCGGGGGGAAGTGAAACTTCATTGTAGTGCAGATTTCCTTTGCAAACTTGCTTGGTTGGCCAAAAAGGGCGTATGCGTTTTTTCCTGAATATATTCAGGAAAAAACGCATACGCCCTTTTTGGCCAAGTGCATCATTGTGGACGTTCTGCCTCTTTTCCTATGCTTTCAATGCAATTCCAGTCTACCTCCTGAAATCGGTTTCCTGCAATTCTGCCCCGCTTTCAAGTCCTCTTGGCAGCCTTACTTCAGTGTATTTTTGGACGATAGCTGTCATTTATAACTCTGCAGGTTTGTGAATTACAGTGCCCCTGCACTCCTTTCTTCAACTCGGTTTCTTTTGAGCTGGCCGCAACACCGCAGGATGACTTCAGGCCCTAATCTGGTTCCGGTATGGCACGCTGAGCCTTTGGTTATTTCCTCTTCCTGGTGGGAAATGAGAGTTAAATTTGCCCGTCCAGACACCTCCAGCTAGCCTCTCATTGGTTCTCGCTATTCCTGTTCATCTTCCGCAGAAATTGCAAACTGTGCCAAACAGGAGGTTAAAGGCGCTGACTCTCCAAGTGGGGAGAGTGTTAGTAAAGCGTCTGGAATGTTGCACCCGAGTACCAGGGGAGGAAAACTGAGACATATTTGAACACGTCTCCCGATCACATGGTTGATCATACTCTGGGTTCCACATGCATGTTTTAGCTGAAGGAAGAATACCTAAAACCTGGGTAGTTGAAACCCGTGGAATGGGTACCATGAAATATGACTTCAAAGGGTCTTCATTTGCTCACCGAACCTCTCCAATCCTATCACTGCTGCGTTTATGCCCCTGTACACATGCTTGATTCTCTTTCGGAGACATAGCAATCCATAGGTTTTAAGATACTTACTAGTCAGGTACATTCTTAGGCGTTTAATATGCAGTGTTGAGTCCATTTCGTTGAGCAAGGAGTAGCTCTTGTCTATTCCATATTTGGCTTAAGGAACTTTATCTGTGCTCATTTCAATCTCTGGTTTTATGCAGCACCCCAACTCACCTTTCCCCTTAAGCAAGCATAAGTTGGTTTTCTAAATTTGAGAACCTGTTCTGTTTTGGAATTCAGTTCCTGTGTAGCCAAGTTTACATTCCGTGTATTAGTGATATCTTATGATGTTTCTTTTTCTGTGTGACTTATTTCAGTTAGAATCATCATACCTGAATCCACTCATTGTGATGCTAAGGGCCTGATGACATAGATTTCATTGCTGAGTGATATTGCTTTGTAAGTAAATACCACAACTTCTTTATCCATTTTTCACTTTCTGCGATGTTGAACTTGTACTGTAAACGAGGTTCTTGTAATCAAAGGCGTCCCAAACTTTGGGGTGGCTGTGTCTTTTTTATTTTAATTTCCCTAAGCTATAGGACCATAAGTGGCAGTGCCCTAGGCTCTGTTGCTTTGTTTTTTAGATGTTTCAGGAAACACCATACACTTCTCCCGAGTGTCTGTTGGCAATTTACATCCCGCCCATCAGCATAACAAGGCTCCCAGTTCTCCATGGCCTGTCCTGCCTTTCTGGATTTTACACTTTTTTCAGATGGCCCTTTTGACCGGGGGGAAGTGAGACTTCATTGTAGTGCAGATTTCCTTTGCAAGCTTGCTTGGTTGGCCAAAAAGGGCGTATGCGGTTTTTCCTGAATATATTCAGGAAAAAACGCATACGCCCTTTTTGGCCAAGGGCATCATTGTGGACGTTCTGCCTCTTTTCCTATGCTTTCAATGCAATTCCAGTCTACCTCCTGAAATCGGTTTCCTGCAATTCTGCCCCGCTTTCAAGTCCTCTTGGCAGCCTTACTTCAGTCTATTTTTGGACGATAGCTGTCATTTATAACTCTGCAGGTTTGTGAATTACAGTGCCCCTGAGCTCCTTTCTTCAACTCGCTTTCTTTTGAGCTGGCCGCAACACCGCAGGATGGCTTCAGGCCCTAATCTGGTTCCGGCACGGCACGCTGAGCCTTTGGTTATTTCCTCTTCCTGGTGGGAAATGAGAGTTAAATTTGCCCGTCCAGACACCTCCAGCTAGCCTCTCATTGGTTCTCGCTATTCCTGTTCATCTTCCGCAGAAATTGCAAACTGGGCCAAACAGGAGGTTAAAGGCGCTGACTCTCCAAGTGGGGGGAGTGTTAGTAAAGCGTCTGGAATGTTGCACCCGAGTACCAGGGGAGGAAAACTGAGACATATTTGAACACGTCTCCCGTTCACATGGTTGATCATACTTGGGTTCCACATGCATGTTTTAGCTGAAGGAAGAATACCTTAAACCTGGAGAGTTGAGACCCGTGTAATGGGTACCATGCAATATGACTTCAAAGGGTCTTCATTTGCTCACCGAACCTCTTCAATCCTATCACTGCTACGTTTATGCCCCTGTACACATGCTTGATTCTCTTTTGGAGACATAGCAATCCATAGGTTTTACGATACTTACTAGTCAGGTACATTCTTAGGCGTTTAATATGCGGTGTTGAGTCCATTTCGTTGAGCAAGGAGTAGCTCTTGTCTATTCCATATTTGACTTAAGGAACTTTATCTGTGCTCATTTCAATCTCTGGTTTTATGCAGCACCCCACCTCACCTTTACCCTTAAGCAAGCATAAGTTGGTTTTCTAAATTTGAGACCCTATTCTGTTCTGTAATTCAGTTCCTGTGTAGCCAAGTTTACATTCCGTGTATTACTGATAACTTATGATGTTTCTTTTTCTGTGTGACTTATTTCAGTTAGAATCATCATACCTGAATCCACTCATTGTGATGCTAAGGGCCTGATGACATAGATTTCATTGCTGAGTGATATTGCTTTGTAAGTAAATACCACAACTTCTTTATCCATTTTTCACTTTCTGCGATGTTGAACTTGTACTGTAAACGAGGTTCTTGTAAACAGAGGCGTTCCAAACTTTGGGGTGGCTGTGTCTTTTTGATTTTAATTTCCCTAAGCTATAGGACCATAAGTGGCAGTGCCCTAGGCTCTGTTGCTTTGTTTTTTAGATGTTTCAGGAAACACCATACACTTCTCCCCAGTGTCTGTTGGCAATTTACATCCCGCCCATCAGCATAACAAGGCTCCCAGTTCTCCATGGCCTGTCCTGCCTTTCTGGATTTTATACTTTTTTCAGATGGCCCTTTTGACCGGGGGGAAGTGAGACTTCATTGTAGTGCAGATTTCCTTTGCAAGCTTGCTTGGTTGGCCAAAAAGGGCGTATGCGTTTTTTCCTGAATATATTCAGGAAAAAACGCATACGCCCTTTTTGGCCAAGTGCATCATTGTGGACGTTCTGCCTCTTTTCCTATGCTTTCAATGCAATTCCAGTCTACCTCCTGAAATCGGTTTCCTGCAATTCTGCCCCACTTTCAAGTCCTCTTGGCAGCCTTACTTCAGTCTATTTTTGGACGATAGCTGTCATTTATAACTCTGCAGGTTTGTGAATTACAGTGCCCCTGAGCTCCTTTCTTCAACTCGCTTTCTTGTGACCTGGCCGCAACACCGCAGGATGGCTTCAGGCCCTAATCTGGTTCCGGCCCGGCATGCTGAGCCTTTGGTTAATTCCTCTTCCTGGTGGGAAATGAGAGTTAAATTTGCCCGTCCAGACACCTCCAGCTAGCCTCTCATTGGTTCTCGCTATTCCTGTTCATCTTCCGCAGAAATTGCAAACTGGGCCAAACAGGAGGTTAAAGGGACTGACTCTCCAAGTGGGGAGAGTGTTAATAAAGCGTCTGGAATGTTGCACCCGAGTACCAGGGGAGGAAAACTGAGACATACTTGAACACGTCTCCCGATCACATGGTTGATCATACTCTAGGTTCCACATGCATGTTTTAGCTGAAGGAAGAATACCTTAAACCTGGGTAGTTGAAACCCGTGGAATGGGTACCATGCAATATGACTTCAAATGGTCTTCATTTGCTCACCGAACCTCTCCAATCCTATCACTGCTGCGTTTATGCCCCGGTACACATGCTTGATTCTCTTTCGGAGACATAGCAATCCATAGGTTTTAAGATACTTACTAGTCAGGTACATTCTTAGGCGTTTAATATGGGGTGTTGAGTCCATTTCGTTGAGCAAGGAGTAGCTCTTGTCTATTCCATATTTGGCTTAAGGAACTTTATCTGTGCTCATTTCAATCTCTGGTTTTATGCAGCACCCCAACTCACCTTTACCCTTAAGCAAGAATAAGTTGGTTTTCTAAATTTGAGACCCTGTTCTGTTCTGTAATTCAGTTCCTGTGTAGCCAAGTTTACATTCCGTGTATTACTGATATCTTATGATGTTTCTTTTTCTGTGTGACTTATTTCAGTTAGAATCATCATACCTGAATCCACTCATTGTGATGCTAAGGGCCTGATGACATAGATTTCATTGCTGAGTGATATTGCTTTGTAAGTAAATACCACAACTTCTTTATCCATTTTTCACTTTCTGCGATGTTGAACTTGTACTGTAAACGAGGTTCTTGTAAACAGAGGCATCCCAAACTTTGGGGTGGCTGTGTCTTTTTGATTTTAATTTCCCTAAGCTATAGGACCATAAGTGGCAGTGCCCTAGGCTCTGTTGCTTTGTTTTTTAGATGTTTCAGGAAACACCATACACTTCTCCCGAGTGTCTGTTGGCAATTTACATCCCGCCCATCAGCATAACAAGGCTCCCAGTTCTCCATGGCCTGTCCTGCCTTTCTGGATTTTACACTTTTTTCAGATTGCCCTTTTGACTGGGGGGAAGTGAGACTTCATTGTAGTGCAGATTTCCTTTGCAAGCTTGCTTGGTTGGCCAAAAAGGGCGTATGCGTTTTTTTCCTGAATAAATTCAGGAAAAAACGCATACGCCCTTTTTGGCCAAGTGCATCATTGTGGACGTTCTGCCTCTTTTCCTATGCTTTCAATGCAATTCCAGTCTACCTCCTGAAATCGGTTTCCTGCAATTCTGCACCGCTTTCAAGTCCTCTTGGCAGCCTTACTTCAGTCTATTTTTGGACTATAGCTGTCATTTATAACTCTGCAGGTTTGTGAATTACAGTGCCCCTGAGCTCCTTTCTTCAACTCGCTTTCTTGTGACCTGGCCGCAACACCGCAGGATGGCTTCAGGCTCTAATCTGGTTCTGGCATGGCATGCTGAGCCTTTGGTTATTTCCTCTTCCTGGTGGGAAATGAGAGTTAAATTTGCCCGTCCAGACACCTCCAGCTAGTCTCTCATTGGTTCTCGCTATTCCTGTTCATCTTCTGCAGAAATTGCAAACTGTGCCAAACAGGAGGTTAAAGGCGCTGACTCTCCAAGTGGGGAGAGTGTTAGTAAAGCGTCTGGAATGTTGCACCCGAGTACCAGGGGAGGAAAACTGAGACATATTTGAACACGTCTCCCGTTCACATGGTTGATCATAATTGGGTTCCACATGCATGTTTTAGCTGAAGGAAGAATACCTTAAACCAGGAGAGTTGAGACCCGTGTAATGGGTACCATGCAATATGACTTCAAAGGGTCTTCATTTGCTCACCGAACCTCTCCAATCCTATCACTGCTGCGTTTATGCCCCTGTACACATGCTTGATTCTCTTTTGGAGACATAGCAATCCATAGGTTTTACGATACTTACTAGTCAGGTACATTCTTAGGCGTTTAATATGCGATGTTGAGTCCATTTCGTTGAGCAAGGAGTAGCTCTTGTCTATTCCATATTTGGCTTAAGGAACTTTATCTGTGCTCATTTCAATCTCTGGTTTCATGCAGCACCCCAACTCACCTTTACCCTTAAGCAAGCATAAGTTGGTTTTCTAAATTTGAGACCCTGTTCTGTTCTGTAATTCAGTTCCTGTGTAGCCAAGTTTACATTCCGTGTATTACTGATATCTTATGATGTTTCTTTTTCTGTGTGACTTATTTCAGTTAGAATCATCATACCTGAATCCACTCATTGTGATGCTAAGGGCCTGATGACATAGATTTCATTGCTGAGTGATATTGCTTTGTAAGTAAATACCACAACTTCTTTATCCATTTTTCACTTTCTGCGATGTTGAACTTGTACTGTAAACGAGGTTCTTGTAATCAGAGGCGTCCCAAACTTTGGGGTGGCTGTGTCTTTTTTATTTTAATTTCCCTAAGCTATAGGACCATAAGTGGCAGTGCCCTAGGCTCTGTTGCTTTGTTTTTTAGATGTTTCAGGAAACACCATACACTTCTCCCGAGTGTCTGTTGGCAATTTACATCCCGCCCATCAGCATAACAAGGCTCCCAGTTCTCCATGGCCTGTCCTGCCTTTCTGGATTTTACACTTTTTTCAGATGGCCCTTTTGACCGGGGGGAAGTGAGACTTCATTGTAGTGCAGATTTCCTTTGCAAGCTTGCTTGGTTGGCCAAAAAGGGCGTATGCGGTTTTTCCTGAATATATTCAGGAAAAAACGCATACGCCCTTTTTGGCCAAGGGCATCATTGTGGACGTTCTGCCTCTTTTCCTATGCTTTCAATGCAATTCCAGTCTACCTCCTGAAATCGGTTTCCTGCAATTCTGCCCCGCTTTCAAGTCCTCTTGGCAGCCTTACTTCAGTCTATTTTTGGACGATAGCTGTCATTTATAACTCTGCAGGTTTGTGAATTACAGTGCCCCTGAGCTCCTTTCTTCAACTCGCTTTCTTTTGAGCTGGCCGCAACACCGCAGGATGGCTTCAGGCCCTAATCTGGTTCCGGCACGGCACGCTGAGCCTTTGGTTATTTCCTCTTCCTGGTGGGAAATGAGAGTTAAATTTGCCCGTCCAGACACCTCCAGCTAGCCTCTCATTGGTTCTCGCTATTCCTGTTCATCTTCCGCAGAAATTGCAAACTGGGCCAAACAGGAGGTTAAAGGCGCTGACTCTCCAAGTGGGGAGAGTGTTAGTAAAGCGTCTGGAATGTTGCACCCGAGTACCAGGGGAGGAAAACTGAGACATATTTGAACACGTCTCCCGTTCACATGGTTGATCATACTTGGGTTCCACATGCATGTTTTAGCTGAAGGAAGAATACCTTAAATCTGGAGAGTTGAGACCCGTGTAATGGGTACCATGCAATATGACTTCAAAGGGTCTTCATTTGCTCACCGAACCTCTCCAATCCTATCACTGCTACGTTTATGCCCCTGTACACATGCTTGATTCTCTTTTGGAGACATAGCAATCCATAGGTTTTACGATACTTACTAGTCAGGTACATTCTTAGGCGTTTAATATGCGGTGTTGAGTCCATTTCGTTGAGCAAGGAGTAGCTCTTGTCTATTCCATATTTGACTTAAGGAACTTTATCTGTGCTCATTTCAATCTCTGGTTTTATGCAGCACCCCACCTCACCTTTACCCTTAAGCAAGCATAAGTTGGTTTTCTAAATTTGAGACCCTGTTCTGTTCTGTAATTCAGTTCCTGTGTAGCCAAGTTTACATTCTGTGTATTACTGATAACTTATGATGTTTCTTTTTCTGTGTGACTTATTTCAGTTAGAATCATCATACCTGAATCCACTCATTGTGATGCTAAGGGCCTGATGACATAGATTTCATTGCTGAGTGATATTGCTTTGTAAGTAAATACCATAACTTCTTTATCCATTTTTCACTTTCTGCGATGTTGAGCTTGTACTGTAAACGAGGTTCTTGTAAACAGAGGCGTCCCAAACTTTGGGGTGGCTGTGTCTTTTTGATTTTAATTTCCCTAAGCTATAGGACCATAAGTGGCAGTGCCCTAGGCTCTGTTGCTTTGTTTTTTAGATGTTTCAGGAAACACCATACACTTCTCCCGAGTGTCTGTTGGCAATTTACATCCCGCCCATCAGCATAACAAGGCTCCCAGTTCTCCATGGCTTGTCCTGCCTTTCTGGATTTTACACTTTTTTCAGATGGCCCTTTTGACCGGGGGGAAGTGAGACTTCATTGTAGTGCAGATTTCCTTTGCAAGCTTGCTTGGTTGGCCAAAAAGTGCGTATGCGTTTTTTCCTGAATATATTCAGGAAAAAACGCATACGCCCTTTTTGGCCAAGTGCATCATTGTGGACGTTCTGCCTCTTTTCCTATGCTTTCAATGCAATTCCAGTCTACCTCCTGAAATCGGTTTCCTGCAATTCTGCCCCACTTTCAAGTCCTCTTGGCAGCCTTACTTCAGTCTATTTTTGGACGATAGCTGTCATTTATAACTCTGCAGGTTTGTGAATTACAGTGCCCCTGAGCTCCTTTCTTCAACTCGCTTTCTTGTGACCTGGCCGCAACACCGCAGGATGGCTTCAGGCCCTAATCTGGTTCCGGCCCGGCATGCTGAGCCTTTGGTTAATTCCTCTTCCTGGTGGGAAATGAGAGTTAAATTTGCCCGTCCAGACACCTCCAGCTAGCCTCTCATTGGTTCTCGCTATTCCTGTTCATCTTCCGCAGAAATTGCAAACTGGGCCAAACAGGAGGTTAAAAGGACTGACTCTCCAAGTGGGGAGAGTGTTAGTAAAGCGTCTGGAATGTTGCACCCGAGTACCAGGGGAGGAAAACTGAGACATATTTGAACACGTCTCCCGTTCACATGGTTGATCATACTCTAGGTTCCACATGCATGTTTTAGCTGAAGGAAGAATACCTTAAACCTGGGTAGTTGAAACCTGTGGAAAGGGGACCATGCAATATGACTTCAAAGGGTCTTCAGTTGCTCACCGAACCTCTACAATCCTAGCACTGCTGCATTTATGCCCCTGTACACATGCTTGATTCTCTTTCGGAGACATAGCAATCCATAGGTTTTAAGATACTTCCTAGTCAGGTACATTCTTAGGCGTTTAATATGGGGTGTTGAGTCCATTTCGTTGAGCAAGGAGTAGCTCTTGTCTATTCCATATTTGGCTTAAGGAACTTTATCTGTGCTCATTTCAATCTCTGGTTTTATGCAGCACCCCAACTCACCTTTACCCTTAAGCAAGAATAAGTTGGTTTTCTAAATTTGAGACACTGTTCTGTTCTGTAATTCAGTTCCTGTGTAGCCAAGTTTACATTCCGTGTATTACTGATATCTTATGATGTTTCTTTTTCTGTGTGACTTATTTCAGTTAGAATCATCATACCTGAATCCACTCATTGTGATGCTAAGGGCCTGATGACATAGATTTCATTGCTGAGTGATATTGCTTTGTAAGTAAATACCACAACTTCTTTATCCATTTTTCACTTTCTGCGATGTTGAACTTGTACTGTAAACGAGGTTCTTGTAAACAGAGGCATCCCAAACTTTGGGGTGGCTGTGTCTTTTTGATTTTAATTTCCCTAAGCTATAGGACCATAAGTGGCAGTGCCCTAGGCTCTGTTGCTTTGTTTTTTAGATGTTTCAGGAAACACCATACACTTCTCCCGAGTGTCTGTTGGCAATTTACATCCCGCCCAACAGCATAACAAGGCTCCCAGTTCTCCATGGCCTGTCCTGCCTTTCTGGATTTTACACTTTTTTCAGATGGCCCTTTTGACTGGGGGGAAGTGAGACTTCATTGTAGTGCAGATTTCCTTTGCAAGCTTGCTTGGTTGGCCAAAAAGGGCGTATGCGTTTTTTCCTGACTAAATTCAGGAAAAAACGCATACGCCCTTTTTGGCCAAGTGCATCATTGTGGACGTTCTGCCTCTCTTCCTATGCTTTCAATGCAATTCCAGTCTACCTCCTGAAATCGGTTTCCTGCAATTCTGCCCCGCTTTCAAGTCCTCTTGGCAGCCTTACTTCAGTCTATTTTTGGACTATAGCTGT
This sequence comes from Stenella coeruleoalba, assembly GCF_951394435.1. Taxonomy (NCBI): domain Eukaryota; kingdom Metazoa; phylum Chordata; class Mammalia; order Artiodactyla; family Delphinidae; genus Stenella; species Stenella coeruleoalba. The sequence goes on along the minus strand of NW_027646004.1, from coordinate 1,192 downwards.
CATTTATAACTCTGCAGGTTTGTGAATTACAGTGCCCCTGAGCTCCTTTCTTCAACTCGCTTTCTTGTGACCTGGCCGCAACACCGCAGGATGGCTTCAGGCTCTAATCTGGTTTTGGCACGGCACGCTGAGCCTTTGTTTATTTCCTCCTCCTGGTGGAAAATGAGAGTAAATTTGCCCGTCCAGACACTTCCAGCTAGCCTCTCATTGGTTCTCGCTATTCCTGTTCATCTTCCACAGAAATTGCAAACTGGGCCAAACAGGAGGTTAAAGGCGCTGACTTTCCAAGTGGGGAGAGTGTTAGTAAAGCGTCTGGAATGTTGCACCCGAGTACCAGGGGAGGAAAACTGAGACATATTTGAACACGTCTCCTGATCACATGGTTGATCATACTCTGGGTTCCACATGCATGTTTTAGCTGAAGGAAGAATACCTAAAACCTGGGTAGTTGAAACCCGTGGAATGGGTACCATGCAATATGACTTCAAAGGGTCTTCATTTGCTCACCGAACCTCTCCAATCCTATCACTGCTGCGTTTATGCCCCTGTACACATGCTTGATTCTCTTTCGGAGAGATAGCAATCCATAGGTTTTAAGATACTTACTAGTCAGGTACATTCTTAGGCGTTTAATATGCGGTGTTGAGTCCATTTCGTTGAGCAAGGAGTAGCTCTTGTCTATTCCATATTTGGCTTAAGGAACTTTATCTGTGCTCATTTCAATCTCTGGTTTTATGCAGCAACCCAACTCACCTTTCCCCTTAAGCAAGCATAAGTTGGTTTTCTAAATTTGAGAACCTGTTGTGTTTTGGAATTCAGTTCCTGTGTAGCCAAGTTTACATTCCGTGTATTAGTGATATCTTATGATGTTTCTTTTTCTGTGTGACTTATTTCAGTTAGAATCATCATACCTGAATCTACTCATTATGCTGCTACGGGCCTGATGACATAGATTTCATTGCTGAGTGATACTGCATTGTACGTAAGTACCACAAGTTCTTTATCCATTTTTCACTTTCTGCGATGTTGAACTTGTACTGTAAACGAGGTTCTTGTAAACAGAGCCGTTCCAAACTTTGGGGTGGCTGTGTCTTTTTGATTTTAATTTCCCTAAGCTATAGGACCATAAGTGGAAGTGCCCTAGGCTCTGTTGCTTTGTTTTTTAGATGTTTTAGGAAACACCATACACTTC